>NW_024871105.1:2318333-2940000 GCF_019054845.1 Dipodomys spectabilis
GCTTAGTTGTCCTTCTCAAGAACTTTCATCTCAGGCAGAGCAGGAATTGCTGTACTGAAACACCAGCCAGACACTGTAATAAGGACATATATGTCTCAACTGGCCTAGGATCAAACATTATTGAAACTAATTCATACTGAGGAAAACTAGGTAAGACAGGTTTACCCATAAGGGTGAAGAATCCATGCCTAATGCCAATGGTTCACATGTAGACTCCTAGTTATTGAGAAGGCTGTGATCTAAGGACCATGATTCAAAGCCAGCCTGGGCATAAAAGTCTGTGAGACTCTTATCTCCAATGGAAAACTAACGACCAAGAAATGGAGCTGTGGCTCAAGTGGTATAGTGTGCCAAACTTGAGAATAAAAGCTAAGGGACAGCACACAGACTCAAAGTTCAAACCCTAGGATTGGTGTGTGCATGCACGCACGCACGTGCACACACACACACAAGCAAACAAACACACACACACACCACAAAATGCCTGTAGCCTGTCTTTTGGGCCACAGGTTTTTTCCCAAGAAAAGGTACTGAGGCAGGGGATTGTATTTGGGGTCTGGTGTCACTGATTCTCCAGGAATTTTCTTCCTCTGTAATATGGAAACAAGGATAACTGAGGGATATGGTTGTTCGGAGCATTAGACGAGCTAATAATAAGTGGTATATGTGTGTTTGTGTGTGTATGTGTGTGTGTGTGTGTGTGTGTGTGTGTGTGTGTGTGTGTGTGTGTACCATTCCTAGGGCTGTCCCTGTGCTTTTTTGCTCAAGGCAGGCACACTACCACTTGGGACACTGGTCCACTTCCAGATTTTCTGATGTTTAATTGGAGTGCTGGCATTGAACCACAACCATAAGGTTGCTAGCCTCCTGAGTAGCTAGGATTATACATATGAACCACTGGCTTCATGAAGGGGAGTTGGTGATATTCTTCAGTTACTGTTTCATGGTGACCTCCTCTGAGGCCCCCAACATGCAACCAGACGGGGCTCTGCCTTCAAGGAACCAGGATGAGTCAAAACCAGCCAAGTAACGCTGCATTGACAAACAGCCCAGCAGTATTTCTACTCACAACATGAGTTTAAGTTGAGTCAGTAGGAGCTTCTTTTCTTCCTGTGAAGGACACTCTGCTCTGACAAACTTCTAAGATCACTGGCAAAGGAAATCAACTTGGGCTTCACTCTGATGTAGTTTCTACATATGTTGTAATCATGTGATTGTA
Source organism: Dipodomys spectabilis (assembly GCF_019054845.1). NCBI lineage: Eukaryota > Metazoa > Chordata > Mammalia > Rodentia > Heteromyidae > Dipodomys > Dipodomys spectabilis. The sequence goes on from NW_024871105.1 coordinate 2,319,553, forward strand.
CCTAACCTTGAAATGAACAGAAATGTTTAAGTCTATCATGTTGCATGTGTCCCATGGTGTAGGAAGGCAGGCGTGTATGTCAGCAACTACTCACAAGTGTTTTAGTCCCATAGAAGATAAGTTCCTTTATCATTTTTTAAAATTTTTAACCTGGTAGTGCGGAGTGGGACTTGAACTCAGGGGCTGGGCCCTGTCCCTTCGCTATTTTTACTCAAGGCTAGGATTTTACCACTTGAGCCACAGCTCCATTTCTGGTATTTTTGGTGGTTAATTGGTTAACATTCTCACATATTTACCTGCTCAGGCTGGCTTGAACCATAATCCCCAGCTTCTAGCCTCCTGAGTAGCTAGTATTACAAATATCAGCCAACAGTGCCCAGCTGACACTTATAAGTCTTTTGTTTATTGGCCTAGGAATGTGGCTCCATGATAGAGTGCTTGCTTCTCATGCATGAGAAGCATATCCATATCGTGGAGTTCCTTTTAATGTGTATACTATTTTAGATAAATATGAAGAGGCACTTAAACACCATATCTTTTATGTAGATTAGAGTTGTGTTTTTCTGGGAAGAAAGTCTTATGTAATTGGTGCCTGGTTAATCTCTTTTGTTAAATTTGATAATTTTTGCTTTCTTCTGATTTCATAGTCTATCAAAATATGTGTGGAATACCTTTTTCTGCATACTATCACCCTGATCCTTGATTCTTTACTGGGGGCTGTCCACAGAAGTGCCATCAACCCTTATGAACTCCATGAGGGGACTCTATGGCAGCTGAATGTCCAGGGCAAAGTTGGCAGAGGAGGCAGTGTCACCCGCGGGGATTCGGCAGGATAAGAGGGATAAAGAAGAAAATGAGCACTGCTTATATGGGCAGCGTCAGTGCAGGAGTGGGCAGCCCTGGGGGTTGACGGTGTGGGTGCCCTAGGCAGCTGGGGATGGCCTGGAGGCAGCGGTGCTTCTGCTGGAGCTCCGTGGCTTCCATCACTGCCATTGCCTCTGCAGAGCAGGTGCATTGGCTCTGCCTTGAGCCTGGGGTTATAGGGCAGCTGCTGGCCGGCCAGGACTTGCTTCCGGGCCTCTGGCTCATCCTGCGGCTGCCTGAAATTCATGTAGGCCTGGTGGAGGAGGTAGGGCATGTGCACAGTCACTGGCTGTCTCCCTGAGGCCCTTGACCTGGTAGAGAAACCAGTCCTGGGGTACTCAGCTGCTGGTGCTCAGCTGGCAGTGTGGGACTCAGACTGCTGATGAGCAGCATCTGGTACTCACAGATGCTGAGCAGGGTCCATGGGCCAGTCCATAGTAGGCGTCAGCAGGGGCGAGGCATGGTACAATGGGCCAAGGCTCCTGGATCCCTGAGGCTTCGCCGTCCAAGTCCCTGCTGCTGCTGGCGCCTGAGCCCAAGGAGCACCCACTGCTAGTTGGAAGTTCACAGCATGTTAGCTGCCCCTGCCGCCGCGGGGCTTCCCAATGACTCAAGCCTGAGATGGGTGCTGGGCACCAGAGGCCTCATGTGCAGCCTGCCACCCTTTCAACTGCAGCAGCATTGTGTACCACAACAAGCTGCGCTGACTAGGCTCCACTCTGCAGCTTCGGTGCTGGAAAGGCTGCGCCCCACAGACCCTCATAGCAGCTGCATTGAAGCCCAGGAGCCAGTGTTCCTGGTGCCCCATCTTGGAAAAAGGACCCAGCGTGGTGATCGCGGCTGGGCTGGAGTGGCCTTGCAAATGATTTAAGTACACTTTATTTGGGAGTTTACTGTCTTCTTAGTGTGTGTAAAGCATTAGTTTTGTTAGGTGACTAGTTGGACATGTCTACATTCTGACCAGGTTGGTCTAATTGAACATTTTTTATTAATTTACTTTATTGGTATTATAAAGAACATGTACAGAGGGATTACAATTAAATGAGTCAGGTAATAAATACATTTCTGTTTGTACAGTGTCTTCTGTTCCCTCACTCTTTCCCAGCCCCTTCCTTCCATTAATTAAACATTTAGGGAATTCTCTGAAGGAAATATGGACTAATGTAAAATAAAATCTTATGTCAGTAGAGACTTAACCCAATCACATTTATTTTTTGGTAGAATAGAGAAATCTATTTTCTGCAATGACGAAACAGCCATGAGGTATCCTTGGAGACTTGAGGGAAGTTGCTGAGCTCCCTAACCTGGGCACTAAGGGGAAGATCAATTGGCCTGAAAGGATGCCTGAAAGAAGACAGAGCTGCAGCTACGTGAGATGATCAAGCAGGTCCAGAGCATTATAGAGGTGACATTAACTTACTTCTCTGCACACCATACTTAGTTTTATTTGCTGTATAAAAGAAAGGAAAGTTTAGAAAATTCATCATTGTGAATTTTCCAATGAAAAGACAAGCCTTACTAACATTTATGTTGTGCTCATTAATAATACAGAATGGAAAAAGGCTCAGTGTTGAGTATATAAATACTTTAAGTACTGTGAAGATACTCTTTGATGAGTTATGAAATTTGTTCCATGGAGCACAAATCTAACTTTATTTTTTTTTAATTTTTATTTTAATTTTTTGTGGACATACTATACAGAGGGGTTACAATTACATGGGCAAGATAATGAGTACATTTCTTATCAAGCATTACAGCCTCCTCCTTTGTTTACCCTTCACATCCCTTCCCAGCCTCTCCCTGCTCCCCCACCCAATCCCCCCCTGCTGCTCCACACCAAAGTTGTAAAGTTCGTTTTTGACGTGACAACTTGTACTTCTCATAGTTGCATCGGGTCCAACTGTATCCTTTAACGACTCATTTTCCCCCATCTCCTCCACAAATTATACCGATATCAAATATAGTGAAAGCAGGGGTTATACTGTGGGGGAGAGACATACAAAGCTACAAAGAAATAATCTTATAAATGCATTAGAAACAAATGCATTAAAGAAAAAACATTTAAATACATATCTAAGAGTTCATTTTCCTAACATCACATTATCTGACCTTTTCTGCTTGAAATACATATACTAGATACTGCAAATAAGGGAAACCATGGGACATATGTTTCTTTGGGCTTGGCTTACTTCACTTAATATAATTTTTTCCTAGCCTTTCCATTTCCTAACAAATGGGGACATGTCATTCTTTCTGATGGAGGCATAGAATTTCATTGTGTATATATACCACATTTTCTTGATCCATTCATCTACTGGTGGTCATCTGGGTTGGTTCCATATCTTAGCTATGGTAAATAATGCTGCAATAAACATAGCTGTGCTGGTCGCTTTAGTGTGGTCTTGTTTATAAACATTTGGGTGAAGGCTCAAAAGTGGGATTGCTGGGTCATAGGGGAGTTCTATGTGAAGTCTTTTGAGGAACCTCCATACCACTTTCCAAAGTGGTTGAACAAGTTTACACTCCCACCAACAATGAAGTAAGGTTCCCTTCTGTCCACATCCCCTCCAGCAACTGTTGTTATTAGAGTTCTTGATTTTTGCCATTCTAACTGATGTGAGGTGGTATCTCAATGTTGTTTTGATTCGCATTTATTTTATGGCTAGGGACGTTGAGCATTTCTTCATGTGTCTATTGGCCATCCTTATATCTTCTTCAGAGAAGTTTCTCTTCAAGTCTTTAGCCCAGTTATTTAATGGGCAGTTGTTTCTTTAAGGATTTGTTGTTGGGGGATTTAAATTTTTGAGTTTCAAGTATATTTTAATTATGAGACCCTTGTCTGTTGTATGGCTAGTGAAGATCTTCTCTCAATCTGTGGGCTTTCTATTGATCTTGCTAGCTATATCCTTTGCCATGCAGAAGCTCTGCAACTTCATGCAATACCATTTATCCAACCTTTCTTTGATTTGTTGTGTTTCCGGGTCTCTATTAAGAAAGTTTCGTCCTGAGCAAAGGAGGCCTAGGGTTTCTCCTATTCCATCCTGTTACGTTTTCACAGTGTCTGCTTATTCCATCCTGTTATGTTTTCACAGTCTCTGCTTTGACTCCGAGGTCTTTGATCCATTTGGAGTTGATTCTGGTGCAGGGTGATATATAAGGATCTAGTTTTAGTTTTCTAGAAGTAGTTAACCAATTTTGCCAGCACCATTTACTGAAGAGGTTGTCTTGCTTCCATTCTATTATTTTAGCTCCCTTATCGAAGATTAGTTGGCTATAGGACTGTAGGTTCATTTCTGGGTTTTCAATTCTATTCCATTGGTCCTGAGGTCTGTTCTCATGCCAGTACCAAGCTGTTTTGATTACTATGGCTATTTCGTAGAGTTTGAAATTTGGTATTGATATTCCACCAGCAGTGTTCTTTCCTTTAAGGAGCGTTTTTGCAATTCGGAGGCTTTTATTGTTCCTTATGAATTTATGTATTGCCTCTTCTATTTCCTTGAAGAATGAGGTTGGAATTTTGATAGGTATCGCATTGAATTTGTAGATAGCCTTGGGAAATATTGCCATTTTCACGATGTTAATCTTTCCAATCCAGGAGCATGGAAGTTGTGCCATTTTCTAAGTTCTGAAGTTCTGTTTTGATTTCCTTTTCCAAGATTCTAAAGTGTTCATCATAGAGGTCCTTCACTTCTTTGGTTAAGTAAATTCCAAGGTATTTTATTTTTTGAGGGGTATTTCAGATGGAGTTACTTTCCTAGTTTCAGCAACACTTTTCTCATTGTTGGCATACAGAAAATTCATTGATTTTGGAGGGTTAATTTTATACCCTGCTACTTTGCCAAAGTTTTGAATCAGCTTGAATAATTTGGGAGTGGAGTCTATGGGATTCTTTAAATACAAGATCATGTAATCTGCAAAGAGGGAGTGTTTTATTTCTTCTTTCCCTATTTGGATCCCCTTTATGTTTGCATCTTGTCTTATTAATGTAGCTAGGCATTCTATTACTAGATTGAAGAGAAGTGGAGAGAGTGGACATCCTTTCCTGAGTTAAGAGGAAATGGCTTTAGTTTTTCACCATTAAGTATAATGCTGGCTGTAGGTTTGTCATACACAGCCTTTATTGTATTGAGGACTGTTCCATGGATTCCTAATTTTTCCAAAACCTTCATCATGAAGGGGTGTTGGATCTTGTCGAATGCTTTTTCTGCATCTATTGAGATAACCATGTGGTTCTTATTCTTGCTCCTGTTGATGTGATGAATAATATTAATTGATTTGCATATATTGAACCAGCTTTGCATCCCTGAAATGATTCCTGTTTGATCGTGGTGGATTATTTTTTGGATGAATTGTTGAAGTCGATTGGCCAAAATTTTGTTGAGAAGTTTTGCATCAATGTTCATCAAAGAAAGGGGTCTATAGTTCTGTTCCTTTGATGAGTCCCTGCCTGGTTTTTGGATGAGGGTTATGATGGCTTCATAGAATGTGTTCGGTAGTGACCTTTCTCTTTCAATTTCATTGAAGAGTTGGAGGAGTATTGGTGTGAGCTCTGCTTTGAAGGCTTTGTAGAATTCCGCTGTAAAACCATCTGGTCCTGGACTTTTATTAGATGGGAAGTCTCATATTGCTGTTTCTATTTCAATGCTTGATATGGGCCTGTTAAGCTGGTTATCTGATCTTGGTTTAGTTTTTGCATGTCAATATTTGCTAGGAAAAGGTCCATTTCTGTCAAGTTCTCAAACTTATTGGCATAAAGTTTTGAGAAGTATTCCCTTATAATGTTCTGAATCTTGGTTTTTTCCGTGGTCATGTTTCTATTCTCATCTCTGAGTTTATTTAGTTGGGTGTGTTCTCTTCTTTTTCTGATAAGATTTGTTAAGGGTTTGTCAATTTTGTTTATTTTTTCGAAGAACCAACTCTTGTTTTGATGATTCTTTCTATAGGTTTTTTTGGATACTAATTCATTTAATTTTGATTTAATTTTAATTATTTCTTTCCATCTACTGGATTGTGGTTTATGTTGGTGCTCTTTTTCAAGGAGGTTCAGATGTCTCATTAAATTGTTGGTTTCAGATCTCTCCAATTTGTTGATGTAGGGACTCAGAGCTATAAACTTGCCTCTGAGTACTGCCTTTGTTGTGTCCCAGTGGAGCTGGTAATTTGTGTGTTCATTTTTGTTGAACAGCATGAACATTTGAATTTCCTTTCTAATCTGTTCCATGACCCACTCGTGATTTAGCAGTGTGTTGTTCAGCCAGCATGTGTTACTGGACTTTCTTTGGTTGCTTTAGGTGTTGCGTTCCAATTTTATTCCCTTGTGGTCAGAGAGAATGCAAGGTATAACTTCATTGTTTCTGAATTTAGACAATTTGCTTTGTGGCCTAAAATGTGGTCTATTTGAGAAAATATTCCATGTGCTGCTGAGAAAAACGTATATTCTGATGCTGCTGGGTGAAATATTCGGTAGATGTCTGTTAAATCTAGTTGATCTATGCAGCAGTTTAGATCTGCGGTTTCTCTGTTGAGTTTTTGCCAAGTTGAACTATCTAGTGGAGAGAGTGGTGTGTTAAAATCCCCAACAATTAACGTCTTTGGACCTATGTGGGATATGAGGGAAAGTAGTGTTTCTTGGATAAATTTGGGTGCTCCATTGTTTGGCGAGTAGATATTTAGAATTGTAATATCCTCCTGAAGGAGAGATCCCTTAATTAGAATGTAGCGACCTTCTTTATCTCTTCTCACGAATTTTAATTTGAAGTCTATTTTATGTGATATTAGGATTGCAACTCCCGCCTGTTTATGGGGGCCGTTTGCTTGGTAGATTTTGCGCCAGCCTTTAACATTGAAAATGTGTTTGTTTTTAAGGACAAGATGTGACTCCTGAAGGCAGCAGATCGAAGGATCTTGTTTTTTAATCCAACTAGACAGTCTATGTCACTTAATTGGAGAGTTAAGTCCGTTAATGTTAAGATATAGGACTGAGAGGTATTTGGGAGTTCCTGCCATATTATCCACCTTCTTGGAGGTTGCAAACACTGGGTTCTTCCTATGGTTCTTGGATTCTCAGTTTGGGTGCAGTTTCTTGGCCTTTATTGTGGTCTTGTTAGTTTTCTATGTGTAGTTTTCTTAAAGAAAAGATTCTTTAAGAATCTTTTGTAGGGCTGGTTTGGTGGAGATGTATTGTTTCAATTTTTCTTCTCCATGGAAGGTTTTTATTTGGTCTTCAGTTATGAAGGAGAGTTTAGCTGGGTACAGTATTCTTGGTTGATAGTTGTTTGTTTCTAGGGCTTGGCATACATCATTCCAGGCTCTTCTTGCATTGATTGTCTCTGCGGAGAAATCTGAAGTGATTCTAATTGGTTTCCCTTCATAGGTTATTAATCTTTTCTCCTTCACAGTTTAAGGATCTTTTCCTTGGTCTGAGTTGATCCTGTATGGATTATAATGTGACGGTGGGATGTCCTATTCTGATCTGGTCTATTTGGAATTCTATAAGATTCTTGTATCTGAATAGGCCTATCTTTTTGCATGTTTGGGAAGTTCTCTGCTAGGATCTGTTGAACAAATTTCCTAGACCATTAACTTCTGTTTCTAGGTACTCCTCTACACCCATTATCCTTAGATTAGGCTTTCTGATGGTGTCTTCCAAGTGTTGGATAGATCTATCATATTTCTTGGACTTGTCTTGGATGGTTGCATATTCTTTCTCTATAATGTCTAGGCTATCTTCAATCCCCGAGATTTGATCTTCTGCATGGACTAACCTGCTGTCAAGGTTTTCTACTTTGTTTTTTATTTCTTTTCCTTCTATTTGGTCAGCTTTGATCGCTTCAAATTCTTTGTTGAAGTTTGTTTTAGATCTTGTATGAACTTCTTTACTTCCTTAATTTGGTGTTAAGTGTTTATTCTCAAATCAGTTGATTGGTTATGGTTTCCTTGGACTCCCATTCCTTCTGTTGGGTTCCATTCAGTATTTGCTTTGTGGTCTCCCTAATTTCCTTCAGCTCTTTGTTAATGGATCCCATGAATGCCTTTAGTGATCTTTGTGTGTTCTCATCCTGGTCTCTGAACTCCTATTTTTCTCTTTGGTTAGCTTCCTCCCGTTTATGCCATTCTTGCAGTTCTCTTTGAGTGTTCTCAGCCTGTTCATGCCATTCCTGCCTTTCTCTTTGAGTATTCTCAAGCTGCTCACGCAAATCCTGTATCAGTTTTTGAGTAGCTTCCTCACTCTCATGATATTCCTGTATAAAACTTTGGATTGCCTCCTCTCCCTCCCTCTCACACTCATACAGTCCTTTGTAGGTTTTCAATCTTTTCTTGCATTGACCTATTGTTTGCCTCCTCTCTCTCCCTATCATACTCATACAGAGCCTTTTTTAGGTTTTCAATCTTTTCCTGCATTGACCTTTTGTTTCCCTCCTCTCTCTCCCAATCATGCTCATACAGAGTTCTTTGTATGTTCTCAATCTTTTCATTTATCATGTTTGCCAGCAGTTTTCGTAGAGCTATTTGGGAATACTCCTCTGGATTATTCATTGTCTGTTCTGTCCCCTGATTATCATGAGTGGGAATGGAAATACCCGGACTTGCAATTTTTCTTGTGGTTTTCCGGCTTACTCTGCCCATTTGGGATGAAAGTAACACCAGTTTTGTGCTAGAACAGTAACTTAAGGCAAGCGTCAACCAAAGTCTGAATTTGCACAGTCAATAGTCTGCTGATACAATCTACTTCAACAGATACCTCTATTCAACATCAAACAACTATATATTAATGGGCTATGAACCGCAAAGAAGAATTTGGTAAACCAGAAATTGTTAGAGTTAGGGAGAGATGTTGTTACAAAATAGGAATAGAGTGATGTGGGAAGCTACAGGGAGAGTTAACTTAACTAAGTCCTAGTCTCAAAGCTGGATATAGGTTGGATAGGATGAAAGTAAAGAGAGAGAAAACAAGAAGAAAGAGAAAGAAAAAAAAAGACCAGAAAAAATAGAAAAATAAAAATTAATAATATGCAGAATTGAGAACAAACTATTCAAAGAACGTGAATATAATGAAAGCAGGGGAGGGATATAAAGGAGATGTGAAATCTTAAAAAAAATACTTAAAATATTATATAGGTATAAAGAGGTAGTACTGCTATTAAGGAATTTAAGTGTCAGAAGTTTTGAATTGAGTAATAAATTTGTGGATTAAGTGTGTACACAATGAGGGATAGCATCTAATTATCAATTACGGGTTTATCTGAGGATGTGCAGAACAACAATTAAGTCCCATAAACAAGGACAAAAGAGAGGAAAAGGTGAGAAGGATGAGGAAGAAAGAAAGAAAAAGATCAGAAGTTCAGTGAAGCTAAGCAAAAACCAAAAAGAATTAAAAAAAAAAAAATAAAAACGCACACACGCCTGTATCCCAAAAATAAAGATTATAAGGGGGAAAAAATTACTAGAAAACAATTTTTTTCATAAAAAGGTAAAAATTAAAAAGTTTTAGTGAAGAAAAAAAATGTTGTAAAAGTATTTAAAAAAAGAAGAAGAAGAGGAAAAGAAAAGTTATTTGATTTTTTTGGGAGGGTTGGGGAAAATCCTGTATCTCCCTTGTGTCTGTAATCAGCCTCTGGTTGGAATCTCCGGTCTGCTTGTGGTCCTGTGGCTTGGTTGGTTTCTTAAGTCAGTTTTTTTGGACAGGCAGAAAAATGCTCTGCTTTACCCAGGATTTTGCGATCCTCCTCCCAGGTTAGTTCAATGGTAGGGAGATCTGCTTTGATTGTCACAAAAGAGGGACATGGCTTTTTCCTCAAGTTTAGAGATGCTGTGATGAGGCTAGGTTCTGGGTAGAGTTGAGGCCTTTCAGCAAACAGTAGCTTTTCCTGGGGGCTAGCTTGTGAGAAACTCACAGAGCCCAGCCTGGAGCCACTCTCAGGGTTTCTGTTTACTGATGTCGAGCCTGCTAAAGGGAGGGGCAGCCTCTGGCTCTGATTACCCGGTGAAGAAAGCCACTACTAGGGTGGGTGCCTGAACTGGGTGACTTTTCCCTGGGTGGAGCTGAGTCTGGCAGGTCACACCGCCATTAAGTTCTTGTGACCTGCTAAATGAGGCTAGTTTTATTCCAAGGCCTGAGTTGGAGCTAGCAGCTACGCTGAGCTTTATCGGTATCCAAGATGGAGATCTCCGGTACTGGTGTGGGGGGGTGGCCTTCCCTCCTCTGCTCCCTGGGAAGGAGTGAGGATGTTAGGCTTCTACTCACGCCGAGTCTTGGTTCCTGGGTTGTCTCTGGTCTGCGAACTGCAGGATGAAGATGTCTGTTCCTTGTCAGTTCTGGCTGGTGTTGAGTAAAATCTGCTCGCCTGCCGCATCTGGCTCTTTCGTCCCAGACTCTCTCTGTTTCAGGTATGGAGGTACTGCCACTGCCGCTGCTGCCGCTGCCGCCACAGTGGCAGCTGCTTTCAAGAGCTCCGATCTGTCTCCTTGCCTGGATTTTCCCTCTCTGGCCTAACTCTCTTTCCTGTGATGGCACACTTGGTGTGATTCTCTGGCTTAGGACTGTTCATTGGAACTCTAAAACTGCTTTCTATGTGAGAGCTTTTTTTGCCTCCAGCTTCTCCTCCACCATCTTCCCGAAACTCCCAAATCTAACTTTATATGTTTTACAGTCCTGGGATATAATACACAAAGTGATGCTGAAATTTTCTGCTATCATTAGAAAAGATATCTTTCCACACAGTGAAATCCTACATGATTTAGCACTAATTAAGAAGTAAAGTGTTTTATTCTGTGTCATTAGTAGAAAAATGATTGTTTGGCTCAAAATGGCAAATTTTTCTCAATGATTATGAACTATTTTGAACCTAATAAAGCGGTTTTGAATTTGATTTCTTTTTTTTTCCTGCCAGTTCTTCTGGGACATGAACTAAGTGACTGGGTGCTGCCCTGTAGCTTTGGACCTCTTGGCTAGCATTCTACACCTTGAGTCATAGCTACGGTTATTTTTTTTTTGCCAATTGGTTTTTACTGGTTGAGATAAGAGACTCATGGAGTTTTTTGCACCAACTGGCTTCAAACCATAATTCTCCAATGTCAGCCTCCTGAGTGGCTTGGATTACAAATGTGAACCATAAGTGTGTAACTTATGTTATGCTTTTTCATAGTAAATTTTCTCAAATGAGCTCAGAAAATGTATCAATTTGTGATTCTATGAATGAGTGAATTCATTTATTTCTTCTGTGAAGTAAGTCACAAACTAAATAAGATTAAAGAATTTTTATTTTCAGACCTGAGAACAAATTCAGGGCCTGGCAGTTGTCAGGCAAGTGCTCTTCCATTTAGCAAAATCCCCAATACCAAAATTAAGATTCTTAACATTCAGTAACACAAGATTCAGAGAATCAGTGGAAACTAGTTTGTTGACCACTGAATAGAACGAAAACAAATCACAAGATGAAAGGTCATGAAGGCTGGGAGAATGTAGGCTCCGATAAATAGCTCTGCACCTCTTCTCCCTGCTTCCTGTATTCACCTATTTTTAACCAGTCTTGGGGATTGAACTCAGGGTCTGGTCATTTTCCTGAGCTTCGTTTACTTAAGGCTAGCTCTCTTCCACTTGAGCCACAATGTACTTCTAGCTTTTTCTGTTTATATCTTACTGAGGAATCAAACTCAGGGCTTCATGGCTGCTAGGCAAGCAATCTCCCACTAAGCCACGTTTTCAGGCCTCACTTTTTGTTCTTGAGACAAGATATTCAACTACAACTCAGGCTGGCCTATGTCCATGTTTTTAGTATTAATTGACTTAGGAGAATATGCAGGGTACAACTTGCCTGTACCAATGTCTGCCACCTAATTGTTTCTTGGTGTAGGCCTTTAAGTTGGGTAGTGTATGATTTCACTTCTTCAGTGTCACAGTGGGTAGAATACTAATAGAGATAGAAATATGTTTTCTAAAAAAAGTCCTTAGTGATGTTTGAGGTCTAAAAATGTCATAGCATTAATTAAAAATTAACAAATGTAATTGATATTACAAAGGTAATATATGGAGGATTTATGGTTACTTTTGACTGATTGATTTAGAATGATCCCTTACCTATGGAGGAAGTCACATTCCAGAGACCCTTGACATAGATGATAATCCTAGAAATAGCAATAAGTGAAGTCTAATAATCACAAGAAACTGCATTTATTTTTTGTGCTGGTCCTAGGACATTAATCAAGGCCTAAGTACTGTCCCAGATTTGTTTTTAATTTTAAATAAGACTATTACCTGATGATTTTAGCACATAAGAACAAATATACTCATGAGGGTGAGATATAAAGACCTCTGATTGAGCCCTGCTTGGCCTAGAAAATGAATGGGACACTTCTCTCCCGCAAAGAGATGGAAGTGGTTCTGTGCTTCAAGGGGTAGATCAACAGGCTTGAGAGAAGAAGCAAAAGCATCATGCCAATTCACTGAGTTCAAGTCTAAGTATTGTTATACGTACACCAGAGTGTGTGTATAACACACATACACACACACAGAGACACACAGACACACAGACACACACACAAAAAAAAGAAAAAAAGAAAAGGAAAAAAACCCTGATAAGGTAATTAAGACACCTAATGTGATAAAGAGGAGGGAGCTTGAGGATTAATTTTTGTATTATTAGATTATTAAACCACAATCTATAGGTGATTTAAAGTATACAGATATGGCTGGGACACCACAGTTTCATTCTTGTTAATGTGTGTGTGTATGCATGTGTGAGCTCATATACCCCAGTACTAGTGCTTGAATTCAAACCCTTATTCACTTCCTTAGCTTTTTCTCTCAAGGATGATGCTTCCCCACTATAGCTACATCTCCAATCTGGCATGCCTGTAACTCTAGCTACTTAGGAGTCTGAGACATGGAAGATTGTAGTTTGAAGCTCCATAAAGCAGAAAAGTCTGTAAGATTCTATCTCTAATTTAACAGTAAATAATGAGTCCAGAGGCCTGTCTCAGTAATTTTTCTGAGGTAACCTTTAGTCAGTCCTTCCTTACATTTCTCAGTGCTTATGTAACATATGGAGTCATATAGCTACAAAATATACTCAACCTTTAGACACATATGAGAATGCATATATTTTTATAATATGTACATCAAGAGAAAATATACATGTTTTTGTTTCTATGATCAGTCCACACATCTCCTAGAAGGTGGTGAGTCCATCTTGCACCCATTGCTGTGCATATGGTATTTTTCTAGAAAGACCAAATAGTAGAAAGAGGCAGCATATGTACCACATAATTATCAGAATCTCTTTCTTGTTGTAGGACTCTAGTTGTGTACACATGCACTGTGTACATAGATTAAACTCATTTACTTGCACTGTTAGACAAGTGTTAGACACCTGGCCCTGTTTTTAGCAGTTACTTTGAACGAATATCATGGGTTCCCTAAATTGTGTTAGAATGCCTGTTAGACTGAAAACATTACAGGATGGAATAAAGAGAAACCCTAGGTCACCTTGGCATAAGCTGAAATTTTCTTTTCTTTTCTTTTCTTTTCAGTTTGACATATTTATTTGTTTTAAAATCATTCACATTAATTCTTTGAATATAAGCTATTCAGTTTTATTTTTTTATTGTGAACATATTGTACAGAGGGGTTACAATTATATAGGCAAGATAATGAGTACATTTCTTATCAAGCATTGCAACCTCCTCCTTTGTTTACCCTTCACATCCCTTCCCTGCCTCCCCCCGTCCCTCCCACGCAATCGTTCCCCCCCCACCAAAGTTGTAAAGCTCGTTTTCGACATGACAACTTGTACTTATTGTTGCAACGGATCCACCTGTATCCTTAAAAGACTTGTTTTTCCCCTTCTCCTCCACAAATTATACTGACATCAAATATAGTGAAAGCAAGGGTTATACTGTGGGGGAGGGACATACAAAGCACCAAAGAAATAATCTTATAAATGCATTAGAAACAAATGCATGAAAGAAAAAAAATATTTAATTTACATATCTAAGGGTTCATTTTCCTAACACCACATTATCTGAACCTTTTCTGCTTGACTCATACATATACTAAATATTGCAAATAAGGACAACCATGGGACCTATGTTTCTTTGGGCTTGGCTTACTTCACTTAATATAATTTTTTCCAAGCCTTTCCATTTCCTAACAAACGGGGCAATGTTATTCTTTCTGATGGAGGTAGAGAATTCCATTGTGTATATATACCACATTTTCTTGATCCATTCATCTACTGAGGGGCATCTGCGTTGGTTCCATATCTTAGCTATGGTAAATAATGCTGCAAAAAACATAGTTGTGCTGGTAGCTTTAGTGTGGTCTTGTTTGTAAACATTTGGGTAAAGGCCCAAAAGTGGGATTGCTGGGTCATAGGGGAGTTCTATGTGATGTCTTTTGAGGAACCTCCATACTGCTTTCCAAAGTGGTTGAACAAGTTTACACTCACACCAACAATGAAGTAAGGTTCCCTTCTGTCCACATCCCCTCCAGCATCTCTGAAAGTTTCTTAATAAAGACCCAGAAACACAACAAAGCAAAGGAAGGTTGGTCAAATGGGATTGCATGAAATTGCAGAGCTTCTGCATGGCAAAGGACATAGCTAGAAAGAGAGATAGAAAGCCCACGGATTGGGAAAATATCTTCATTAGCCATACAACGGACAACGGTCTCATAGCTAAAATATATCTTGAACTAAAAAAATTAAATATCCCAACAACAAATCTTCAAAGAAACAACTGCCCAATAAACAAGTGGGCTAAAGACTTAAACAGAAACTTCTCTGAAGAGGAAAGAAGGATGGCCAATAGACACATGAAGAAATGCTCAACCTCCCTAGCCATAAAAGAAATGTAAATCCACACAACATTGAGATACCACTTCACTCCAGTTACAATGGCTAAAATCAAGAACTTTAATAACAACAGATCCTGGAGCAGATGTCGACAGAAGGGAACCTTATTGCATTGTTGGTGGGTGTGTAAACGTTTAACCACTTTGGAAAGCAGTATGGAGGTTCCGCCACATAGAGCTCCCCTATTTCCCAGCAATCCCACTTTTGGGCATTTACCCAAATGCTGACACACAAGACCACACTAAAGCTACCAGCACGACTATGTTTTTTGCAGCATTATTTACTATGGGTAAGATATGGAACCAACCCAGATGCCCCTCAGTAGATGAGTGGATCAAGAAAATGTGGTATATATACACAGTGGAATTCTCTGCCTCCTTTAGAAAGAATGACATTGCCCCGTTTGTTAGGAAATGGAAAGGCTTGGAAAAATTATATTAAATGAAGTAAGGCAAGCCCAAAGAAACATAGGTCCCATGGTTTCCCTTATTTGCAATATCTAGTATATGTCTGAGTCAAGCAGAAAAGTTCAGATAAGGTGATGTTAGGGAAATGAACCCTAAGATATGTATTCAAATGTTTTTTTTTCTCTTTCATGTGATTGTTTCTAATACATTTATAAGATTATTTCTTTGTTGCTTTGTATGTCCTTCCCCCACAGTATAAGCCCTGCTTTCACTGTATTTCATGTCGGTATATTTTGTGGAGGGGAAGGGGAAAAACAAATCGTTTTAATAGGGATACAAGTGGATCCATTGCAACAATGAGATGTACAAGTCGTTATGTCGAAAACGAAACTTACAAATTTGGTGCGGGGGGGGGGGGCGGGGAGGATTGGGTGGGGGGCATGGGGAAGGATGGGAAAGGATGGGAAGGGGAAACAAAGGAGGAGGCTACAATGCTTGATAAGAAATGTACTCATTATCACACACACACAAAAAAGAATACAGTGTTAGAATGTATCTCATACACACCTACATACCTGGAAGCACAAGTACTTACTTATTGATTGTGAATGGGACTTTTTTTGGCCAGTTGTGGGGATTGAACTCGGGGTTGAGCACTGTCCCTTAATTTCTTTTGCTCAACTTTAATGTTCTACCACTTGTGCCGCCTTTTCTGTTTAGGTGGTACTGAGGAATCAAACCCAGGGCTTCATGCCTGCTAGGTAAGCATTCTACCACTAAGCTAAAATTCCAGCTGAGAAGGGGATCTTGATAATTGTTCCCTATGCAACCTTGAACTCTGCTTGCCAAGTAACTATTTTATAGGGTTGAGACACTACACTAATTTTAATTTTTAAAATTTTATATATTTCATTTTCCCCTTTTTATTGGTAGTACTGAGCCTAAAAGTGGTTCATCCCATGTATAAGAACTGTGTTTAAGGGAAAATCGGTTTCAAGAATTATTCTGGGGTATTTTTGTTTCTGTTTTGTGCTGTAATGAAAGATTTATTCCTGGATGGTGGAAATCTCTCATGGTGGGTAGTGAGTAAGCTGTGGAGCATTGATGGGGTGATGTGTGTTACCTTGTTTTGTTCTTTTAGATTTTCATTTAGATGTGTTATTCCTCAAAGTAATTCCTTTACTAAAACAGGATTGTCCTTTTATTTTTGAGACATATTTTAGCCCAGGCTGATCTTGAACCCATGATGTTCTAGTTCAACTTCTTGAGTGGTAGGATTCCAAATGAGTAGCATCACACATAGCATGGATGCTCTGTAATTAGTACACACTTCTACTCAACTGCCAGTAGTTTGATGCCATGCACAGTGTTTACAAAGTATTGTTCTATATTGGAAGGTATCTGTAGAAAGAATATCTTGCTCTAGATAAGTGAGGTATTTAGAAGCGCAGTGAGATGCATAGTAAACTAATTACACCATTTTCCAGGGCAGGACAAGAAGACTGTTAGGAAGTACACAGGTAAAGAATAGTGTGAAATATTATCTTGGGCTTTGAGTACAGTGATACAGAAGAGGACTTATACAGGTAGAGTCCTGTGAGGATTCTGGAAGTGGAACAGGTGTTTTCTAGGTAGATCAAATGTGAGGATGTCCAAGAGGAGGGACCAGAATTTTCTGAACCTTGGAGGGGCATAGCAGCAGAGTACTGGATGGATAGAAGCAGAGTGGAAAACAGAATACTCTTTGGGTGTTTGTATGTGTACTAATTTGTTGATGGCACAAAGCCTTAACCCCTGCCAGCAGCAGAGGAAGCTGCCTAGCTCAATCCCATGTGTGTGCTGGAGTGTGTGAGGCTACTGAGGGAGGAAGATGTGGAAACTCAGTCCACACTTGAGCCTGGGTCATTCTATAAATTCACTGTGGAAGAGTGTACCTAGATTTGTCACATATGAAATTAAACTTGTTAGGGAAGAACTGAACTGACAGCCCTTTTAACAATACTTATGTTGTGCATAGGTTCTTGTAGGATTTTCCTGGGCAACAGCCCAGAAAACTAGCTGTGATAGTTATGCCTCCCATATAAACTGGAGTGACAGATATATGCCATTACACCTAGCCAATACTGATTGAGATGGTTTCTTGGTTAAAAAGTATTTCCTTGAATGGTCTTGCACCATAATACTCTCATTGTGTCTTTAAAATACCACTAAAGAAAAGTTTAACGAATGTCTCCTTGTCCTCAAGTTAATCATGATTCTACCAAGGATTTGCCTTCTCAAAGCAGGATAACACCTCATAGAGAGAAGTGTTATGTCAGGACAAAAGTACCACCAATGACTAATCAGCAGGCAGTCAGAAAGAATATGAGCCTGGCTTCTCTTGGCTGGGAGATCTTGTTCTTTGTAACAGAATTAGGCTTTACTTTTCTTTTTTTAAGGTCAGTTAGCAAAAGATCAATACAAAAATAAATAATTTGCATTGAGCCTCTTATGTAGAGGATTCTAATGACAATATCTCCTCATGGGTTTTGAGAACCCAATCTTTGGTGTGACAAGCTTGGTGAGCTTGGAGAATTGTTTTCTGTACTCACAAAAGCAGAATCTGTTTCCCATGTTCCCTTGTAAGACTGTTACAATTGTATGGGATTTTAGAAGACAAAAATATTTTTGAAATCCTAACTTTCGCAGCCAGTTGATTTACCAGTTCCTATTTTGGCTTCTTTTTTCAATGTTATGATAATTTCTTAATAAGCAAGTGTATAACAATGGTACCCAAGGAACTTGAAATACAATAATAATTTTCCACTCCCTACTTTATAATTGTATTCTTTCACTATCTTATATTCAATCAACAATTATCTGATAGCCTTCAATGGCTTTGTCAAAGACCCCAGTACCTTAAACTTTGCCAAGTCTATGTCAGCTCCATTCTTCATGTTACCTGACTTTGCTGTGGCACGTGACTCCCAGTTATCTCATCTAATTTCCCTGCTCAAACTTTTTGGCTATTTCTTCCCTTATCACCCCAGATTCATCGTCCTGGTGAAGAGGTTTTCTGGCACATTTGGACATGTTGGAGGCTTCCTTGATTTCTCACTTCCCTCCATCTGCACTCACACCAGCAATCTTTCTGGCCACGTGGCATTAAATGATAATTGCAGGTTACCAGATTCCCATTGTGTATTCCCTGCCAGGTCTTTCCCTTCTAATTCACACCATACATTAAGATGGGTGAAATGTTTTCATTTGCAAGTAAATGGACAGAAATGGAGACTATCAGGCTGAGTGAAGTAAACACGTTAAGAAGGATAAAAGTCACATGTTTTCTATAATATGTAAATGCACAATCTAAAATATAAGCATGTGTAAACACATAGAGAATCATATATAAATACATGTATAGAATCTGTCTGTACGTTTAGGAATTTTTGAGAGGATTAGTAGGATTGGGGAAGGATAAATAAATTTATTTGTCATCTGTGCATGGCAATGTTGACAAAAGGAAACTCACCGAAATCTATTGAATATTGATGAGTAGGCTAGTTGGGGAAAGGGAGAATGAGGTCATCAATATCATTAAGATTACTCAATAAGAGTTTGTAAACGTTTATGGTGAAATCTCTTAAATACTATTTTCATGCAATTTAATTAAAATGAGAGATAGGAATGCAAAACAGCTACTATCATAGGTGCATGTTTTAATGGAAGTGAGAAGGACAAACAGACTACAAAAGTAGGCAAACATGTTCAAAATATATAGTTTTTAAATAGGTGTGAAAAATAAACAACAAGGCATGTTGACATTGACTTGAGAAAGGCTGAAGATGTGTGAGAGTGATGGAGAGATGAGTCATATAAAGATACATTGTTTGAATATACAAAAATGTCATAATCAAATCCCTTGGAAGAATGTGTGCTAATCAAAAAGTGAGAAAAAATTACTACAGATATATGTGTTATTTTTCTTATCTCATACGCTAGTAAGTCTTTTTTAATTTTTCATACGCTAGTAAGTCTTTTTAATTTTTAAAGTAACAGACTTTAGTTGTATATAATTGTCATAATTGAAATCTAGGGTTTAAATCATTCTCCCCACTCCATCTGCACAATCATATATGCCGTTCCCAAAAGAATACCATTGCCAGATATATATTGCCAGAACCTTTCCCATGCATATACAAACATCTGTGTCCATGAGTATAACATACTCACATAAGATTTTACCGATTATATCATATATAGGTTTCTTCTCACTTGACCAAGCAACCTGCGGTGTTCACTATTTATGACACATTGTACTTAATTAATCAGCCTGTACATGATCAGTGGAAATTTCAATGGTTTTAAATTATTTTAGACACATCTCATTACTGCTAATGTCTTTCCACTAGTGAAGTGTAAGAATATCATTGGAGCATAAGGAAAGTGGCTATAGTTTCCCATTCCCTACCCTTCCCCACCATTCTAATTTGTGATAGAGACTGCCAAAGAAGTATGGCTATAAATTCCTTTTAAAAATGTAGGACATTCTGCCAAGGAAATAGTCCCCTTTAAGAGAATGTGAAATTCAGTGGGACTTAACATTTGTGAACATTAAATGTTGACACATGACTGAGTTTTCTAATACATAATTAACTGTGTGTGTGTGTGTGTGTGTGTGTGTGTGTGTGTGTTTTCTGAACCTGAGGGTGAATTCAGAGCCTGAGTGCTCTGAAATGGAGTTGTACTTGAACCACAGCTCCATTTCCTATTTCTGGTGTTTCACTTGAGATTAGTGTCTCAGAGACTTTCCTGCTTGTTCTGACATGGATCCTCACAACTCAGGCTCCTGAGTAATTAGGATTACAAGCTTTAGCCACAGATGACTGGTCATTATAATCCTCTGGTTCTCAGAATGACACTTCCCTATTTTTTGCTGTTAAAACTGGCAGTGGGCACTTCATTGGCCTGGTTAGGATAGGAGCATCTTCAAGGATTGTGGTAGCGGCCTTAGAATGGAATGTAAGTAATACCTTCCCCAGTAGCTAACATCCGTCCTCATCACTGTCTAAATAAAATTTATAAATTGAGAAATTTGCTTTCAAACTTGAATTTCTATTAAACATATTGTCTTATTATTAGACAAATAATGGACTCCATTATATTTTCATGTTTTTATACTACATATTTTGATAATATTCACTTTCATTACCCTCTTTTGCCTGTCTCTTCCCATTGTTCTTCCAGGTTTTTACATTTTTCCCTCTCTCTCCCTCCATCTCTTACCCTCCCTCTCTACGTCTCTCCCCTCCCTCTCTTTCTCTCTCATTCTCTGTCTGCCTCTCTGCTAGTATTTACTTTTCACTTTTTGCCTTCATTCCACCTTTTAAACAAAGCCTCAAGTTCTAGCTTTCTCCTAGTTAATTGGAATTAAGATTTTTAGCCAGGCATCGGTGGCCCTCGCCTGTAATACTAGCTACTCAATTTGTTGAGATCTAAGGATCCGGCTTCAAAGCCAGCCCAGACAGGCAATTCCATGAGACTCTTATTTCTAATTAATCACCAGAAAAGCAGAAATGGCTTTGTGGCTCAAGTGGTAGAGTCCTTGCCTTGAGCTGAAGAGATGGTGGGTAGTGCCCAGGCCCAGAGTTCAAACCCCATGACCGACCAAAAAGATAAATAAAACATTTCCTTAGATTTTTCTGTCAAACCATGGTCATAAATTAAATGTATTCATGTAGATAATATAGGAATTTAATGTTGTTGGCTTATTAACAACTATTTAAATTATTTTTGACAAATATAATGAACCATGCTTTATGAATCTCATCTTATTCTGAAATACTACAAAAATAGTAGAGTGTTCGGACCCTTCCTAACCTAATAGGAAGCCCTATTCTATATCAGAAGTATATATCAACCATTTCTTTTTCCTGTATTCACCTTAATTTACATCTATTCCTTTATTATTTTTATTTGTCAATTGTCTTTAAGTAGTTGTAGAAAAGAGGTGCCATGTGACAAAGCAGTTTATGAATACAGTGTCTATTGATCCTTGTCACCCCTACAACATTCCCACCCCCTCTGACACACCCCTTCCCTTATTTTTCGTAGTTTTGTATTATATGAAATGAATTCCTTTTTAGAAAATTAATTTAGCTTATAGTTATGATAAAGAGGTAGTTGCAGAGGGAATACAATTGCATGAGTCAGAAGAGAACATTTCCTTTCATGAAGCATCTTCTGTTCACTCACTCTCTCCCAATGAGCTCGACTACATTCTGCCCCTTCCTCCCTTCATTTATCTACCTTTTCCCTACTCTCTTCTTTGAGGTACCCAATTTCTGCTAATATTCTCAGGCTTTGACCTAGTCTTTCTAAAGGTTATAGAATTTGGGCAACATTGGCAGCAGTGATGGTGGAGCAGGAAGGCTCCCACAATGAAGCCCACATTCACATGCAAGGTAAGGTGTATGGAGAAGGGCGGACAGGACACAGTACACCAGAAGTACTGGACGCTCTTCTTCAGATACATGTCCCAGAGCAAGCCTTCTGAGGCCCAGGAGCTCATGTGCTCATGAGCATACTGCTGTTATTCCCTCATGGCCAGCACAACAGCACAGCAGCACTGTACATGCTGGTGTTGGAGTCCCCAAAGAAGGCAGAAGTGGATGTGATGTCTGGCTAGGGTTTTGTTTGATGGACCCCACTTCTCCACAGCCCTGAAGTGTTCCCGTTTGGGTTCCTGGAAACAGTTACACTCCTGGCTCCATCCGCTTTGGGCACTGACCCTATGGAAAGAGAAAACTCCTTGGAATCTTGATATTACTTCCTACCCTCCACAGACGGTGTGAGCTGCACCAATATCCTGGTGGAGGAAGCCCACAGCTTCCAAGGCAAGTGGACATGCTTATGGCCCAGGCAGCGCTGCAGTTTCTCTATTGGAAAAACAAAAGCTGGACTGTGGTCTTCATCATGTATGCACAGAAGCATCATCCATCAAGCACGGGTCGCCCTCTGTATAATCCCTGCTCCACTTCATCTGGTTTCTGCTGCTGACCATGGATGGTGGCAAGCTGACCATATTCATGTTGCTGTGCTAGCAGTGCCAGCCCTCCCTATGCAGGCACCCAATTCATGACAAGTACCTTGACAGGACAGGACAGGATAGGACAATTCTCCCTCAGGGTGTATCCCAAGCTTTTGTCTTCCTATGGAGGTGCTCAACCACCTCCTTGTCTCCCTTACTCGTCACCTAAAATGTTCATTCTTACTTATGCTCTATGTATTAAAAACTTATTCAAAGACAAGTTAACTGTTCATGGCTTTCATACTCACTGCTCTAAATCCTGAGATGCCAACATTATGTCATTCTGCTTTGAGTAAAAACCCTCCAAATAGATTTTATGGAAGCTTCCAAGTGTTATACAAAAAACAAGGACTGAGTAAATGAAGAATCAAGTACTTAATGATTAGACAACTCAATGTCCTGAAAAAAATTTCCCTTCATTGCCCAGGACATGGAATATAATTCCAGACAAAATTCAGCCAGGTATATTTTTAAAGAACCTTTTATAGGGCAACTACTCTTTCTTCACTTTCTAAGGAAGTATTTTGTAGAATCAAAATGATCTCTTCAAAGTTTTAGGAAAAATCAATAATAAATTCTTTAATTCCTAGAGTTTTCTTGATTGGAATGCATTTAAATGTAAAATAATGAAATATGCATAGATTCCATTTGTCTCTTTCTTCCTTAAGTAGGCTTGATAGGTTTCATCTTTGAATAAATCATCTGAAGTTATTTATTACTTCACTTTTTAATTTTACAACTGTAGGATTTCTGATAAAGTATTCATTTGTTTTGGTTATTGGCAACTGGTTTCTTCTCTGCTTTGTTATTATGTATTTTGATCAGTCTTTTTAAATATATGTCCATTTATTGATCTATTCTGACACAGCTTCTATTTTCATTGATTTGTCTCTGCTGTGTTCAAAAGCAAGGTTTTTAAGCCACTTAACAAAGTGATTCTTAAATATCCATAGAGGAGCAAAAGAAGAATAGAAGAGAATAGAGGAATAAAAGAGTATCAGTTTAAGCTTGAAATCCTAGCTACTCAGTAGTCAAAGAGCTGAGGATTTTGTTTCAAAGCCAGCCATGGGAGGAAAACCTGTGAGACTCCTATCTCCAAGTAAAAACCCAAAATGCTGGAAATGGAGTTTGTGGCTCAAGTAGCAGAGCCCTAGGCTAGAATTATTGATGTGAATTCCCAGTGTCCTGGTAAGTTGTACTTTTTTTAGCAGTATAAATGTGTACAGTTTTTAAGCCCTTAATATAACCCACTTCATGTAGTATAAAGTTACACATGCTCTGATAAGTCTGTATGGTAATCACTGAAATTTAAATTTCGGTCTTCCCGAATTTTCCAGTTTTCATATGGTCATTTCTCATTTAGAAACAAATTATTTCAGATTTTATTTAAAATCTGAGACTGGGATTTGTATTTGGTGTTTGATGTTGTTGCTCTTCAGCTAGTACTATATCAACTAAGCTATGCGTGTAACCCATAATTTCAGATTTTTCAAAATGCCAGAGAAGGTAATAGTGATAATGCTATTAAGTCCTTCTACCATCTAGATACCCACATTTGGTTTGTTTGGGTTCCTAGTTTATCAGTATATTTATATGTCATAACTTTTGTTTTTGATTTTGTGCTGTTCCTGGAGCTTGAAATCAGTACCTTGCCCTCTCCTTGAAACTGGACATTGTTAGCACACATAATTATCCTAACTACTCAGAGAGCTGATATCTGTGAATCCAGGTTTTAATCCAGCCCAAGAAGGAAAGATGATGAGTTTTTTTAATCTCTAAGTAATCTCCCAAATGAATTTGGAAGGGAATCTGTGGTTCAAGGGTAAAACACTGCCCTTGAGGGAAAACACGTGAGTGAGAAGGTAAGGTCCCGAGTTTAAACCCCAATATCAGCATTCAACAACGTTGTTTTCCTTGAGCTTGATATTAAATTGCTCAGAAAATAATCAGCATTGTAGTAATGTTTAGCAATACTATTACAAACATCAGTTATATTTATTGATGTTATTCCATTATTTTCCTAAATTTTACTTACACATTAATATCCAGTAATGGAAAGACAAGATTACTGTTTCACATGTATTTATGGTACTTTAATATATGGATGAGAGGGGCATACAAGGAGTTTGGATTGAAAATAGATATTTACAAGCTCTTCACATGAGTAAATGATAGCTGAAGAAGCTCTGAGCATGTATGAAATAAGTTAAAGAAACCAGAAAGGAAAGATAAGGCATGATTCTGGAAAGCAAACAATTTTGGAAGGATAGAAAACAAGGAAAGTATGTAGATTTTGGTAAGAACTTTGTAACCCACCTACACAGTGAGCACATTTGATTCCTTATTTCTAGTAGAAGGCATTTCAGTTAACTTTATTTTACAAAGTTAAACATGATTAATATTTAATTTTAACTGAGTTCTCAGTTAAGCAATTAGTCTAGCCAGGCGCCAGTAGCTCATGCCTATAATTCTACCTATTCAGAGGGCTGAGATCTCCAGATGCTAGTTCAAAGCCAGGTTGGACAGGAAAGTCAGTGAGACACTTCTCTTCAATTAACCAGGAGAAAATTACAAGTGTCACTGTGGCTCAACATGGCAGCACTAGCCTTGAGTAATAAATCTCAGAATTTGAATCCAGGCCCTGAGTTCAAGATCTCTGAAATTATTCTTAAAATAACTTGTTCTTAGTAATTCTTTAACTTGTCTAGAAGAATGTTTTAAACTTTGGGATTTTTTATTTCATGTTGACAGCATGGTTTTTTAAGATATGCAGAGAAAAAATATTTATAGTCAGAATTGGTTTGGTTTCCTTTGTATTATAGATTGCCTCTACACCCAAAGATCAGGTGGAAAGCAGATGGCCAAATCCTGGCTCTTGGCAATGGAAATGGATTTGTGTTTCTATTATCAAAGAAACAAACTTATGAAATGATAGTCTTTATATATAACACCTTAATAGTAACTTTAAAATTATTATTACTATTATTATTAATATTATTAGTTTTTGTTAGTTGTGGGGCTTGAACTGTGGGTCTGCACGTTGTCCCTGAGCTCTTGAGCTCATGGCTAGTGCTCTACCACTTGAACAAGATTACACTTCACATTTTCTGAACGTTTAATTGGAGATAAGAGTCTCATGGACCCTTAGTTCTCAGCGTCCCTATTAGCTAGGATTACAAGTGTGAGCCACTGGCTCCTAGCAGTAAGATTATTTGGAAAAAGACAAAAACCCATGATTGTACCTTTACAATATCACAATCTGACAATTGTATCTGTAACGTTAGTTGTATGAAGTAACCATAGGCAGCAATCAATTGTAGATCTTACCATGTCCTGTCCAATGCTAGATATTATTTCATTAATTTATTTTACTTTTTCCTAACAAAGTTCATTATGAATGTCCAACAACACAATTTTCTATTGAGCACAAAGAACTCTTCAGCATATTTATTCCAACAAACAGCATTTTGAACTTGTTCTTTAAAAAAAAACTTTGCCAGTCCTAGGGCTTGAAATCAGGGCCTGGGCAATCTCTCTGAGCTTCTTTTGCTCAAGGCTAGCACACTACCAATTGAGCCACAGCACCACTTCCAGTTTTTCTGTTTATGTCATACTGAGGAATCAAATCAAGTGCTTCATGCAGGCTAGGCAACCATTCTAAAACTAACCACATTCCCAGTCATTGGGAATTATTTTGTTGTTGTTGTTTTAAGATAGGGTTTTTCTATGTGTCCTTCTGTTGACCTAAAACTTGGGGTGGTCTCAAGCTAACTTCTAAATTAGCCTCTCTATTTAAACGATTTATTGTTTCCCATCCCCTCCACAAACTATATCAACATCAAATACAGTGAAAACAGCGGTTATAACTTTGGCCGGGGGGTGGTGGCAGGAGGTGGGGAGCAATGGGAGGGATGGGAAATGGGAAGAGATGGGAAGGGGAAACAAAGGAGGAGGCAACAATGCTTGATAAGAAATATACACATGATCTTGCCCATTTAATTGTAACTCTTCTATATGGTATTTTCACAATAAAAAAAGTCAGCCTCTCAATTTCAGAGATATCAGACATGGGCCAACATATTCAGCTCAGGATTCTTTGTAAGAGAATTCTTTCAGAAATAAAGTTATTCTGTCTTCCATGGACTGGATGTCTTTTTGCATTCGGCACTGGTAATCACATTTCTTGTACTGGTGTGTTTCTCCTGCTAGATCAATAGAAATATTTCAGGCTCCCAACTTGAAACGGAGCTGTGTGACCAGCAACATCACAATCTTGTGAAAAGTATCAGCTGGCATCATGTGTATGGCAGCCAGCTGGACCTCAGCTATCTGATGTCTTTGTTCTCCAACAATGCAATCATTTCTATGCACAGTCTGAAAACAGTCATAAGTAATTTTTTATTTATTTCATCCTCTTCCCAGCTACTTGCCATTCTGAGCTATATATGTTTTAAATTCTGTTAAACATTAATTACTATTTCCTGCCATTTTCAAAAGTAACATATATGTCTTAATTTAAAATTCATTCAAACATGACAAAAACGTTAACATAGTTGCTGTCCACCATTGGTTCATGTTTTAACTCTTAGCTACTGTAGAGGCCAAAAATGGAGGATCCTGGTTTAAAACAGCCTATGCAAAATAATCTGCGATATTTCTCCAATTAAGAAACTAAAATATGGGTTGGGAAGGTGGCTCAGTGGTAGAGCGCTTTCCTTGCATGCATGAGGCCCTGGGTTCGATTCCTCAGCACCACATAAGCAAAAAGAAAGAAGCCAGAAGTGGCGCTGTGGCACACGTTGTAGAGCACTAGTCTTGATCTGAAGAGGTGAGAGAGAGTGTCCAGGCCCAGAATTCAGGCCCCACTACCGGACCCCCCAAAAAAGAAAGAAAGAGAGAAAGAAAGAGAGAAAGAGAGAGAGAAAGAGAGAGAGAAAGAGAGAGAGAAAGAGAGAGAGAAAGAGAGAGAGAAAGAGAGAGAGAAAGAGAGAGAGAAAGAGAGAAAGAAAGAGAGAAAGAAAGAGAGAAAGAAAGAGAGAAAGAAAGAGAGAAAGAAAGAAAGAAAGAAAGAAAGAAAGAAAGAAAGAAAGAAAGAAAGAAAGAAAGAAAGAAAGAAAGAAAGAAAGAAAGAAAGACACCAAAATCCAAGCTGGTGCCGGTGGCTCAATCCTGTAACCCTTGCTACTCAGGAGGCTGAGATCTGAGGATCACAATTAAAGCTAGCCTAAACAGGAAAGTCTGCGAGACTATCTCCAATAAACCACTACAAAACTGGAAGTGGCACTGTGGCTCAAGCAGTAGAGTGCTCGCCTTGAGCTGAAGAGTTGAGGGATAGCGCTCAAGACCAGAGTTTAAGCCCCATGACCCTCAAAAAAAAAAGAAAGAAATCAAAATCCAGAAGTGGAAATGTGGCTTAAGTAGTAGAATGGCAGCTTTGAGCAAAAAGACTAAGTAAGAGTAATATGTGTACTTCAGACTCCATTATTTACTCATGGAACACACACATACACACACACACAATCTACATTCTCTTAGACTTCCATTCTTGAGCAGTATTCCATGCCATTAACTTAATGCATATTTTCTCCAAATCCTTATGGTAGGGAATAAAGTACTTTTGTACATATGATAATGCAACTTTTGAATTTTTGGTTTTGAACTTTTTTTGTACTTATGTGAGAAAACAGCATTTTTTGAACACTAAATAGTAATCACTGTGTTGGTAAATAGGTGGGTGACAGATTGACAGATGCAGATAATACCACTTGAAAATTTTCTTCTTTAAATTTAAATATATAATATATATACACACATATGTATGTATTTAAAATTTCTGCCAAGATTTTATTTCCATTATAATGATCTATTTGTTCCATTATATAAATTTAACATATTGTATATTTCACAGGAGATTAATATTTATAAAATTTTCTTTCCTTGCGAGACTAAGTCCTACAGTGTAGACCATACTTACCTCAAATCTTTATTCTTCTCTGTTTCAGGTTCCTGAGTAATGGCTGGAATCACCATGTGGTAGCATAGTACCATATCCACCTATATTATTTATATTTTGTATACTTGAAAATTAGTGTGAACAGCTTTAAGCCATAGTATCATCATGAATTTGAATGAATTTAATTCTGAGTGAATTCAAGTATGTTAGACATACCTGTAATCCCAGTACCCAGGAGGATTTAAGTTTAAGAGCAGCCTGAGCTACCCAGCAAGTCCTTGTCCACAAAGCCAACAATTGTGTGTGTGTGTGTGTGTGTGTGTGTGTATGTGTGTGTGTGCTGGCCCTAGGGCTTGAGCTCAGGGCCTGGGCACTGTTCCTGAGGTTTATGCTCAAGTCTAGCACTCTACCACTTGAACCAAAGCTCCACCTCCAGCCTTTTTAGAAGGAGATTGAGTCTCATCCAATTTCTGTCCAGGCTGACTTAGAAACTAGATCCTCAGGTGTCAGCCTCTTTTTTAAGTAGGATTACAGGTATGAGCCTGTAGTAGTTGTTGTATAACTGTTAAGTAATATGGTAAACATCATGCCATTTTATACTCCC
Source organism: Dipodomys spectabilis (assembly GCF_019054845.1). Lineage (NCBI taxonomy): Eukaryota > Metazoa > Chordata > Mammalia > Rodentia > Heteromyidae > Dipodomys > Dipodomys spectabilis. Next base: position 2,348,300 of record NW_024871105.1, read on the forward strand.
CCCCAGCAGGGTTTGAGTGTTGCACACACACCTAACACACAACCTGCTCCATGTTTGATGACATAAAGGTCTCATAATCCTGTGAGATAAGTATTGTTATGCTCACTTTACCTATGAAGAATTTGAGGTCCAGAGACTTTAGTTAACTTTCCATCCCCAGCTAATATACAGTGCAGCCTGTATTCAAATTCAACTAGGTTTTTTTTTTTTTAAAATTTCAGAAAACATGGCGTCAGCATGTGTTCTAGTCAACATGTATTCTAGCATGTACTGCTCTTTACAGGTACTGTTCTCTGCCTGATAGATTAAATTTCTCCTGTATATATGACTTATTCCTCACTCTTTAAATGTTTACACCCCCTCTCATAAGCTAGGGAAATAAAAGTGATGAGAAGAACCATTTTTGAAGAGGAAATTGATAATGGGGTTTGAACTTGCTATTACATATTAGTCTGAACTTCTTCCATGTGAGTTATTCCTCCAGCACTATTTCTGTTTTTTTTTCTTTTATATTGTTATTATAAAGATGATTTAAACAGAGGTTATAGTCATATAATTTAGGTATGAGTATATTTCTTTTTGGAAATATCAGCCCATCCCTTGCTCTCTCAGTTTTTCTCTCTCACTGGTTTGTTTTTTTAATTAACTTCCTTATTATTATTATTTGATTATTATTATTTTATTAATATTGTGATGTAGAGGGCTTTGTTACATAAGTGTGGTAATGACTACATTTCTTTTGTCTTTATTTTTGTTATAGTCAGTCATGAGGATTGAACCCAGGGCATGGGCACTGTCCCTGAGCCCTTTTGCTGAAGAATCTCACTCATCTTGAGCCACAGCTCTATTTCCATGAGTGCATTTCTTTGTGGACAATATCACCCTTTCCTTTCATCTCTTCCAGTTTTCCTCTACTTCCCTGTCAACGTCTAGTGCGTTGGGGTCCCTGGGTAAGGGTCGTGAAATCACCAGGACATAGGGGATGCAGAGTGCAAAGAGCAATTGCCACTGCATGCTGTGATTTATTATTAGTGGGTATTTAAAGACAAGCAAGCATGATCTTTGCCAAGATTTGGTCAGAAGACATTTACACAAAAAATTTCAACAGATACATTTTTACTTGACCTATGAGACAATATCTTGGTATATTATTGTCTAAACTATTTTAGAGCAAGCTCAAACCACTTCTCCAATCTCAGGAAAATGCTTGACCAACTATTCATCTATGCTTAAGCAGGCAGAAGTGCTACTTCCTCAGCTCCCAGGAGTCTGTGACATGTGTTTTGAGATAGGGAGAGAGAACATTTTCATTCTCTAGCCTGGCATACCAAGAGCTTTCCTAATCCCAAACACAGTCCTCAGATAATCCTGAGGCTGAAGCCTGCATCATTCTGCCCCCTCAACATAGACCCTGAGTCGTCACACTTCCCCACCAACAAGTTGCATAGTGCACTTTCAACATAGTCTCAACTGAGTACCACTGCTCCATATGTTCATCTTTTGTGCCTCCATTTCTATGCCCCCTTTACCTTCCCAAAGAGAAATAAATGAAAAAAATGACAAATATGTCTAAGACAAGCAAAAAGGTGAGATAAGTTGATGTTAGGTGAAATGAACCTGAAGATGAGGATTCAAATGTTTTTGCTTTCATGCAATTGATTCTAACATACTTATAAGATGATTTTTTTGTTGCTTTGTATGTGCCTCCCTCACGGTATAACCCCTGCTTTCACTGTATATGATGTAGGTATAATTTGTGGAGGGGAAGGGAAAAAACAATTGTTTAAATAGGTGTACAGGTGGGCCCATTCCAACAATGAGATATACAAATCGATATGTCGAAAAATGAACTTTACAACTTTGGCCAGTGGAGGGGAGGGCTTAGGGAGAGGGGGGGCTGGTGGGAAGGGATGGGAAGAGGAAACAAAGGAGGGGGCAAAAACGAAAGAAAATAAAGAAAAATATTATCTTGTTTCTGTTTCCTGGTCACTGGTTATTTTTGAGGTAGGATTTGTGTGTGTGTGTGTGTGTGTGTGTGTGTGTGTGTGTGTGTGTGTGTGTGTGTGTGTGTATACTGGGACTTGAACTCAAGGAACTGACCTTTAGCTTTTTTTAGTCAAGGATGACACTCTACAACTTGAACCAAACTTCCACTTCTGGAATTTGAACTGTTAATTGGAGATTAAAGTTTCACAGATTTTCCTACCTGGGGTAACTTAAATCCACTTTCCTCAGGTCAAATCCTTCTAAATAGCTAGATTTACAGCTAGATGTGAGCCACTGGTAGTGCTTGGCTTGGCTTCTTTTTATTAAGGAGTTGAAATGTAAAAGAAATTTGCAATAGTAGAACAAAAGAAATCAATATAACTTACGCCGCTTCATTAAGTTTTAATAATTTGTCATATTTGATATGTACATAACAACATTTTTGTAAATGCCCCTGAAATTTTGTTTTTATCTGGGTTTTTTCCTCATCATCAACTTGATTTTATAACTTTTTAACTAATAAATATTGATGAGAATATGCCCAGAGGGCATTATATTTTGTTGGCTTTCATTAGGAAATGGTGCAAGCTAACACATGCCATGATAACTTTTTGTACTGGAACCTCATGATATATTCACATTCTTAGTCAGAAGGCATCAGTGCCTGTTACGAATCATCTAAACCTGACAAAACCCAGACTGAGGCCTTGTGACCACTTTCCTCTATGTCATTGTCTTAGATAGCAATTCTGAATCTCCAGTGACCATGACAGAGCCCTCCTGGACCCTCTCAGAACACAGCCAAGATAATTATTCAAGCATGATGGGAGACTGGTGTCTGCTTCCTCTGAGGAACAGCACAGGAACTGTTAATTCCTTAAACTGTCCTCTGTACTGAGGGTTCCTCATTGAGCATGGAAACCTAAGAATTAAGGAGACATTAAACTCTCTCTTCCTTCTGCAGGTTGTGGACCGGTTTTCCTTCTGCTGCTGTCATCTTCTGTGGAAAGAAATGATCTAAGCTCTAGAAGCCATTTTGCTTATTCTAGGCCCTTAGCTTAAGTCTGGGATTTATATTTAGACAAAAAGATATGTAGTGATAAAAATAGCGAATTAATATTTTTTCTATTCTATTTATTACTCAAATATATTTTCAAATTCTACCAATAATTCTTTTTGTGTGTGTGAAAATACCGTACAGAAGGGTTACAATTACATGGGCAATGTAATGAGTAAATTTCTTATCAAGCATGGTAGCCTCCTCCTTTAATTCCCCTTCCCATCCCTTCCCATCTCCCACTCACTGCCCCTCCTCCCAGCCAAAGTTGTAAAGTTCTTATTTCAACATAACGAATTCTACATCTCATTGTTGTAATATGTCCACCTGTATCCCTATTTAAATGGTTTTTTTTTTCCCTTCCCTTCCTCAAATTATACCAACATCAAAGAGAATGAAAGCAGGGGTTCAAACGTGAGGGAGGAACATACGAAACAACAAATAAATCATGTTATAAATATGGTAGAAACAATAGCAAGAAAGAAAAACCATTTGAACACTTATCTTGGGGTTCATTTCACCTAACATCAACTTATATGAGCTTTTGTGCTTGTCTCAGAAATATACTAGTTATTGCAAATAAGGGAAACCATGGGATTTAGGTTTCTTTGGGCCTGGCTTATTTCACTTAATATAATTTTGTTCAAGTCGTTTCATTTCCTAACAAATGGGGCAACGCCTTTCTTTCTGAAGGAAGCATAGAATTCTATTGTGTATATTTACCATATTTTCTTGACCATTCATCTTCTGTGGGCATCTTGGTTGGTTCCATTTCTTAGCTATGGTAAATAATGTTGCAATAAACATAGTTGAGCTGGTAGCTTTAGTATGGTCTTGTTTGTGGTCATTTCGTTAAGTGACCAAAAGTGGGATTGCTGGGTCAGAGGGGAGCTCTATGTGGAGTCTTTTGAGGAACCTCCATACTACTTTCCAAGGTGGTTGAACAAGTTTACACTCCCACCAATAATGCAGTAAGGTTCCCTTCTGTCCACATCTCCTCCAGCATCTGTTGTTATTAGAGTTCTTGATTATAGCCATTCTATCTGGAGTGAGGTGGTATCTCAATGTTGTTTTGACTTGCATTTCTTTTATGGCTAGGGAGATTGAGCATTTCTTCATGTGTCTACTGGCCATCCTTCTTTCCTCTTCAGAGAAGTTTCTCTTTAAGAACTACACTGTAATTTTTTAGAAAAGCTAACTCACAGCCACAAAATAAGCACCCAGAATTGAGTATTCATATGTGGGAGTTGAATCAAGTGCTGAAAGGCACATTAATGAGCACATGAAGGGTGGAGAAATAGAGTTATAAAATCAAATTCATAATTAAAATGAATGAATATGTCATTTTAAAAATGCATTTAATTTTACATGCATTTAGTTTTATAACTAATCTTTACATGCCTCTTGCTTTTTGTACTTTTAGGTTATCTTTCAATCTGTCTTATGTAGGCAATGCATGGACCATGTCACTGTTACCTATCCCTCTTGTGTTGCTGAGATTAATGGTATGAGTATTCATGCTTCACTTGTTTTTGAGATTGGTATGCATACATTTTTGGGAGGCTATGTTCACATTGTGATGCTGTAGATCTCTGACTTCTAACAAATATTGATCATAGATGTGAGATAGCATATCAGGCAATTCAAAGTCTTTTATCCCATTTTCAAGAAATATTCAAGTTTCTTTTCAAAAATTACATTCAAAATGACAAATAGCAAAAGTAACTCCTTACATTATCTGATTAGTGAAACTATATTTTCACACTTACTTACCCTATATTTTAACAGGAACAAACCTATTTTAATATTTATGCCAGTGATTAAACTCAAATTGTAGGCATGCAACAGTGCCTGACATCTGTAACTCTCGTTATTTGGGATGCTGAGACCTGAGCATAGTGATTCAAACCCAGCCTGAGCAGGAAAGTCTGTGAGTCTCTTGTCACCAAATAATCACAGAAAAAACAAAAATGTCACTGTCGCTCAAGTGCCTTGAGCCAAAGCATCCTAGTTCAAGCCAAAGTTCAAGCCATAGGAATGTCAAAAAAGAGATTAAAATCAAATTGCCTTCAATCACTCATTTAGAGAATTTGTAGTGAGGGCAGGCTACTGGAGTTCACATCATTAACTGAAGAGATATAATTTGAGATGATCACTGTTCAGCATCAGTCAGCAAGGAAAGTAATAAGATCTGCACATCGAAAACCAGGCATGTTGGAATGCACTTGTGATCCCTCAAATTGGCCGACAGAGGTCAGGAATTTAGACTCTGTTTGGTGCTCAGCAAAACTGATAACCTATGAGCAAAGTAAATCAAAAAAGGAATGTGGTTTAGCAAACAAAATAAATTCATAGTCATGTGCTAAAGAAGGAAAGGAAAAAGAACGAAGAAAGAGAAAAGAAAGGAGGGAGGGAGGAAAATAAGAGGGAGGGAAAAAAGAAAGGGAGAATGAGAGGTATAAATAAAAATCTCAGCATGAGTTAGATGTTAATAATGACATTAAATCATTTTAGCTATTATGCCATCATTTATTTATTTGGCAGAAACATTTTGTGTGAAGCCTACATAAACCCCAAACTGGACTTAGACATCTAATAGCTATCTCATTTTTATGTTTCCTGTTTGCAACACTGCTATTTTATCCTATTGATTAGTGTGAATTCTATGACCAATATAAAATCACATTTGGAATAAAACAGTTACTAGGTGAGACTTTCCTGGATGAGGTTGTGTGGGGATCCTGGTGGGGCCCTGTCAGGTTCAAGGGAGAAGCTTGTACTTACAAAGGTTCTGTGGTGGAACTGGGCAGGGCTTTGAGGGTAGAGGTCAGTATGGGTAGGGCTATGAGACAGTAAAGAGGGGACTGGAAAGACTAGACTTGTTCGGGGTGGGGTTTCCAGGGGAACAGGGCATGGCTTTAGGAAGAAGGCGGACAGTTGGCCTGTTTTTCAGTATAAGAAGGCAGGGCAAGAGGGGAGCTTGTTATTTGCAGACAGGACTTTGAAATGGAAGAACAAGGCTACAGGGGAGGAGGGTTTCTGGTGGAGCACTGAGAGCCTCCATGGGATAGGCAGGGTGGGGTTTCCCGTGGAGCAGGGAGGGGAATTGAGGGAAGAGGCTGACAGAAGGCGGTGTCTCTGGTGGAGAAGGCAGGGCTATCAGTGAGAGGCTTTTTGGTGGTGTAGCTTTGAGAGGGAAGGGCGGTGCTCAGAAGGAGTGGGCTAGTAAGGGGTAGGGTTTCTAGTAGAGCATGGTAGGACTTTGAGACATGTGGTAAGGTGGAAGTGCTGTTTCTATGAAGCAGGATGTGGTAGCAGTTGACAAGCCTTATTAGGAGGGCTTTGTGTGAACAGGGAGAGAATCCAATGGACTAGACTAGTGAGGACGAGGTTTTCAGTAAACCCAGCCACAACTTGCAGACAGGCAGTACAGTTGGGTGGGTATTTCAGTATTGCAAGGCAGTACGAAACCTATTGTGGCTGGGTTTCCAGTAGGGCAAGGCAACCTTAAAAGAAGGGACTAGGGAGGGACAGGGATTTCCAATTGAGCCTGACGAGGATTCTAGAGGGAAGCCAATTGGTGCAGTGGTTTCAGGTTGGAGCAATTTGGGTGTTGAGAGATGGGATAGAGTGATGGGTGTTTTCTGATGGAGCAGGGCAGGGCTTGAAGCATTGGGGCAAGCTGGAGGTGGAGCTTTGGGAAGAAGTGGAAGGGTTTCAAGGGTACAGGATAATTAGAGGCCTGACATCTGATAGAGCAGAGTGTGGATCCGAGGGAGGAGCCCAGAAGGCAGGTTTATCTGGGGAGCAAGGCAGGGCATAGAGGGAGTGGATGTGGGAGGTGGAGAGGCATGTGGTGGAGCAGGAGGAATTTTCCAGGGAGGTGGTGAGCTGTGCGAGAAACTTCGGGTTTAGCAAGGCAGAGTTTTAAGAGCAGGTATAGGGAGGTGGAACGTTTTTGGAGTAGCATGGTAGGCTTTGTGGGAGGAGGTAGGTTCATTATTGGGCTTTGAGAAGTAGGCTAGTAATAGAGGGGGTTTCTGATGAAACTGGGAGGAACTCCAGGGGGAAGACTGGTTGGGGACAGGGTGTGAAAGAAAAAGAGGGGCTTGGAGGGACAATTATATGGGAGGGGCCAGACTGGGAGGGGCTAGGGTAGTTAGGGGGTTTTATCCAGTGGATAAGGGAGGGATTCTTGGTGAACTAAGGCAGTACATAAAGGGAGGAGATAGGGATGTGGACTGGTTTCTGGTAGTGCCGAACAGACTTCTAGGAAGGGGTAGAGTGGAAGAGGGATTTCCCTGTAGCAGAGGAGGACTTTCAGGAAGGGGTCTGGTTGCAGTCAAGGCTTTGAGAATTCATAGAAGGACTACCAGAGAGGAGGTTAGTTAAGGGTGGGCTTTCTAAGGAAGAAGATGACTGGAAGGGCATTTCCAGTGGATCAAGTCAAATTTCCTGGGAGGGGACGCTAGGAAACGGGTAATGCATTGAAAGTGAAGAGAAGGGCTAGAAAAAAATAGTTACTACTAATAAATGCAACATAAGACTACCATTTTCTGTCAGTGTAGAATTAAATTACTTTTATGAATGAGAGAGATACTGGATAAACTAACCAAGTAATTCCTTCCTAGTGAACTTTTTCTAATAAAACCACAGATCACATCAGGCTCAGGGGAACAAAGTAGATTAAGACATATGAAGCACTGGACTTGATTCCCCACCATCACCTTTGGAACACAAAAACTATAAACTGTCTCATTTAGTCATAATGGACACTCTATTGTCCTCAAATTATGAATTAATAGAATTTTTCCTCTGAATATTTTAGAAATACTAAAATCAAGTAAATAGTAATGATTTAAATTTATGCTTCTATATTGGAACCTAAACTAAAACTAAATACTTAGCAAAATATAAAATATACAGAATGTTCAATCTTCCAGCATTAATTTTAATCTAAAAGAATTTAAAACTAGAAAATTGTCATATGGTGAGCTTGCAGTATGGTTTGCTTTTCAATCATCCCAATGTTGACTTGAGCAATTATCATTGGATGCATCAATACTTAAAACGTATCCAAGAATATAAAGCACTACTATGCAGACCCTGAAGAAACTCAGAGGGCACCATAAAATGATTTTGGAATAAAATTAATGACTGCTTCCACTAGGAATTGATCTTCATGAGGCCCACAAATATTTTCCAGAAGAAAGTTCTATATTGAAAAATAATGTAAAGAAATCAGGCAAGCAGACCATAATGTAAACATTATCCAATGAACAACATCTACTGAGGCATGATTGAGACCCTTCATTTACCTAGGGTACAGTCACTGAGCTATGTTCTTCCCTGAAGGCAAATAACAGGCAAAGCAGCGAAAATACAGTAATCATTATCAAGATATTAAAATGTACAGAATGAACTCAATGAATGTATTGCTAGAAAGTAAAGATATATTTATGAAATAAAGACTAAATTTAATATTCCCAATATCTGGCCCTCTGCTGTGAGAGGGGTACAGGCCAAGTCACAAGGAGAATGGAGTGAAGTAAAGTAGTATATATCACTAGTTCCCAAAATACAGTGATGAAAGCAACAGGGGAGAAAATCAACATGACCATCATAGGATTTACAACAATGAAAATCCAAGGAGAATTACAAAGGATGCCCTTGCATATTTGGCAGAACAGTGAACTCATATTTGGTCAGAAAAGTGTCTGGCAGTGACTTCTAAAATATGTGGAGTGATTACAGGAAACTACCTGGTACCCACATGGTGCCACAAGAAGAGATGAACATATGAATTACAGGATATTGAATAATCATAAAGGTCTTGCTTCAGTAGTACAGAGATAACCTTTAATAAACTGCTGTGAAAAAACTAACACATTATAAACCAAGACAAGGAAAATTATATATATGTATATATATATATATTAATATATATATATATTTATATATATATATATATATATATATGACTCTACTGTGTGAAAAAATAGAATTCAAGAAATCAAATTAAGTAATGTACATACCAAGTAATAAAAGTCATGCAGAAAAGTAACATAATTAAGGTAATCTTTCAACAATATGTATTTTATTTGAAGAGTGCTGTTTATGAATAATTTGCTTTCCTTACAGATTTTGAATGAACAAAAACAACAGCAAGAAACAAAACAAAACAAAAACACTTGATAATAAAGATGGATGCCAGTATCCCATCAATATTCCTATATAAACAGGAGGCTAAGATGGAAAGATCAAGGTTCGCAGCCTTTTGCAGTAGCAATCCATGAAACATTTATGTTCACTTGTGCAGACAAAGGCAGAGTGAAACCTTGGCTCAAGTAGTATAGCTTCAGTCATGAGTGATAAAACAAGCAAGAGTTTGAGGTTTGGAGTCTAATCTCATTACTGCACACACACACAGACACACACACACACACACACACACACACACACACAGATTTGAGGCTTGGAGTCTCTCGTTACTACAGAGAATAGAGGGAGGGGGAAGGAGAGAGAGAAGGAAAGGAAGAGGGAGAGGGAGAGAGAGGCAGAGGGAGAGAAAGGGAATATTAAGCTTATAAAGTGAATCTTTTCTATAAAATTATCATTTTCAAAATAATACATCTGTAAGCTTGCATGTGAGGATTTCTACAGTTGAGTCATGAGACCTGGAAAGGGATAAGAGATCGAAAAGCCATCTCAAACAGCACTCAGAAGAATGAAAACTATGCCCTGGAAGGGTCAAACAGTCAAGTGAAGACAGACACATAATTTTTTGCCTTAAATTTATTTAAGTTAGAGCTGTTAGGACACTAAAAGATTAAGGCCATGGAGATAATATTGTTGTCTGTGTTATGGTTGATATGATTATTGCTCCCTTCTGCACCCTAACAGTAAGGGAGTTACATACATAGTGACAACTATGTATACAAACAATACCTCATGTTAATGACTAGATTATGCCATAGTTTGTGCACATACCTGTAACCACTGACCAAAACCCTGTAATAAAATGAATATAAAGCATATTAAGAAGGATTTTGAGATCCAGAACAATGAGCCTTCTGATCCCCAGGTGTCTTCTTTCCTATCCCTCTCTGTGATTTCTCAGTTCTTTGTCCAGGTATCCCATCATCTGTGCTGTTCTATTGTTGCAGTTAGTGACAGTACTGATATTCGGAACACCTCAAAACAAACTGTGGAAACACACTTTCCCAACTTTTCTTTTTCCAAAGAAGATCCTCAACAGTACTGATATGAACACCTCTAAACAAACTGTTGATACGCTTTTTCCCAAAGAAGATACATAAAATTTTATGAGCATCTGGAAAGACACCAAAGCAGTCATCCTGTGATACACTAGCAAGGAAGTACATTTCTGGAGTATTGTTACTTCTGTTAATATAAGAGATGGATAGGTGTCCCTTGTATACATTTGGTGTGTGGTTTTGCATAAATTTTCACAAACATATATACATTGTGAAATAATATGATTTATTTCATAGGACACAAACTACATGACTGGAGTGAATGACCCTAAAGTCTTATCTCAGTTGCCTTAATCAGACTTAGATTAATCTGAATTGGTTAATTATTAATATTTCTCCATGAAACTCAACAACATAGAATGAAGTTTGAGGGTCGGGTCATCCCATACCTCTAAGGTTTTTATGTGTATTAGAGTAATACACACCTACACTGCTCACTGCTCACACTCATTGCACACAGATATGTTATAATTGTCTTCAGATCAGAAATATGCTAGAGCCTAAAGTAAAATGAGATGAGCTGTACATTCTCAACGCAAGAGGGAGGATCACCCCTGCAATTTTTCTCAGTGGAGAATATTTCCTATACCTTTTACTGACTTAGCTTCGACTCTGTACACTACCATTATTAGGGAGGGTCACACTGAATCTGCAGCAACAATACTGCAGCAACCTTAGCTGCCTTTGAATTGTACCTCCAATGTTGAGACCAAGGTCAATCCTGCAATTTAATCACATATTTAGTGACATCTGATCATTTCAAGCCCTGGTTTAAAATCCAGCTATCAATGCTCTTACTAGTGTGAAAGGTCTCACTCCTTTAGGTTTTTTGTTTATCTTCTTGTATTTCAGATACTGATTAGATGTTGGTTTTTGAGATCGAGCTTTTAGTTTGCATTTGATTTGTGGAGGGGTAAGTGATTCAAGTTGAACTGCATATATTGTAATGTAAATAATTTGATGTTTTGACATATGAATTTAATTTTGGCAATTGAGGAAGTGAATACACATCACTCACAAAAGTTTCTTTATATGTGTTAGTATTGCTTTATTGTGAACTTCCTTAAAAGCAGTCATGGCAGCACATATCCTTAATCCCATCTCTTCTGTCACTGACACAAGGCTTGAAAGGTGTATATCATTTGTCACTTCATAGTGAGAACATTTCTACAAAAAAGGGGGAGAGAATAGCAAAATGAGCAAATTAACCTACCATCAGTTTTGTTATATATTCCTTACACTTTGCCATTAAGACCACCATAATAGTACTTTTTATTATTCCTTACAATGCTCTTTCCCTGTTCTTAGCTATCCTTTATGGGTCTAAAAGAAATTAGAAATATATTTCAGGAAAGTATTAAGCATATAATATGCAATGTTTGCCTAAATTGTCTTGTTATTGGAAAGACACTTGTATTTGTTTATTTTGGTAACAAAGATTATAAACTAAGTTACAATTGTATTCCAGATGGAACACAGACTAGAAACATGAAGGGCAGCACTAAAGAATGCTACTGGTACCACTAATATAGTAAATAAATTTAGGCAAAACTCCTTTAGAATAAAAGCCACAGGACAGCCCCAACATTACTTTCATTGTTTCATGTGAAGAATAGAACATTTTTTTTTTTTTTTAGTAAAGACAAATTTTCACAGACATTACCATCAATTGGGTAAATATTTCTGAAGGCCTTCAGAAAGGATGCTGTGACCATGGTGAGAGAAGCAGATTTATCTGGGACCTATTCCAAGCACCATTGCAAGCACTGAACCTGCACTAGAGTAGTTTTAGTGCTCATGACAGTTCTGCAGTTTAGGAAAGGAATTCAATATATCACTAAAAAAGACCTATCCAACAAGGCCAAGCAAATTTCTCAAGTACCTAAGACTGACCAGATGTAGACCTATAATTCAAATCCAGTTTTCCACCAGGCATATCTGAGGATATTTTGTAAATGTCACATTCATTACCTTTTAAGAACTATGGAGTAGATGAATCCACAGTATCTTCTTCATTATGGTTATAATGGCAACAAAATTGCTACAGAATATAAATATTTTTAAATGAAAAGGGTATGGGTAATGACTTTGTATCAAATAATCTTTGTATCAAATAAAGATCGGTTTAATTTCTAACGATATAGCTGAATGAACATCATACAGCTTTCACTGTTTGTGGAAGTAATTGGTGTAATAGTTTAAGGAGTAGCAAATCCATGTCAACGACACCTATGCTTATGAACACAGGCTTTTATCATTAAGTACCTTGAATGCACATAGAATAGTTTGCTAGTGATATATCATCCAAAAGGAATATTTTTTTGTGAATAGGTACTTTGTTGTACTAAAAAAATCTATTTACTGTTCTAAAACATGTATCAATTTAATGGATAGTATTGTTATTACTATAATGTATGTATAATATATGTAATGTTATTATAATATGTAAATGATATATGTATAGTATAATTACTGATATTCTATTACTACTATAAATTATATATGTATAAAATTGGTTTTATTATTATACTGTGAAGGATACAAGGAATGACTTTATTTAAATAAACATTTGTAGGTTTTAGGTGCATAAGTTATTTTTGTGCCAGTACTGAGGTTTGAACTATGGCCTGGTGTTTTCCTTGAGCCATTTTGCTCAGTGCTAGCAGTTTACAACTTGAACCCCAGGACAACTTCATACTTTTTCCTTGGCTAATTGTCTGTATGAGTCTCAGAGTTATTTTCTGTTTGGGCTAGCTTCAAACAGCTATCTTCAGATCTCTACCTCCTAAGTAGCTGTGATTATCCGTGGCATGTTCTTAAGTCATTATTATTGAGTGTTCAATAATATTTTGATATTTCATTTCTAAACCAATTCAGAATAAACAACTACTTATTGGGTAAAACTTTATTTTGCAACAGAAACTGTAAGGACCCTTACTTTACTATCAATTTTCAAAGGTATTGCTAGTATAATTCCTTGTCTTACAAGCAGAAAAATTACATAAACATCCCTATCTTAACCGTTTCATTTTCCACAGTATACAAACTACAATATAAACATTCATCTTGCAGAAATCACACCTCTCTAATTACATATTCACCTTTGATTATTCTCCACATGCTTATGAACATCCTCTAAGATAGGCTAAACTTATCCACTAGAGTCAGCCTACCACAGCAAACACATTGTAATACTTACTGAATAAATTTGCTTGTCCTCATCCTTATCAGATTTGCAGCTACTTCAGTAAGGACCATTTTCTGCTGCTTTGCTTGTAGAAAACATCATCCTGTTCTATTTCCCAGCAAAGAAACTGTGGTTGGCAGGCTTGAGAATTGTTACATTCAGAGGTTCTTTAGTTTTGAATTTTTCCTTTTCTTTCTTGGTAGGTGAGTTGGAATAAGAAAAAAAATTAAGCAGTGTAATTTAGTTTAAATGAAAAGACATTTATTTGAAAATGTATATGTCTGAGTCAAGCAGAAAAGTTCAGATAAGTTGATGTTAGGGAAATGAACCCTAAGATATGTATTCAAATGTTTTTTCTTTCAGGTGATTGTTTCTAACACATTTATAAGATTATTTCTTTCTTGCTTTGTATGTCCCTCCCTCATGGTATAACCCCTACTTTCACTGTATTTGAGGTTGGTATAATTTGTGGAGGGGAAGGGAAAAAACAAATCGTTTAAATAGGTATACAGGTGGATTCATTGCAACAATTAGATGTACAAGTAGTTATGTGGAAAAACGAACTTTACAACTTTGGTGAGTGGGGAGACTAGGATTGGGGTGGGGTGAGGGGAGAATGGGAAGGGATGGGAAAGGGAAACAAAGGAGGAGGCTACAATGCATGATTAGAAATGTACTTATTATCTTGCCCATGTAATTGTAACACCCTCTGTACAGTATTTTCACAATAAAAATAAAAAAGAAAGAAAAGAAAGGAAATACTACAAGTTATTGTTACTTAAATTAATTTTTAATTCAAATAGAATAGGGTTGGTTTTAGTGGTGCTTGACTTACTATTTAGAAGGCTGAAAGTTGAGGATCATAGTTTCAAGACAGAGAAGCTAAAATGGACCATGGTACTCACAGACAAGGTGAAATGGACTATGGTACCCTTACCTTCAACTAAGAACCAAAAAGCTAAAGGTGGAGCTGTGGCTCAAATGGAAGAATGCCAACCTTGAGCAAAAAAGAAAAGCAAAAGGACGTAGGTCCTGAATTTAAGTCCTAGCACTAGCACATAGATAATATATGTGTGTGTGTGTATATATATATATATATACATATATATATATATATATATACACACACATATATATACACACTATATGTATATATACATATATGTATGTCAATATGTAAATTACATATGTATATGTATGTATAGATAATTATATAATAAATTATTTTCAAGTGTCAACTATATACAAGCAAGCATTTAGTCTTGCTCTTAAATACAGAATCATACACAATTATGAATCCCTGTGATTTATAGGAGCCGACATATATAGAAATGTAAATGACTAGATTAGGAAATTAATAGAATGATTTTTGTTATAGAATAGACTGTATGCACAAGATTAGGCAAATGATACTAAGTCTTTTCCCAAAACATTGAAAGAAAAAGCATTATAGTACAAGAAATCGCATTTAGATATGGACTATGCCACTCAGTAAACAGGTTGATCAGGAAAATATGATAGCTATATGCATATAAATATGCATATGTGTGTATAAACATGCACAGTGGAATTTTATTTATCCATTAGAAAGAATGATAATGCATCATTTGCAAAGAAAGGAAAGAAATTGGGGGAAATCATGTTAAGTGAAATATGGGAAGGTAGACATGATCAGGATCCATACACTATGCACACTTTGGGGTGGAATCCAAGTATACACCTAGTTATGAACTGAAATATGGTTGGGTCAGAGAAGAATTTAAATAATGTAATTCCTTAGACTAGCTAACTAACCTTCCAACAAAATAAACACCAGGAATCAAGTACTCAGAGGTAGGGCTGGGATCAAGGTAGGGAGAAATAGATATATGAAGCAATAAAGTGGGGATAAATGCAATGATCTAACATAATGCATATCCCACCAAATGAAGAAATTGAGGAAAAGGTGGTAGTGAGAGCACTGGGGAAAATTATGAAAGAGGTGACATTGATCAAGATCCAATGTAATCATGTACTCATGTATTGAATGTCATCTCCTATGTACAAGTTGAAATCAAAATAAACTTTAAAAGCCCAATATTCAGTATGCTTATGGAAATATTACAGTGATGGTGGTTCTCTGACTAACTAACCAAGAATGAAGAGTTCAAGAAAGTAAGTAGCAGAAAGGAAATCATGTTCAGCTGGGGAAGAGGTATAAGATGGGGCAGATTAATGAAAACAGGAAGGGATAGCAAATACAATCATAATATTAATGATACATATGTAAAAATGGAAGCAGGTAACTTGGAGGATGGGTAGTGTTGGGAAAGATGGGGTGGATCAATGTAACACTAATCAAGATGCATTATATTAATAAACTAATTGAATTGAAACCTCTTTGCACAACAAGTTTATGATAAATACAAATGAATGAAAACAAACACAAGAATTGAATTTGTATTCCATTTCTTATAGCACAAGTAATATATAGTAAGCTATAATTTGTACAAAATACAAAATTAATAAACTACATGACAAAATAGGAAACTGGAAATATGGGTAACATTGCCTTTGGAAATATACATGCCTTATACATTTCAAAAATATCAATATTCTGATTACTTTGATTTTCTTTTGAAAATAAAGTGATCTATAAACTTTGACACACTATTATCATAATGTTTAATGATACATATTTTAGCTAGATTTCCTAAGTAAACCATTGTTATTTATCTTATATTATAAAATATAAGGAACTGTTATGACACCACTATACTGTAACACAGACACTGAAGGTTCGCTCTTAAATCGCTCCACAGGAGACTGTTACATATAAGCTGCTACAAGTTGCAAAATCCCAAATATAAGTAAAATTACTTAGAAGGAAATGGTAGGAGGACAATTATTATCTTTCACAATCAATATCAGCCTTGGACATCCTGAAAGAGAGTAAGTCAGAGACAAATGTGTTTGTTTCACCAGGCCTCTACTTCCAAACAAGAAGTGTTGGGAAGACCCATCATGGCAACCTACTACTAAAAGCCAGACCACTAGATAGTCAGATCCTCTAAGACTCATACATGGAAAACTATCTCTGACCCGCATGCTCTTCTTTTCACCAAAGAAACAGTGCCTTTAGTAATTTATGTTTTTTGAATTTAGATAATGAATGAACATTTTTCATACAAATCAAGTTTGAAATACTTTTGATCTATTTTCCCATGCTTAAAACTAGCAATACAATAAATAATAGTAGCCACAACTTGGAACTTTTCTGCATCAATGGAAAAACAATCTTGAAAAATTGGATTCTGGAAAGAACCGATTAAATCCAGGGATGCATCTATTTTCCACACAATTGTTCAAGTGGAAGGAAGGCCAACATAGTTTCATTAAAGTAAGAATTAGTCAAAGGTCTGCACATTCACACTTAAAAAATATTATATTTGTTTTAAACTTGCTGATTGTACTCTAGGTAGACTTTGTAGACTTGGTTATTTTTGACAGACAAAATCTACTTGAGTGAGACATAGGAACCTTAAGCAAGACTTCCTGATAAAGCACATAGTGAGTTAGAAGAGGAAACCATAGTCAAAAAATGAAACTTACTTTTTGTTGGTCACAGCGCATGAACTCAGGGACTGAGTACTGTCCTTCAGCTCTTTGGTTCAAGGCTAGCCCTCTCCAACTTTGGTACAGAGTACCACTTCTGATTTTTTGTTGGGTAACTAGAGAGAAATCTCATAGACTTTCTTCTCAGGCTATCTTAGAACCCCCATCCTCAGATCTCAGTCTCCTGCATATGTAGGATTGTAGTTATAAGCCACCAGTATCCATCACCCCCAAACGGAAACGTTTGAGATTCTAGTAAGTTCAATTTTCAGTGGAAACCTCAAAAAGTATGGCAATGAAAGAACTCCTAGAATTGTTCTTGCTACTAAAGAATTGAAGCTACAGAGTGAGCAACCAGGAAATTGTCTGTTAGTATAGATGCAAGTATAGAAGGGTGCCATTAATTTCAGTTATTTTTTTCAATATAATGATCTTCAGTACAAACCTGAACTTGTTGTCACAATACATCTACCTCTTGGCATGAGCTGAGCCTGGGCTTATTCTACCTCAAATGCAAGAGATGCAAAAGAATAGCTCACAGTTTAGGAATGAGTTTCATCAGTGTACACCAAATATGCATATACTTCAGTCGAGTTGACCATGCAGATGAATCTGTTTTTCTAACCTTCTTCCATCTTCTATCATTCAACAGCTTTTGATGAATCTCATTTTGTACCTCTTTATTCAACTTTTCAAGATAATTTCTTATTCAGCTTCTAAAATTGTCTTTTCCCCCAATTGTTGCCTTCTTAACATTGCCTCAAATTATAAACTATATATGATTGTCCTGTATGTGTTCACTGATATATTTAAATTTCGGTCTACCATCCACTTATTATAGGATATCTTTAACCTGCTGTAACTGCTCTGAAAATCATTATGAAGGTTCCTCACAAAAGCAAAAACACAATGCCATAAAACCAAGTGAAATTAGGATTGTGTATATCCAAAAGTATTTTTGAAATGAAATAGTAGAAGCATTCACTTCTTTTATATCCCAGTATATGTTTATAGCTATGAATATCACATTTTCTTTATTCCCTCTTTTTGGTACACCTAGGTTGACTGCAGAGGTTGATTGTTATGAATACTCCTGCCATGAACATGGATATTCATGTTGAATCATATTCCTTCAATATGTATCCAAGTTATTGTAAAGGTCATTAAAATATGTGTCTTTTTTGGCATTGTGTAAACTTCCATTCTGAGCTCCTTATGGGTTGCACTAGTTTATAATGCCACACAACTGAATATTCCTGATTTATTTCAACCTCTCCAGCATTTGTTTTTATTTGTTTGAGTTGTGATAAGTATTCTGATGTGTAATATGGAATCTCAGTGACTTTTTGATACATATTTCCTTTGTGGATAAGAATTTCAAATATTTCATTTATTTATTAAACATTTACATTTGTAATACATTCCTAATCAGTGACTTTCTTTTTTTTTGTTATTTGATCAATTTTTAAGTTTTAGAATTTGTGATTTTTTTTTCCATTCCAACTATGCACCTTAGTAAAAAAAATTATCACTACAGTGGTGCACAATTTACTAAAATCAACCGATTGTACATTTATAACACTGTTTTTGTTTTTGTTTTTTTTACAACCAGGCAATTATTTCAATAAAGACGCCCAACTTCTTTCACTAGAAAGATAGATTGAAAGGATAGTATCTCATATTAACCCTAAGCTAATCTCAGAATTACCAGTCACAGGGAAGGCCCCCAGAGTTGGGCTAAGTAAAATGCACTTACACAGTAAAACAGCATTTAAAGTGATCAAAGGGCTTCATAATTTTTTTAAAAGTCACCACCTTCAACAAGCAAATGGTGCAGTTCACAAGCAGACCATAGGAATCTGAACATCAAGAAGATCAAAGGATAAAAGTATACAGAAGGGGGCTGGGAAGGTGGCTCAGTGGTAGAGCGCTTGCCTTGCATTCCTGAGGCCCTGGGTTCGATTCCTCAGGACCACATAAGAAAAAAGAAAAAAGCCGGAAGTGGCGCTGTGGCTCAAGTGGTAGAGCGCTAGCCTTGAGCTGAAGAGCTGAGGGACAGTGCCCAGGCCCAGAGTTCAGGCCCCACAACCGGACCCAAAAAAAAAAATTATACAGAAAGATAACTTTAGAACGTTGACTTAGAATTGGGGGCGGGGGGACAACCACTAGATACCAAAACTCAATGCTGAAGGGAAGAAGTGTTTTACCCCAAACCTCATCTGTGTCTGATTCTCTCACACCACACAGACACAGACACACACACAAACACACACAGACACACACAGACACACACAGACACAGACACACACACACACCCCTCGTGTACACAGAGAACCCTAGGGGCAGTTGTTTCTGGGACAGTGAAGCTTTTTTATTCTTCCTTTTAGATAATCAAATGTGATGTTGTGGTTGGCTTCACAGCCACCCCACACCTGAGCAGGAGCGAAAGGATTACTGAGACTGCAGGATGGCCTTGTGTACCCCTGGCTTCCTGTGTACGAATGTAGTTGGTGGTCCCCTAGGCCAAGCTGAACAGGGGGTACAGTTTGGCTGGAGGATGGCACCCAGAGCTCTGCATGCATGCATGGGAAGCCCTGTGAGCATGTCTGGGATGGCCTTTCAGCAGTGTGGAGAAGTTGACACCTGTAGTTGGACATGGCAGCAGGCAGGAGAATAGCAGGAATCCTAAAGACAGGAGAGGCACAGGAGTGAATGTGCTTTTCCATGGAGAAGCCTAGACTACACGAATGAAGTTCCCAGCCCACACAAGACGGCCACCGCTCAGGTCCCCAGATGCCCTATCTGGTCTTGTCCACAAAGCCTGGTCCTGATCCAGAGCTGGAACCTCCCCGGCAGTCCTGGGCTCAGTGCCGCAGGAGCAGTGAACTCCAGATGTGCTTCCTACGCCCAGTCATTGCAACTCAATGATTATAGTCACAATTCTTCTTTCCCTGGTATCCTAGTTTCTGCTACTCTGTTCTACTACCCATAATTCATAGTACCATGGCTCCAGCCACCTGATTCCCTGACACC
The DNA here is from genome assembly GCF_019054845.1 of Dipodomys spectabilis. NCBI lineage: Eukaryota > Metazoa > Chordata > Mammalia > Rodentia > Heteromyidae > Dipodomys > Dipodomys spectabilis. The sequence continues at coordinate 2,368,434 of NW_024871105.1, forward strand.
CCTTACACTGATACTCCATTCCCTAAGTAAAAAAGGGCAGAGTGGGCACAGCCAGTCGACTTTGGTACTCCTGGCCTCTTGCAGGCACATTGGGACCAATTATTCCTCAGGTATTTAACATGAGCTACTAACTGCAGGTGGAAAGGAAAAAGGTTATACCGAGGTGACTAAAATGTTGCTAGGAAAAGAAGGCCTTAAGGTAAAAGTTAATGAGAAGAGAAAATTTTACAAAGAATATTGGGGATGATGAAATAGGTTTAGCTTAGTCTCATACTAGTAATCTGATTTATTTTATGACACAGATATGTAAATTTTGCATTTTAAAAATGAAGATGCATATATGTGGTATTTATATTAATTTATGGAATAGTTGCATATAATTAATGCTATTCAATATTTTATGTTCTATGATAGTTAACTCATGAGTCTACCATTGTCAATATGAATTGAGCTATTAACAAATGGAATTTCACTGTCAAAAAATACAAGGAGATTACTGGTGCTAGTACCGAAATGAAAGCTAGTAAAACTGAATAAAGCTACAAGTTTGAAAGGAGAGGATAGTGTTAAGGACTTCTTCACCATGGAATCTGGGAAGACTAGAATGTGTTTTCTTGAATTACTTGTTTTTTTAACCTTGTTAGAAATCAGAACATTATTATTTATTCTTGCTTTTTGGGACCTTTTTAGTGAATGGTTTACAAAAAATTTTCAACATGACTTTGAAAATTCACTGATGTTAATTATCAGATGAACATTATATGCAAAGCTGCCCTGAGATTCAGGCAGGCTGGATTCTTTTTCTATTAAATTAATGAAATAAGCTTAGTTTTAAATGGATGGACAGTCCATGACATTTGTTCCCAAACAAGAAAAGATACAGGAGAAAATAAAAGAGAAAGGAGACCCAAGCCTCCTGAAATTAGCGGAAATATATAGAAATATAATTTAAAAATTCATGGTTCAAAGTAAACCGTGGCAGGAAAATCTGTGAGACTCTTATCTCCAATTAACCACCAGAAAGGAGGAAGTGTTCCTATGGCTCAAGTGGTAGATGCCTCCCCTTGATCTGAGGAGTTCAGGAACATGTTAACACTCAGGCACAGAGTTCAAGCCCCACAAATGACAAAAAGGAATTAAAAAAAATTAAAGCATCAAACAACCTGAAGATGTTGTCCAGAGTAAAGAGTGTGGCCTTATGCATTTACATGACTTAGTCACTTGCAACCTAATTTATCAGGTGAGGGTTGGTGATTTGTGTGTGTGCCAAAACCTGCAAAACTATTTTGCACTTTACCAAGGAAGGAGGGATTGGAGGAAGGGGAAAGGTGTTTGGCGGTCTTTCCTTTTGGTTCAGTGGTTGTTTTCTGGAGTCAAATTCAGAGAAATTTCCCTGCTAATCCTACTTGCATGGGGAACTAAGGAGCTATGCCCTGGAAGTGGACTTTGTCCTGTCCTTGGCCTGGTTCCAACTGCCACTGGGTAATCGAAGTCCCACTTCAGGACCAAGATGCCTTGAAGACAACTTATCCACCGGGCAGGTGGACCTAACCACAGCCAGAAAGGCAAAAAGTGCCATGTCAAGGGCAGCACATGAGATCAACACATGAGACCAGACAGAAATTTTTTGCCATTCTCATTTTCTATTACCACTTTGATTCTACAAAATAATGTGTTGATTTTAACACCTCTCACCTCTCCCCCCGCATTGGTAAAGCTCACAAAAATCCTTCTTCTAGCTCCCAGGACACTTAACTCTTAGGTTTGGCCAATCGTTTCCATGATAGAGAATGACTTAATTGTATTTTGAACACATAAAGCATGCATATAAAACTAGCACATTTTGATCTTAGGAGAAAATAGCCTGTTCCCCTCACAAATTTATTGACTGATAGGCAATTTTAGAGGGGAATCTGTTTTCCTTTTAAGATAAAAGGCTTGTAGGAAACTATGTTCATAATCTGGCTGCTCCTCCCCACACTTCAACACCTAAAATACAAATTTCACAAGAATTTACAAGAAAGAATACAAAAACCAAACACTGGGAATGCTCAGAAACAGAATGTTTTCAAAACCCAGAATATAACTTTGTTCTCTGAGGGAGGGGCTCTCTTTATATCAATTAACCAACACAAAAGAGGAGCCATTAGTACCTGACATGAGTGTCAATGGTTGCTATTCCAAGGACAAGGAGCTGGACAGACTGATCCGGTGGGAGGGTGCAGGGAAGAAATCTTCCACACTGACTTGGGTACAAAAGTTGGAGTTACCACCTCTGTGTCTGTCTTTCTTCTTGCAGCACAACAGAGTTTTCCCCTGCTCCAAGAAGGCTATCTATGTACAAGCAGATCTGGAGAATGGCTTTGGTTCAGTCGACCCCATCATGCAATGCATGATGACCCTTCCCAAGGAAGGGTCATTCAGGCCCTGGGCCTACAGGCGGGTGCTAGAGTGCTTCAGTGGGCACCGTGCCATGTACGCCTATGCCCATGTAGAGCTTCCAGTGACTGCAGCTGGCTCTGTGCTGTGGCACCATCCTAGCCCGCCAGCATGTCTTCTTCTCCCACAGTCCCCTGGTATTGCAGAAGGTGGGCGAGCTGCAGTTAGGCTTCTACTTCACCAGAGGCCCCAGCATGCCCAGTGGGCATGAAGAGGCTGCCATCTAAACTACTAATTTTATGGAGCAGTTGTAAATAAGGTTATACACATTAGTGTATGCACAATGTCATATCCTGAGTCTGTAGTTTCCAAAGGACACTGAACTCTATACTTGCAAAAATAGGTTTTATTGTTTGTATTTATAAGGCCATAATGGCAAACTGAAATAAAAGTACAATAAAGTTGTTATCCAAAAACACAGTATTAAATATCAGAATTTGAAAAAAGTTGCATGTAAGTAGTGCAAATGTAGTTATACTAAATGATAAAATATGCACAAACTATATTACTTTAGTTACATTCAAAAATAAAAAATAAGGAATTACAGAAAGAATACCAACTGTATATAAAATATTACAATGGTTTTAAAGGTTGAAATAATATAGTTAATATATATTGCTGTAATAAAACATAATATTTCTATGTTCTGGTTCTGTTTATATCACTGAAGGAAAATATTAGAAAATAGAAAGTATATGTGGTACATGTTGCTTCCGGTCCCAAGAAGGGGAGTGGAACTTCTGAATGTGTGTCCTGGGAAGGTCCCCATGACCAGCCCACGAAGACCCATCAGAGGTCCGTGTGGTGACCTTGCAGGGGCTCCAGGGTACCACAAGGATACTGCATTGTATCTCTAAAGCCTTCACCTTTGTACTACGTTTAGATTTAGGGAGTAAGAGGGTAATGGGGCTTAGAAAAAGAGTTGTGATATTCTAAGAGAATATCTAAAACACCAGTCCACAAATCCATATTTTCACTAAGGTACCTTTCTACCTGAATATAGGAAAAAATACAGTGAACCAAAGAAAGTGGGTCCTAGAACTAAGCAAAAGTTACTAACCAGATATGACTGAGGCAAACAAATTTAACCTAACACATAAATATGCAAAATCTTCACTGTTTATACGAATACACTTGGAAACAAAATGCAATAGAGGATAGATACCTTGTATTAATACTTACTCAGCTAGGCCACGGTGGCTCGTAATTACAGTCCTATATAGGAAAATTGAGCTTTTGGGAATAACAAGAATACAAGATTCCATTTCACAAATAACCAGGAAAAGCTTAGCTGGACTGGCACTGGTGATACATACCCATAATCCTACTTACTCAGGAGGCTGAGATCTGAGGATCGTGGTTCAAAGCCAGCCCAGGGAGGAACATATGTTAGACTCATCTCCAAATAACCAGTAAAAAACTGGAAGTGGCGCTGTGGCTCAAGTGGTAGAGCACTCGCCTTGACTTGAAGAGCTCAGGAACAGCGCCTAGGCCCAGTGGTCAAGCCCCATGACCAACAAAAAAAGCTAGGTTGGAAGCACGACTTAAGTGGTAGAGTGACAAGCAAGCAAGCTGAATCCTTGAGTTCAAACCCTGGTACAAGCTAGCAAGGAAGGAAACATATTCCCAACATTTTCTTTTCATGAAGGGAAGGAATGGGGTGGTTGTTCCATCAATCTTATCTAGGGAAATCATCAGTGATCCTTCTGGCAATCCCCAAGATGACAGAACCGGTATCTTCTCTTTTTAAGAGAAGTTCTCTCTCTCTCTCTCTCTCTCTCTCTCTCTCTCTCTCTCTCTCTCTCTCTCTCTCTGTGTGTGTGTGTGTGTGTGTGTGTGTGTCCATTGTGGGCTTGAATTCAGAGGCTGGGCTCTGACCCTGAGCATTTTTTCTCAAAGCTAGTGCTCTACCAATTTGAACCAAATTGCCACTTTCAGTTCTGGTGGTTACTTCAAGATAAGCATCTCATGGACTTTTCCTGCCTAGGCTTGTCTTTGAATCTCAATCCTCAGATCTCAGCTCCTGAGGAGCTAGGATTATAGGACTGAGCAACCTGTGCACAGCTAAGGGAAGTCCCTAACAGGATAATCATCTGAATGCCAATTAACGATTCCTACTATTCTCTGTCTGATGTACTGTTAGACTCAAATTTTGTCTGTGTACTTACTAATAAGTTGTTTAACCCCTGTGCTTCCATGTAAGAAAGTTAACAGTTAACTGCTCAGAGCAGTCCAGAGTTCAGTGAATTAATACACAGAAGTTCTATAAAGAGAAGATGTTGACACACAGTAATACTTAGGAAATGTTATTTTTTATAACAAAATACAAGTTGTGACAGTTATCCTCATATATTATTGAACGTATGGGACAAGGAACATTTCAACTTCCTCTAAGGAAGCAACATCAAAAAAGAAGAGCAACTGTGATTGTCAGTAAAAAGAAAACATTATCCATCTAGGGTTTATATAACTGAGAAGTGCACATTATATATTATTGAAAGCAGCAATGTTAAATCAGTTTAGGCAAGACTGAGATCAGCCAGTGTCATTGTCATTTGATATAGTTTTTCCAACTTTCAAAAGCTTGACAAGGGAGTACAGAAACAAGGATTTCTCAGCATGGTTGGTCAACCTGGCTGCTCTATGGGACAACACCAGCAGTTCAACTAGATGCTTAGTAACAGAGATTTGTTACTAGAGATTTGTTGACTAGACCTCATGGAGATTGCCATCTCTCAGATAGATCACACAATCATTAGTCTTTTATGAATGCTACAGTATCTCCATAAATATGAAGGTTAGGATGATGCTATAATTCAGTCTGTTACTCACCCTTATATCACCCAACTATATATAAATGTTCATTGGTTCAGAAAGAATATTATGTGTTCCCAGAGGTATCCAGTTCATGTAATTTCCCAACATTCATATAAATTTATATCTCTTTATTTAGGCAACTCATGGCTTAATTCATCATATTAAATATTAATCCTATTTTTCCAACATATTTTGTAGTTTTTGTTAAGAAAAATAGAAAAAGAGATAGGAGCAGGTTGGACTCTCCATCTTTTTAAAAAATATTTACAATATTTAATATACAAAATGTAATAAGAATTAAAGATTAATTTTCCAGTTGTTTTCCTTACTCTGATGTCCTTGTTTTTAATGGTTTCCTTTGTACAATTTAAATCTATTGTGTTATCCTATTTATTTAGGTCTGATACCTAAAAAATGTCGTTTCTTCTTTCCTTGTATATAATTCAGTGACAGTGAACTCAGTTTTTCTCAGGTTTTCATGTGTTTTAGCCTTTAAAATTTTTCAGAAGTTTAATTTAGAAGTAAAACAGAAAGATCCTTGATAGAAGTCAGTACTATATTTTTATGTGAATGCACACAATGTTTAGTCATTCTCAGAAAGAAAGTCGTCAATGAAAATATTATGTATTATGCAAAGTTATGATATGCTTGAGTGTCAAATTTCTGTACAAACTGGGGAGATGTTTAGGTTATTATGAAAACTGACATGTGCCATGCATTCACTTGATTTCAATCTCCTCCCACTCCAATCAGTGCCAAATTAAAACATCCTTTCTCTCCCACATCATCTGAATATTTCATATTTCTGATTTTATATCAAAACATACAAGTAAAAGAAGTGAAATGAGAACATCATGTGTAATAAATAAAAGGATATCTGCTAATCATTTAGGTAATATAACCATTTTCCAACCTTAAAACAAAATTGTTTCTTATAGTGGCATGTAAAATTCAATATATTCTGGCCAGATACAATGGATTGAGGCTTATGTTTGTTTTTTTGTAACACTCAGGGACTTTTACATGCTAGACAAGAGGTCTACCACCAAGCCATACCACCAGCCCACAGGGAATAACCCTTGCTTACATTGTATTTGATGTTGGTATGAATTGTGTAGGGGAAGGAAAAAAAACCCCATTTAAATAGAGATACAGGTGGACCCATTGCAACAATGAGATATACAAGTCATTATGTTGAAAACTAACTTTACAACTTTGGCCGGGCAGAGGCGGGGAGGGGGGCAAGATGGGAAGGGATAGGAAGGGGAAACAAAGGAGGAGGCAACAATGCTTGATAAGAAATGTACTCATTACATTTCCCATGTAATTGTAACCCCTCTGTATGATATTTTCACAATAAAAAGTTTAAAAAAGAAAAGAAAAATAATGTAGTAAATCTTAAAAGCTGATATAAACTTATAACAGCTCTTACAGCCTCACCCACTCCTTGTCGGCTGGTGGTATGGCATGGTGGTGGACTCTCCATCTTGACAGGCTAGGACTACTTACTGAGAATCAGCAAGTGGCAACCAAACTTCCTGGAGGAATGAAGGCTACAAGGAGGTGGGGTTGGAGGTGGACTTTTGTGGAGTCTCAGTCAGAGGTTATCAAGGAGGTTATCAAAAGGCTATTAGGGCTGAGAGGTGGGGACAGTCAATCAGCTCACAGTGGAATGTTGGAGGCCAGGCTTGGGTCAGACTGCTCTGCCTGCACATCAAGTCCACACATACCTGGGTTTTGCTTGGTGTCCATATGCACCTGGGACAGTAGGGTGGTGGTCAATCTTTCATATTCCATCCTTAGGTACATAAGAAGATTGGGACAAGACGGGAGAAGTAAGTCCTTAATATAGGTCTTTGGATAGATAAAAGGATTGGGCTGGAAGAAGAGATCAGGAAAGAGTTGTTATACTTTTCTTGGAGGTTCTTCATCTGGTCCTATTGGGGATTTATTATCCAAACTGTTCTGTTTGGAATTTATATTCCATTTGGGATTTTCTAGCTGAGGTATCATCCTAGTCTTGAACTTCCCTTCGCTTTTTTTGTCAGTCATAGGGCTTTAACTCTGGGCCTAGGTGCTGTCTCTCAGCCCTTCAGCTCAAGACTACTTCTCTACCACTTGAGCCACAGTGCCACTTCTGGTTTTCTGGTGGTTAATTGGAGATAAGAGTTTCATGGACTTTCCTGCCTGAGCTGGCTTTGAATTGTGATCCTCAGATCTGAGCCTCTTGAGTAACTGGGATGACAAGTGTGAGCCATCAGTGCCTGGCTTTGGTCTTGCACTTTAGATGGGGTCAGGTATGAAGTACTCCTGAAAACCAGGAAGGACCCGGAGGTGGGAGGGGTGGGAGGTGAGTGATCATGGGAGAAATGTGGAGTTATGAGAACAAAGCAGGTTCCCATCAACTTTGAATAGCAAATTAATTCTTCTGATAATCACCAATCATTGTGGCCTTTTTACTCTTATAATAAGTCACAGTGATAACATTGTTATTTCTATATCTATATCTATATAGATAGATAGATAGATAGATAGATAGATATATTCACAGTGATATGTCTATAGTGCTAACCAGATGCTAGGCATTATGTGTACATTCTCTCCCTTACACATACACACACTCCTTAAAACAACCCTGTAGCATAAGTGCTGTATTATTACCATTTTACAGATGAAGAAAACAGAACTACTGAAGAAAGATTAAATAAATTTTCCAGTCTGGTGAGTGGTGGAGCTACAATTTGTACTCAGCACTCTGGGTCCAAGTCTATGCTCTTTAGACACGCTTCCTTAAAAGTTCTAATGGTTTGAAGGTGAAGATGAGTGGAAGAAGTATAGAGAACAGGAAATCAATACTTGTGAAAGCATGTCAGATGTGAGGATAGTAGGAGAGGACAGGTATGTCTGAGATTAAAAATAGGAGACATGAGGTGAACCCAGGGAAGACACAGGTGGAACCGGGGGTCCTATGGAGGCATGACCATGTAGGACTGTGTAGGTCAGGTCAGAAACTATAAAAGAACAGGAAATCACTGGGGGGAGGTATGCAGTGAGGTAGAGGGAATAGCAGTCTGAATGCCACTTTGGTACACAAGGTGAAAATGCAGGGAGCCACGTGACAGCCAGATGACTGTGCTGTTGGAGGTATGGTACAAATCACACAGAACAGAGGGAAGGATTGAATTTTGGAGAGGGAGTCACAAAGGGAGTTCCGTAGGTTATTCCTAGGCTTCTACTTTGTGGAAACAACTGAGGAGGCTCAGAGGCTTGTAATGAAAGTAATTTGCTAAATCCTGGAGATGTGGAGTACATGGAATATATGGGATCAGGGGAGGTGGCCAAAATTATACTGAAGGAAGGACTCAGAGATAATTCTGGAGATATACCTGACAGTTTAAGGCACAGGATACATAAGATCCCACAAACAGGCTCTAGAAGAAGAGAAGCTGAAAGAGATGGCATTTTAAAAGATCTACAAGGCAAGGATGAGCCTTTAAAGGAGATGCTGAGACACAGAAGGAAAACCAGTACAGTGATACCAGAAGCCAGTTAGAGGACATGTTTAAGAAATCAATAAAGTCCAATGATTCTGAGAACCAAGAAGACTCAGGTTGAAACATCTATTACATCAGGAGACATAGTGACAGCTTCCAGAACACAAAGAGGGCAAGAGTGAAGTGTGGAATGAAGATGGGGTATGTAAATGAAGAAAGAGTGCACACAACTCAGAAAAAGTGAAGCATGAGAGAATGGAGGGTCAAGAGAAGGGTCAGCAGATTTCTGAGTGCCAAGCTCCAGTGGCTCACACCTGTAAGCCTAGCTACTCAGGAGGCTGAGATCTGAGAACCACAGTTCGAAGCCAGCCTGGTTACACAAATCCTTCAGACTCTTATCTCCAATTAACCAGCAAAAATAGCAAAAGTGGAGGCATGGCTCTAGCAGTCATGAGCAAAAATCCAAGAGACAACATGAATCTCTGAGTTCAAGTCCCAGAACCAGCATGAGAATGACTGTGTTTAAACTGTTGATTCCAAGACCAGAGCTGGGAGAAATGAGATGAATACAGAGGGGAAAAACCGGACATATGAAGCTTCTATGAAATAGAGAGAGAAGACCAAAAGCTCTAAGAGCTGTGAGAAGATGGGCTTTTACCAGGAAGGCAGGAACATAGGAGGTGAGTGGCTATAGACAGGTTTGTACCTTTGACAGGGAAAAAACTGTGAAGTTCCCATCTGATGGCTCCCACCTTGTTTATGTCACAAAGCTGCACAGGGAGAATGAAAGAGGAGGTTTGGGGCGAAAGGGAAAGGGTAGTGTCAGAGTTCTGAGCAGATAAGAAGGAATAAGCTGTAAAGGTGGTAAAAGTGAAACCCTGAAACAGATTGCTATGTGGAACTGAGGACTCATTTTAGAATACTGGGGGTCAAGCCTTGCAGAGATTTCAAATTATTACAGTGCCTGCCTGTGGGTACAGGCACGTAGGACAACTGTGAGAAGTCATCCTGCTGGGGTTTGGCTAAGCGAGATCCCATACGAACTCCAAAGGAAAAGCGGACTTAAGGTATAAACCTGCTAGATATGGACCAGGCACCTAAGCAACAAGAAGAAAAGAGAGAAAAGAGGGACTTGGTGATAATAACAGGAACAGAAAAAAATGAGTTGAACAGCTACTGATGGAAAGAGGTGGGTAAAGAACAGAATATTTGAATTTAACCCATTAATTTCATTAAAACCCATTAGAAGTAGACACAAGTGGGTCATGCTTCATGTTAGCTCTTCAGAAGACAGATACAGAGGATTGCGGTTTGAAGCTGGCCCAGGCAAAAAGTCTACTAGACTCCATCTCCAAAATAACCACCAGAAACCAGGAATTACAGCACTAGCTGTCAGCAAGCTGAGCAAGAGCTCAAGGCTCCAGTTCAAACCCCAGTACCTAAAAACATCACTCATTAGCAATTGTGTAGATTTTAAGTCAAAGCCCAGCAAAATAAGAAGCAGGAAATGGGTGCTAGTAAGAAGGGAAGGGAGAGGGGAGGGGAAGGAAGTGGTTGATGAAGGGGGAAGGTTGGAAAATGCAGGCAAGAATCCAAACCACAGAATTAAGACATAATAAGGGAAAGGGTGTGTCAAAAGGGTGCGTGTGAAGATGTGACACAAATCAAGATGCAGAGTACACAAAAACAGCTTTGGTAAATTGCAAAACTTTCCATACATAACCTAGAATTAAGATAAGTAAAGGAAGGGGTGGCTTGGAGAATTGGGAGAGAATGCTGAAAAGGTAACATTGATCAAGACGCATTGTATTCATCAACTGCTTTGTACAACTACCTAAAGATAACAAAAATATTTTTTAAAAGGAAACTGAGAATGACTATGGTCATAATGTAAGACACAATGCTATGTACTGTTAAGACAGAAAAAAAATGGGAATGCAAGTTTCAGAACCCAAATAAGATGATTATGTTAAAAAAATTACTCATTAGATAGCTTGAGCTGGATTGCTCCTTATTAATACATTAAGAAGATGTATGAAAAGATTATAACCCAATGAGGAAAATACGTGAAACACCCTACTTAGTTGGAGATTCTTCATCCAGGACACACAGGGTCTCCTCCACTGAATTCTCTTCCTTCAAGGCCATAAACTCCACGCCATTGAAAAACAGCAAAAGCCTCTGCAGCCATATGAATGCGTTTACACTAATGCTTTTACAACCATAAGATCGCAAAAGCAAATTTTAATGGCCCATTTCTTCTTCTTCTAAAAAAAATGCATTATTAAGTTTTAAACTTAAGAGCATTGCACTGAAGCAAAATTTTCCTACTTATGCTTTCTGCATAGCTGAGATTACAGATGTATATCCCCATGTCTGGCTTGTTGATATTCAGTCTTTTCCCCCAGATAACCTCAAACCATGATCCTCCCAAGTCTCTAGAAATTACAAGTGGGGGTCACTGAGCTCAAATTAATGTCTTTTTTCTTAAGTGTTTGCTTTTCAAGGAGTTCTGTGCACATACAGTTGCCACAATAAAATGAATTTTTCATCCATATAAATTTCCAGAATATGAAAATTAATTTTATCACTAGAAAATTCCATAAAATAAGAATGGGCTATATGCCAGGCAACAGCGGCTCATGCCTATACTCCTAGCTACTCAGGAGGCTGAGATTGAGAATAACAGTTCAAAGCCATCCAGGCAGGAAAGTATGTGTGAGTCTTATATCCAGTTACTCACCAGAAAACTGGAAATGGAGCTGTGGCTCAAAGTGGTAAAGCACTAGCTTTAATGCACTAGCCTACGTCCTGAGTTCAAGCCCTACAACCAAGAGAGAGGGGGGAGGAAGAATGGACGACAAATAAATCAAAATTCTTATCTTAGAAAATTCCACCTACTTAAAGAGTCATAAACTGAGGCGTTCACACCTATAATCCTAGTACTCAGGAAGCAGAGGACTGCAATTTGAAGCTAGTCCAGGCAGGAAGGTCTGTGAGACTCCAGTTAATCACCACAAAGGAAGTAGAATGGTGGCTCAAGAGGTAAAGCACTGGTCTTAAGCATCCAGGTCCTGAGTTCAAGCACCATGGTCAACATTAGAGACAGAAAGAGAGAAAGAGAGAGGGAAACAGAGAGGACACCATAAATGTTCTTTTTCTTGTCAGTCCTGGAGCTTGAACTCAGGGCCTGAGCACTGCTTCTGAGCTTCTTTTATTAGCACTCTACCACTTGAGACACAGCACCACTTCTGGTCTTTTCTGTTTATGTGGTACTAAGGAATCCAACACAGGACTTCATGCTTGCTAGGCGAGCACTCTACCACTAAGCCACATTCCCAGACTCAACCATAAATATTCTTAAACTACAAGTATTAAAAATACTTCTTAAAAATAAGACTATGTTGGGCCTGGAACTACAGTAGAAGACCAACAAAATGCTGTGGCTTTAGTGACAGAGTGTTTGGTCTAGCAAGCCAAGTTCAATTCCCAACACTGCTGTAAAAAATTTACAGTCACATATGGAATGCAGCATTTTTTACAACCTGGTTCAGAAAAAAAATTTTCAATGATGGCTTTTTAAGGTTTAAAAGTACATATAAATTATATTGCATTAATAAAATACATCTCAACTTAAATATTTTTTTGTTCTAAGTATGTAGAAACAACATTCAATTTTTAAAAACACTCACAATTAAAAGAGGTATTCTTAAGGAAGGAACCCAAAGGTGCAATGAATGCCTCTGTGCCAGTGAACATATAAAATAATATTTATCAACATGAATTTCAGGAAATTGCAACAAGTTTTTAATATTTTTTCCTCTTGTTGATGAAGATGGTGTTTTTTCTTTTTGCTTTTTGGTCTTTGTTTCTTGTTTTTTGCCTGTTTTTCTTTTAACTGTCTTTGGTGGGTAATAGGAGGCAAAGCAATGGAAGAACAAATGGTGAACAAATGCAGCAGTGGTACTCAGTAGACACCATCAGGAAAATGAACTGTGGAACTATACAATTTGTAGGTAGAGATGGGAGAGGGAAACGGAGATAACAAAGGAAGGGGTGAAATTGCCCCCAAAGAAAAAATTCATTACATGCTTATGAAATGGTAACCCTTCTATACATCTCTTTAATAATTAATAACAGTTGCTGGGAAGGTGGATCAGTGGTAGAGTGCTTGCCTTGCATGCATGAGGCCCTGGGTTCAATTCCTCAGCACCACATAAGCAGAAAACGTTGGAAGTGTTGTTGTGGCTAAAGTGGTAGAGCACAAGCCTTGAGCTGAAGAGTTGAGGGACAGTGCCTAGGCCAAGGTTACAGGCCCCATGACTGACAAAATAATTAATAACAATTTTTTAACCTCACAGTTTCTTTTTGCCATGAACTTTGATTAAATTCTACTTTAGTTTTGTTTTTCTTTTGTTGTACGGGTTCCGAGTCTTGAATTCAGGGTCTCTCTCTCTCTCTCTCTCTCCCCTGGCTCAGCTTTTTCTCTCAAGGCTGGCACTCTATCACTAGAGGTACACTTTCACATCCAGCTTTTTATTTTTTTTTCTTGTTTAACTAGAGATTCAAATATCTATCTCAGTTTCATGTGCCTGAACTGGTTTCAAACTTTTAATTCTCAGATCTCAACCTCCTGAGTAGCTTGGAGTATAGATGTGAGCAACGAGTCCCTTCCTTTAAAAAAATTATTATATATTAGTTATACAAGGGGAGATTTTGTTGTGACATTTCCACACAATGTTATCCTTCTCCCTCTTCTTAAAACAATTTCAAAAAGTTTCAGTTTTATTTTGACAAAAATCTACTTATCCATATTCATTCTCTTTCCCCTTAGGTAGCCAACCTTCTTCCTAGTTCTCTGCCTCAGCCTCTCTCTCTTCCCCCAACTTTCCATTGATCAACAGTTTTCATGTTATTTTCATATATAGTTATAATGTATCTCAAAATTATTCACTCCCTTTTTCCCTTTCCCTTCTCCTCTTAAACAGTCCTGTAGACTCAATTTGTAAATCTGCCCATATACACAAAGGTACAATCATGTCTATGAATATATATGCTCTTTAGGCCTAGCTTCTATATCGGAAAAAAACACGTATCTTGTGTTTTTGTTTATTTTTATTTTTTAGCTTGGTTCATTATGATGTCCTCTATTATATCCACTTTTCTGAGAGCGACATGATTTCATTTTCCTTCATGGCTGTGTAACATTCCATGGTACATCTATATTACTTCTTCTTTATCAGTTCAAGAAGATTCCAAGTGTCTGATTCCATCATTTGGCTATTGTGCACAGTGTTGTAATAAACATGAGTTATGCTGGCATCTTTCAGGTATATTGATATATTCTACTGACATACGCCTCATATTGGTATAATGGAGTCTTTGGAAGGGTCTATTTCTAGACTGATATCCATAATAGTTGCACTAGTTTGCATTCCCACGAAAAGAGTATAAAGATTCCTTTTCTAATTCATCTTACCACATTTTCTTGGTGGCTGTCATTCCAACTGAAGTAGATTTAATCTTATTGCAGTTTTAATTTGCATGTTCTCTATTATAGCTAAGGCTGTTGAACATTTGCTCATGACTTTATTAGCCATCTTTTTCTTCTTCTGAAAACTATGTAATTAGATTATGTCTGGGTTTTTTGCTGTCTAATTTCAGTCCTATATAGGATGGATATCAATCCCAATCCTTTATTTGTTGAATAGCTGGCAGCCCTAGGAAACTCCAAATTGTCATTACTCAGTCATGTGAGTCTGTCCTTCATTCCAGTCACTGCTGCCAGTGTTTTCAGCATGAGCAAGGGATGAACTGCACATCTCTTTGCTTTCACTTCCGCATGGATCCAAAGTTCACATGACAGCACTGACTGCACATCAGCTGATTAAAAAAACAGGAGGGACTGGGGACTTGCTCAGTGTAAGAGAACTCATCTGGCAAGTGCAAGGATTTAAGTTCAGACCTGAGCTCTGAAAACTACAGAAACAATTAAACAACAATCACAACCAAAACCACAAAAAGTGAGTCTTACCTGATGCTGGTGGCTTATACTGGTAATCTTAGCTACTTAGGAGGTGGAGATCTGAGGATTGTGGTCCAAAGCCAGGCTGGGCAGGAAAATCAGTGAGACTCTTATCTCCAAAAATCCAGAAGTGAAGACAAGGCTCAAGTGGTAGAGCGTGAGCTTTCAGCATAAAAGCTCAGGGTGAACACCCAGGCCCTACGTTCAAGCCCCAGATCCTTCACACATTAAAATGTCTTACTCTAAGACTGATTTATTAACTATCACCACCTAAATTCCTGTCACAAAGAAACCCAAAATGAATGCCACGAGACACGTCTTTCCAACACCACTCCTGGAAGCCCCAAAAGTGGCACAGCCACCTCTTCATACATACATATAGATATTATGTGTGTATGTGTATATGTATATCTAGATACATACATACAATTGAAGTAAGAAAAAGATCATTGAGAATATGGAATTCCAGATTGAGCAACCACTCAAAAAGTTTCTCTTCAGGTCCTATAGAAGAGAATGGTAGTAAAACTAATGTTACATTTGGCATTATTATTTTATACATTTGTCTTTTAGAACAGATACTCAAAGAAGTATAGTTCTGCCTGGCATTGTGGCACATGTCTGTAATACTAGCATTCAGAGGTGGCAGTAGCAAGCTAACAATTTAGAGACCAGCCTGGGACACAGAGAACTCCAGGTCACCCTGGAACTGTCTGTATCCAGAATAATACTAACAACAAATAAAAACAAGATTACATAAAAAGCTTAGACTCTTTAAAAGAAGAAGAACAGAAGTACAGATGCATCAAGTTTCTAATTTATGGAAAGCTTGTCTTGCACAGTTCCTTGCTCTACATCATCCCTTACCCTACAGTATATCCTACCACTTGGTCAGCAGACACCATGAAAGCCAAAACCCCTGTAAAACCAAATACATACCTACTCTAGCAGAACTGGCAAAGATTGAAAGTATCATGAAACCATAAAGAAATGTCTAACAGGAAGAAGATACAGGAGAAACTTCTCTTGGAGCTGCAACCCACATCTACAAATGTCTATAAAGTAAGAAGCAATACCAAGAAGCTAAAAGGACTCTGAAAGGTCTCCAAAAAGTATATAATATGTGGGAATTTAGAAAGCTTATTAAGACATACATAAATATGCCAGGCCATATACTTGTTTGGGCATCAGCAAGTATGTAGACATCTGTCACAAATCATTAGCTAATATAAAATACGAAAAGATCCTTAAAAGCAGTTTCAAATCTAAATGCAACAGAGCAAACTTGTTTTAAAAAGTTATCACCTAGAAGCTGGGCACCGGTGACTCAGGCCTGTAATTTTAGCTTCTCAGGAGGCTGAGATCTGAAGATTATGGTTCAAAGGCAGCCCAGTCAAGGAAGTCTGTAAGACTCTTATCTCTAGTAAACCACTGAAAACTGGAAGTGGCACTGTGGCTAGAGTGGTAGCCTAGAGCTGAAGAGCTGAGGGATAGCACCAAGGTCCAGAGTTCAAGCCCCACAAAAAAATAAAGTTATCACCTTGGTACTTACACCAAAAATGTTATCTCAGTAAATCAAAGCCCCAAATCAGTCTCTGCTTAAGGATACATAATTATAAAGCATAATTCAGTGATCACAATTCTCAATAAAAGCAAATAAACGTACATAGATTTCCACTACATTGTAGGCTCTCAGAGGACACACATTCACCCCTTACCTGGTCTCTTTACCTAATCCCCAGGTACAACCTCCATATCTACCTATGCAGTCTTCAGTTCTTTTTTTTTTTTTTTTTTTTAAATTTTATTTTATTTTATTTGAGAACATACTGTACAGAGGGGTTACAATTACATGGGCAGGATAATGCATACATTTCTTACCAAGCATTGCATCCTCCTCCTTTGTTGACCCTTCACCTCCCTTCCCAGCCTCCCCCCTCCCTCCCACCCAATCATACCCCCCCTTCCCTCCCCCCCCCCACCGACATTGTAAAGCTGGTTTTGACATGACATTTTGTACTTCTCATTGTTGCAACAGGTCCACCTGAATCCTTAAACGACTTGTTTGTCCCCGTCTCCTCCACATGTTATACTGACATCAAATATAGTGAAAGCAGGGGTTACACTGTGGGGGAGGGACACACAAAGCAACAAAGAAATAATCTTATAAATGCATTAGAAACACATGCATGAAAGAAACAAAAACATTAAAATACATATTTGAGGTTTTGTTTTCCTAACATCACATTATCTGACTTTTTCCGCTTGACTCATACCTATACTAGATATTGCAAATAAGGGAAACCATGGGACCTATGTTTCTTTGGGCCTGGCTTACTTCACTTAATATAATTTTTTCCAAGCCTTTCCATTTCCTAACAAATGGGGCAATGTCATTCTTTCTGATGGAGGCATAGAATTCCATTGTGTATATATACCACATCTTCTTGATCCATTCATCTACTGAGGGGCATCTGGGTTGGTTCCATGTCTTAGCTATGGTAAATAATGCTGCAATAAACATAGTTGTGCTGGTAGCTTTAGTGTGGCCTTGTTTGTGATCATTTGGGTAAATGCCCAAAAGTGGGATTGCTGGGTCGTTGGGGAGCTCTATGTGGAGTCTTTTGAGGAACCTCCATACTGCTTTCCAAAGTGGTTGAACAAGTTTACATTCCCACCAACAATGAAGTAAGGTTCCTTTCTGTCCACATCCCCTCCAGCATCTGTTGTTGTTAGAGTTCTTGATTTTTGCTGTTCTAACTGGAGTGAGGTGATATCTCAATGTTGTTTTGATTTGCATTTCTTTTATGGCTAGGGATGTTGAACATTTCTTCATGTGTCTATTGGCCATCCTTCTTTCTTCTTCAGAGAAGCTTCTCTTTAAGTCTTTCGCCCACTTACTTATTGGGCAGTTGTTTCTTTGAGGATTTGTTGTTGGGTGGTTTAATTTTTTGAGTTCCAAGTATATTTTAGATATGAGACCCTTGTCCGTTGTATGGCTAGTAAAGATCTTCTCCCAGTCCGTGGGCTTTCTATTGATCTTGCTAGCTATGTCATTTGCCCTGCAGAAGCTCTGCAACTTTATACAATCCCATTTGTCCAGCCTTTCTTTGATTTGTTGTGTTTCCGGGTCTCTATTCAGAAAATTTCGGCCTGAGCCAAGGAGACCCAGGGTTTCTCCTATTCCATCCTGTAATGTTTTCAGAGTGTCTGCTTTGAGTTCAAGGTCTTTGATCCATTTGGAGTTGATTCTGGTGCAGGGTGATATATAAGGATCTAGCTTTAGTTTTCTACATGTAGTTAACCAGTTTTGCCAGCACCATTTACTGAAGAGGCTGTCTGTCTTCCATTCTATTGTTTTAGCTCCCTTATCGAAGATTAGATGGCTATAGGTCTGTAGGTTCATTTCTGGGTTTTCAATTCTATTCCATTGGTCCTGAGGTCTGTCCTTATGCCAATACCAAGCTGTTTTGATTACTATGGCTTTATAGTTGAGTTTGAAATTTGGTATTGATATTCCTCCAGCAGTATTCTTTCCGTTGAGGAGCGTTTTTGCTATTCGGGGTCTTTTATTGTTCCATATGAATTTTTGGATTGCCTCTTCTATTTCCTTGAAGAATGAGGGTGGAATTTTGATAGGTATTGCGTTGAATTTGTAGATAGCCTTGGGCAGTATTGCCATTTTCACGATGTTAATCTTTCCAATCCAGGAGCATGGGAGGTTTTGCCATTTTTTAAGTTCTGTGTTGATTTCCTTTTTCAAGATTTTAAAGTTTTCATCATAGAGGTCCTTCACTTCTTTAGTTAAGTTAATTCCTAGGTATTTTATTTTTTGTGAGGCTATTACAAATGGAGTTGCTTTCCTAATTTCAGCCACACTTTTCTCATTGTTGGCATACAGAAAAGCCATTGATTTTTGGGGGTTAATTTTATAACCTGCTACTTTGCCAAAGTTTTGAATCAGCTTGAGTAATTTGGGAGTGGAGTCTATGGGATTCTTTAAATACAAGATCATGTCATCTGCAAAGAGGGAGAGTTTTATTTCTTCTTTCCCTATTTGGATCCCCTTTATGTCTGCATCTTGTCTTATTGCTGTAGCTAGGCATTCTAATACTAGATTGAAGAGAAGTGGAGAGAGTGGGCATCCTTGTCTTGTTCCTGAGTTAAGAGGAAATGGCTTTAGTTTTTCACCATTGAGTATAATGCTGGCTGTAGGTTTGTCATATACAGCCTTTATTGTATTGAGGAATGTTCCATGGATTCCTAATTTTTCCAAAACCTTCATCATGAAGGGGTGTTGGATCTTGTCAAATGCTTTTTCTGCGTCTATTGAGATAACCATGTGGTTCTTATTCTTGCTCCTGTTGATGTGATGAATAATATTAATTGATTTGCGTATATTGAACCAGCTTTGCATCCCTGAAATGAATCCTGTTTGATCGTGGTGTATGATTTTTTGGATGAATTGTTGAAGTCGATTGGCCAAAATTTTGTTGAGAAGTTTCGCATCAATGTTCATCAAAGAAATGGGCCTATAGTTCTCTTTCTTTGATGAGTCCCTACCTGGTTTTGGGATGAGGGTTATGATGGCTTCATAGAATGTGTTCGGTAGTGAGCTTTCTCTTTCAATTTCATTGAAGAGTTGGAGGAGAATTGGTGTGAGCTCTGCTTTGAAGGCCTTGTAAAATTCCACTGTAAAACCATCTGGTCCTGGACTTTTCTTAGCTGGGAGGTCTCTTATTGCTGTTTCTATTTCAATGCTTGATATGGGCCTGTTAAGATAGTTTACCTCATCTTGGTTTAGTTTTGGCATGTCAATATTTGCTAGGAAGAGGTCCATTTCTGTCAAGTTCTCAAACTTATTAGCATAAAGTTTTGAGAAGTATTCCCTTGTAATGTTCTGAATCTTGCTTGTTTCCGTGGTGATGTTTCCATTCTCATCTCTGAGTTTATTAATTTGGGTGTGTTCTCTTCTTTTTCTGATAAGATTTGCTAAGGGTCTGTCAATTTTGTTAAGTTTTTCGAAGAACCAACTCTTTGTTTTGTTGATTCTTTCTATAGTTTTTTTGGATTCTAATTCATTTAATTCTGATTTAATTTTGATTATTTCTTTCCGTCTACTGGATTGGGGTTTATCTTGCTGCTCTTTTTCAAGGAGGTTTAGAT
Organism: Dipodomys spectabilis; assembly: GCF_019054845.1. Taxonomy (NCBI): domain Eukaryota; kingdom Metazoa; phylum Chordata; class Mammalia; order Rodentia; family Heteromyidae; genus Dipodomys; species Dipodomys spectabilis. Next base: position 2,388,375 of record NW_024871105.1, read on the forward strand.
GTGTCATTAGATTGTTAGTTTCAGATCTCTCCAATTTGTTGATGTAGGAGCTCAGAGCTATAAACTTGCCTCTGAGTACTGCCTTTGCTGTGTCCCAGAGGAGCTGGTATTTTGTGTGTTCATTTTTGTTGAATAGTATGAACATTTGAATTTCCTTTCTAATCTCTTCCATGACCCACTCATGATTCAGCAGTGTGTTGTTCAGCCTCCATGTGATACCGGACTTTCTTTGGTGGCTTTTGGTGTTGAGTTCTAACTTTATTCCCTTGTGGTCAGAGAGAATGCAAGGTATAACTTCAATGTTTCTGAATTTAGACAAGTTTGCTTTGTGGCCTAAAATGTGGTCTATTTTAGAAAACGTTCCATGTGCTGCTGAGAAAAACGTGTATTCTGATGCTGCTGGGTGAAATGTTCGGTAAATGTCTGTTATGTCTAGTTGATCTATGCAGCTGTTTAGATCTGCGGTTTCTCTGTTGAGTTTTTGCCGAGTTGATCTATCTAGTGGGGAGAGTGGTGTGTTAAAATCCCCAACGATTAATGTCTTTGGATCTATATGGGATTTGAGGGAAAGTAGTGTTTCTTTGATAAATTTGGGTGCTCCATTGTTTGGCGAATAGATATTTAGAATTGTAATATCTTCCTGAAGGAGAGATCCTTTAATTAGTATGTAGCGACCTTCTTTATCTCTTTTCATGAATTTTAATTTGAAGTCTATTTTATCTGATATTAGGATTGCAACTCCCGCCTGTTTATGCGGTCCGTTTGCTTGGTAGATTTTGTTCCAGCCTTTAACATTGAAAATGTGTTTGTTTTTATGGGCAAGATGTGACTCCTGCAGGCAGCAGATAGAAGGGTCTTGTTTTTTAATCCAACTAGACAATCTATGTCGCTTAATTGGAGAGTTCAGTCCGTTAACATTAAGAGATAGGACTGAGAGGTATTTGGGAGTTCCTGCCATGTTATCTACCTTCTTGGGGGCTGCGAAAACTGGGTTCTTCCTATGGTTCTTGGATTCTCAGTTTGGGTGCAGTTTCTTGGCCTTTATTGCGGTCTTGTTGGTTTTCTATGTGTAGGACATCTTTAAGAATCTTTTGTAGGGCTGGTTTGGTGGAGATGTATTGTTTCAATTTTTCTTTGCTATGGAAGGTTTTTATTTGGCCTTCAGTTATGAAGGAGAGTTTAGCTGGGTACAGTATTCTTGGTTGATAGTTGTTTGTTTTTAGGGCATGGCATACATCATTCCAGGCTCTTCTTGCTTTGATTGTCTCTGCTGAGAAATCTGAGGTGATTCTAATTGGTTTCCCTTTATAAGTGATTACCCTTTTCTCCCTGACAGCTTTAAGGATCTTTTCCTTGTTCTGAGTTGATCCTGTGTGGATTATAATGTGATGGTGGGATGTCCTATTCTGGTCTGGTCTATTTGGGGTTCTAAAGGCTTCTTGTATCTGGACAGGCCTATCTTTTTGCATGTTTGGGAAGTTCTCTGCTAGGATCCTGTTAAACAGATTTCCTAGACCATTAACTTCTGTTTCTAGGTGTTCCTCTACACCCATTATCCTTAGATTAGGCCTTCTGATGGTGTCTTCCAGGTGTTGGATAGATCTATCATATTTCTTGGACTTGTCTTGGATGGTTGTATGTTCTTTCTCTATAATATCTAGGCTGTCTTCAATCCCTGAGATTCGATCTTCTGCATGGTCTAACCTGCTGTCAAGATTCTCTACTTTGTTTTTTATCTCTTTTCCTTCTAGTTGGTCAGCTTTGATGGCTTCAAGTTCTTTGTTGAAGCTCTGTTTTAGGACTTGTATGAATTTCTTTACTTCCTTAATTTGGTGTTCAGTGTTTGTCCTCAAATCACTTAGTTGATTGGTTATGGTTTCTTTGGGCTCCCATTCCTTCTGTTGGGTTCCATTCAGCATTCCCTTTGTGGTCTCCCTGACTTCCTTCAGCTCTTTGTTAATGGATTCCATGAATGCCTTTAGTGATCTTTGTGTGTTCTCTACCTGGTCTCTCAATTCCTGTATTACTCTTTGATTAGCTTCCTCCCGTTCGTGGGATTCCTGCAGATCTCTTTGAGTGTTCTCAGCCTGCTCACGCCATTCCTCCCTTTCTCTTTGAGTATTCTCAAGTTGTTCACGCAAATCCTGTATCAGTTTTTGAGTAGCTTCCTCACGCTTATGATATTCCTGTATAAACTTCTGGGATGCCTCCTCTCTCTCCCTATCACGCTCATACAGAGTCCTTTGTACGTTGTCAAACTTTTCATTTATCATGTTTGCCACCAGTGTTTGTAGAGCTGTTTGGGAACTCTCCTCTGGATTATTCATTATCTGTTCTAACCCCTGATTATCAGGATTGGGAATTGAGATACCCGAATTTGCCATTTTTCTTGTGTTTTTCCGGCTTACTCTGCCCATTTGAGATGAAGATAGCACCAGTTTTGTGCTAGAACACTATCTTAAGGCAACCATCAACCAAAGTTTGCATTTGTACAGTCAATAGTCTACAGATACAATCTAGTTCAACAGATACATCTATTCGACATCAAACAACTATATGTTAAAGAACTTCGAACCGCAGAGAAGAATTTGGAAAGCCAGAAATTATTAGGGTTAGGAAGAGATGTGGGTAAAAAATAGGAATAGATTGATGTGGGGAGGCACAGGGAGAGTTAACTATGTCCTAATCACAATGCAGGAAATAGGTTGGGTAGGATGTAAGTAGAGAGAGAGAGAAAAAGAAGAAAGGGAAAGGGGAATGAAAAGAGACCAGAAAAAAAATAGAAACGTAAAAATTAATGTTATTTTAGAGATTAAAAGACCGTCTATTTATAGAGGAATATGAATATGTTGAGAGAAAGGGAGGGACATAGAGGAGATGAGAAAAACTTTAAAAAAATGCTTAAAATATTGTATAGGTATAAAGTACTGCTATTAGTGAATTTAAGTCTCAGAGGTTTTGAATTGAGTAATAAGTTTGTGGATTAAGTGTGTACACAATGGGGGATAGGGTCTACTGGTTAACTACGGGTTTATCTGAGGATGTGCAGGACAAGAGTTAAGTCACATAAAGATGAACAAAGAGGAAAAGATGGAAAGGATAGGAAAGTGAGAAGAAAAGATCAGAAGTTCAGTAGAGCTAGAAAAAAAACAAAAAGATAATTAAGAATGAAAGAAAAAGAGAAAGAAGACAAGAAAAGAAAAGAAAACACACATTCACGTATTCCTAAAATAAAAATTATAACAGGAGAAAAAAAAAAGTTAATGGAAAACAATTATTTTTTCAGAAGAGGCAAAAATTAAAGATTAATAAAAGTTTTAGAAAAGCAAAAAAAATTTTTTATATATATATAAGGTAACAAAAAACGAAAAAAAACAAAACAAGAAAAAGAAAAAAAGAAAAGAAGAAGAAGAAAAAAAAAGTTCTTTGATTTTTTTTTTTTTTTTGGGAGGGGTGGGAAGAGTCCTGTATCTCCCTTTTGTCTGTAACCAGAGTCTGGTTGGAGTCTCTGGTCAGCTTGAGGTCCTGTGGCTTGATTGGTTTCTTAAGTCAGTTTGTTGGAACAGGCAGGAAAATGCTCTGCTTTACCCAAGATTTTGAGATCCCCCTCCCAGGTTAGTTTACTGGGAGGGTGATCTGCTTTGAGAATCACAAAAGAGGGGGATGCAGTGATGAGGCTAGGTTCTGGGTAGAGTTGAGGCCTTTCAACGAACAGTAGCTTTTCCCTGGGGCTATTTTGTGAAAAAAAACTCACAGCACCCAGCCTGGAGCCATTCTCAGGGTTTCTGTTTTTCAATTGATTGTGGTGGCTGCTAGAGGGAGGGGCAGCCTCTGGCTCTGGCCACCCAGCGAGGAGAGCCACTCCAGTGGCTGGTGCCTGAGCTGGGCGACCCCTCCCTGGATGGAACTGAGTCTGTGAGGTCACCTCACCGCCAAGTTCCTGTGACCTGCCAAATGACTAGCTCTATTCCAAGGCCTGAGCTGGAGCTAGCCGCTCCTCCGAGCTTTGTCGGTATCCAAGATGGAGATCACCGGTGCTGGGGGGGGAGGGGTGGCCTTCCCTCCTCTGCTCCCAGAGGAGTGAGGAAGTGGGGCTTCTACTCACGCGGAGTCTTGGATCTCGGGTCGTCTCTGGTCTGCAAAGTGCAGGATGAAGTTGTCCACTCCTTGTCGGTTCTTGCTGGTGTTGAGTAGAATCCGCTCGTCCGCTGCGTCTGGCTCCTTCGTCCCGGACTGCGTCTCAGGTATGCCTCCGCGGCGGTGGTCGCCGCTGCGACCCTGCCGCCGCAGCGGCAGCTGCTCAGATGTGTCTGCTTGGCTTCCCCTCTCTTGACTAACTCTCTGTCCTGTGATGGCACACTTGGTGTGATTCTCTGGCTTGGGACTGTTCACTGGAACTCTGAAACTGTTTTCTATGCAAGAGCTTGTTCAGATTCCAGCTTCTCCTCCGCCATCTTCCCGGAACTCAGTCTTCAGTTCTAATACCTCTAGAGAAATGAATAGTATTCCTTTAAGCTACTACTGACGCTCTAGTCAATTTCTACATCAGAAAAAGCGATCATAAAAGTTGTCCCAAGATAGCCTTTCAAAAAGTAATAGCATAATAACATACTGATATGAATTTGGCTAAATATTCATACATAATTAACAGATTCATATGTTATTGAAATTTATGTAGAAAATAGCACATATAAAATGACTTACGTTTTATCATTCCCACTGTATGTTTCAAAATGTTGTTTCCTTGTGTGGTCATATGAATCAAAAGCTCTATTCCTGGGACCGCCTCTCCCTCTGCTTCTCATGCTCCCTCTTGGGCTTCCACATCCTTTCAGCGGCCTCTCTCAATCAAACTTGTCCACTGGTCTAGTCAAAGATGACAATGCAATATGATAAGAGAACCCAAGCCTCTGCCAGTGTTCTGCCTCATCCAGGCTCCTGTATGGTGTGGTACACTACCAGGATCTGGTGGTGTAATCACCTGCCCAGTTTCCCTTCTGCCCATCCTCCTGCTTTCTGAGGACCTACTTTTTTTCTACTAGACTCCAATCTCCTAAGATGTAGTTCTAAATGAATACATCTTTTTAATCATTTCAACACCTTGTTTATTAACTTTTTTTTAATTTGTAAAGGCTTTCCAAAACATTTTCCCTAACAACAAATTACTTATTTAAAAGAGATCCTGGCTGGGCACTGGTGGCTCACGCCTATAATCCTAGCTGTTCAGGAGGCAGAGATCTGAGGATCAAAGTTCAAAGCCAGCCCAGGCAGGAAAGTCTAAGAGACATTTTATCTCCAATGAACCACAAGAAAACTGAAAGTAGAGCTGTGCTTTAAAATGGTAGAGCACTAGCCTTGAGCAAAGAAGTTCTCAGAAAGTGCCCAAACCCTGAGTTCAAGCCCCATGACTGACCAAAACAAAAACGGATCCTGAAATCAAGTAATCCGGATTATTAATTGCTTCAATACTTGCACCAGTAAATTATCCTACCATTCTCTCATGGCTAAGAAAAGCCATTCTTACCACAATAGAAAAAAAGATCGAATTTACAATTTTCTTTTTTTGAAAACAAATGCAGAAGTATTGATGATGAATCTTACCTTTTTCATATAAAACATTATGCTAAATAAATTCTCTACATTGGCTTTTCTACCTTCTAACAAAACCCAAATCAATTTTAAAACAGAACATATTTTTTCTGATTTAAAATTCTATTCTTTTCCAATATTCTTTATTAGCATTTAATATAATTTTGAGAAAAGAGAAATTATTTTTAACCTATCAAAATTCCTTACGTAAATTAGACTAGACATAGAAATACAGAAAAAAAATCATAGCACATTATGAATTGTTAGAATAGTCCAAAGGCTAATAATTTTTAAAATAATTTTTATTGAGATTCAGTGATTACATAAAATTCACAAATTTCACAGTATTGTGGGATAGTAATACTTAAAGTCATATACACATTTTAACCTTTACAAGGCAAATTGTCATTATCATGGTCTATAAAGTTTGTGAATTCTATAAGTTTGACAATACAACTATTTCTTCCAAATCGGTTAATATGTACCTTTCTTTCCTTTTGTTTAGTGTAAGCTGCTCCCTCTTTCCCTCTCATTCTCTCCCTTCCATTGCTGCCCTTGAATTCCTTAGTTCATTTTCATTCAATGTCCAATGTAGCTGATGTGCCCCTCTGTTATATAGTCTCCTATTTCCCTCTGATTCTGTGTCCTGCTCCTAGCTCCCCTCAGATGTGCACATATATATGGTACATATATATGGTATCTATCTATCTATCTATCTATCTATTTATCTATCTACCATATATAAGGTCGAGAACATGGAGTCATTTAGGAATGATATGACAAATTAAGTAGAGGTCCTTTGTTTCTTGAATCCTGTTTATTTTGTCATATCTCTTTGCATTTTGGATTTAACATTCACATATCAGGAAGCCATGTGCCATTTGTCTCTCTGGTCTTGGCTTACCTTGCTTGAAATGATTTATTCTAATTCTATCAATTTCCAGTGAATACCATTATTTTATCCTTTCTAATGCCTGCATATTTCACTGTATGTAGGTACTACAATTTTTTGATCCATTCATCTGTAATGAGGCATCTGGGTTGTTTCCATATCTTAGCTATTGTGAACAGTGCTGCAATAAACATGGAGGTGCATGTGTCCTTGTATCCTGGTTCCTGTTGCTCAGGGTAGATGCCTAGGAGTGGTATGGCTGGGTCATATGGGATGTCTATATTTAGCTTTCTGAGGACCCTTCAGACTGCTTTCCAAAGTGGTTGTGTTAGTGTACATTCCCACTAGCAATGCAGGGGTTCCTCTTTCTCCATATACCCTCCAGCATTTGTTGTTGGCTGACATTAGGATGTGGTCCATTCTGACTGGTGTAAGGTGGTATCTCAGTGTTTTCATTTGCATTTCCTTTATGGCCAGGGATGATGAACATTTCATGTGTTTCTTTGCCATTTGTATCTCTTCTTCTGAGAACTTTCTCTTTAGCTGCTTTCCCATTTAATATTTGGTTATATTTGGGAGGATTTAGTTTCTTGAGTTCCCTGTATATAATGGATATTAGGCCTTTCTCTTATCTATTGCTGGTGAACATTTTTTCCCAATTAGTTGGTTATCTTTCTAGTTTGGTTTCTATTTCTTCATTGATGCTGAAATTTTGTTTTAAGATAGTCCCATTCTTCTAGTCTCCAATTTGTTGTGACCCGGGGACTTTGTTCAGGAAGTTCCTGCCTGTGCCTGTAAGTTCAACTGTCTCTCCTACTCTGTCCTGCAGTAGTTTCACAGGTTCAGGTTTGATGGGAAGGTCTTCAATTCATTTTGAGTTGATGCTAGTGCATGGAGACAGGTTGGGGTCCTCTTTTAATTTTGTGCATGTAGCCACCTTGTTTTCCCAGCACCAATAGTTCTTCCACTGTATGTCTTTGGCTCCTTTGCCAAGTGTCAGATGAACATAGGTGTGTGATTTTACTTCTGGATCTTCTAGTCTGTTCCATTGCTCTTCGGGTCTGTTTTTGTGGCAATACTAAGCTGTCTTTGTTATTATGGCTCTGTAGAAGAGCTTGAAATCTGGTCTCGTGATTTGTCCTTCATTGTTTCTTTTGCCTGTAATTGCTTTGGCTATTCTGGGTTGTTTGTAACACAAATCTTTAAAAAAAAAGTCTACCCAATACTTGAACAGCAAACACATACATGGGAAACAACATCAGTGAAAATCAGTCCTCCATTTATAGAAATCTAGATCAGATAACAACAAAACACCAAAGTCTTCTCAAATATATTAATGATAGAAACCAAGCCTAAAATCATCCCTGTGTTGTAATCCTTGAAAACAGTATATATTCCATATACTTTTTTCCCATTTCCTTTATTGTTGTTGTTGTTGTTTTAAGTTTGCATTTTTTTGAAACGTGGTCTTCCTAATCTAACCCAGGATACAAACTTGCAATTATCCTGCTTCAGCCTCATAATTACTAGAACAACAGGTGTGAAGCAGCACACCAGGTCTTCTGTATTTTAAAACTTGATGAAAATTAAATAATCTTGTACTCAAGAAGTTTAATTCTTGACAAACTCCAACACAAAATGCAGAAGAATAACATATGGATCATGAAACCTGAGCTGGGTGTCAGTGGCTCACACGTGTAATCCAGCTACTCAGGAGGCTGAGATCTGAGAATTGTGGTTCAAAGACAGCCTGTGCAGGAAAGTTCGTGAGACCCTTATCTCCAATTAACCACCAGAAAACCAGAGAACACTGCCATTTACATTTGGTAGGAGCATCAGAAGTTGTGTCCTCTCAATGGGTCATGTGAGAAATATGTATGCTACAAAAATAACTGGTCTACACTTTATTCCAGATTAAAGAAGGTAGAACACTTCGTGAAATTTGAATGCAAATTAAATAATTTAAAGAATCAGATAATAGTGCTATATCAATATTAATTACTTTAATAATTCTGTCATTGTTTTTGGCAAATACATAAAGTATTTAGGGATAAAGGAACACTTACACATCTTATTTCTAAATGACAAAGAGAAAACTATGTATGTAGAAAAGCAGAGAATGGTAAAGCAAGTATTTTAAGAAGTTGATATTCACGGAATCCAAATGAAGGGTATAAGAGAATATTTTATGTAATTCTTGCCATGTTTTTATAAATCAAATTATTTTAAAAGAAATAAAGAAAAGTCACTTCATTGTCTCATATCCCTGTGCCCCTACTATTACATATGTTATTTCACTTCACAGACAGATTTTCATGTCACAAAAATCTATCTTTTTAAGGCTACCATACTTATTAAAAAAAGAAAAGGTGACATGTTCAACTATACTTTTTAAAGTTCCATACTTTTTTAAAATGATGGCAACGACGGTTTCTGCATTTGAACAAAAATTTCATTTTTTCTATAGAATAAAAGTCTGAATGGAGAAAAAATACATAAACCTTTCAAAAATTTAGTTCTTATCCAAGAGGCTTTACATATAAAAGTGGCCATTACAGAGAAAATTTGAAATAATCACCAAAAAATAAAAAATAAAGTGAGCTTTTCCAGAACTTTCTCTAACCTTGTGGCAGATCCACCAGGTTGTGCATTACTGTTTTATGTGTCCCTTCTAGTTAGTCACCATATGCACACCACTTCAGATGTGCTGCTTTCTGCTACATGTCCTTTATTTACTTATTTCTAATTGACTCTAGCAAGGATGAGGTACACTTGACCCATGGGCCATATAAGGCCTGAAAAATCATTTGGTTCATGACAGGTAATAAATATCCAAATAGCGCTTGGTGGAAAACGGTTCCTTACTCCAGCCTTATAAAGCCATGTTCTTTGATTAAGACTTTGTTTAGGACAGGGTCCTAAATGAATTTGGATGGCAGGAAGTCAAAACACTTTGAGAAACTTGACTCCCTGAACACAGAACTATCGTGCTAAGCATAAGCAAAATAATAACTACGTTTGTAGAAGGCTTTGCTCTGACTCAGGAGACATGGTAGAATGCACCAGTCCTATGCATTACTTCACACCAGAGAACTTTCCGGAGATTGGTATCATGTATCATATTTGACTTTTCTTCACATGTCTCATGATAGCCTACTTAGCTGATCATAGAATTAAGAATCTGTTTCAATCTATTTAAGAGTCTGAATTCATAATGCTAAATCAAAACCCTAATTATATCCCTACTCTAAAATTAGCTCCTTAATGTAAAACTTCAAAGTAAAATTTTAAAGAATCGAATATACTCATCTGTTTTGGTTTTGTTTTGTTTTGCTGTACTGGGGCTTGAGTTAAGGGCTGTATGCTTGCTACAAAGGCACTCTACTTGAACCATGCCTCCAGGTCCTTTTGATTATTTACTTGTTTATTTTTTTCTGGTGTCAGTATTGGTGCTTACACTCAGGACCTTGAGCTTTTACTTACCTTTTTTTGTTGTTGTTTACAGCTGCTGCTGTATTAGGCCTCAGCTCTAATCTGGCTAATTGGAGAGAAAATATTATGGATTTTACTGCCTGGGCTGACTTCAAACTGTGATCCTCAGATCTTACCCTTCTGAGTAGCTATTACTACAGATGTGAGCCATTAGAGTCCAGCTATTTTGTTGCTTTTGTATACTTGCTTTTGATTAGGCCAGCCTGGACCCCACATTTATGCTTCCCACATAGGTGACAGGCATGTACCACGACACTCAGCTTTTTATAAGTTAAGGTGGTGTCTTGCAAAACAGCTATGTTAACTGGTGTATAACACTGCACTGAGTGCTTCTCATACTTATGAAAAATATTTTTTTTCCTTTGCAGTGGTATTAGACATTGATCCTAGGGCCTTGTATATTCTAAAGAGCTCTCCCAATGCTGTACTGATAAAGTACCTTCCAAGCCCATGGTTAATTTATTATTTATTTATTTTTGTTGTTCATGGGGTTTGAACTCTGGGCCTGGGTGCTATCTCTCAGCTCTTCATCTCAAGGCTAGCACTCTACCATTTAAACCATAGCACCACTTCCTGTTTTCTGGTGGTTAATTAGAGATAAGAGTCTCAAGGATTTTCGTGCTTGGGGTTGCCTTTGAACCATGATCCTCATGTCTCAGCCTCCTGAGTAGCTAGAATTACAGGCATGAGCCAACAGAACCCAGATCCACATTTAGTTTTAATTATACAACTGGCCCTGAATCTTGATATAAGGTCATCTCTGAAATACATGAAGATCTTTCAGGTGTCATCTAAAATAATAATGACTTGTTGCCTAAACTATCAAAATGTTCCTAAGATCTGTAATATGGAAAGGTCACAAAGGGTTATGGCTGTTCTGAAAAGTCCTCTGGTTCCCCAACCATCCCAGTTGAGGACTGTACATACATTTCAGCTGAAAACTTCTCAGCTGTAAAGTCGGCTTGCCTCTTGGTCTCAAAGGGTCCATATTCCCTGTAGGATCTCTGCTCAGCTCTATTAAGTATCACCTCTTTTCTCCAGCTGTCATTCCAGCCTTGTTGCTCCCTTTTTCTAGGAGTCCACTTCTGGCCTGCCAGCAGAAAACCAAAGCAGAGGGCTAAAACACAACATCCATGAAACACTAGGTACAATTCTATAGGTTCCTTAAGATTTCATTTTCCAAAAACCAGTTGGAATACCACTGGATAAATGGGAATTTCAGGGGAAAAAGTTGCTGATGTTATTTTCTAGAATTTATTCATTTTAATAAAACCTTATTACTATTATGACTTCACTTATGTTTTAGAGAGTATACGATAAACCATATAATTATAGGTATCTTTTTCTTTCTTTTTGTTGTTGCTGTGTTTTGAAATAAGGTCATTACATATGTTTGAGATTAGCCTGGAACTCACAATCATTCTGTATCAAGACTCCTGAGTGTTAAAATCATAGGCATGCACCACCCCTGGTTAATTATAGATGACCTCTATTAACACAATTTAATAAACTAGCTACATTTCACATTTCAAAAGCAGCTTTATGAAACCATCGTTCTAAACCTCATCCAGGAAAGTAGTACATACCAGTGCCTTTGATTGTAGTTTAAAGTACAATATTACATTGTACTTAACATCGTATTTTAAAAAGATTTTCCTTCCCTTTAATAGGATTTATATATTTGCCATATGTCTCTAGTGTGTGCCTCAACTCAGTTTTCAACTCACTCAAGAAGGTATCATTTTTTGTACATTTGAGAATCGAGCATCCAGGTGAAACAAGGACAAAGTGCTAACCCTCTTTTTTCTTTTCTCTTCTGCTGCTTTAGAATATGCAATCAAATCCTATATTTTAAGCGATCTAATAAGTTAGTAAATAAATTGTGAACTTTGTCATTTCTTAAACTGTCTTCCAAAATGGTCTTTTTCCCCTTAGATTTAAAAGGCTCCTCAAATATTATTTATAGCTTTTGCTATACTTCTTTGATTTTCCTTAGGAGTAATTACACCATGCTGATAGTACATATAGAAAAATATTAAAATTTATTCAAATAATGGGTGTACATCTCATTAAATTTCTTTCATGTACCCACATTGAAAATACAGGCATAGAGCTGGGAATGTGGCTTAGTGGTTGCCTACCATGCAATTTGCCCTGTACCACATAAACAGAACAAGGCAGAAGTGGCACTGTGGCTCAGTGGTAGAACACTACCCTTGAGCAAAAGCAGTTCAGAGACAGTGCCCAGATCCTGAGTTCAAGCCCCAGGACTGGCAAAAATTACAAAATTTAAAAATACAGGGATTTTTTTCAGTTTTCTCATTAATATTTCCTAACTAAACTTTATACTCTAAAACAAATAAGTAAGTACTATCAAGTCTTAAAATAAAAATCCTGTTTGTACATCACGAACATAATATTATGTAATTACCTTGAATATAAAATGTTTTTGAGTGTCAAATATTGCACAAGAGATTTAAGTTCACTCTGATATGGCTCTAATATCCTATAATATCAATAACTATTTAAATCTAACTTACATCACTTTATGATATTTTCATAGAGGATTATACTTCTAGTGTAGAAACAAATCAGATCAACCAAAATAGAAGGAGTAGTTGAAATCAGGGGGAAAATGTCACTAAGTTGTTAATAAGTTGAGCCAGGCACTGGTGGGTCACACCTGAAATCCAAGCTACTCAGAAGGTCAAGAGCTGAGGATCGTGGTTCAAAGCCAGCCTGGCAGAAAATGCATGAGGCTCTTATCTCCAATTGACCACCAGAAAAACTGAAATTAGCACAGTGGTTCAAAGCGGTAGAGTGCTAGGCTTGAACAGAAGATCTGAGGGAAAAAATCCAGACCCAGTGCTCAAGCTCCACAACAACAAAACAAAACAAAACAAAACAACAAAAAAACAAGTTGAAGCTGAGCACTGGTGGCTTATTCCTGTAGTCCTAGCTACTTATAAGAATGGAATTTGAGGATCAGAGTTCGAAGCCAACCCAGGCACAAAAGTTATGTTATCTCTAAGAAAGCCAGAAGTGGAGCTGTGGCTTCAAGTGGTATAGCACTAACCATATGCAAAAGAAAAAGCTAAGGGACAGAGCCCAGGCCTTAAGTTCAATCCCTAGAATTAGCACCTACATAAATAAAGTTAGCAAACTGAAAAATTAAAAGATTTGTTTTAGATTTTCTATTTGCAACCCATAAGCATTTGTGTTTTACCATTATAGTATCTCCATTCAACTACAGAATTACTTAATTGCTTATTCTACCTTCTTTCTGCTACCTCATTTTTAACTATATCAATTAAACTTACTTTATAGTAAAGTCATTTCCATCATTTCTGTATGAAAATTGAAGTGTTAAATAGAATTGGCTACTTACTAGGATATTTACCAATATCCTGCAAATACTACATTCTCCCTCTAAATCTCCAAAGATCAAAGCTAATAGTGACAGACATTTTCCCCCCAAATCAGTTGTAAGAGGTCAAAACTGCAATTGAACCCACCTTGCTTTTCCATACTAGAACAGCAGCTTGCATTTCACCAGCCCTTTCCAATAAAAGGCTTGCATTAGCATTTGATCACTGATCTAAACACAAGCTTAGAAAAAGAAAAGAATACAGTAAAATTTCCAGCAAGAGTTCCCATAAAATAGTTGCATTTTGGCTCAAAGTGTTTCCTAGGCTCTGAAGAAAGCTGAGGAAAGCGAGCTGAAAGAGTCTCTGATGGTTCGAGAATATACTGAGCAAAGGGCCTCTCATAGGTTTCTGTGCAGCTTTGGATAGTTTAGTACATTAAAACTTCCAATTCCACGGGGCAAGCATCTAATTCCCACATTCTGGAGGATTAATGTTTCTGGAGTATGTCAAAAAGTGTATTCCCAAGTGCTTGACATTTCTCTATGCTAAGCATTCACTCAATCTTCAGACTAAATTTAAAATGTTTCATTTTGCCTAACATCAACTTATCTGACAGTTTCTGTTTGTCTGACATATACTAGTTGTTACAAATAAGGGAAACCATAGGATCTATGTTTCTTTGGACCTGGCTTACTTCACTTAATATGAGTTTTGCCAAGCATTTCTATTTCCTAACAAATAGGGCAATGTCATTGTTTCTGATGGAGGCATAGACTTCCATTGTGTATATATACCACATTTTCTTGATCCATTCATCTATTGAGGAGCATCTGGATTGGAACCCCAAGATAAGGATTCAAATGTTTTTTTGTTTTTTGTTTTTATTATGAGAATACCATACAGAGGAATTACAATTACATGGGCAAGATAACGAGTACATTTCTTATCAAGCATTGTAGCCTCCTCTTTGTTTCCACTTCCCATCCCTTTCCATACTCCCCCCTCTCCCCACTCAACACTCCCCCCACCCCTCACCACAGTTGTAAAGTTCGTTTTTTGACATAACGACTTGTACATCTCATTATTGCAATGAGTCTACCTGTATCCTTAGTTAAACGATTTGTTTTTTCCCTTCCCCCCCACAAATTATACCAACATCAAATACAGTGAAAGCATGGGTTATACAGACAAGGGACTCATATCTAAAATATACCTAGAACTTAAAAAATTAAATCCCCCAAAACCAAATCTTCAAAGAAATAACTGCCCAATAAATAAGTGGGCTAACGACTTAAAGAGAAACTTCTCTGAAGAGGAAAGGATAGTCAATAGATACATGAAGAAATGTTTTTTTTTTCTTTCCTCCGATTGTTTTGAACATATTTATAAGATGATTTCTTTCTTGCTTTTTATGTCCCTCCCCTATGGTATAATCCCTGCTTTCACTGTATTTGATGTTGGTATTGAAAGGTTAAAGTTTTGAGGCAGTGACCACTTGTTGCTTGTTTGTAGCAAAGCAACAAATGGGGCTAAACTGCACGGTTGTGTGCCTTTATAAGACTTGAAAATCCTTAGCTCAGGGCTCTCCTCCTGGGTTCCTCTGTGTCGGAGTGGAAGACGAGTCCCAAGCTGCAGCCCGTTTAAATAAAACAGCTGTAGAATCTGACTCTCGGTGAGAGGTCTATTAGGGATCTAGTAGCCGTGGCAAAGACAGGAAAGGAAGGACAGAAAACATGAAATTGAGCGTGAAAAGAGAGACTGGGCAAAGGAAAAGAGGCTAGACTTGTTGGAATCGCCACTATCACATGCTGAGCATACAGGGTTCACAGACGGCAGCAGTTTCATTCGAGATGTAAAAAGATATGCAGGCGCAGCAATCATCACGGACACTGAGATAGTGTGGGCAGAAGCACTCCCCCAGGGAATGTCTGCACAAAGAGCAGAGCTAGTGGCACTAACAAAAGCCCTACAGATGGGAAAATGGAAGAGACTAAACATTTACACAGACAGTCGGTATGCTTTTGCCACCGTGCATGTCCATGGAGCCATTTCCCAAGAGAGGGGGCTGCTGACAGCTGAGGGAAAATCTATTAAAAACAAACAAGAAATTTTAAGCCTCAGCCAGGCCAGATGGGAACCAACGAATATTGCCATTATGCACTGCCCTGGCCATCAAAAGGGAACTGATTCTATAACCAAAGGAAATAACTTGGTCGATCAGGCAGCTAAGGAGCCCTCCAGCCCAGAGCTGACTCTAGTAGACCCACGGCCACGAGCTTTGCCTCCTGAGCCTCAGTACTCCCAAGAAGACTTGCAGTGGATAAAGAAAATTCCCATGGCCTATAAACCTCCGGACAGAGAAGGAAAACTGGTGAGGGGAAAGTTATCTTGCTAAAAAGATTGGGGAAGGGGATTCTAAAGAGAATCCATCGCGTCCCTCACATGGGAACCCGAAGACTGCAGGACATGCTCCAACACTCCAAAGTAAAAATCAACTCATTGAGGACTTTGTTAAAAATTGTGAAGCCTTTCAGCTCACCAATGCCCCCAATCAACCGGTTGCGAAAGGAGCTTGCCTCCGTGGAGATAGGCCAGGTGTGTATTGGGAAGTAGACTTCACAGAAATTAAAACTGCAAAATTTGGATATAAATATTTGCTAGTTTTTGTAGACAGTTTTTCAGGATGGGTTGAAGCCTACCCAACAAACATGAGACTGCGAAAGTCATGGCTAAGAAGATCCGGGAAGAAATCCTATCTAGGTATGTCTTCCCATCCACCGTTGGGACAGATAATGGATGGGCCTTTGTCTCAAAAGTAAGTCAGGGAATAGCCACAGCACCTGGGATGGATTGGAAATTGCACTGTGCTTATAGACCCCAGAGTTCAGGGCAGGTAGAAAGAATGAATCAAAAATGAGACCTTAAATAAATTGGCCTTGGAGACTGGCGCAGATTGGGTATCACTCCTTCCTTTTACCCTGTTTAGAATAAGAACTTCACCCTATTGGTTTGGCTTTACTCCTTTTGAAATAATGCATGGACCCCCTCCATCCATTATCCCTAGTCTTCAGACTGAATTGCTTGCTGATTTGGATGATACTGAATTTCTGTGTAAGCTTGACTATTTACAGCTGTTGCATAAGATTATGTGGCCCCAGCTTAGAACATTATGATTCTGCTTCTATTCCTACCCCCCATTTGTTTAAACCAGGGGACTGGGTGTTTGTTCGAAGGCACAACTTGAGATCTCTGGAACCACGGTGGAAGGGACCTTACATGGTGCTACTGACTACTCCTCCTGCCCTTGCTGCTTGGATCCACTGCTCCCATGCCAGACCAGCTGACCCCTTTGCCCTGGAGGACCGTGGGGAAACATGGGAAGTCTGCAAGAATCCTACCCAACCACACACCTCAAGAAAAGAAAAATAAACTGATTGTTATTGATATTGTTGTTTAATAGTATGGCTAAGTCAGAGAGGGACTATACCCGTTCAAGTTCGAGAGGTATTGAAATTTAGTTTTGGGCCCGAGCTACAAGATTGTGTCTCAGGACCATAAGTCAATGGGGGGGGAATGAAGGGTTAAAATTTTGAGGCAGTGACCACTTGTTGCTTGTTTGTAGCAGAGCAATAGGTGGTGATAAACCACCTGGGTGTGTACCTTTATAAGACCTGCACACCCTTAGCTTGGTGCTCTCCTCCTGAGCGCCACTGTGTCAGAGTGTAAGATGAGGCCCGAGCTGCAGCCTGTTTAAATAAAACAGCTGTAGAGTTCTTCTTGGTGGGGGTCCTGTGACCTTGGCATAACAGGTATAATTTTAAAGGGGAAGGAAAAAAACAAATTGTTTAAATAGGGATACAGGTGGACCCATTGCAACAATGAGATGTACAAGACATTATGTTGAAAAATGTACTTTACAACTTTGGCAGGGGTGGGGGTGGGGTGGAAAGGGGAAAGGATGGGAATGGGAAATAATGGAGGAGGCAACAATGCTTCATAAGAAATGTACTCATTATCTTGCCCATGTAATTGTAACCCCTCTGTATGGTTTTTTCACAATAAAATAAATAAATAAAATATTTAAGTAGAGAAAATCACAGACCTTCATAACAGGGCTTACAGAAATTTGTGTAGAACTTTAACACTCATTACAGATAAATTTAGTACAGTAACTACATAAATGGAAATTAATGAGGTGCTTTCTTCTATTATGCACCTTATTCTACCTATAAAATTACCTCAAGATTTGTAAATATAGATCTCAAAAGCCAGATTGCCTAGACTCTAAATGGACAGAAAAGTTGGTAAGTGCACTGTCAGGCAGGAAGTGGACTGCATCCCAGGTTATATCACTTAAGTTTTGAAAAAAGAAAAGCACTGTGCATTTATGTAATTAAATTTGTGTATATAAATTCACAGTGCTGACATCAGGAAAAATAAAGGGTGTTCATTCAATGTCATACATGTTTAAAATTTTCACCACAGGGTAGGACTGTAGTTCATTGATAATGTTCTTTGGCCTGGCTTGCTTGAGGCCCCAAGTTTGATCCTCAATACTATAAGAAAAAAATGACAAAATTTTATTTTAAATTGAAAACAGTGAAAAGTCAGCTTATTAGCAATACTAGCTGCAGTGTCACACTCTTCTAAAGGACACAACATTTTCATTTGTTTAAAAAAATGAAGCTAGACATGAAGTCATGATGGCACGCACTTCTAATCTCAGATTTGTAGGAAGCAGAGGGAGACAGCTATATCTAAAAATTAGTGAGGCCATCAGTTCAAACTATTACAGCAAAAACTACGTAGATCAGTAAATAAATGGAGAATCCTTGCCTCATTTAATTTTATATTTATCTAATTTGAGAAAAAAGTAAGGTACAAGTGCATTATCTCATTTGATTAAGTAAGGTCATACACTTACTGACATACCGAATAGCATTTGGTTTTCAGCATCTTTATATTACAGACTTTATTTTACAGACTTCTGATTCTCAAGCAACAAATCTTCTCCACACAGATAAAGGTAGAGTCGCGATTTGCACAAGTCAAGGTGCTAGCACTTAAAATTTTCTGACAGGGCATGAACTCACACTTTGTGTGTGTGTATGCACACTTGTATATGTGAGTGTGCACGCATGTCCATGCTCAGGCCTGAGCACTGTCCCTCAAGAATTCTGGCTCAGGGTTGTCACTCCACCAGTGAACTGCAACCCCACCATGGTTAACAGGAGGTAAGAGTCTCCTGAACTTTCCTGCCAGGCTGTCTTTCAACTTTGTTTCCATTTTAGCATCCTGAAGACCTAGGAGAACAGGCGTGAGCTTCTGCTGCCTAGAAAGCAGTGGATGAGTCTTGACCAAGCCAGGAATAGGCAAACAAGCTCTGCTAATGACAACAACTACACACCTAAGATCACTACTCAGAACATTGACAACTACACCCCTAGCTGCAGTACTCAGAACAGTGACAACTGCACACCTAATCTCAATACTCAGAACAATGACAACCACACTCAAAACTACAATACTCAGAAAACTGAATACAGAACACCAAACCTCAATACTCATAACAGTGAAAACTACACACATAAGCTCAGCACTCACAACAGTGACAACTGCACACCTAAATTCAACATTCAGAAAAGTGACAACTACAAATCTAACCTCAGTAATCAGAACAGTGACAACTCTACAGCTAACATCAATATTTAGAACAGTCAAAACAGTGACAATTGCACACCTATTCTCACTACTCAGAAAAGTGACAACCACACACCTAACCTCAATACTCAGAAGAGTGATGACAGCACACCTAACCCCAACACTCAGAACAGTGACAACTATACACCTAACCTCAACACTCAGAACAGTGACAATTGTACACCTAATCTCAACTCAGAACAGACACAGCTACACACCTAATCTCAATACTCAGAAAAGTGATAATTTCACAACTAACCCCAGTACTCAGAACAGTGAAAAATACACACCCAACCTCAATACTCAGAACAGTGAAAACTACATACCTAAACTCAATACTCAGAACCGTGACAACCACACTCCTAACTTCAATACTCAGAACACTGACAACAGCACACCAAACCTCAATACTCAGAAGTGACAAATATACACATGAACTCACTACTCAATACAGTGGCAACTACACACCTCATTTCAACATTAAAAACAGTGACAACCAAACACATAACCTCAATATCAAAACAGTGACACCTGCACACCTAACATCAATACTCAGAACAGTCAAAACAGTAACAAATGCACATCTAATCTCAATACTCAGACTAGTGACAACTGCACACCTAACCTGAATACTCAGAACAGTGACAACAGAACACCTAAACTCAACACTCAGAATGGTGACAACTACACATCTAACCTCAACACTCAGAGCAGTGACAACTACACTCCTAACCCCAGTACTCTGAACAGTGACAACCACACACCTAACATCAATACTCAGAACAATGACAATAGCACACCTAACCTCAGTACTCAGATCAGTGACAACTGCATATCTCAAACAGTCAGAACAGTGACATCCAAACACCTAACTTCAAAACTCAGAACAGTGACAACTGCACACCTAACCTGAATACTCAGAACAGTGACAACAGAACACCTAAACTCAACACTCAGAATGGTTACAACTACACATCTAACCTCAACACTCAGAGCAGTGACAACTACACTCCTAACCCCAGTACTCTGAACAGTGACAACCACACACCTAACATCAATACTCAGAACAATGACAATAGCACACCTAACCTCAGTACTCAGATCAGTGACAACTGCATATCTCAAACACTCAGAACAGTGACATCCAAACACCTAACTTCAAAACTCAGAACAGTGACAACTGCACACCTAACATCAATCTCAGAACAGTCAGAACAATGACAACTGCATACCTAACCTCACTACTCAGAACAGTGACAGCTATATACCTAACCTCAGCACTCAGAACTGTGACAACCACACACCTAACCTAAATACACAAAAGCAACAATTGCACATCTAACTTCAGTCATCAGAATAGTGACAACTACATACCTAAACTCAATACTCAGAACAGTGACAAATACACGCCTAACCTCAGTTTTCTGAACAGTGACAACTACCACATAGCCTCAGTACTCAGAACAGTGACAACCGCACACCTAACCTCAATATTCAGAGCAGTGCACACCAAACCTCGACTCAGACCAGAGATAACTACCCACCTAATCTCAGTCAGAACAATAACAACTACACACTTAACCTCAACACTCAGAATAGTGACAACTACACATTTAACCTCAGTACTCAGAACAGTGACAACTACACACTTAACTTCTTTCCTCAGAAAAGTGACAACCACATACCTAACCTCAATACTCAGAACAGTTACAATTGCACATCTAACCTCAACACCTAGAACAGTGACAACCACACAGCTAACCTCAACAATCAGAAGAGTGACAACCACACACCTCACCTCATGACAACCACTCACCTCACTCAGCACTCAGGGAAGAAATGGGAGGCAGGTGCAGACGCCTCAGGCCAGGGCGGGTCAGGTGGAAGTGTTTTCTGAGGTGCCCTTCCTCTTCCTGCACCAGGCCATGGTCTGATGAGGCGGGAGACATCTAGAAGCTTGGAGGTGCCAGGGTTAGGAACGCCTGTCTTAGAGCAGTCAGGGGTGATTCAGGAATGCAAGTGCAGCCAGGCCAGCGCCAGGTAGAGAAAGGCAACCCCACCCCCCATCCTCTGTGGGCCCCCACCCGCCGCCCCCTTCCCTTCATGCCTGTCCCCTTCCTCACCATGTGTGGGCTGGGCCAGTGGTGGTGGAAGCACCAGCCCGCTCCATACTTGCTTGCTGGCTCGGTGGCACCCCAATTTTGTCACACTCCAGGGCCAACTGGGGCGCCAGCCAGGCTCCCCCTTTCATAGGCTCCCACCTTCGTGGCCAAGAGCACTCTTGGCACATGAAATGCCTCCAGGGCTCTCATCCTCGCTGCACACAGCGCCTTGGTCTCATGCCAAGGATCTAGGCAGCTGGCCTGGTTGTCCTGCACCCCGTGCCCTTCCTCTCCTCTCCTACCCATGTACCTCGTGGCTGAGGGCCTGGACTGTCCTGCCAAGGCTCACCGGGCAACGGGAGGCTCTTGAGCTCCTTCTGAGACTCCCTGTGGCCGCCACCAGCGTCCAGCCTGGGAACCTAAGTTCCTGTGTAGCTCCACCGGGGCTGCAGCCACCATGGCGGTCTTGTCTTGCTTGCGGCTATGCAGCTGCTGCTGCTGGCGAGAGCGATTGGCATCGCACAGGATGTGGAACCGGACCTACTCACCTTCCAGCAGCTGGTAGAAGCGGTTGGCCATGACCCAGCAAAAGCTCTCCTGCATAGAATCGCTGGTGGTGGCCACAGGGCACCAGAGCACCCTTATCCAGCTTTGGTCACTGCAGGTCTAGGCAGGCAGCCCACACAAGCAACGCTCAGCACATCCTGTGGCAAGGACCCATTCCACCTGCCTCCTCCCTCTCTGCTGGGCCCTGTCCAGTCCCTCCAAGCACCTGCCCCTGCCACTGCTGCTACTGCTGCCTACCCAACCGCCGTGAGGCAGCCAATCAGCACCCAGAGACATTCCCCTTTCCCAACCGGCGAGCCAGAGAGCCCAATGACAGGCCGGTGGCTGTTACTTCACTTGACCTCTGCACCCCACCCCCGGCCCATTCCGGAGGGACGGGGCCAGAGGTGAAACCACAACAGATGGACGCAGGTGACTTGCACTGCCAACCAGGGGGTCAGTCTTGGCTATCCTGTATCCCCATGGAACTTGGGGTACTTTCCATGTCTGCCACACGTCTGTGAAGGTTACACATTCCTAGCCATTCAACAGCCATGTACTTAGCATTTAGTGTGTTGTTGAAGAAGCACCAGCTGCTTCTTGTTATAGACCTTAGACCTTAGTCTGCATACTGAGAAAAAAGAAGGAATCCTTTCTAACTTCCGGTCCAAGGTTCTACCTTGAAGACGTGATTCCTAGTGCAAAGAAATAGCCATGAGGACATGACTCCCAGCACAAGTGCAAGGATCTAACCATGAGGTCGTGACTCCCAGTGCAAGGATTTGACCATGAGGATGTGATTCCCAGTGCAAGTGTCTGACCATGAGGATGTGACTTCTAATGAAAGGGTCTGACCATGAGAATGTGACTCCTAGTGCATGAATGTGACCATGAGGATGTGACTCCAAGTGCAAGTGTCTAGCCATGAGGTCGTGACTCCTAGTGCAAGGGTCTGAGCATGAGGACATGACTTCTAGTGCAAGAATCTGACCATGAGGATGTGACTCCTAGTGCAAGGGTCTGACCATGAGGATGCGTGGGAAAGCTTTACTTTGGAAATGAAGGTTAAGGTGAAAGGGAAAGATGATAAGGGGCAGATGAAGATGTCTTGAGGTGGGATGGAGTGCAAACCTTATTAAGCTCACAGGAAAGCAGTGTGACTGGGAGGAGAAGGATTAGACAAAGACCTAATTTTAGTCTTCATTCCAGGAACAGTGCCTTAAACACAACCAATTTATATTTGAAAGGACCACTCTAACTGTGCTGTGAAGAAACTAGAGTGTATTATCCAGGGAAGAACTGATGAGGTCACTTGGACTTAGGATGGTAGCAGTGGATATAAGTAAGAGTGACTAGATCAGCAGGACTTGGGACTGTGTTTGGTATGGATGATAAAGCTGAGGTGACGATTCTTTTGCTGGCGTGGGCATCTGAAATGGGAACGCTTGTCACAACTAAATACAACACTGGGAAGGGACCATGAGTTTCATCTTGGGCATGTTGAGGTTGGTGATTGGATAGTTTTGTTTGTCATTTCAGACATTCAGTTAAGGCCTGGAGCTCAGAACAGATGGGTTTCTTTCAGGAAATCTTTCCCACATACTAGTGGCTGCCCCATCTTACAGACATCACTTTCTCTTACATTTTGGATTTTGTTCAGGTATCAGGTAACTGTGGACCACAGGGGAAACGGGGCCCCTTCCAGCCTCAACCTTCATTAATCTTACATCATTCATTGTAATTCCATTCTTTTGCCAGCAACTGCTGAGGAATAGGTTGCCTTGAATATCTGGCAGAGCAGATTGGAGGGGGAAAATTCAGGGCAAGCTTTTCTTATACCTAAAAAGAAATTGAAGCTGGGTACAGGTGGTATGCCTAGCATCCTAACTACTGAGAAGACTAATATGTCAGCATCGTGGTTCAAAACCATCCTGGGCAGACAAGTCTGGCAAAAACTCTTCTCTCCAACTAACCCTTCATTGCAACTACACATATTTAGAAAGCCTAGATCCTGAATTTTTTGGTACTTCCAACTTAACCCACTTGGGAACCTCCATACCTTCCTACTTGTCATTAAATAAGTTCACCAATAAAATAAAGTGGAAAAAAAGATAATATGGACAGAAGGTGTGTTTCATTTTTTACTTTTTTGTGGTCATGGGGCTTGAATGCAGGGCCTGAGTGCTGCCCTGAGCTTTTTTTCTCTCATGGTTAGTGCTCTACCAGTTTGAACCATACTGGCACTCCTAGCTTTCTGGTGGTTAATTGGAGATAAGAATCTCATAGACTGGGGCTGAGAAGGTTGCTCAGTGGTAGAGCGCTTGCCTTGCATGCATGAGGCCCTGGGTTCAATTCCTCAGCACCACATAAGAAAAAAGACAAAAGCAGGAAGTGGTGCTGTGGCTTAAGTGGTAGAGCACTAGCCTTGAGCTGAAGAGCTGAGGGACAGTGCCCAGGCCCAGAGTTCAGGCCCCATGACCGCACCAAAAAAAAAAAAAAGAATCTCATATCTCAGCCTTATGATTAGTATTACAGAAGTGAGCCACTGCCTTCTGGTTGGACAAAAGGTTTTGATAAATGCAGTGACATAGTTAACCTCCTAAACATTGTATTAACTAAAAGAAGCCAGAGGTAAAAGGCCATTTATTGTATGATTCCACTGACATAAAATATGTGTAAAACAGGCAAATCCATAGAGACAGAGTAGATTAGTGCTAACAGGAATTAGGGGCAATGTAATGTTGGAGAATTACTCCTTAATAGGTCTTCTGTAAGGTAATAAAAAATACTCCAGAAATAATGCAACAGTAACACAAAATTGTGAATTGCTAAATGTCACTGACTTACACATTTCACATTGTGAAAATAATAATTTTTTAACCACAGCTTAAGGAGAAAATGTACTTTGTACCCAGATCAAATTTGAACCCTGTCCTGCCACCCATTAACTCTGTGATTTTGGACACGTATTTTTGGGCCTTGTTTTCTCATCCATAAAATGGAGACATCACAGTCCCTACCTCCAAGGGCTACTTTGAAGTTGGAATGAGATCATTCATATACAGTGATCAGCACAGTGCCATCATATAATAACTTCTCATGAGAAGTCTTGTTATATTAAATGTTATTAGTGTCATTCATCATCGATCACATAATCTTCACTCAGGCTTAATAGCAGATAGAGTCATCTTAAATTTTCTTAAGGTTTGTTTTTGTTTCTGTTTTGGGGCTTGATCATAGAGCCTGAGCGCTGTCGCTGGAACTCTTTGTGCTCAAGATTAGTGTTCTACCACTTGAGACACAACTCTACTTCCAGTTTTTGAGTGTCTAATTGGAGATAAAAATCTCATGGGGACTTTTCTGCCCATCCAGCGTCAAATCTCAATCCTCAGACGTCAGCCTCATGAGTAGCTAGGATTAGAGGTGTGAGCCACCAACACCCAAATTCTGAAGTTTTCTTTTTTGAAGTGGGCTGGTACTTGGTCTTGAATTCAGGTCCTCTCATTCTTGCATTGCTTTTTTTGTGAAGTTTGACATTCTACCACTTGAACCACAACTCTACTTTTCTGGTTTTCCTGGTTAATTGGATATAATAGTCTCACGATTTTCTACAGAGGCTGGCTTCTAACCTTGATCCTCAGATCTCAGCCTCCTAAGTTGCTAGGACCACAGGTGTGAACACAGGTGTGAACTCCCAGAAGATTATTTTTTTTTTGGTCTGTTCTTTTTTGGTTGTGGGAATTGAACCCAGGACACTGTGCTTGCTAGACAATCACTTTGCCACTGAGCTACATCCCATCCTGAAGATTCTTTATGCAACAACATTAATACCTGTACAAGAGACCATACTTTGTGAAGAACGGTAGCAAGCCAATGTTATCTCTGGTACCTTTAAGCTGTCACTATACCACCATAAAAACATCCACTTGAGCGAAGGGGTTATTGTTTTATCATTGGACTTCTGGAATCAGACAACTTCCCCCCGTTATTCCTATTTTCCTTCCAGCAAGGTTAGCATACAAGTTCTTAGGGCTTGTCCTATGAGCATTGAATCTTAATGTCCAAATCACAAAGGACCATAATAACTGTAAGTAAATCAATCCTATTTGCTTCAAAACTAAGAACTGCTTTAAGATGGCTGAAATGGAGATAAGTTGTCTCTTGCTGATATTATCTGGTCACTGGTTTCTGAATTTACTGTAGACCTTATAATAATAGGTCTCACCTATTTTACTGATCATTTTTCTGCTGGGAGATTGCAATCTTAAATACATTCATGAAATACAATCAGACTGCATTAGCATGAGTTATTTACAACACTGTGTTTGATGTGATCAATTTTGCAAACATCAAATAACTCAAGATGTGAAAATGATCTGTAGTAATTATAAGTAAATACACACATGCCCATAAAGTAGAAAATATGTATGTAATATTATATATATCCCAGTGGTTATTACCAACAATGGATACGCAGTGAAGGTAAACTGTACACAAAATGTAAAATGCTTCGAGTTTCAAAAGTTTCATTAAATATAATATAAAATTGCCAAGTACCAGTGGCTAATGCCTATAGTCGTAGCTAACCAGGAGGCTGAGATCTAAGGACTGTAGTTCAAAGCCAGCCTATGGCAGAAAGTCTATGAGACTCTCATTTCCAATCAACCACAAAAAAGGCTCCAAGGGGAGCGATGGCTCAAGTCTTAAGCTGAAAAGCTTAGAGACAGTGCCCACGCCTTACATTCAAGCCTTGGTGCCAAAATCTTCAGATAGACTTAGAATTTAATTCAATTGAGAGTTCAACTCTCAATAGTTACTCCTTGCGATTACATTTTGGTGAAGCCAAGGAAGAGCAGCTTCAGTGCCTTGAAAGTCACCTTTCTTTCTGTAATTATTTATTCTCTGGATGAATGAATTTCTTGTTTGTGTGTCTTTGCTCAAGGCAAATATTTTTAATGTGTTAAAATTATATAAAGGGCTAGGTGCCTGTGACGTATTCCTGTATCCTAGTTACTCAGGAGGCTGAGATCTGAAGTTTAAGGTTCAAAGCTAGCCCAGGCAGGAATGGCCATGAGATTCTTATCTCCGATTAACCACCAAAAGCCCAAAGTGGAGTTGTGGCTCAAGTGGTAGAGCACTAGTCTTGAGCACAAAATCTCAGGGACAGCACCCAGATCCTGAGTTCAAACCCCAGGACAGGCAAAAAGAAAAAAAGCATAAAAATTCAACAAATTAATATATTACAAACAAGATACATCACAGGATCAAGTGGATGTGATACTGTTTATTTTTACTGGTAATTGCAGCTGAATCTTATACAGTGCCTACTAATTGCCAGTCATACTTCTGACCTGCTCGTGGAATCCATGTATCTCCTTAATGACATGGATGCCTTCATTCATTTCCCCATGTTCTGTGGCATGAGTGTTCTAAGAAGAAGAGCTAGGTTTGTCAGTCAAGGGAGAGTGTACTGAGTCTGCTCTCCTGACCTGGTGTTTTAGTGATAAGCACTGAGCTAAAAGTTGAGGTTTTAGTAGGGCAAGCTCTTCTTAAAGACCTATTTACAATAATAATGGGAATCAGTGCTCAAGCCTGTAATCCTAGCTACTTAGGAGACTGAGATCTGAGGATTGTTTGTGCAGACAAGTCCATGAAACTCTTATCTCCAATTAACCATCAAAAAGCCAGAAAAAGAAGTATGGCTCAAGTGCTAGAACACTGCCTTGAACAAAAAAGCTAAAGCCCCACAACCAACCAAAAATAAAAATAGAAATGAAGGAGGAGGAGGAGGAGGAGGAGGGAGAGAAGGAGGGGCAAGAGCAGGAGGAGGAGGAGGAAGGCCTATGTAAGCAAGGAACAAACAATATTGTTAGCTGGAGGTACTGTTTTTCAGAAACACCTTAAAAGCAGCCTTCTGTATAGATCCATAATTCTATCATTAATCCAAATTATATAAAAGAGCTAGTGGGTACAGACAAGATACTTAGATCCTCCAAAATACTGTTTTGCTATCTGAAAACTATACCAGGTCATTGCTAATGCTGGATTGTCTAAGATGCTGAAATATAGCTGCCATTCTACATCTATTTCAAATTTGTGTTCAGAAGTAAGCTAATACCTTTCTCCTCCAAGGATGATTTGTTGACCAGCAGAATTTCAGGCCTACCTTAAGAGCTGCCAAATATGAATTTATACTTTATAATATCCCTAGGAAATTCCAGTGCTCTGTAAAACTTGAGAAGCTTTTAGCTAGAGTAAAAAAAATGCAAAGTCAGCATTTGGATCTCTCAGTACCATCTTTTGGGAGCCCAATCATCATGTACGGCTGAGATATTTGCGTTGGTCATTTTTGTGTAGTTATATCCATGGTATTAGAGATGTTAGTTCATCATGGTTGAGGGTGGGATAGAGTAGAGCAGCCCACATCACGAAGGCCACGATGCAGAGAAAGGAGAGGGAACTGGAGACCATGTATAACCTTAAAGCCTCCGCGCAGCCCAACTTCCCCTGTAACCTACTTCCTCCAGGCAGTCCGCCCTCCCAAAGTTTCCATGCTCTCACAAAACAGCAGCACTAGTTGAGCTGTATGCCTTGAAAATATGAGCTGGTGGGGACATTTCATATTAAGGTATAACATTCTGCCCCTGGGCCCTGCAGGCTCATGTTCCTCTCACAAGGCAAATTCTCCAAGACTCTCCAAAGTCTTAACAGTTCCAACAATGGTCAAGAGTCTAAATATAAAGTCTTTTATAAGACTCAGGGAACTTTAGACTCCTGTAAAAAAAAAACAAAACAGTAAAATCATATATACTTCTTCTGGATTCTGGTGCTCACATCTGGAATCCTAGCTACTCAGGAGGTTGAGATCTGATGCTGCTTGTGGTTCAAAGGTAGCCTGAACAGGAAAGTCAGTGAGACTCTTCTCTTCAATTAACCACCAAAAATGCAGAAGCAGAGATGAGTCAAGTGGTAGAATGATAACCTTGAGTATAAAAGCTCAGGGATAATACCCAAGCCCTTAGTTCAAACCCCAGGACCATTACGTACATGCATACACACACACACACACACACACACACACACACACACACACACACACATATGCACACACACACACATAGAAGAATTTTTGTTTTTGGCTCGGCAATGAATGTATCTGATGTGCAGCAACCAGGCTCAGAAAGATAAGGAGCTCATGTCTTCTTTCATATGCAAATCTTTTTAAACTTCTTTTTTGTTGCCAGTACAGGGTCTTGAATTCAGGGTGCTGTCCCTAATTTTTTTCACTCAAGGCTAGTCCTCTACCACTTGAGGTACAACTCCATTCTTAGGTTTTGGCTGGTTAATTGGAGATAATAATATCACAGACTTTCTTGCCTGACTGGCTTTGAACTACAATCAGACCTCAGCCTCCCAAGTGACTAGAATTATGGCCATAAGCCACTAGTGCCTGGAACACATGTGGGTCTTACACCTAAAACAAATATATATAAATACATACAGGTCTTACCAAACTTACTATGGTATAAGCTGGCATGACATATATCTAAAACATAAACATATATATGTAGATATATACATATATATGTATATATCTACATATATATTTATATATATATATATATGTCATACCAAATTGACTAGAGTATGGTATAAGCTGTAGTGAGATTCCATACCAAAACCCCATCAAAAAGCTAATAGTTTAACAAAAATGACTATCAAGAAACTGAAATGTGTCTTGACTAGAGCAGGTGGATGCTAATGGGAGAGGAAATGAATAGAGAGAAGAATGGTGAGAGAATGTATATATCAGTCTCAATAGATGTATGTGAAAATGGAACTTGGAAACTGAATGAGATAGGTGAGTTTGGGTTTGGGATAGGTGCAGGAACAGAAACAGATGGAGGGAGAATGATTGTTCAAGAAGCACTGTGCACATAAATCAAAACTCTTCTGTAAAACTATTTGAAGGTAGCAATAAGAAACATGGTAAAAATTGGGCAAAATGCATCCAACAGGTCACAAAAGACCCTGTGGATATTATGAGAGGTACAGGGAGAACATGCCCAACACCAGTGATTAGGGAAATGTGGATCCAAATTGACATTAAATTCATTAAAGTGACAAAATCAGAGAGGACTGATTGTGCTAGATTCTAAGAGGTGATGTGCTTAGAGTTTCCTGGAGGTTTACAGAGCAGAGGCTTGTTTTCCAAATGGCGGTACAGGGAGATGTATGCACCTCTAGCTCCCAAGTGCATGCCAACAGCAGAAGGCAGTGACACACACCTATGTGCATACTACATTGCTCACCATAGTCAAAGAAGCCAGAAGCACCCTAAGGACCCCTTGGCAGGTGACTGTACACAGAGAACATCACATGTATGCACAGTGGAGTATTTAAATGCCGTGGGCTGTACACGAGAATATGTGCCCACACTGGATTATTGACACATAGTGGGCTATACAGAGAACATGGCATGCACACACAGTGGATTATTTACACATAATGAGACTCGCAGAACATGGTATATGCACACAGTGGAGTATTGACACACAGTGGGCTGTACACAGAGACATGGCATGTGCACACAATGGAGTATTGACACACAGTGGGCTGCACACAGAGAGCACAGAGTGTGCACAAGTGGAATATTGACACACAGTGGACTGTACATGGAGAACACAGCATGTGCCCACAGCGGAGAACTTATACACGGTGGACTGTACATGGAGACATGACCTGTTCACACAGTGGAATTACAAACTGTGGACTGTACACAGAGAACAGGGTGTGTACACACAGAGGGGTATTGATACACCATGTGGTGTACATGTAGAACACAGCCTGAGCATGCAGTGGAGTATTTACACACAGTGCACTGTACACGGAGAGCGTGGTGTGTGCATGCAGTGGAGTACTGACACACAGTGGGCTGTACATGGAGGACACAGTGTGGTCACACAGGGGAATACTGACACACAGTGAACTGCACACGGAGAACATTACATATACATATAGTGGAGTATTTACGTACAATGAACTATACACAGGGAACACGATTTGTGCATGCAGTGGAGTATTTACAAACAGTGGACTATACCCACAGAACATGACATGTGATTGCAGTGGAGTATTCACACATAGTGGACTACATGGAGAACACAATACATGCATGCAGTGGAGTATTGATCCTGAGAAGAAAGGTAAGAGGCTGATTGTTGGGCCTACAATGGCCGTTCCTGAGAATGGTTGGCCCTGAGGCCCTCCTGGACTTCTCGGAAATCCTGTCTCCTCAATCCGGCTGCCTGAAACCTCATTCTGGCCCTCAGCACCTCATCCCAGCTGCCAGGGGACCCCTGTTGGCCCTGGTCATTCATCTCATGGTGCCTGCAGATCCCACTGGCCAGCCTTGGGCCATTTACCCTGGGTGGCCCAACACCCTATCTGGACCCCAGATCCTCTGCCCAGGTAGTCTTGAGACACTGTCTGGCCCTTAGCCCATGACCTCCCTAACACCAGGGCTGGAAGACCTTTGACCCCTTGCCCTGGAGTTTTTCCAGTCTCAGCCAGCTGACTCTTGGCCTCTTGCCAAGAACATGTCCAGCCCTCAGCCCCTAGACCTGGTCTGCCCAGACACCCTGCCATTTGCATTCCTCCTATTAGAGGCTCAGCATGCTCTGAGCTGTGCACTCCACATTGAGGGGGTTACCTTGGGGCTCAGGGTAGCCCACTGGGAGCTTCTCTCAAGTAGGTAGACTCATGAGGGTACTGGTGTGGCCAGGCTGTGGGTGGCAGGCTTCCTGGCCATGTGTAGATGTCTTCTATGAAAGACATTTTGTTTTATTTTGTGAGAAATGAGACAGTGTCTCAATCAAGCCCAGGCCATCCTTGAACTTACATTCCTCCTGAGGAAACCACCACACTGCTCATTTCTTTGCCACATTATAGGGGCAGTGTGCCTAACTCCCAGTGTGCTGCTGAGGAAATGCCTTGGGCAGTTGGCAGTGGGCAGGATAAGCCACAAGGTCTCTGAATTGATGAAGTGGATGTGCAGCCTAGCCTGGCACCTTGTTGCAAGACTAGAGGGATCAGATTCCTGGAAGTTGAACATGCACAGTGTTTTGTTCTGGTAAGTTAGCCCAGGCAGGTGTCAGTGTTGTGTAGGATAGGAGGACTTTAAATGTGGTTTTTATCCAGTCTTGACAACTGAACGGATTTAGGCTTAGAAGGGGGGAGGGGTGACAGAGTTCAGTTGCCTCTGACCACATACATGTGCTCATGTGTATATCCTCTCTGCCCACCCCATTTTTTCTTCATGTTGTGTATGGGGAATTGATGCTAAAGCTCTTGTAAATGTGGAATTCAGAGGTAAATAATCATTCTTCTCTTAACTATCTTGAGAACAGAGCTTACTGTGTGCCTTAGGCTGGACTTTGGTGTAGCTCTCCTCATGCCTCTTCTACCCAAGTGCTTGGATTATGGGGTGCCTGGCTCATTTATTTTAATTTTTTGGCAGTACTGGGGTTTGAACCCAGGGCATTGCCTTTGGTATACAGGCATTTCAACCTTAGAGCCACACTTCCCACCTTGGCCCTTTTTCCATTATTTTTCTTATAGCTTCTCACTTCCCCCTTCTTTCTACCTATGTCTCCCAGGGAGCTGAGATTACAGAAATGAACTGTTATACTCAAAGGAGTCTAATTTTTAAAATCTTTTGAAGTATCCTGGTGAGAGAAGATTTTAGGATACGATTCTTTGTATTTTACTCTAAGCTTGCTGATTAGCCTAGCTTCTTTTGCCTTCTGATTGTTTTCATTAATTTATCAGAGATAGCAGGAACGAATAACCAGATCCTACAATGGCTACAAGATCTTATACATCTGACCTTACCTCTGCTCTTTCTTCTCTACTTCTACCTGTAGTTAGCCTGCTTTGAGCTTGAATTATGTTCCAGATTGGCTTTTTCCACTTCTGTTAACACAGAGCTATAAATTAGGCATACAAGTTTTCCTTTGACTTCAGTAGCAATAACAAAAATCACTTTTCTTGCAAAGATTACTTGTGTCAATTTTTCCTTGTTGTGGCAATTTTTAGGATGTAATACCACTTAAGTGTTAATACCGCTCAGTGTGTCAGCAGCAGGGATTCCTTTGCTTTGATTGTTGTTCTAATTGTCTATCTTGGATTTGGAACATTTCGGTGTTCATATTGTTGAGTCTTGAAGTCTTCCCTGTGTTCTAGAATTTCCTTAATCTACACCTGAGGTTTAGTTTTTCTGAGGCTTGTTGATCATGGATGTGTAGCTGTAAGTCAGAAGGAGTGGTGGACTGGCTGTTGTTCACATTTAACCACTGCCCTTGTCCTGCCTTTGCAGGCATTGATTCTGACTCCCAGAGGCCATACATTTAGTGGGTATTCCTATGGGCGTTGTGCCACCGGGTTGCTGACCACCTCTTCTGTGGCCAATTCTGTGCTTGGACTTGGTGGCATGCTTGTTTTCCTAATTTCCCTTTGGAAACAGACAGTTTTGGCTCAAATAACTGTGAAGATTGTACCTGTGGGCTCAAAGGGGGTTTAGGGGAAGAGGTTATCCAAAACTCTGATGTCTGCAACAGTTGATGGGGTGTGGGAGGTTGTCTCTGACCTTTCTTTGCCTTCCAGAATGATGTTAGCCATGGAAGACTTGGGGGGGAAACACTACCATCTTTTCCAGCACGAGGACTTGGAACTTCATTTCTTAGACAGTGGAAGAACTTTTCCACTTCTGTTCCAGGTTCTCTACAGATGCAGTAGCAGCAGAGCAGGCAGGTGAACTGTGTATGCCCTGTGAGATATCTGGGTAGATACATGGGCATAGAGAGGCCTGGAAAGTCCTGAATAGCTCAGGTAAGCAGCCCAGAGGGATAGGCTGGTAAGGGTAATGTCTAGGGAGAAACTTGGGCCTAAGTAGGGCTTGTTCCCATACTATGTCATTGAGGCAGCTATCTGTCCTCCTGATCTCATCCTGGTATACTGACATATTTTGGGTGATTGTAGGAGGCCAAGGAATGCTGTAAACCATTGTTATAAAGGCTTCCTCACCCTGATGAGTGCTCTTTTCCTCATGAGTGCTCTTTTCCTGGTGAGTATGTGCTCTCCTCCTGGTGTATATGTTCTCCTAGTGAGTGCTCTCCTCCTGGTTGAGTGTTCACCATTTTACTCCCACTCGTGGACTAGTGGATGCTAATGACATTCTTGGAGAGCCTGGGAGGAGGAGCATCAGTGTGTCTTCCTCTTTTTTTTTTTTTTTTTTTTTAGAAACAAAGGACTTTATTGGTCACAGCAATAGCAGTGGCCCAAGAACCCCCATCTTCTTGTCCTGGTTCTCTGAGACCCAATTCATGCAGCAGGGTAACATGAAGACAGCTGAATGATCACTGCTCATGCAGTAAGTTGTATGGTGAGAACGGAACCTCAACTTTAGGAAACCTGAACACTTTATAATACAAAATAGTATGGGTGTTCTTTATCCAAAGAGAGACAGTATCTTCTATAGTGGTTCACAATACAAAAATATTTTAGAAGTTAGTTCAGGACTAAAGCAGTCATTGCCTTTTGTGGCAAAACATGGACATTGAGAGCTATGTGAAGAACTGCCTCCTCAACAGATGTTTCAAATAATTTATTGAAAAAAACTAATAAATTCTGTGTATCATATATGATACTTTCCCATAAGAAAAATTTTAACTTGATTTTTGAAAATTTCACAGAACTGTAAACATTTTTATTTTTACTTTTTTTTTCTTTTGCCAGTTTTGGGGCTTGAACATTGGGCCTGGGCACTGTCCCTGAGCTCCTTTTGCTCACAGCTAGCACTTGAGCCACAGCACTACCTTCTGGCTTTTTCTATAATTAATTGGAGGTAAGAGTCTCACAAACTCCTCTGCCCTGATTGGGCTGGCTTTGAACCCTGATCCTCTGATCTCAGCTTCCTGAGTAGCTAGTATTACAGGTGTGAGACACCGGTGCCCGGCAAAAGTTTGTATTTTTAAAAAGATGACAAAGCAGTGAAACTACCACAGTGTTATATGTGTTTTCTTCATTTTTCTACTTAGGAAAAAGGCTAAAAACATTTAATATATTTTCTCATGATTTTTCTGCTAAAAGGATATACAAAAGTGGATGAATCTATCTTTTCTTTGTTCAAAATATTTTAACATTAAAGTCTAATGACATGTTACAATACATATATTTGTATGATGTTCCTATTTCTATAACAGTTTCTCTACACTCTATGAACAGTGCATACATGATTCTGTGTAAATCCTTACAGTGTTTCATTGTTACAGAACTTGAGTTCAAGTCAAATAAGGGAAAGACTAGGTCTAAGTCAGTCCTCACCTGTTTTCACAGCCATACTGGAGCCTGACCAGGTGATGGTGCTGTCAGCCCAGCTTAGGAGGCCTAGAGGTAAGTCAAGCCACCCTTTGAATTGCAGATTCACCTTGTTGTTAGACAAAGATAGGATATGCAGATATACTGTGATTAAGCCCCTGGGAAATCCTGCCTCTCTTGGTGCCTTTTGTTTTATGTTGGGGCTTTGTCATGACTCAAGCATGAGGTTTTGGTCTTTAAAATTTGGTGTAAGCTCTAGTCTAGGCTGCTGGTCTATGAGACAAGAGTCCACCATGTAGACACCGGCCTTTAAATAAAGATTCCTGATTTAAGCTTTCAAAATGTGGCTTCTCTGGATTTGCATCTGAGATACCTTATAACACAAGTAAATGTTAATGAACATGACCAAAGTCTTTGTTTAAAATATTATTATAGCACCAGTAGAATTTGACTAAATGTGAACCAAATTCATAATACATTCTCTAAAATCCTATTCAACAACTTGAAGTTTATTATGTTTGTATATCTCCTGCGTATGAGAGAAAATAGGTTAATTCTGTAGCAGGACACCACAAAAAAAAAGAAAGAAAGAAAGCATCATTTTTTTCCATATGTAACTAAACTATTGTGCTAATATATGTGCTATTGTGCTGTATATGTGCAGATAATTCAAAAGTATTGAAGAGAGAATAGCACCTTAGAAACAACCCTAACATAAATAGTATAACAAAAAAAATTAAGTCTAATAATCTCTTTACATCTCTTTTCTTATTTGTTTCCTGGACCTAGCTCATTCACTTACATAAAATTATTTA
Organism: Dipodomys spectabilis; assembly: GCF_019054845.1. Taxonomy (NCBI): domain Eukaryota; kingdom Metazoa; phylum Chordata; class Mammalia; order Rodentia; family Heteromyidae; genus Dipodomys; species Dipodomys spectabilis. The sequence goes on from NW_024871105.1 coordinate 2,424,256, forward strand.
TGGAGCCCTATATTATAAATCAAATGTTTGTATAAACAAAAACCACATTAGATGTTTGGCAAGCAAAAATAAATTAATTTGATTAAATTACCATAGCTAAGATATGGAACCAACCCAGATGCCCCTCAGTAGATGAATGGATCAAGAAAATGTGGTTTATATATACACAATGGAATTCTATGCCTCCATCAGAAAGAATGATATTTCCCCATTTGTTAGGAAATGGAAAGGCTTGGAAAAAATTATATTAAGTGAAGTAAGCCAAGCCCAAAGAAACAAAGGTCCCATGGTTTCCCTTATTTGCAATATCTAGTATATGTATGAGTCAAGCAGGACATGTCAGATAATGTGATGTTAGGAAAATGAACCCTTAGATAAGTATTTATATGTTTTTTTTTCTTTCATGCATTTGTTTCTAACTCATTTATAAGATTATTTCTTTGTAGCTTTGTATGTCCCTCCCCCACAGTACAACCCCTGCTTTCACTATATTTGATGTCGGTATAATTTGTGGAGGAGATGGGGAAAAACAAGTCGGTTAAGGATACAGGTAGACCCGATGCAACTATGAGAAGTACAAGTTGTCATGTCAAAAAGGAACTTTACAGCTTTGGTGCGGGGGGGGGGGGGGAGAAGAGGGGGAGGGTTAGGATTGGGAGGGCAGGGGGAGGCTGGGAAGGGATGTGAAGGGTAAACAAAGGAGGAGGATCCAATGCTTGATAAGAAATGTACTCATTATTTTGCCCATGTAATTGTAACCCCTCTGTACAATATGTTCACAAAAAATTAAAATTAAAATTAATAAAAAAAGAAAAATGAACAAAGATTATATTCAGAGAACAACATTTCTTTATTTAAGTTGAGTGGAGGTTAAGTGTTATGTATACATATGTTAACTGTATTACTCTGTATTTGCTGATGCCCAAAAACTTTAATAATATAAAAACAAAACAAAACAAAAAAGCAGTCTGGAGATTCACATTGTGGATATTCACCAATATTAGACTTTCAACCAAGCAAGGAGAGACATAAGAATCATGAAGCTCTTCTCAACATGATTTCCTCCTTCAAAACTAACTCCATTATCCTGGGTATCTAAGCACATTCACTTTATTCTGAACAATAAATGGGGTTTGTCTTTTCTGTGGAGTGAAATGTGTGGAACAGCCTTTGCTGAAATATTGAGAATTATTTCTACTATAACCCGATTTTTTCTTCAGAAATAGAGCAATATCCAGTGATTGCATTGTTCGGGGTTATTTTTAAATTGATTAAAGCTTCCACTAATTATGTCACACACACACACACACACACACACACACACACACACACAAACATTTAGTGCCAGGTGCCAATGGCTAATGCTTATAACCCTACACTGGAGGCTGAGATCTAAGGATCATGGTTCAAAGCCAGCCTGGGCAGGAACATCTTTGAGACATGTACCTCTAAATAACCAGCAAAAAGCTGGAAGTAAAGCTGTGGCTCAAGTGGTAGAGCCTTGAGTGAAAAACTAATAGATTGCACCAAAACCCTGAATTCAAACTCAAGTACAGAATGAAAGAAAGAAAGAAGGAAAGAAAGAAAGAAAGAAAGAAAGAAAGAAAGAAAGAAAGAAAGAAAGAAAGAAAGAAAGAAAGAAAGAAAGAAAGAAAGAAAGAAAGAAAGGAAGAAAGGAAGGAAGGAAGGAAGGAAGGAAGGAAGGAAGGAAGGAAGGAAGGAAGGAAGGAAGGAAGGAAGGAAGGAAAGAAGGAAGGAAGGAAGGAAGGAAGGAAGGAAGGAAGGAAGGAAGGAAGGAAGGAAGGAAAGAAGATTTACTGAACAGCTGATATGTGTATAGATGGATGTTGACAGAATGGACCACATGTTCACGAACTTGTGGTAAAGGGATGCAGAACAGGCAAGTGGCCTGTACACAACAACTAAGCAATGGAACTCTCATTAGAGCCCAGGAGAGGGACTGTGTGGGACCAAAGCCAGTCTCCACCCAACGCTGTGAGGGCCAAGACTGCATGACTGTGTGGGAGGCAGGAGTCTGGTCTGAGTGCTCAGTCAAGTGTGGCAAAGGTGTTCGTCATCGGACAGTGAGATGTACAAACACAAGAAAGAAATTTGTCCTCTCCACCAGACCGAGGGAGGCTGAAGATTGTGAGGATTATTCAAAATGCTATGTGTGGCAGATGGGTGACTGGTCTAAGTGCTCAATTACCTGTGGCAAAGGAATGCAGTCTCGTGTTATCCAGTGCATGCATAAGATCACAGGAAGACATGGAAATGAATGTTTCTCTTCAGAAAAACCTGCAGCATATAGGCCATGCCACCTTCAGCCCTGCAACGAGAAGATCAATGTAAATACCATAATTTCACCTAGACTTGCTGCTCTGACTTTCAAGTGCCCAGGAGATCAATGGCCTGTTTACTGCCGAGTGATCTGAGAAAAGAACCTGTGTCAAGACATGAGGTGGTATCAGCGATGCTGTGACCTGTGCAGGGATTTCTATGCCCAAAAGCTTCAGCAGAAGAATTGACCTCTAGGAAGCTGGCCAATCACTCCCTCTCTTTGCAATTACATTATTTATAAACACCCCACTAGCATATTCTTCCTCTTTCACGAGGAAGCTATGTTGTAAGCACAGTGAGAAAACTGGGCCAAGAAGCGGGACTGGGCATTTCACCACATGAGCCTGCGGGGGCCATTTGTGTACTGTGCAGTGATTCCAACTACAGGTTGGCCCTGATTTGAGTTCTGTTTAAGTTCAAGTTCTTGGGAATGCTTACAAAGTGGGCAGGTCTCCTGGAGGAGTCCAGATTCTAGGGATGGGGGTGGGGTGGGTGGGCTCAATCCCAGTTGAGACTAGGTCATTGGGACTGAAGGAGGGGTGGGGTACTGTGCTGTCCTGGGTACCACTGCACTGACTGCTGTACCAGACCTCTCCCTGGCTTTGCCTTCAGCTCCTCTTCTTATCACCTTCCCTTTCATATCTGGAGCCATTCTGCAGTGGTGTCCTAAAGCAGATGAGGAACAGAGGAGTTTCTTTGCACTGCCTGCTTAGTGATGGAGTTAATGTTCCTTAGAGCTCTGTATTTTATACTACCCTTCTCAACAAGCACTGTCTTCTGATGAGAGATCCTCTATATTTTTTTGGTGTTAAAACATTTCTATGAGTGATAGTTGATAGTTGTGTGATGACTTGTCACTGAACAAATTGGTAGCCTTTATCTTAAAAACGTCTTTAGTTGATGCAAATATCTGGGGATTAGTGGCCTAGCTGGTAGAGCCAGAGGATTCTGGAACCTGAATTGGACTGTGGTGTTCCTCACTGCTCATTGCCAAGCATTCTGCAGGTTGGCACCAGAGACCTAGTTCAGTACCAGAGAGGGGCTGTCATGTCCACAGGTCGGTGCCTGGCTTTGGCTGTGTCGTGTTGGATGCCTGGCTTTGGCTGCACCATTCCCGGATGTTATTCTTTCTTTTCCCATGGAGTTCCCTGAGTGGCAGCAAGAACCAGAGGACAGAGCTGGTCTGGGGATGCTGAGCTCCAAGTGTGAATGGGTGTCTTGCCTTCTTCCTTTTGCCTTGTACTTCCTTCTTCCTTGTCCTTCTTTCTCATTTTAGACCCTTTGAGTTGGAAATGGATGCATATACTCTATCATTCTTTGGTGTGTGTAAAGAGAAAGAAAGTGCAATTTCTTTGGGATATAGTTGGTGCTCTAGAAAGATGGAGCAGGTGTGCCTGGGCTCCTGACACATCTGTCATCACTGTGGGGTAGGGTGTACCTTACTCTGTCAGAGGCTTGAACTTGCCATGGAGTGGCAGCTGAAGGTTGATGAAGGTTAAGGGTAAACTTAAGATCCCCTGGATAACAGTGAGGGAGGCTGAGATGTGTTGGATGTAGGAGGACTAAAGAAACAAAGATCATGCATAGGTGGTGGGATAGAGGAGATGTTGGCTGCTGGCCTTTAGAGGCCTCAACTCCCACCATTATATTGGTCTGGGGCTTCTGTGAATTGGCTTGTGAACTCTGGGGTGTTCAGCAACACCCCTAGCTTCTACCCACCATGTGTCAGCGACAGGCAAAGGCTACTGCTCCTCTGTGGCAAACAGAAGTGCCTCTAAAGAGTGCCCAGTGTCCTTTCTTATGGGGAATTGCTACTGTAGCCCAGTGGCTCTCCTAAGTCTTCTGGTAATGTCTCTAGGTGGTCCTGAATTAAGTGAGCAAGTGTGATAGAGTCCAAATTCTGTGAGTTTACCTTCCCAGGAGTGTATGTACCTGGGTGGTACTGAACGAACCCCAGAGTCCTTTCAAAAATTGTGGCCCTGGGTTAGGTGTATTGTTCAATTGATGCAGTGCAAGCCTAGCAAGCTTAATAGGCTGAGTTTTTAAAAATCTTAGTATTACCAAAAAACTGTGGTCCAGCTAAGTATGGTGATGCATACCTGTAATCTTCACATTTGGGACCGAGCAGGGTCTGTAAGATGCAGTCTGGACTTTGTAATAAGAGCTTGTCTTTTTTTCTTTTTTGTCAGTCATGGGCCTGAACTCTGGGCCTGGGCACTGTCGCTCAGCTCTTCAACTCAAGGCTAGCACTCTACCACTTGAGTCATAGCACCACTTCTGGCTTTTTTCTGCTTATGTGTTGCTGAAGAATCAAACCCAGGGCCTCATGCATGCAAGGCAAGCACTTTACCACTGAGCCAACTTCCAAGCCCAGAGCTTATCTTTTTTTAAAAAAAAAAAAAGCAAGAGGTGGTTTGGTGGGAGGGGAATGGAGAATGACTGGATGTAACTTCTTTTGCAGCTATGTTACCTTGACTCTCTTCAAGTCTGATTCATCCTCCATGGGGCTGCAGTCCTATGGGTGCTCTTATTAACCTTCATTGGTCTGGGTCTGGAGCATCTTGGATATGACATAAGGTCTTACTCTGAGTCAGACTTGAACATGTTTCCTAGTGTGAGAAAAGCTTCTTTTCTATGAAATGTACATTTATTACTTTCTGTCTATCTTGTGAGAATAGTTTTCTGGAAAATTTCCTTGTTGTCCTGGTGGCTTGGCCTTTATTGATTACATTTTGGTTATATTTTTGCCTGCTGCACTTGAAGAATCCTATTCAAAGCTCCTTGAATGTTTGTGAAACCCTGTTAATTCACATCCATTTGCATATTCTGTATCTGAACTCAGCCAGTGTGAGCACATGGGCAAGGCCTCTTGGCTTAGGGAATAAGATTGAGCAGCGCCTGCTATGTGTGCTTACTGGCCAAATTTTTGGTTGATGGCACACCTTTCTGCAGGAGTAAATTTTGTCTTGCTGAGTTCCTTTGGAGTTGATGTTCTTATTCCTAGAGGACAGCCCAATATCCAGAGCCATTTCTAACACTACTGACTCTAGGATAGCTTCAATGGGCAATTTTCATGAAGACTTTCAGGGAGAGAGCAGCAATACTGGGTTTGGCTGACCAGCAACCACTCTTGTTCTCCTGGAATCCAGGACCTGCCCTTTGCTCCCTTCCTTCTCTGTGGCTGACAGAGCCTCTGTCCGGTCCCTGTGGATCATGGAGTGAGAGCAGAGATTACAGTTCTGTCCCCTCCTCCCCAGCTTCTCCAAGCTCAATGGTGGATTGTGGCTCTTAGGTCTGTATGATGTGGCCATTGCAGGCCCAATATAAAGTGATTGTGTCTGCAAGTCAGTGAGTGTGTGTGTGTGTGTGTGTGTGTGTGTGTGTTTGTGTGTGTGTGTGTGTTGTGTGTGCATGTGCACAGACTAATACTGGTTCTTCAACTAAAGGCCTCTTGCTCTTGCTTAGCTTTGTTGCTCAAGGCTAGTGCTCTATTACTTGAGCCATATCTTCCCTTGACTTTATGCAAGTTGCAATGCTCAGATCTCAGCCTGCTGACTTCTCCATTTGTAGAGGTGGTTTTCCTGTCTCCTAGAGCTCACTGTCCCTGTCCTTTTTTCCATGCCTTGCACGGGACCTGAAGCAGAAGCCATGCCTGTTAGAAGGAGCAGGATGCAGTTGTCATGAGAAACATGAAGCCTGAGATACTGTGGCAGCACAGGGTGTATTGGAAGCTGAACCCACTCCAGTAGGAGAATGTTTGCCTGTGTCGAGGAGCTTGGTGTGGCTGTGCTGCTTTGGCAGGGGCAGAACCACTTCAAAAGTCAAGATATTTGGCTTGGTCATTGTCACCATCAGTTTTACATGGTATTTGTTTGGTCTGTGGTGAAGGGTCTATAGTTGTTGTCTTTTCAGAAGCTGCTGGTGAAGCTGTGGATAGGGGAGAGACTGGAATAGACCCTGAGGTTGGGCCTCAGATGGGTGGGCCTCAGCCCTTGTCTCCCCTCCCCTCAGGTGGGTGGGCTGCTGCCCTCACCTCTGCCTTTTGGCAACCAGCATCCACCGTGGTTCTGCCCTGGCAGAGAGCCTCAGCACCTCATCTAGAGGTTTTTTCTCTCTCTGAATGAGGCAGGGGTTTTTGTTCCACACTTCCCAGGTTTCTTCTGACAGCGAGAGGGAAGTAGAGCTGAGGTATGCAATTTGTTCAAGTCTTACCACCTTTGTTGAAAACTCCCAGAGTGGTGAGCAGTGTCTGGCCTGTGCTGCTCAAGACTGTGTTTGCTGAGGAAGCTACAACTCTGGGAGACAGTCGTTCCTTTTAGCAATGAAAATCACTGTGGATAGAACTATGATTTAGGATGAAAGAATCTTATCACAGTGGAGATTCTTGACCTACGTTGGCCCCTGTAGCAGAATGTTGCTGATTGACAGCAGGTAGGTAGAGGGATGTACAGTGGGATGTAGGCTGGAACTGTTGGGTGGCTTGCCCCTAAGTGCTGGTGTTTTGATACAGCACAGGGCTGTTCTCATTACCCATCCTTTCTGCCTGCATTCACATCCTTTTGGGGGACACAGTTTATGTTCTCCAGCTTAAGTTCTGCATTCCCTTCTGCTGTGCTCTGCAGACAGGTCACCTCCAATCTTGACTACCCTGGTCTCAGCGAGGTGGAGGACTCACCATTCCAGATGAGCCCTTGAGCAGGGCCCAGGCCCAATGGGTTTGTCTGTGTTCAGGGTTATAGAACCCCGAGATTCCTGGTTCTCTTTCCTGCTGTTCTGGGAAATTGAGATTCTTATAGAGATGTGCAGTCTTTATTTATGGTGTTCACCACTGGCTCAGATATCTGCCTCTGCCCCATGGCAGAGCTTCCTTCAGTTCTCTGTCTCATAGCTATACCTCTTGATTTTCTTTTTGCCTTGAGAGCTCAGAGGATACCGTCTGGGCCAGCATTCCCTTTGAACTCCACCTGCAGAACAGGCTCGTGGAGGCTGTCCCAGCAGGCTGTTGCTGGAGGCTTCCTCTTCTTCTCTGTGAAAGTTAACTACTCACAGGTGTTCCTTCTGCTCCTGGGGCCACTCTGGTCTGGTGAGAAACCTCTGAGTCTTGTTTCCTGTTAGGAAGAGCACAGACCCTTTGTGCCCATATGGACCAGCCATGTTGAATAAATGGCATGCTAGTGTGCCCAGTGTCTGCCACATGGCAATGTGCAGCAGGCAGTTCGAGCTGCCGCTCTGGCCAAAGTAACAGAGGCTTCCAAAACTAGCTGGAATTTCCACTTTCTTCTTGAGTCCTTTGCAACTATTTCTATGCCCAAGGGCCCTGTTATAAGCATAGCTGGTCCTTAGGTGGCCATGTGTAGCATCAAGTCTTATGTTCTCCCCTCAGTCCTGTTCTAGGCTCTGAGTGGAATTGCCTGTGTGTCCTCCAGGACTGAGCAGGAGAGAGGAGCTGGATTTTGTACTGCACTCTTATCTTCATTAAGAAAAGGGTGTCTTTTATGTTCTGGTAACACCTCCCTGTAATCCCAGGAGACTGAGATATGTTTTTATGTTTTTATGATTGTGTTTTCAAGCCAATCAGGACAGAAAAGTCTTGGAAGCTCTGTCTCCAATGAACTATCAAATCTTTTGGTACTGGCATCAAAAACAAGACAAAGGTATCATCCTCAAATGGAGACTCCCAGGTGTCAAGACCCTCCCCAGGCGATGAGACCTCTCCCACTCGATCAGGTTCCCTCAGATGAGATGAGACTCCCCTCCTTGGATGGCTTCCCTGCTTCAGTGGCAGGGTGAACACAAGAGCACAGTATTGATTCTGCTGTGATGACCTGGCAGGATTACACCCTGTACTAAGGAAGTTTCTCCTGGTTGACTGGTCTTTCAGGGAGGCAGAAGGAGTAAATCTGAGGTGGTCCTTGTGTCCGGAAGCTCCTTGGGGAGAGGATTCTAGGTAGGGAAGATTCTCCTGTGCTTCACCTGTTGTACTGAAGCATTCTGGCTCACTGTGAGGAGCTAGTATCTTTGAAGCTTCTGTGCTGTGTGCTCATCTCCTTGTGTAACCCCACAATGTCATACTTGTTATAGGTCAGCCTTGAACTCAGTAGAATTGGGCTCCACTCCCATGTTATACTCTTCTCATGGTGAGGGCAGATCTACTAATTTTAGTCTCACCAGAATCACTTTGAACTTGAGGGAAGCCAGGACATGTGCATAGCATGTGTGAGGCCCTGAGTTCAAATCATGTGCTTCTTTCACAGGACCAAGAAGGGAAATGAAAAAGATTTCCACTTTTAGGTAGTGTACCTGAATTTACCAGCTACTTGGGACGCTGAGTCAGGATGACTGCTTGAGCCCATCTCTTCCCTGCCAGATGGGGTGATACAGTATTGAGTCCTAGGTACTCCCCAAACAAACAAATCCCGTGGAGTTTGGAGAAAGAGCAGATTTTTCGTCTTCCTTTCCTTGGAGGTGGAAGGTTGGCAGTTTCGGGACACCTAATAGAATCTTCTTGCAAGGAGAAGCCTGTGCTAATGAGATTGAGCATGGTTCTGGGACTGGGTGGAAGGAGTAGAAGCAGGGAAAAGTTGGTCCCTCTGCTCTGGCTTGTGTACCTGCAAGAAAACTTACACATTAGCAGGTTTGCAAGTCACGCACAGGTATGAGTGACTGCTAGTTCAGGTACCCACTCCTAAAGCCACCTCAGAGAAGCTTCATGAGGGGCCTGGGAATGTGGCCTTGTGATGTGTTTGTGTGTCTTTGTGTGTGTGTGTGTGTGTGTGTGTGTGTGTGTGTGTTTGTGTGCGTGCATACTTATGTGTGCCAGTACTATGTCTTGAACTCTGGGCATGGGCAATCTCCCTTAGATTTGTTGCTCAAGGTTAGCACTCTATCACTTGAGCCACAGCTCCCCTTTTAGCTTTTGTGGTGGGAAATTGTGTATAGGAGTCTCACAGACTTTCTTTCCTGGGCTGGCTTTGAGCCATGATTCTTACATCTAGTCTCCTGAGTAGTTAGGATTACAGGTGTGGGCTTGCTGGCACCTGGCTCTCTTTCATTCTACTTATGCTTTTTTTTTTATTTTTAGTTGTCAAGGGTCACCATTCATTTTGAGTACAGCACCTCTTATTAGGTCTTTTTAGGTCTTTCCCTCATTTGGAGTAGTCTGCCCAGCATTGTGGGTTCTGAGGTATTACTACCAATAGGTGGCCCTGCTGCCTTTGTGATCTGGCTTTGTTACTGTTGGTTGTGGGGCCTGAACTCTGTCCCTGAGCTCTTTTGCTCAAGAGCTACCATTTGAACTAAAACACCACTTCAGGTTTTGAGTGGTTATTTGGAGACACGAGTCTCACAGACTACTGGCCCAGGCTGGCATTGAATCCTCATCCTCAGATCTCAGTCTCCTGAGTAGCTAGTTAGGATTACAGGTTTCAGCCACCAGTTCCTGGCCAATGCAGCTTTCTTAGGAAGACTGTGATTGCCTCATACAAGCCTTCCTCAGCCTCATCTCTTTCCCACAAGGAATTTCTAGCTAAGTTCAGAGTCGGGCGGAACCCCGGATTTTTGGTTTTCATGGTGGCTTCATCATGTAGGCATGAGCAGTGATGTGAGCCACTGATGATCAACTCTGCCTTGGCCTCTGTTTCTCCTGGTGAAAAGCCCCAGCCTTTTGATGCAGCCTTTTGCTGTCTGGGGTCCAGCCCCAATCTCAGGCTTCCATGAACTACCAACCGTCAGCCAGCTTAGCAAAACACAGCAAGTGTCATCACTAAGATCTCAAGGGTTGTAGCAGCTGATCACAGAATGGCTCTGCCTTATCATATCATAGGAGTCTATGTTTATGTAGTGGATGTTCAAAGCTGCCATCGTGACAGTTTATTAAACATGTCCTAGCTGGCTTTTTTGAATAGAAATGAACAAACCAATTTCTAAAGTTTCTATAGATGTGCATAGGATCTGGAATGGGCAGGATAATTTTGAAAAGGATCAAGTTAAAAAAAAATGTTACAAAGTGCTTAGGACAATGAAAGTTTGGGACATTGACAGACAGGTAAATGAATAGAACAGAATGGAAAATTGAGAAGTAATTGAAGAATATAATGTTCATTGATTTTTTAAAAAATCAAAATGTCTTGATGAGAGAGATGGTTAATCCAAATCACAACTTGTGTGGAAGGAGATGAGCCTGAACTGTGGCCTCTACACCAAATATAACTCCACGTGACAAGTGGGACTATGGAGGGAAGCCAGAACTCTGAAAACTAATGTTTGACAAGAAGAACATACAGAACATGAATTAATTATACTTCGGAGAAAATAAGATGCATTGGACTTTAGTTTGCTTTCAGAGAGCTAGCAAAAGGACAGACTATAGAGAACCTGTTGTCAATGTGTCTATATCTACATATTTATCTGCCTGAAGAAGTATACAAAAACCATATAATAATTTCTTTTTCCTAGTATTGAGGATTGAACTCAAGTCCTCAGCACTTTCTGAGGTCAGATTAGAAAAGGCAAAAGATGGGGCTCAGTGGTGGAGCACCTGCCTAGAGTGTACATGGTCTGGATTTTGAGCCCTAGCATTGCCAATAAAGGACAAAAGCTTTTTTTTTAAACAGTTTCTATTTGAGATGTGGTATATGAATGTTAAATGAGGACACAAAAAGCTATAACAGCAGTATTCATTAGAGAAGTCACGTGTTAAGATCACAGGGTGCTCAACTGGGATGAGTGTCCCTCAAAGACTCATGGTGGTAGTGGAAGGGGTGAGATCATTGAGATGTAGGGCTTGGTGAAAGGATGTTACATTATTGGTGTGTGCCCATGTAGGGGATACTGAGGGTCACCTCTGTGTCTTTACCATCACCTTCTGGGAATTGAGCCATCTCACTTCTGCCAGGTTGTAATGTGTAGTCACAGGCCCCAGAGGAGAGGTGCCAACTGACACAGACTGACACCATGAGTGAGTGATCATCTCTCTGTTGGCAGAGAATAATACAGAACATGCAGATTGCTGTTGAGCAATAGAAAATGGTACAGACAGTCACTCTGGAAATAGACAGCTTTTTGTGCATGTAGAATGTAACATGGCTATTTTGCTCCTAACTATTGTCCACACTACAGTGTGGCCTCAGGAGGACTTGTTTGAAGATGTTTATAGGAGCTTTATTTGTAGTATCAGCCAAAGCGTGGAATACTCAGATGTGTGCCTGCAGGTGACAGGAAATGAGTGCATGGTACATCTACACTATGGGGTAACATACAGAGCAGTGAAAAGCAACTTGTGCTGAGTGGTCTAGCTTGAATTCAAAAGGGTTGTGATTCCATAAACCTGAAGTGTTATAAAAGGTCACACCAACCTAGAGTGACAGGAAATCAAAGTTCTTTGAGTCCATGCTGGGAATCTTCTGGGTTGTTGGTACTGTTGTCAGTAGAGGCATGAGGTACAGCTTTAAAACGGGCTTCATTGAAAAGTGTTTTATCAAGGGTGAAGTATACCTCCAAAAGAGACGTTACCCAGAAAGAACAGAAAGACCACTGCAGTGACTTGGTTTGATTTAGGGAGAGATAGGGTTAAGCCAGAATACTTGGGGGAGGAGCCCATCCCTTGAGTTGTCAAAGGCCTTGAGGAGCCTGAACCTCTTAGGCGTTTGAGATGTGCCCAACACTGTCAGCTGACCTGCATCTGGGTTTGCTCCTTGGCACCAGAGGCATCAAGGGAGAGCAAGAGGCAGTCATCGCTTGGAGAGGAAGCATTTAACTTCTGAGGTGGCAACACAATACTGTCTCACTGTAGAGATGGCTGAGGAAGATTAGCAATAAATTTTTGACATGTGCAAACTCCTTTTCAGTTCTGGGTACCAAATAGCCCTCCCAGAGTGAGGGAGGAGGATCAGGCTACCACCTTGGTTGTCAGTGCACTGCTGTTCATCTGCTTTTTAACTGACAGGAATTGTTTAAGAGTCTTTGTGGAAGACATTCAGATGTAAAGTTCTCTGTATTCCCATTTGCTCCCTCTGGCTTTTAGTTTTTTGTTTTTTTTTTCCATCTTGCTAGCTGTTCAATTTTGGAGTATCACACCCCAGTCATCTTTTATACTAGACAAGTTTTGTAATGTTAATTTTAGTAGTAGTTTCATTTAAATCAGATTTTATGTATTTTTTGACTTATTAAAAATTGAAGTTAAGAGAGTCACTCACTGTGCTGTGGTATTTTCTGCAGTCTAGCTGCATTTCTGTAGATATTCCAGGAGGAGTTGCTACTAAGTCATCTACAAGTAATGGAAGCTTGGTGTTTTGGATGCTGAGACTTGAAATATACTTTGTCTTGCTTGTTTCATCCATTTAGTCAGTTCAGTTTCTTTTTGAATTTTTGTAAGCCAGCATTGGAATATCAATGTTGTCATGAGTACATTTAGGGTTGTGCTGGCCAGGAAGTAACATTTCAAGTCTGTGTGGGCTTTCAAGTTTCTGTCACAGTAGTGCAGAGTGGAGATGAGGAGACTGTCTACCCTAAAACCAGGGCAGCTGGGTGCAAAACAGGACCATGGTTATGCCAGTGGGATAACCGTGTGGGAGTGAGTGGAAAGGGTTGTGTCTGTGGGTTGGGGATGCATACTATCTGGAATGTGGGAGGATCTGGATTTCATCCCCACTATTGGAAATAAACCACCTTGGGTTTTTCCAAAACAGATGAATCTGTTTGGCTCGAGGGCTAGAACATATCAGTAGAGTACAGGGCTGCCCATGTGGTTTAAGCCAGAGCAAAGCCTTGTTTTCTTTTTTTGCAGGTGTGATCCCCCTTTATCCTAGTGGGATGTACTTCTGACTGAGAAGAAAGCCAGCAGTGTGTCTGCTGCAGTTTGTGAGGAACCCCTGCTCTGGCTGGGGTCTCGATGCTAGGTGTTGAGATCTTCTCCAGGGAGAAACATTCCAAGGGCTCTGATCTAGTGCCTTCCATGCAGGCCAGCATCCAGCCATGGTGGACCATGGGGTGCAGAAGTGTGTGCCTCCACAGGGTTTCACAATGGGTTTTCTAATGCTTATTTAACAGTAATACTTCACCGATCAGATGTTCCCTTACTATGCACATTTGGAAATCTGTAAAAGCTACTTTATGATGCTTGCCAGATTCTCTTTTATTAAGACAGTAACACACAGCATTCTTCAAGGTCCTTTTGTGCTTCCCATCCATGGGAAGCATTTCTTGTGACCATGATGCAAGCGTCATCCAGGTTCCAGCAGCTCCTGTTGTGCAACAGAGGTGCCCAGTGTGGTGAGGTGAGTGGAGTTGGGTAGACGGTCCACCATGCAGGGTGTGAAAGTGCAGCGGACTCTGTCATCAATAGCATATACTCCTCTCCACTTTTATTATGGTCTACACAAGGGCCAAGAACCTTTTTCTCAGCCAAGGGCCATCTGGATTTTTATGACATTGTTCTGGGGCTTAACAGACAGCTGTGAGCATCCAGTGAAAAACATGTGTGCTGACCTGTCACATGTCAAGTGATTTTTGTGGCCCTTACATGACTGACTGAGTGTCCTTCAATTCTGGTCTCAAAGGAGGATTCTGGAGCAATAGTGGAAGGTTGAACACTGCTTGCCAGTGGGACTTGGGGTGTTTGCAGAATTGTAGATTGCTCCCCCCAGTGCTCTCTCTCCCACTTCCTGTATTAAGCTATTTGTTATTTCTAGTCTTCTTTCTCTCTGTTTTCCCTTCTTGTCTCTGGATTGCTTTCCTCTGTCCTCTCTCCACTATCCCTTAACCTCAAGTTCTTTTCCTTTCCCTTCTCAGGTAGGCAGAATTCTCCTGAGAGTTTGTGTGCAGGGGGAAGAAGAGCATCCTCATGGCTGGGTAGGTATAGGCTGCAGCTGATTGGAATTCCTGCTGTCTCCCAGTGTCATCTTTTCTCCCTGTTTAACTTTCTCTATCAGCTCTAATGTGGGAAAGCAGAGCAAGGGGAGTAAAAACTAGAGACATGCCTGGGAGAAATTCCGCTCGTCTGTTCCTGGTGAGGTTTGAGCCCTCATGCACAGATTTTATTTAGTCCATTTAATATAGTGGCTGTGGAAGTTGGTAGCAGATGTCTTGAATCCTATTGAAGGAACTATAAATATGAGCTTGTGGCACCTTGATCTTATACATGGGCCCAATTTGATTTCAGTTTATTTAATTAAAACTTGACAATGCTGCTAGCTACACTGCAGTAGGTATAGGAAACTTCTGACTTCAGCTTACAAAACTGCGACGGACCAGCTCTGCCTGAGCACTGGGACCAATGGGACAGGGATCTGGGGATAGGAGGGCAAAGAGTAGGCGAAGTGACAGACACAGACTCAAAAGAGTTGCATCTGAGTGTATCTTTATTGAGGAGAATTAACATTTTCATACAGTGTGTGATTGTGACATAGATTCTTTTTTTATTTAAGCAAGTAATCAATTTTTAGGAAAAGAAAAACATTGATGGATTACATAAAAATTGATTACTATCCCACCAACTATTTAAGCTAAATGGTGCGAAACAATGCGTCATCTAGTCAGCCTTTTTATGTTTAATAATGAACAAACCTAAGACAGGGCTGTACATATATTGCACTCTTTTTATTTTTTTCATATATTTTCAAGCCCCTTTGAAACCATCCTAAAAACCACGTTCAGGTTGAATCAGGCATTCTCCATTTTCTATAATTTTAATCCCAATATTTGTTCACATAAATTTCTTATTATTATTTTAAACTGTCTTGTTGTTTTGATAATAAACACCATAATGGTCCAGATCTACTTAATCTTTGCATAAAATCTAATGAGTTCCAAAACACCCTTTTTCCTTTTACATTAATCCATCTATTTTCATCTTTGTAAACTCCTGTATAAGGCAATGGTTCATGGGTCAGCTCAGGAAATGTGATGTCACTAACTTTATATTTTGTGGGAAATCACCATCTATTCCCTATAATGTAAGCTGGACTAAAAGTAGTCATAACTGTTGGGGAATTTTTCTTTTCCTTTAATTATCAGGGGTCCCTTTTTCTAGAACTCTCTGTGCTTTTGGGATAACTCCTTCTGGCTTAGTTTAATTCATTAATTCTGCCTGTTGTAACATATCTAGAGATTTTAAATTTCTATATTTACTATGAATGAGCCACAAAACTGCTTGTGAAATTGTAGGAGTTCCTGGAGGCAGTGTCACATCAAATGATAGATTGATTGTGGCATTGCCCACATTTAATCTTTTGTCTTTATTATTCAGAGAAGCTGTCTCCATTGGATTGGAAAGAAACAACATGCTCTATTCGTGGATCAATAGAAAAATAGCCAAAATGAGAATAAAGGCAATGAATGTATAGCCAAGAAGAATATAGTAAGAATAAAGGTAGAGGCTATAAAGGTGCAGCCAAGTGTATGGGAGACCTTGAACCAACATCCCCTTCCTGCAGGCATGCTTCCTTGAAGCTTATGCTTTATCTGGCATGATATCTCCTGCAGATTCTGAAGGAGGTGGCATGGCACAAAACCTAGACCTTTCTACCTACACCTTCCTATTTCATGCAGCTCAGATAGCACTGTCTCTTCCTAGTGGAGATTTTGCTCATGAATATGGGTGCTTACTGATGTGTCCTGTGTAAAGAACTTGAGAAGATTGCAGTTAATAAAGCAAGGTACAGTACCTTGGAAGACCCAGAAACATTGAAGTGGGTTCAGAGTTAATTGGAAGAGAAGAGAACTGGAATGAACGCTGGAGTCAAGGTGGCTTCTGCATGTGAGCTTTTAGTTGGACTGCAGCCCCAGTGTGAAATGGAAGACTTCTTTGTCTCCATTGGACCAAGAGACCCTTGTGGTCAGGTCAGCAGGAGGATCCTGGAGTGATTTGTTAATCCTGCCCTACAGGGGAAAGGGGGATTCTGCATATCCCCCATGGGAATGGGCAATTGGCACCACAGTCATGGGAGATCGATTGTAAAATGAGCCCATTTTATTTTATTCACATAAAATATTATAGGCTTGTTTAAAACTTAATTCTCATCCTGAGTATGCAAAATACAAATTCCAAAAAAATGTTCAATTTTTTTTACTTTGTACTTTGCAAATATACAAAATAGAAGTTTGGTTAAATTTATATTACATATTTATTAAGGTGAAGAACTATGTAACAAGTTAGCTCTGCTTAAGACATACTTAGGAATAAACGATTGTACAAATTATTGTGCCTTTGAAACCACATTGCATAACAGACTATCTCCGTAAAAATTGTTAAAGAAGTAAACCAAGTATAACTTAGTCATACATATAGATCAGAAGACAAATATACAGTCCTTGTCAGGGCTGGGAAGGTGGCTCAGTGGTAGAGCGCTTGCCTTGCATTCCTGAGGCCCTGGGTTCGATTCCTCAGCACCACATAAGCAAAAAGAAAAAAGCTGGAAGTGGCACTGTGGCTCAAGTGGTAGAATGCAAGCCTTGAGCTGAAGAGCTGAGGGTCAGTGCCCCGAACCAGAGTTCAGGCCCCATGACCAGACCCCCCCCAAACATATATATATATATATATATATATATATAGAGAGAGAGAGAGAGAGAGAGAGAGAGAGAGAGAGAGAGTCCTTGTCAAAGCATACAGCAGTTTGAGAACTTTGGCTTCCTCTTTTGTACCTTTAGAACCAAGACTCATCAAGCACCATCATTTAGGCTATTAGAACACATATTCTGTACTGAAATCTCTTCCTCTTCTTCTAACTAAATAATGGCTTTTAGAAGGCAAAGGGAATACAAGGTGTTCTTTATATTTATATTGCATCTGAGACAATCTGTGAGAAGCAGAGTGGGGGAGGGGTGTAGAGTGAGACTAACACCACCACAAGGCCACAAGAGGCAGGCCTCCTGGAGCAGAGCAGAGGCCAGGCCTGTGGAGAGGAAAGCCCTGTGGTATAGAGAGGCCTGCTGGAAAGAGAGAGAAACCTGCCACCTGGAGGCTGCAGCTGCTCTTAGTTCTGAGGTAGCCCAGGACAAGGCAGTTATAGACCAGCTAGTAAAACTCCTTTGTCACCTTTGGCCATGGATTTTCCCTCCTCTGAGATCATTACAAATTCAAGGGAATTCTGGTCTTCCCTCTCCCTCACCCCACCCCAACTGATGGATCTAATTTGCACCCCATTATCCACAGCTTCCAGTAATCCCCATGGTGGTGTCTTGTAAATCCAGGAATACTCAAGTTGATTGAGAATTGCAATGATAGCCGATACAATCTCAGACCCATGTGTTCAATTTTGTTTTTTTAATTTTGCCTTTGGATTCTTCCTTTCTCTTGATTATCCATTCACAAGAGATATTGGAAACTTTCCCATGGTTGTAGTGCTTTGCCAACATGAGCTCTCTCACATGGGAAGACAGTATGAAGGATTTTCTACTGGCAGTATGTGACTGTGTATCCACAGTCAGGGATTTAACAGTGTCTCTATGCATCAGGCCAGGGGACCCACCTGGACAAGGCTGTTTCTATGCATCAGGACAGGAGACTCATCTAGACAAGGCAATCTGTATGCATCAGGCGAGGGGACCCACCTGGACAAGGCCGTCTCTGTGTGTCAGGCCAGGAGACGCACCTGGACAAGGCAGTCTCTATGTGTCTGTCCAGGTGAGCCCACCTGGACAAGGCCGTCTCTGTGAGTCAAGCCAGGAGACTCACCTGGACAAGGCAGTCTCTATGTTTCAGGCCAGGGGACCTATCTGGATAAGACCCTCTCTATGGGTCAAGCCAGGAGACCAACCTGGACAAGGCTGTTGAACTTGTGGCACAGGAATGGCAGCACGACTAGTGTTGCCTGGTCAGTTCATCAGAATGGGCAAACTTCTACCCAAAGCCATCCCAGTCACAGTGGTAAGGTAAGGTGTCTCACCTGTATGGGTTCAGAAATGCACCTTGAGATGAGAGCTCCTTGGATAGATTTGGCTGCAGCCCATGTGCTCACACGCATGGGTGGCCTTTGTGTGGCCATGACCTTCTTACTTCCTTCGGCTTTGGCTCCTCTGGCAGGTAGGAACCAGGTCACCTGCTCAGGCAGGCAGGGTGGGTAGTTGGGCCCTCGATGGGCATGGGATATAGGGGCTAGCAGTAGAGTTGGGTGACAGTCCCTATTGACCAGCAATTCCTCATGACAGGCTAAGGTAGTCCTAATGGGGACCTGTTGCCCCAAGGAGAATTCTTTTTTTTTTTCACTTTTCCACAAACTTTGTTACAAACATACAATTCTTTAAATATAGACTGTAAAACACCATTTACAAAAGTCTGCTATTGTAAGGAGTGCACACTAGCAGGAAGGATTCTTAACTTTTTCTATGAGTTTTCTGTCAGTTTTGCTAGTTAGTGGTAAATACGGGACCCGCTGTTTTACAGGCCTGTCCGAAGCTTGTGGCTGTATTCACATTGCTCTTTTGAAGCAGCCCTGCATGTATCAAAATTGTTCAGAATCTGAGCTTCAACCTACAGGCAGTGAGATCAACAGCCCGTCTGGACTCTGCTTTTTGAACGGTTTTCAGGAAGTGTGATTTCTGGACGGGTACTGCACTTCACAGATTTGTTTGAATTGCCCATGCAGCTCTATGTTAAAGTGCATTCTTCTTTTCAAAAATAAGCAAGAGAAATAATCTTTTTACTTTTTAATTAACCAAGGTACTTAAAAAAATGAACTTTTTGGTCTCTCAGCAGATATTCTCAAATTGATCCTACTACTACAATTTCCATGTTCTATTTACAACATTTATAGGAATCACACCAATGCCACTTCTTGGTAATGACCTCCACCTTTAGAGATCAAGGGAAGAACTTTAGTGAGCAGCAACCCATCCACTCAACGAGTTTGCCTTGTGCTTTATGCCTGACTTATTGTGCCTACCTCAGCAACCCCCAATGTAAAACTGCTTTTATTTTTTGAAAAAAAAAATTCCTTTTGCCCAACTTTTAAACTATTTTAGTAATGAATTCTCTAGTTCAAGCATTGGCTTTTGAATTTTCGCATCCTGGAAAACAATTCTGCAAAGAAAAGACATGGGGCCAGATTCCATGCAAAACCATTAAAAAACAATCCAATTTGTTTTGATTTGCTGATGGCTTCTTGAATTCTTTTTTGCCTTGTCCATGATTGTGTAAAGTTGCATTCCTTTTCATAAACCTGGACTCTCAGGACTGGGTAACTGCAAAGGTCTCTCTGTCTCAAGAATTTCTGTGCAGATCTCGATCCAAAACGCTGATTACAATGAAGGTGAAGGATAGACACTGCAACGGCGGCTAGGCCTGGAGAGATACTTTAGATTTATCCAGGTACAACACAAATTCAACTGTTATACACAGATGGATCTGGGTAAGTCAGATGTGTTTAGGGGCCCAGACTCGAAATCTATCCCCTTCAGGATTATCTAGATGAGCTTAGGAACCTCGGGTGGGAAATAGAAGCTGAGACTCTTGCAGGTGAGGAGATGCTGTTGTCCTCTCTTTGCAGGTTGCTGTCAATTTCTGGAACTTTACTGCTTTACTCACTGTTCAAGACTGTTGTCTTATGGTTATTTCTCTTAACTATATTATTTTTTTTTAATTTTGTTGGTTTTTTTTTCTCCCTTGGTGGCCTCCCGGGCTCCCTCTCCACTAGCTCACAGGGGAATGAGCAAGAATGGGAACTAGCCAGGGGGATGGGGGATGGGGGGTGCGGGTAACAGGGTGGGGGAGGCCAGGGGGGAAAGCTGCCATTTCAATCCTCATCCACCTCCTCGCCTTAGGACTCCTCACCCTCCCCCCCAGCACGATGCTCATAAAGCTTATCCCTCTGCTGCTCCTGATTTTCTTTCATCTCATCCGCATACCGGCAGAAGACGCCACCAAACTTGCTCCAGGCCTTGAAGGGCACGGTGATGTCATTGCGGTAGGAGGGCTTCACCTCACTCACACGTAGAAAAACTCCGTACTTGTTGCAGCCCACATCGAAGAAGAAACGTTTGGAGTCCACAGTAATAGAGGTGCCCTCCGGGAGTTCCCCGCACAGCCCCCCCCCCCCCCCCCCGGGGCTGCCGGCACCGCCTCTTGGGCCTCCGGCCAGCTCGTCCTCCTCGCCTCCCTAGTGGTCGATGAGCTAGGTGAGCATGTCGGAATTCGATGAGACCTTGCGCAGGCAGCACGATGGTCTGGCCGCTCTGGAGGCCACCAGGCCCAGGGCCTGCGCCAAAGCCGCCGCCGCTGCGGTTGAGGGTCTGGCGGATGCGCAGGAAGCGGCCGCGCTGGTTCTCCTTGAGATCCAGGTAGTATTTGCAGTTCTTGCGCACCAGGAACTCGCTATTTTTTTTTTTAATTTTATTTTATTTTATTTGAGAACATACTGTACAGAGGGGTTACAATTACATGGGCAGGATAATGCATACATTTCTTACCAAGCATTGCAGCCTCCTCCTTTGTTTACCCTTCACCTCCCTTCCCAACCTCCCCCCTCCCCCCCACCCAATCCTTCCCCCCCCACCCCACCCCCACCGACATTGTAAAGCTCGTTTTTGACATGAAATTTTGTACTTCTCATGGTTGCAACAGGTCCACCTGAATCCTTAAACGACTTGTTTGTCCCCATCTCCTCCACAACTTATACTGACATCAAATATAGTGAAAGCGGGGGTTACACTGTGGGGGAGGAACATACAAAGCAACAAAGAAATAATCTTATAAATGCGTTAGAAACACATGCATGAAAGAAAAAAAACATTAAAATACATATTTAAGGGTTTGTTTTCCTAACATCACATTATCTGACCTTTTCCGCTTGACTCATAGATGTACTAGATATTGCAAATAAGGGAAACCATGGGACCTATGTTTCTTTGGTCCTGGCTTACTTCACTTAATATAATTTTTTCCAAGCCTTTCCATTTCCTAACAAATGGGGAAATGTCATTCTTTCTGATGGAGGCATAGAATTCCATTGTGTATATATACCACATTTTCTTGATCCATTCATCTACTGAGGGGCATCTGGGTTGGTTCCATATCTTAGCTATGGTAAATAATGCTGCAATAAACATAGTTGTGCTGGTAGCTTTAGTGTGGTCTTGTTTATAAACATTTGGGTAAATGCCCAAAAGTGGGATTGCTGGGTCATAGGGGAGTTCTATGTGAAGTCTTTTGAGGAACCTCCATACTGCTTTCCAAAGTGGTTGAACTGAGGAGTGCCGGGCCCGCCGCCCTCCTCTGTGCCCACTGCCAGCTGCTCGGGACTGCTGGGGCCCAGCTGCCCATAGTGCTCGATGATGTCGCGCAGCCAGTCGCGGAACTTGGCCACCACCAAAATGGACAGCGTGAGGCGGCTCTTGGAGCCGCCCGCGCCCACCTCGGGGATCTTCCGGAAGCTGGCCCTTGGCGTTCTGCTTCACGTCCAGGTAGAAGCGCTTGTTCTGGATGTCCAGCCGCTTCGAGGCCAGCTCCTGCGTCTCCTGCTTGCCGCCACCACGGGGTGCGGGCTGGAAGCCTCCCTGCCAGCTGCTGCCGCTGCCACTGCCGCCGTGCTCGCTGCCACTGTCGCTGTCCACCATCTTCTCTGCTGCCGCCTCGCCGCTGCCCGCTGTGCTCGCGCCCCCACCCTCTGCCCTGCGGCTGGCGCTCCTGGGCCCCCCCAGCCTTGTCCGCCTGCTCCTCACGCTCTCCCGCCGCTCATCGCCAGCCGCCGCTGCCATCCCCATCCCCCAAGGAGAATTCTTGTGTGCTGGGCCAGTGGCTGTTGCTGAGCTGGGGTACTGTACCCAAGTGGGCTTCCAGGTGCTGGCCAATGGTGGCAAGGAGACTGTGGCCTGTCATCATAGGGCACCACCACCATTGGGTGGCCACATTCCAGGCTGCCTTTGCTGACCGTGATGACCGAAAGGCTGCCATACTTGCTGCCAGTGGTGAATAAGCCCATTTTATAGAGAGGAATTACTATTCTTAAGTGCGAAGACTGGCATTGGTTGAAGGTCACTCGGCTGGAATGTATGGATTTGTACTCTGCTCATGCAACTTTAAATTGAGCCTCAGACTCGAGCACCATCCACTGCAGGGCTGGTTGGAGCAACAGCTGGACGGGTTCCTCCCTCAGGATCTCTTACTCAGTGTGTGTCTGTAAAACCCACTCTTACCTTTCACCTTCTACCTTGGGTAGCCTACATCAGGGTCTTTGGTTGAGTGCCAGGCTGTGCCTGCTGCCTGATGCCTGCTTGCAGGTTGGCCTGCTCTGCAGCCAGCAAAAGCTGAAAGTGTTTCATGTACCATGCACACCAGAGACTCTAATGCATCTATGCCAACATCCTGAGGGCCACTGCCCAGCAGAGAGCACAGCTGAGCCTCAGAGACCTAGAAAACCTCTCTTGGAATGCTGGCTCTGTTCCCTCTTCCTTTTTGTCACACTGTCAAAAATCCTATGTGTGCTAGACCAAGAAGTGGGTGGCTAGGCCAGTCCCTAATGGGACTTTGTTGCTGTACCCTCATGCACTTCTACCTGCCACATCCTGGGCTCGCAACCCACTGGTATAAGTGCTAGATAATCAGGCCACCACTTCACACTTCAGGACAAAAGAAGCTCACCTGAGGTCTTGGTGCAAAGTCTACATGTCCAGGACTTGTGTTACTAACCACATCCTCACTAGGGGATCAACAGTGTACTCTCTGGGGCTTCTTCCTCTCTGGGAATGACCAGGCCTTGCTTTATTCACAGGAGTGGCATCTTAGGCAGATCCAGGAGATGCGCAGCATGGATGTGTGCCTGACTTTCATGTAGAGACTTAGATGACTGAGCCAGCCATGGATGGACAGGGAAATGCTTCTGCATCCAAGTTGCCTTGATGAATTCTTACTTAGAAGATGACCTGGCTCTAAGCAGATCTCAAGGGGAAAACAAGAGTAGATGGGCTGGGCCACATCTGTAATTCTAGCACTTAGGTGGAAGAGATAGGTAGAGAGCAGCTGGAGGCCAAACTTTAACTTCATAGTGAGATTGTCTCAAAAGAAAGCCAACGACTGAGGAGGTAGATCAGTGGTTAAAGCAGTTTTCTACTGTGTGAAAGTGTCTGAGTTCAATTCCCAGCATTCTGAGGACAGCATAGACACAAGCTCTGTTTCCTGACCTCCTTTCAGAGGGAAAGGACCTAGCCACTTGATCAAGGTGCTTTACAATGAGAAAGACACCAATAGTACCTCAGTCCTGCACTGCCATTGAACCTTCCCAATCTGTCTGACCACTGATATGGACCAAGTCATCACTTCTGCTTCCCCACCACTAGGCCAGGGGACCCTTCCCTGTCTGTTCCTTCTCAGAAGGAACACAAGCCATGCTTCTCAGGTAGAACCAGAGTATTTTTGGCAGTTCCTTGGACCTGTTAGTCAGGCCGTGGACCTCAAGGAATCTGCTGTTCAGATGTGGATGTGTAGGGACTGACAAACCCACAGCTGAGGACAGAGATGGGGCCAGGGTCGCAAGGCTCCTTCCCCATTTGCACTTATCTCTGGATTACACCCAGCCATGTCCTCTGCTGCTCTGATACTGGAGATCGCTAGCACTAGGGGATCACACTGTGCATCTGTGGATTCTGATCTATGCCAAAGCATAGCCATTGGGAGTTGGTAAGGATTGCTGAAGAATGTACTCTGGAGTTGGGGGGGGGGCTTTCATGATGTGGTGTGTGTTGGCACAGGCAAGGGCAGTTCATAGGGAGTGCTGCCAAATCCCTCCTGAGGACCTCCTGCTTACCTGTGATCCTGCCCATGGTTACAGCTGGACTTGAGGTGGTTAGGTTGTGAGCTGACAGATCCGAGACCTTCTCTAAACAGAGCCCTGACTTATCTGGAGGGACGACTTGGCCCTGTCTGATGGCCTGGTAGCTGCTACCCAGCTCTGGCTCTTTTGGCTTAGTGGGTGTGGAGGCCATGGTGCAGGTGAGGAAGGTCCTTTCCTTCTGGCAGCCCAAGGAGGAGATTTGGTTTGTCCCTACCTCTGGGCTTTGCATTTTTGTCTTATAAGCTTAAATGTCTCTGGTCCTGGAGGAGCTCGGAGTCTAGAAGCAGAGAAATGACACAGTAAGTCCTGACAAACTTGCTTGTCACTAGTGGCAAAAGGTAGCCCAAGGTGTAGGCTGTCAGGCATTCTGGACCTCAGACATGCAATTATTCTAGTCCAATGCCATCAAGATCTGCCCTGCAGGCAGAACACTTATGTCATGGGATGATATGGTGTAGTAAATGCCAGGTGGGTTTGCCATGAAGATGCTCTCCAGGGTCAGACTCTTGAGTGGGGGTGGGCAACTTCACCTACCCCTACCAAGGGCTGAAGGGCATTCTTTCCACTAGGAAATAGCATTTTGTCATTAGTGGGGAGGGAGTTTGGGGGAAAGATTGCATAAGCAGCGTACAAGCAAGATAGCTGGTAGCGAGTGGTGAAAGCTGCACTGCAGAATGAGGAACAGGAGGCTGTAAACAGTTTACAAGGAGCCTTGAGTAGGTTGAGGTTTAAGTGAGCTCAGTGGGTGAGACCAAAGGCAGAGAGATTAGTGTTCAAGGCTAGGACTGAAAGGGTTTTGGAGAATCGTGAGGGAACTGAGTTTGAGGTAGCAGAGGTAGGATTGGGCTTGGCTGTATGGGGTTGTGGATGCAGGAGCATGAGGGTTGGGACGTGAGGGAGTGGTGGCATTCTGGCCTGTGCACATGGCATAAGTGAAGAGGGAAGGTACAGGGAAAGGACGTCTGAGGGCTCACTGGAGTCTGGGGCTAGGCCCTTGTATTGGGCCACTGAACCAGATGTGCTCATAGTCTCTGAGTGATGCCTCCACCCTTGAGAAGCAGACATACAGATGAGCCTTTTCCAGGTTGCACCTACATACAATCAAGCATTTGATCTGTGTAGAGATCTGTGGTCCCATTGTGTGTGGTCAGGTTGAATTGGCCCAGGTCACTGGACAGGAATATAGACATCCTTTGCCCATAGGTCAGCTCTGAGGACCAGCAGAGTGGCAGAAGCACAACTGGAAGCTCGGTCCATGGAAAATCTGCACTATCCTTATCCTCCTTTTCCAAAGCCTGAGGTATCAGACCCAGCAGGACAAGGCACTGCTGTCAAGGTACATGGGATATGATCCCTCAGTGGTTACTTTTGAGGGTGTGAAATTGAGGTAAGCTGGGCAGTAATCCTTATCGACCAGACTCAAGTTTTCATTTTAGACACAGTACAGGAGGCATTAGCTGGTGAGTTACTGCTCCCATCGCTCAGCTCCATGGAAGTTTGTACTGACCAGCCCAGTACTGTGAGTCCCATACAGGCCCATCATCCTTCCCCCTCTGGGACAGGTGGGAGGCCTCACAGGGACAGACAGCAAAGGACAGTGTCCTTGCTGTCCCAGAGCCTTCACTTGGATTAGCTTGTCACTTGACACTGGGAGGCAATTCTGGTCTCACTGTCATCTCTCATCCCACATGCCATGCCAACCTACCATCAACAATACAAGTCTTTGGGCTCTGTTCCTGTCAGGGAAGGTGCCAGGCCCATTTGCATCCACGGGGCCACAAACAGCCCCAACAGCAGCCACCCCATTCCCCTCCCTCCCACCCTCATTCTTCTTACTGTCCACATGCCGCCCCGGTCTTTTCAGACTTGTGCACAGGAGATGACCCCAGCTGGCAAACATCAGCTGACCCTCCACCTGCCTCAGTGTGACCACTAGGCACCTGCGTTGGTCACTCACTTGGGTGAGTGTCTGTGCACACTTGTTCCCACACAACACACTAACACTGGGTCAGGCTTAGACACAGTCACACAGAGCTTTCTCTGCAATTACCACAATGCCCTAAGCTCCTTTCTTCCCCAGACATCCTTGAAAATGAGATCACTGAAAAGGGCCCTGTGCCAATGTAATCCTGGCCCTGTCTCCATGCCCACTATCCAACACTCCCCCAGTTTAAACACTCATCACAGGTGAAAGAAGCTCGCTACAGACATGTGAAATGAGGTATCACAAGAGCTGCATCTACCCAACTGCATTTCACTTGGCATGCTTTGGCTGAATTCTGACATGTCCCTTCCTAGCCAGTCCCGGGCCCAATACTGCCTCTCAGCTCTGCTGCCAGGGGTCTAACACCTTTCTCACCTTTTGTAGGCTTTCACACGTGTGTATGTGTGTGTGTGTGTGTGTGTGTGTGTGTGTGTGTGTGTGTGTGTTAATCCCATGATCCTCCTCAGTTCCCCTTTCTAAAAGTGGTAGAGTTTTTCTGAGCTCCTGCCAGCAAGCCTCCAGGGGAATGGGTCTTACTTTGCCAAGAGATTCTGCCCATACCTGGAGAGAAAATGGGATGATGGTTCTCATGATTGTGGAGGACATGTACACCATATGGACAGTAACAAAGGGTACTTGTTGCAGATGCCCAGGGGGTATCCACAACCCTTTTGGCCCCATGGAGGCACGGTGCTCCAGCAAACAGGCCCTGTGAGTGACTAGGTGATCCTTGTCCTGCAAGGCTCTCACTGATGTGGCCAGCTGGAGCACACCCAGGTCTCACCCAAGTGGACATGTAGGTCTTTGCAGAACCAGCTTTCACTCCTCTTCATCCCTTCACTGGCCTCTCTGTCATCTCTCCTCTTACAAGTCCCCAGGTGCACCCACTCACTCAACTTCCAGCCATCAACCCTGCAAGTCTGTGGGACTTGAAGCTGCCTGGGAAGGTGCCAGGCCCACAAACGACCATATAACCACAAATAGCCTCAACAGTTACCACACAGCATTCTCCATCCCCTCCCAACCAATGCTTCTTTCTGGCCTTATGTCACTCCCTGTCTTTTCAGACCTAGCAGTTATATAAACACATGCTAGAAAGGGCTGGCTGCATCTGCCTGTATGAGGCTCTCCCATGGAGTTCCTTGTCTCTGTCCTCCCATTTCAGTGGAAACATCTGGAGGTGAGGCTGCAGGTGAAGGCGACTGGCTTGGTGCTGTTCCTTCCAAAGAAGGGATAGCCAGCCTTAGGTAC
This sequence comes from Dipodomys spectabilis, assembly GCF_019054845.1. Taxonomy (NCBI): domain Eukaryota; kingdom Metazoa; phylum Chordata; class Mammalia; order Rodentia; family Heteromyidae; genus Dipodomys; species Dipodomys spectabilis. The sequence continues at coordinate 2,451,589 of NW_024871105.1, forward strand.
AAACACACAAACACACACACACAGGTGAAAGCCATTCAGGGGCAGAATACTGTGTGTTGTGTATGGCGGAGACACCAGAAGGAGAATGTGTGTGTGTGTGGAGGGAGGCAGCATCGTGGAAGGCCTGATGTGGATCCTTTGGGGACTGGTCTCCTGAGCTCTGCCGGCACTGCTGTTAGCACTGGCTTGAGCCATCTTCCAGCTCCACTGACACCAGAGCAACAGCCATCACCACAAATGCACTGACCACAAGCTTCTGCATGCAGGGAATCTTGCCTAAGGGCTCTTCAGACAGCTCCACAACTAAGCCCCACATTGCACCAGCCCCCGCCACACACCTGCCTGCCCTCTTACTCATTAATCCTCTGCCTTCTTTCCCTACTGTTTCCTTTGTTTCCACTGTTCTTATTGTTAATTTCAAAAAAACTGGCACACAATGACATCTCTCTGGTGGAAAAAAGTTCCAATCCGTGGCCCCAAATCATTTTCGAGTTGGTGCAGCCCCTGGCACTGTTTACTAGGGACCACAATCCTTGAACAGTTACCCTTTAGAGGACCTCCCCACTCTTTGCCTCCTTGTTTTTGGCAGTCAAGAAGCTATCCAACCTTCCTTATTCTGGATTCCTTACCTTTTTGCTGGTAGCCTGTTATCTGCCCATATTAGTAGGAGTAGTACCTCTGATTTAGGTCACAGGCCTCTGTGTCCCAACAGTAAATGGAACTCAGAACCGATCTCATAGGGCATCTTCCTAAGATGGCAGGGAATTTTGGAGGACAGGAGTGCAAAGGAAAACACGGAGGGAAGGGCATACTCCAGTTGTTGCCCAGTCCAATGCAAGAAGAACTACTCTGGAGGGTACATGTTGGGGAGACATTCCTGGGGCCCAAAGTTCACATAAAGTTCTATCAGCAGTTCTGTCACACAGGGATTCATGAGGGGGAAAGAGGAAGGGAGAGCCTATTTGTCTAAAGACGTGGCCAACCCATGTCTTATCTTCTGCTGATGACCTCACATGAACAGTTGGAACTAACACACACAAGCCCTTACAAAACAACTAGCATGTGTGCAAACCAATGCACACAGTATTCAGATAGCATTTCTGGCCAGCATCCTGGAAGGTAGGTTGGAAGGAGCTGCTGGCTAGCACTGAAGAGAATGTAGAATGGCGTAGGGGGACGACTGGGAGAACTCTCCCTAGATGAATCTGTGCTAGCTTGGAGAACCCATCCAAGCTCTGAAGAAATAGGTCACTTGAATTAATAACAGCGCCAATGCTGGGGTTTCCTGCCACAGGGACTTTTGCACAATTCATCAGGATATCTTGGCAAGACTACTTGCTCCTAACAGCACTGGGAAGACCAAGGGGTTAGAAGGCTCTAGAATGTCCTTGCAGACAGCACCAATGGATATTTCCAGTCCATGGCTAGCAGGAAATAGTGTGTGAGGGAGGGGGACAGTAGATTTAGGAAGGGAGGTGAGGGGGAAGTGGTTGGACAATCCCAATCTCTGTCAGAGAGACTGCAAGAACCCTAGCAAAACCTTTCCTTTTCCTCAACAAAACAGGTATGCATATCTCATTGTGGAAAGCACTGCATCTGGCTTAGACATTCACCTGTGAGCAGAAACAGAGAAAGGAACCTCTGGCACCACCAGACATAGACCTCCTGACCTCCCTGACTGAACCTGACTAACCTGACTGGTTCTCCTGTGGCATGAATTCTGCCAGCCATTGTTTAGCTCACCAATGGATGCCATCCTGCAATGTGCTCCTCATGGGCCTGCTTTCCTAGAGGAAGGTTCATCACATGCCATGTTTACCCTCTGCATTCTCAGTGAAAGATAGGTGGCTTCCTTCAGGGCACTGAAGCAAAGACAAGGTCTTTAATTAGAAAAAAGAAAGAATTTCACAGGAATAAGAGCAGGGGGATATTCAGAGCGACTTTAGTAAGGAGCCATAAATGTCTGTTCCACACCTATATATGCTCCACTCCCATACTGAGTTTTATCACAACACCTAATTCTATCACATGCAATGTGACAGAGGCGTCCCAGGAAGGAAAGTCCTTCAGAGTATTACCACCAATTAAACATAAAAAACCCAGAAGAAATGACATGGCTCAAGAGCTAGTCAGTGTCACCCTTCAGGACAAAACCTCCATGACAGTTTCCTGGCCTTGAGTTTAAGCTCTACAACTGGCACTGAAATAATAATAGTAATAATTCTACAGAGATACGACAGATTTGTGGCATTGGATAAGATGTCCACTCAAATCAGGTGATTGGGATAGTTAATATCTCTGAAAATATTTTTTTGTGGAGTCCTACTTTTCTTATCTTTGTGGCCAGGTGATCCTTGCTCTAAGTTTAGCAGTTGCATTACTACGTTGGTTTCCATTCTGTGGTTGCTGGTGGCAACTTCAGTCTGAAAGAATTACAGCCCTGCATGCCCCTGTGGAAAGCATTGGAGACCACACGAAGCCTTTACCAGCTTGTTACCATCAGACAAAGTGTTGGCACAATCATCATCTCATGCTGAACCAGACAGTCATGACGCAGAGAAGCCATGCTGCTGAAAGGAAAACCTCCCACTCCTACTGCTTTAACTCATGCCAACGTGCACTTACTTTTCATAATGTCACCCATTCAGTACTGCCATACACATGCAATCACACTGTGCATGACTGTGAGGGACAGCACTGCAGGAACTGCTGATTTCACTGTATCTTGTTCCTTCGTTTTTCCTAGTACTACCCCAGCAAGGGGTAGTTAAACAACCACTGGGCCAAAGAGAAGCTGCACTTATAGGCTATTTTTCTAAAGTGGGTGTACCATTTGCACTCTGCTGCCATTGGATGAATGTCTGAATCTCTCTGATCTTAACTAATATCACTATAACAAACATTGTTAGTGCAAATTTTTGTGAGGTCTGAGGTTACACATCCAGTGTGCTTCAAATAGGTAATGGCATCCAAAACCCTGCCATGTGTTTGTCATCTATATTTGATGGTGGTCAAAGCTGACCATACAAGTCTTTTGCTCACATTGCAGTTAGGTTGTATTTCTGTGTTCTGACCATGGAGTTGTGAGCCATGTTCCAGAATATTATATTGGACTGTGCGAGGTGACAAAATCAGAAAAAGCTGAAGGTTGCTCAGAGTCTAAATTTTTCAAGGACAAAGCTGAGATTCAAACATGGGCAGTGCGTGCTTAGACACCATCGTGAGCAGTTGCTCACCACAATCATCACTGTGGGCACAGATGGACAGCCATTCAGAGGCACAGGTACCATCTAGCATTATTAATTATGCGTACCTGTGACTAGTCTAGCTGATCTGAGGACAGCTAAGGAATGCTTTAACTCACACACTAATGGGCTAATAAAAGTGACAAGGTTTCATTATACTACAAGATATTTTATACTCTGGATTCAATACTTTGGACAAGGAGCACTAAATTGTGACTGTATCACTTTTTTGGAGGCAGCAGGGGAAGCAAGTGAACAGTTTCTGAAATGTGAGCTACCACCTCCTATCCACATCCTAAGGCCCCTTTGCTAGACAAGAATGCATCTCCTCCCTAAAAGCATCCCCAGAAGAATGGCCCAGTATGGACCTAAGGAGGTTCTGTAAGCATCCAAAGAAAACCAGGTTTCAAGTGACTCAGTGACAACAATAGATTTGCCAACCAACTGCCACCATTAGGAGGTCAGAGTGAGTTTACTTTGTGGCTTGGGTAGTAGCAATTGGAGTCTGACTTGATGGGTCTTCTGAAGAACCCAGCAGGGTTAAATAAAGTGGCCAAGCAGATTGACACGCCACAGTACCTGTGCCCACATCACTCAGTACCTTATCACTAGGTGGTTCTACAGACTACCTGACAGTGCACAGAGGAAGGCTGCATAGCCAAGTGCTCAGGATACACTGACCAAAGGTCATTGCTGAGGAACAGAAATGAGCAGAAAAGGCTCAGCTCCTCAGTAACATGGACTCTCCCATTGGGTGAAGCACAAAAACTCTGAAGACATACAGGCCTGTGTTCAAGTCCTATTTCTAACACATTGGAGCAGATTAAGCCAGAGCTCAAGTTTTGGTACAAAGCTGTGATAATATCCATGTCTCTTAGGGAGAAGTCACATGTTGCTTGTTATACTCCAAGCTCAGTGCTAAAGGAAGCACATGTCCACAGACACAGATAGCTCTCATTCACTCATTGCCAATCTGGACACAGGTGACAATGCTGAACCCCAGAACCCAGACTGTTCATAAGAGGCCCTAATCCCTTCACCAACTTGGCAAAGTGAGACCTGTATTTCCAGCAAAGCAGAGGAACCGCAAATTGCAGAGTCTCTGGAATTCCAGCACAAGCTTCTTAATCCTGATTCTTCACAATCTCTATAAGCTTAGTGCCCATCCCTCATGGTCACTATGTTGACTGACTGTGGCTGAAGGCTCAGCAAATGCCAGAGGTAAAGGCAGCTTTCGGGGGTATGCACAGGGTGCCTAGTGCCTGGGCCTCCAAACATTAGTGAGAACTAAGAGCAGAAAGCCTGTGGTCAGGCCTTCTGAGCCCCATGCAGGACAGCAGCCGAACAACTGCCTTATCTTCAGCCACAGAACCAGGGGGCCCGTTATCAGACTCAGCCAAAACACACAGGCTCAGAGTTCCAAAAGAACCAAGTTTCTGAACACTATAATCAAATTCCACTCAGAAGTGAACCGGATGGAGACACATTCATCTACAAATACTGATAGATGGTAACCTGCCTCTATAAAACCTTAAACGAATCAAAAGATGGGGAAGATAAGGCGTAACAGCCTTCCCTGATAATCCTATAATGGAAATGCAAGCAAATACATGCTCCTTCTGAATAACTTCCTACTGACACTCTTCAAGCTCTTTGCTTGTCATGGAAAAAGTTACCCTGCTGCCTAGCCAGCCAAAAGACCTTCTTATCCATCCACTAAGGCTCAGTGGTAGAGTGCTCAGAGTGCAGAAGGCACTGGGTCCAAGCCCCAGCATTTTTCACACACAGGAACACCACCACTATATTGTGACACATGATCCTGATCAAGGGCTGTCAAAAACCAGATCCACAATCCTACAAACAGCTCTAATGAAAACATTCTGTTTGTTCTGAGATAAGGACATTTAGTTGAATATTAATATGGCCCATCCCCTCTCCTGCCATTGAGAATGACTCAGGAAGTTTGCTGTCTCTAGGACACCAGCCCAAGCAGAAGCAGCACAAGCTTCATCAGCAGGTCCAACCTGTAGCTCCACAGAACCAAGAACATTATGCAAGACAGTCAATTCAGTCAACACTACTTCAAGATGTGTTTCATCGGTAACACAGGTCAAGCCATAGAGATCACAATGGCAGAAAACTCAACAACATCCAATTCTGGCTGTTGGTAATGCTCTGATAAAAGAACTGCTCTTCCGAAAGACTTAATGGCCTTTGGATGAGGCTCCATCAATGCTTGATACAGGATGCATGGTGTACTTCCCCTCCCTTGTTCACCCACAGCTCAGTGTGTGTAGTGCAGTGACTACATAAAGACAAGTGGGAGCCCAGATTACACAGGCACCATACAAATTCTAGGGAAGAGACCTTTCAGGACCCACACCCACTGCATCTGGGATAGACACCAAGTCACTGAGTCAGCAAGCCCAGCAAGCAGCAGGCATTCAGCAAACTGGGTCTCAAAGAAGGAAAATGGTAACATCTAAAAGAGTGTGCCCCAAGACCACTGATATTCTATGGGACCAGAGTACAATGGGCAGGGGGCAACATTTGCCTTCCAAACATCAACTTCCTAAAATCTGCAGGATACTGCCTTCACCCCTCCCCTCTATGCTGAGGGATCAGTGTGCTAAGATTGTGCTGCAAATCTTCTTGTAGCCCTGATTAAAACTGAAAAATACTGAAGAGTAAGAAGAGGAACAGCCAGCAGGTGGCATGTGAACTACAGGGTAGCCAAGAAAGAATAGCAGAGGCCAATTTACAATGACATGAACAAACAATGAAATGAGAAGGCAAAATCAACAGCTTATCAGGAGCAGGAGAAAAAGACACCCAAGTGGCAGGAGTCAGGCAGCTGGCCCACACTGCCATAGAACCGTAATCTGCTCCCACAGGAAAACCCTTTGCAGCTGCCAGCACTGCCTGCCAGCCAGCCTGACACCATGCTCTGCATTCTACCATTAGGCCTCTAATCCATTTCACCCAAATTTCTGCTCAGATGTCCTTATAAGATCCCTAGGCTGGGTGCTGATGGCTCACACCTGTAATCCTAGCTACTTAGGAGGGTAAGATCTGAGGATCACAGTTCAAAGCCAGCCTGGGCAGGAAAGTCCATGAGACTCCTATCTCCAATTAGCTACTAGAAAACTAGAAGTGGCACAGTGGCTCAAATGATAGATCACTCGCCTTGAGCTGAAGAGTACAGGGACAGGAATAGTACCAAAGTTCAAGCCCCATGACCGACAATAATAAGTAAATAAATAAATAAGCATATAAATAAATAAATAAGATCCCTAGGAACATAGCTCTTTGGCCTTACCAGGTCTCCTAGCCCCATGAATGGGATACTGACCTGCCACCCAAGACCAGCAGAGCCAACCCAGGACACTAGGGCCAAGAGCAATGTAATGACTCCAACTACTAAGAGTAAGGCTCCTCATCCTGGATGCCTGGCTAGTTCCACTTCAGTGTCTGACAGCTGCTGGGTACCCCATGCTCATTGGTCACCCTACCTGTCACAGAGTCCATGTGCACCAGGAGCAACACAGAGCAATGAGCCACAGCCATGTGAAGTTAGAACATAAATGACCAGCACACAGAGTATAAAATAAAACCCACCTTGGAAAAACACACAGAATCAGGCAGGGGAGGTACTGGGGAACTCACTTTAGACACCGGAGATGCCAGTGAATAGAGCCCATGGTGACTGCTTCCCCACAGAGAGTAAAACATTGGGTATGTCCACAGGACACACTGAGCTCACGTTTCCTCCCAGGGTGGTTGCATCAAGTCTGGGAGCCCAGGAGTCCTGAGACAGGGCAGAGAAAATGAGTGGCAGGGACAAGCCTGCTGCTGGAGCCTTTATTCCCCAACTTCTCCCTAAAGAAAAAGCATGAGCTATTGAATCCACACTTGTGACCCCGCAGAGGCTATACAACCATGCATATCATGCAGAGCTCTGGTCCACGGGGATCTCTGGGCAGACAGTGATCTGTTACTTGTCACAGCAGTTAGTACAGAAAGTACCTCACTTTAAGCACACACTTTTCCTTTCTCTTGGTAGTGCATTCTGTTTCATACAGTAAAATGAAGAGCAACGCCAGGTTCTACTACCAAATCACTTCTCATGCCATTCCATCCAACAGTATGTTGAAAGTGAAAAAAGGAATCTTTGTCATTTTTTAAAGCAAACTGATGTAATTATGTCCAACATAACCAGCTAATTCTTTTTTTTGGGAGGGGTCCAGTCGTAGGGACTGAACTCTGGGCCTGGGCGCTGTCCCTCAGCTCTTCAGCTCAAAGCTAGCGCTCTACCACTTGAGCCACAGCGCCATTTCCAGCTTTTTTCTTTCTGCTTTAGTGGTGCTGAGAAATCAAACCCAGGGCCTCAGGCATGCAAGGCAAGTGCTCTACCACTGAGCCAACTTCCCAGATGCAAACCAGCTAATCCTTTAGTTTATTTTTTATAATTATCTTTAAGTAGTTGTACAAAGAAGTTCCCATTCTACAAAATAGTATATGAGTACAAAGTGTCTGACAACATTGTCACTCTCTTAACCCATCCCTTCTCTCACTTTTTTTATTTAATTGAGATTAGGTGATTACATAAATTTCACATATTTACAGTATTGTGAAATAGTGATACTTAGAGTCACGATCACATTTTATGAGCTTTGTCAATACAAGTTATTTTTTCCACATCTGGTGATGTTTACATTTCTTTCTTTTTGCTTATTGTAGGATGTTTCCACTTATTCTGTTCCTCTTCCTGGCTTCCCTCTGTGTGTGTGTATATCTATCATATATATAGTCAAGAAAATGGAGTCATTTAGCAATGACATGACAAAATGGGTGGCTGTCCATTGTTTCTTGAGTCCTGTTACTTTGCCATATCTTCTTGCATTTGGCTTTATCATCAACATATCAGGGAGACCATGTACCATTTCTCTCTTTGTTCTTGGCTTACTTTGCTCAAAATAATCTGCTCTAGTTCCATCCATTTCCCTGCAAATGTCATTATTTTGTCCTTTCTAATGACTGCATAATATTCCATTGTATATAAGTACCACAATTTTTGGATGCACTTATCAGTAATGGGGAATCTGAGTTGTTTCCAAATCTTGGCTATTGTGTACAGTGCTGCAATAAACATAGAGGTCCATGTGTCTTTGTATACTGGTTCCTGTTGCTCAGGGTAGATGCCTAGGAGTGGTATGGCTGGGTTATAGGGGAGACCTATATTTAGCTTTCTGAGGTATCTCCAGACTATTTTCCACAGTGGTTGTATTAGTATACATTCCAACCAGCAATGCAGTAGGGTTCCTCTTTCTTCCACATCCCCTCCAGCATTTGTCATTGGCTGACATTAGGATGTGGGCCATTCTGACTGGGGTAAGGTGTCTCAGTGTTGTTTTTATTTGCATTTCCTTTACAGCCAGGGATGATGAATATTTCCTCATAACCAGCTAATTCTAAGAGCCAACTGATATAAGAGAGCAAAAGAAAGGGTAACACCGTCAAAAAAGAAATGATTCCCTGATTTCTGTAAGTATAAGCCCTCTGAACATCACCTTTATATACTTTTTTTTTAATGTTATTCATGGGGCTTGAAATCAGGGCCTGACCACTGTCCAGGAGCTTGGTTCCTGAATGCAAGTGGCTCTACGACTTTGAACCACTGTGCCACTTCCAGTTTGCTGGTGGTTAGTTGAAGATAAGAGTCTTACAGACTTTCTTGCCTGAGATGGCTTTGAAACATAATTCACTCTCAGCCTGCTGAGCAGCTAGGATGACAGGCATAACCACTGTCATGCGGCTCAATTTTTAAAAGTCTTTAATACTTAAAACCAAGAAATGTACTCATTACTTGACTTAGGAAACAGTAACCTCTCTGTGTATCACCTTTGTCATAACAACAACAAATAATAATAAAATAAATTATTAAACCACTATCTCCACATGAGAAAGAGCCTGTGGCCTGACAAGCAATGGCAAGCAGGGTGGGTCTGAGCTCTCTTCACAGACCTGCCTGTCCACAGGTCGGTCTGTGCAGGGCTCCCCTCCTCACCGTGGTCAGGCAGCATTTACCCTATGGCTCTGAAGGAGCCTGATCATACAGAGTGATCCTCCACACCAGGTCCTCCAAGGAGTCAGGAATAAATGTGAGGCACTCCATGAGTGTCAAAGGTTAAAACGTAGTATTGGCAAAGACACCAAGCACTTGCTGTAGAGAAAAAAAAAGAGGCTGAATGCTCAGAGCAAGCAGGGACACAAGAACCAGGAAGCCAACAAGCAGGTATTAGAGATGAAACTCTCCGGAGCCCTCAAGTGCCACTTACCATTTATGATGGAAACATGGGTAATTTCCACCAAACTCCAGCCCCCAACCACTGGCTCAGACGAGAGCCAGTGAAGCACAGCCATCCCCCAAGTCTTGCAAGTGTTATCACGGTACACACGCATAAGGAGGTGAGACTAGACAGGCCCTAAGGTCCAAAAGAGTAATATTTCCAAAGGACTGAGTTGGATCTCAGACCCTTTCACTAGTTCTTGCAAGAGCTAATATGGATGACCGGCCTCTTTCCTCCTCTAGCTTCCTGTGAGGTGGGGTGATATCTCTGCCCACATGAGGCTCTTTCCAATGCCAGGAAGTCCCCAACATAGCTAAGGTGATTTCAGCAACAGGCTCTTTTTATCTCCAGAACTGTTAGCTAAAGCAACCTCTTCTTTAAGAAGTACCCAGCCTCTAATACCTTATCCTGTTAATGAGATACTAAGAGATCCTGAGGGTTACACACAGTTTCCTCCCAATGGCCCAATGAGTCCCCATGGATGCCCTGAGTGAACATCTACATGGTAATGATATCACAGGGCCCGTGTGCTCCCTCAGTGACAGCTCCCATGGCTGAAGCTCCACCACAAATCCACAAAGGTCTTCTGGAGTCCTGAGAGAAGAAGAAGACTGAACACAGTCCCATGTGCCCCTGGAAATGGACTTAATCCTGCACCCAATATACAGGGTAAAAGTCATACCAGCCACTGACTACTCAAGAGACCAGAACAAGTCACACATCGAGCTTTTACACCAGTAGGGTCAAAACACAGCCTCCACAAGCTACACACTGGTTCCAACCCAGTTCCTCAACTACACAAGGTTACTTTCATGAAGTCAGTTTATCCACCTGGAAAACCAAGAGACAGCACATAGCAAATAGTATCACTTGCCCAAAAACATGCCTGTCATGAGGCAGTACTGGGCAGAACTTAGCTCCTTCCTAGACTCAACAAAACATTCTGTGCAATAACACAGGGAGGAATAGTGCAAAGAAGCCTGTGAATGAGCTGCTCTATGAAAACCACTCACATCTTCCTCATTATTTCCATCCGGCTATGAGGAAACTGGGGCTTCAAGATATGTTTGGTGATGTAACATCCCCTCCATCCATGAATGTAAGCACACTCAGTGCCGACCTCACCTTCTGACTACTGCTGCAGAGCATCGTACATTGAAGAGTGGTGCGAGTGTCCCAGACACACCTGTGGGCTTGTGGCATGGTACTGCTGGGTGGCACACAAGTTTGAGGCTGAGGATGAATTCTGCTTTCATCATCACCTGTCACAGCAATGAGCACAGGGCACACAAAAGGAATGTGCAGGCAGAGCTATGTAGTATGAGCTGCCCACAGCCTCAGCCCTGTCCCTGTTAAGGCCCCCATGACCTCACTGACTGGGTGGAAGCAAGCTTTGCACTTGTCACTCTGCAAGGAGAGTCCTACATCACACTATAGGACTGCACTGAGGTCATCCTCCTAATCCTCCTACCTGCCTGTGGACTCTGCTGCTGTCTTCAGGATGACAGCAAGCACCCCAGGATGATCTTAGGTAGGCAGTACTAGCATGCGACTGAAAGACCATTCATTTTTCTAAGGAGCTCTAGGTTCCCATGGGCAGGGCCCTTGCCAGTACTGATACAAAGGAGCCACCTCAACCCACTGTCAGATTCATGCTGCTGTGGAGCCACTCTGGCCTCTTCTAATTCCTATGCGGAAGCACTAACTCTGTAGGAGGATTTTGGAGGTGAGTAGGGTAGGTGTGAGGCCAGGAAGGTAATGTGCCCTTTGGAAAGTTAATGCACTCACCACACACTTCTCAGGCCAGCACAAATCTGGACAGCAGGACACAAGGAACGGGGCATATAGAAAAGGAATAGGGGGTAAAGTTCAAGAAGCCCTGGTAGTCATAAATTAGGTTCAGCTCTGCCAAAGAGAGCACAACACTCAGATTTCAGTGGTCCATCCTAAACACTGAGCTCTGCTAGAGAACAGGGGATTCCTTAGTTGCTGATAATCCTGGAAGATGAATATACAATCATAACCCAAACCACAATGCAAACCAAAGACCTGGGTCCAGCATTCCTCCAAAAGGGAAGAAGAGGGTTTACTTTCTCAAAGCCTACTGACCTGAGTGTGGGTAAAGCTACTCAGAGATGCTTATCCAGGACACTGCAGGGTTTAGACAGAGTAATACCAAGTGCCATTACAGACTACAAATATTAGCAGTGTCCACCTTGAAACCAGCACTTCACAAGTACAAAATAGAAGTAGTTGGGCTTCAAAACCCTTGAGCACAAACACAAATGACAAAAAACAAACACAAACACGTATCATTATGGGGAAGGGCAAATGATTGGTATCGCATCTACGTTATACTGAGGACTGCTAAAATTCATCATCACCAAGCTATTCACAATATGAGGAGTTGAAGGAAAGTGAGACTAAGAGAAATGACTCCTACTTCAGAAATTTGTCTTACAGAATGCAGCTTCACACAGACGTCAGGGCACTGCAGCTTCCCAGGGTGGAACCTACCTGAAAATTCATGTTAGGGTCCCCTATCTTATTATGAACACACTATACTTTAAATCCTCCTCTGGGCCAGCTATGAGACACAATGATTAATTCTCACAAATTAATAAGACTTGGTATATCTTAGCAATGGTAAATAATGCTGCAATAAACATAGTTGTGCTGGTAGCTTTACTATGGTCTTGCTTTTGATCATTTTGGTAAGTGCCCAAGAGTGGGATTGCTGGGTCATAGGGGAGCTCTATGTGGAGTCTTTTGAGGAACCTCCATACTACTTTCCAAAGTGGTTGAACAAGTTTACACTCTCACCAACAATGGAGTAAGGTTCCCTTTTGTCCCTCCAGCATCTTGCTTCTAGCCATTCTATCTGGGGTGAGGTGGTATCTCAATGTTGTGATGATTTGCATTTCTTTTATGGCTAGTGAGGTTGAGCATTTCTTCATGTGTCTATTGGCCATCCTTCTTTGTTGTTGCTTTCTATGTCCCTCCTCCATGGTATAACCCCTGCTTTCACTGTATTTGATGTTGTTATAATTTGTGGAGGGGAAGGAAAAGAACAAAAATTTTTAATAGGAATACAGGGGGATCCATTACAACAATGAGATGTACAAGATGTTATGTCGAAAAACAAACTTTACAACTTTGACTGGGGTTGGTGGTGGTGGTGGTGGTGATGATGGTGTGGAGAGGGGCCGGTGGGAGGAGAGAGAAAGGGATGGGAAGGGAACACAAAGGAAGAAGCAACAATGCTTGATAAGAAATGTACTCATTATCTTGCCCATGTAATTGTAACCCCACTGTATGGTATTCTCACAATAAAAAATAACACTTGGCAGCTGTGACCAAGGAAACACAACCTGCAAAGCCAGCCCATTGAAAATTACGAAGGATTCCTGAAAAATACTGAAATGATGGTAGAGAGTGCATTGTCAGGAACTGGAAGGTTTATGGTTAAAATGACAATTATCCCCAAACTGACCTATAAATTGAATATAATTCCAGTAAACATCACAAAGCATTTTGTAGATATCAATGACCTATTTCTAAAATATATTTTAAAAAGCAAAGGAATCTTTAACAGCAGGACAATCTTAAAAAAATATTTAGGACACTGCCACTACTACCATTTTTAAAGTCAATGTAGTATTAGGGGATGTGTCTCAAGTAGTAATATGCCTGCCTAGCAGGACGGGGATAAGTTAAAACCCCAGTTACACACACACACACACACACACACACACACACACACACACACAAAATTGCATCTATACCAGTTAACACCAAAAGAATATGGAAGACTAGCGCAAAGCTGGTTATTTAAAAACAGAAAAAGAAACAGACCAATATGTATATAGCAGATTTATTTGACAAAAGCGACAAACATATTTAAGCTATTCAAAGGATTGAACTTTGCAAGAATACTAACACAACAAATTTGGGGGGACAAGATGGTCCTTCATCCTACCCTCATGAAACAGGTATGATGGATCATAAATCTGTACATAAGAAGTAAAATTACGAAGCTTCAGAAAGAAAATACACTTGCAACCTCAAAAATAATTGTTTCTCTTTTTGCCGTAATAAGGTTAGAAATCACACTTTCTAATCAGGTACTCTTCAACTGGTGGCACTCTTCCTGTCCAAACAGACGCTTCTTTTGTGCTCATTCTGACATCATGTCTCTTCTGGTCCAAGATAAAAGCCACCAGGAAAATAGCAAGTCCGCCCTATCCCCAGTATTCATAAAAATCATATGCCAGGGGCCAGTTAGGTCCCATGAACATCCCTGCAACAGTTGTGATCCATAACCCAGACCTTCTCCACATCCGACTCCAACAGGGTAAATTCCTGCTAAGTCTACAGGGGACCACCATTCTTAATTATACCCAATTCCAATATACCAATCATTGACATAAAATGAACTATTATTTTCATATAGACCACATATATTCTTCTATATGCTTTAAAACATCTGTAGTTTACATATACCAAACATAATTTTGTAAGGGATCATAACAACAACAAAAAAAAGGTCTGTACATATCAGCACAGTTGCAAGCAACTTTTTTTAATAACTCTGAATTGCATTCTTTGAACCCAGAGATACAGAACTTAATAAGACAAAAGAACAATCGTATGAAATTAAAAGTTCCATTTATAATTTGATGGTGTTAATTCAGCGCAGTAATAAGCAATAAGTCAGGTCTGGGATTATAGTTAAATAATAGGAACTAGCTAGCATATGAAGCCCTGGATTCAAGAGGGAACATAAGAAAAAAGGAAGGCAAGGCCAGACAAGGGCAAGGGCATGGGCAAGGACAAGGGCAAGGCCAATGCCAAGGCAAATACAAGGACAAGGTAAGGGCAAGGACAAGGGCAAGGGCAAGGATAAGGACAAGGGCAAGGGCAAGGGCAAGGACAGGGACAAGGACAAGGACAAGGAAAAGTACAAGGGCAAGGACAAGGGCAAGGACGAGGGCAAGAACAAGGCCAAGGCCAAGGGCAAGGGAAAGTGCAAGGGCAAGGACCATTTAAGGAGAAGGGCAAGGAAAAGAGCAAGTACAAGAGCAAGGGCAAGGACAAGGGCAAGGGCAAGGCAAGGGCAAGGGCAAGAACAGGGACAGGGACAAGGACAAGGGCCAGGACAAGGACAAGGGCAAGGAAAAGGACAACGGCAAGGGCAAGGAGAGTGCAAGGACAAGGACAAGGGCAAGGGCAAGGACAAGGACAAGGACAAAGACAAGAACAAGGACAAGGACAGGGAAAAGGAGAAGGACAAGGGCAAGGACAAGGATAGGGACAAGCAAAAGTATAAGGGCAAGGACAAGGGCAAGGACAAGGGCAAGGACAAGGACAAGGATAAGGGCAAGCATGGGCGAGGACTAAGGCAAGCACAAGGGAAAACAAGGGCAAGGACATGGACAGCGACAAGGACAGGGACAGGAACAAGGACAAGGGCAAAGACAAGGACAGGGACAAGGACAAAGACAAGGGCAAGGGCAAGGGCAAGGACAAGGGCAAGGACAAGAACAAGACTCAGAGTTTGGAGTGCCTATATACCAAGAGTAATGCCCTGGGTTCAAACCCCAGTACTTCCAAAAAATAAATTTAAAATAAGTGATCAGGGCACCCCATAATCCAATCCCTAGGGAAAATGAGTGGCTGAAGGCCAGCTGGCCAATTCTCACAGAATCCCTGGCCAAGTGGCTATGATGCAGATCGGGTTTCTGGGCAGCCCAGGGCAAGGGTTCAGTTGGGCTGACCTCAGGCCAGCCCAATGCAATTTGATATCATTGAGTGCTCCTCTCCCCCGCCTGCCCTCTCCCATTCCCCCCATCCCCTACCCTCTCCCTCTGGCCTACTTGTCCCCCTCCAGCCCCCTGCCATCCTCCTCGACCTCCTCATGTCCTCGTCCTCTTCACGCCCTGTCCCCCCATCCCCCACTTGTCCCCTTCCTGTCCCCCCGTTCCCCTCTGCCTCCCTACCTTTCCCCCTACACTCCCCCTCGTCTCCCCTCCTGTCCCCCTTCTGTCCCCCTACAGTCACCCTAGCGTCCCACCTGCCCCCCTCCCCTTCCTTCATCCCCCTCCCTGGCACCCCCTGACCCTTCTTCCCTTGGCCGTCCGCTCCATCAAAGGTCGCCGTGGATCTCTGGCCTTGCTGCCAGCTTGCTGGCCAGCTGAGGTCTGGAGGGAGCAGGACTTGAACAGAAGGAAGCACCCGGTGCTGGCCACCCTGGCTTGATCCAGAGAACCTGGGGCGCCCCCAGATGGGACTCGAAGCATTAGAGTGTTAGAAGCAGACTGGTTCCAGGAACAAGTCGGAACCAGGGCCAAGGTCGGACTAGGGGCTGAGTCTGTCCGGGTTCTCAGAGCAGCCTAGGACCAAGGGCTGTGATCCAGACCGGGATCAGGCCAGGGACCGCCTGGGGCAGTGCTTGGGCTGGCCCCTGGCACCTCCTGGCAGGGCTCACCATGGCTGCTCCAGGGCTGGCGCCTCCCTCCCTGGCCTCTCTGGGCACCGCCCCTCCCATCAAAGCTCACCTCTGAGGCCACTCCTGGCTTGGCACCTCTGGAAAGAGCTCACCTCCGTGGCTGCTCCCAGCTGGGGGCTCTCAGGCTCATGGCTCCCTGCAGCCCTCACCTCAGATGCCACTCCCTGGCCGGGCTCCCTGCTCCCGGCTCTGGGCAGTGCTCACTTCAGCAGCCACTCTGGGCTCCAGGATTCTGGCCGGGCTCACCTCAGTACTTGTGGATACACGGGGCCACATCCACGGGTCTCAGGATTCACTCTTGTGCCTGAGACTCAAACAAATGGCCAGAAAAGATGGATTCTCTGTTCCACAGTAGTATGGCAAAGCCTCTCCAGCCACCAGCTGAACGAGGTCTGGCGGGGTGGGCCCACGAACCAAAGACAAACCCTGGGCCCTGAGGCCCTGCCTTGGGTGCTCCCGCCAGCTGCTCTGGAGAGGCAAGGAGAAAGGATGGGCAGAGGGTAGCCAGGGCCCGGGGCTGGTAGGAGGTTGGAGCCACCTGGGGCCCTGGGGACCAGAGCAGGTTGGAGGGTTTGAAGGATGTGAACAGTCACCCGCCAAGGAGCCATTAGGCAGCTTCCGGTTTCTTTGACTGTGGTGGACAATGTTCTACCGACATGGGTGTGTCTACCCCTGCCTTCACCTGTTGGCATACACTGGGATCTAGCAGTGCACACCATCTCCCCACACTGCAACTCTGCAAACTTCAGGGACATGCTAAGCACATCACTTCTTAGAACCTAGCACAATCAGCCCTGTTTGTTTTTGTCACTTTAATAACTAGTGATTTTGATCCACAGTTCCCTAATTTCTGGTATTGGGCATCTTCTCCCTGTACCTCTCATGATATAGACAGGGCCTTTTGTGACCTGTCAGATGCATTTTGCCCAATTTTTTATCATGGTTGTTATTGTTACTTTCAAATAGTTTTAGAGAAGAGTTTTGACTTAACAAGTCCATTTATGTGCACAGCAGATCTTGTACAATCATTTCCCTTCCTCCACCTATCCCAGTTGGGTTAGGTATGAGTATATTGAGATTCCATGGCATAACCCCATCAAAAAGCTAACAGCTGAATAAAAGTTAGTATCTGGAAACTGAAATTTGTCTTGACTAGAGGATGTGGATGCTAATGGGAGGGGAAGTGAATGGAGATAAGAATGGTGGGAAAATGTGCACATCAGCCTTGCCTCCATTTTCAGCTTCATAGGGATCCACTGCCCAGTCCTCTGTGTGTCATCCGGGCATCAGGTGGAAACTAAATGGACCATCATGTATTTCAGAAGAGATGTATGCATAATGGATAGGAAGAGCTAGATAAAACATTTCTTAGTATCTTCTGACCTCCGTGCTCCATGTTTTGTACACTTTTCCTTTACCCAGGAAATTTCTGGCACCTGAGTGTGTTTTTCCCTGCTGAGCACCAAAGCATCCCTTCAGGAAAAGATTTGCTAAAATTCTTTGCACTTTAGTGTGACTGGCTTCTGCTACCTCTGAGGACAGTACACCAAGATGAGTTCTAACTTGTACCAAAAGTTTTCTTCTGGAGAGACATTTCTAAACTCGAAACTGAATTGGAAATTATCTTTAAGGGACAGGAAAAACTTTCTTTTTTAATCTTCCTAATATCCAGATTATCAGTGATGAGTCAAAGCTAAGAAAATGCATTTTCTTAAGAGTATAGGGTTTGATGCATCATAGGCCCAAGTAAATATAGTGAGGACTTTTTCCACACAAAAGTAAGATCCCAAAAGAAAGATAAACCTCATAAGGATATATGTCATTATCTTTAAAATGTGATACCTAGGCAGTACTCAGAGGCAAGTTTATGGCTCTGAGCTCCTACATCAACAAATTGGAGAGATCTGAAACCAACAATTTAATGACACATCTAAACGTCCTTGAAAAAGAGCAGCAACATAAACTCCAATCCAGTAGATGGAAAGATATAATTGAAATTAAATCAGAATTAAATTAATTAGAATCCAAAAAATACTATAGAAAGAATCAACAAAACAAAGAGTTGGTTCTTCAAAAAAATTAACAAAATTGACAGACCCTTAGCAAATCCTATCAGAAAAAGAAGAGAACACACCCAAATAAATAAACTCAGAGATGAGAATGGAAACATCCCCACGGAAACAACCAAGATTCAGAACATTATAAGGGAATACTTCTCAAAACTTTATGAGAATAAGTTTGAGAACTTGACAGAAATGGACCTTTTCCTAGCAAATATTGACATGCCAAAACTAAACCAAGATGAGTTAAACCAGCTTAACAGGCCCATATCAAGCTTTGAAATAGAAACAGCAATAAGAGACTTCCCATCTAATAAAAGTCCAGGACCAGATGGTTTTACAGAGGAATTCTACAAGGCCTTCAAAGCAGAGCTCACACCAATACTCCTCCAACTCTTCAATGAAATCACAAGAGAAAGTTCATTACCGAACACATTCTATAAAGCCATCATAACCCTCATCCCAAAACCAGGCAGGGACTCATCAAAGAAAGAGAACTATAGACCCATTTCTTTGATGAACATTGATGCAAAACTTTCAACAAAATTTTTGCCAATAGACTTCAACAATTCATCCAAAAAATCATACACCACGATCAAACAGGATTCATTTCAGGGATGCAAAGCTGGTTCAATATACGTAAATCAATTCATATTATTCATCACATCAACAGGAGCAAGGATAAGAACCACATGGTTATCTCAATAGATGCAGAAAAAGCATTCGACAAGATCCAACACCCCTTCATGATGAAGGTTTTGGAAAAATTAGGAATCCATGGAACATTCCTCAATACAATAAAGGCTGAATATGACAAACCTACAGACAGCATTATACTTAATTGTGAAAAACTAAAGCCATTTCCTCTTAACTCAGGAACAAGACAAGGGTGTCCACTCTCGCCACTTCTCTTCAATCTAGTATTAGAATGCATAGCTACAGAAATAAGACAAGATGCTAACATAAAGGGGATCCAAATAGGGAAAGAAGAAATAAAATTGTCCCTCTTTGCAGATGACATGATTTTGTATTTAAACAATCGCATAGACTCCACTCCCAAATTACTCAAGCTGATTCAAAACTTTGGCAAAATAGCAGGGTATAAAATTAACCCCCCCAAAATCAATGGCTTTTCTGTATGCAAACAATGAGAAAAGTATGGCTGAAATTGGAAAGTAACTCCATTTGTAATAGCCCACAAAAAATAAAATACCTAGGAATTAACTTAACTAAAGAAGTGAAGGACCTCTATGATGAAAACTTTAAAATCTTGAAAAAGGAAATCAAAACAGAACTTCGAAAATGGCAAAACCTCCCATGCTCATGGATTGGAAAGATTAACATCGTGAAAATGGCAATACTTCCCAAGGCTATCTACAAATTCAATGTTATACTTATCAACATTCCAACCTCATTCTTCAAGGAAATAGAAGAGGCAATCCAAAAATTCATATGGAACAATAAAAGACCCCGAATAGCAAAAATGCTCCTCAACGGAAAGAACACTGCTGGAGGAATATCAATACCAAATTTCAAACTCTACTATAAAGCCATAGTAATCAAAACAGCTTGGTATTGGCACAAGAACAGACCTCAGGACCAATGGAATAGAATTGAAAACCCAGAAACGAACCTACAGACCTATAGCCAACTAATCTTCAATAAGGGAGCTAAAAAAATAGAATGGAAGAAACACAGCCTCTTCAGTAAATGGTGCTGGCAAAATTGGTTAACTACTTTTAGAAAACAAAAACTAGATCCTTATATATCACCCTGCATCAGAATCAACTCCAAATAGATCAAAGACCTCAGAGTCAAAGCAGACACTCTGAACACATTACAGGATGGAATAGGAGAAACCCTAGGCCTCCTTGGCTCAGGCCGAAATTTTCTTAATAGAGACCAGGAAACACAACAAATAAAAGAAAGGTTGGACAAATGGGATTGCATGAAGTTGCAGAGCTTCTGCATGGCAAAGGACATAGCTAGCAAGATCAATAGAAAGCCCACAGATTGGGAGAAGATCTTTACTAGCCATACACTGGACAAGGGTCTCATATCTAAAATGTACTTGGAACTCAAAAAATTAAATCCCCCAACAGCAAATCCTCAAAGAAAGAACAGCCCAATAAATAAGTGGACTAAAGTCTTGAAGAGAAACTTCTCTGAAGAAGAAATAAGGATGTCCAATAGACACAAGAAGAAATGCTCAACCTCCCTAGCCATAAAAGAAATGCAAATCAAAACAACATTGAGATACCACCTCACCCCTGTTAGAATGGCTATAATTAAGAATTCTAACAGCAACAGATGCTGGAGGGGATGTGGACAGAAGGGATCCTTACTTCATTGTTGGTGGGAGTGTAAACTTGTTCAACCACTTTGGAAAGCAGTATGGAGGTTCCTCAAAAGACTTCACATAGAACTCCCCTATGACCCAGCAATCCCACTTTTGGGCATTTACCCAAATGTTTACAAAGAAAACTACACTAAAGCTACCAGCACAAATATTTTTATTGCAGCATTATTTACCATAGCTAAGATCTTGAACCAACCCAGATGCCCCTCAGTAGATGAATGGATCAAGAAAATGTGGTATATATACACAATGGAATTCTATGCCTCCATCAGAAAGAATGACATTTCCCCATTTCTTAGGAAATGGAAAGGCTTGGAAAAAATTATATTAAGTGAAGTAAGCCAAGCCCAAAGAAACAAAGGTCCCATGGTTTCCCTTATTTGCAATATCTAGTATATGTATGAGTCAAGCAGGAAAGGTCAGATAATTTAATGTTAGGAAAATGAACCCTTAGATATGTATTTAAATGTTTTTTTTTCTTTCATGCATTTGTGTCTAACTCATTTATAAGATTATTTCTTTGTAGCTTTGTATGTCCCTCCCCCACAGTATAACCCCTGCTTTCACTATATTTGATGTCGGTATAATTTGTGAAGGATATGGGGTGGACCTGATGTAACTATCAGAAGTACAAGTTGTCATGTCAAAAACAAACTTTACAATTTTGGTGGTTTGGGGGGGAGGGATTGGGTGGGGGGGCGGGGGGGGGGCTCGGAAGGGATGTGATGGGCAAACAAAGGAGGAGGCTGCAATGCTTGATAAGAAATGTACTCATTATCTTGCCCATGTAATTGTAACCCCTCTGTACAGTATGTTCACAAAAAATAACAATTAAAGTTAAAAAAAATAAAATAAAGTATGATGCCTGATGTAGTGGCATACATCTGTATTACCCAGCACTATAGCAATTAAGGTAGGAGAAATGAAAGTTTAAGGCTAGCCTGAGCTGTATAGTAAGAACTCAAAGGCAAACAAACAGCCCTCTTAGAAAATTAAGAGGGTTTTAGTTAAAGGGCACACTGTGTATTTGTGATAGAATCACAGGAAAATACCTATGAAAAAGCAAAGAGGCTGAGTAAACATGGAGGCCAAAAAAGGAGTGAGCAATGTAGAGACACTGATGTGCTTGTGTGATCATATTTTGAATCGATTGCCTTCCATTAGGACTTCCTGCAATGATGGAAGTGTTTTCAGGTTCAGATTCCAGTATGGCCATCCTCAGCCACACTTGGCCTACTGGGCACAGAAAATCTGGCTAGTGTGACTAAGCAAGTGGATTTTAATCTTGAGGGATGTCAACTTATTTTAAATAGCTACCCAGAACTAGTAGTTTACACATTGTAAACTGTAGTTATAACACCATTGCTTTTGCCAACTGCAATTCTAAAAATATTTTGTTAATAAACGCTCTTGATAGAGAAATGATAGAACTACCAATATATCACAGCTTTCAAGATGCAAACAGCTTATTTATTGACAAGATGATTTCTTTTTTTTCTTCTTTTGTGAAAATATTGTACAGAGGGGTTACAATTACATGGGCAAGATAATGACTACATTTCTTATTGTACCCTTATTTTGTTTCCCCTTCCCATCCCATCCTCTCCCCACTACCAACCCTCATGCCCCAGCAAAGTTGTAAAGTTCGTTTTCTACAAAACGACTTGTATGTCTCATTGTTGCAATGGGTCCACCTGTATCCCCATTTAAACGATTTGTTTTTCCCATTCCCCTCCACAAATTATAACATCATCAAGTACAGTGAAAGCATGGGTTATACCGTTTGAGAGGAACATACAAAGCAACAAAGAAATAATCTTATAAATGTGTTAGAAACAATCGCATGAAAGTAAAAACATTTGAATGCATATCTTAGGGTTCATTTCCCTAACATCAACTTATCTGAACTTTTCTATTTGACTCAGACATATGCTAGTTATTGCAAATAAGGGAAACCATGGGACCTATGTTTCTTTGGTCCTGGCTTACTTCACTTAATATAATTTTTCCAAGTCTTTCCATTTCCTAACAAATGGGGCAATGTCATTCTTTCTGATGGAGGCATAGAATTCCATTGTGTATATATACCATATTTTCTTGATCCATTCATCTACTGAGGGGCATCTGGGTTGGTTTCATATCTTAGCTATGGTAAATAAGGCTGCAATAAACCAAGTCGTGCTGGTAGCTTTAGTGTGGTCATGTTTGAGATAATTTGGGTAAATGCCCAAACGTGGGATTGCTGTGTCATAGGGGAGCTACATGTGGAGTCTTTTGAGGAACCTCCATACTGCTTTCCAAAGTGGTTGAACAAGTTCACACTCCCACCAACCACTTCTGTCCACATCCCCTCCAGCATCTGTTGTTATTAGAGTTCTTGATTATAGCCGTTCTAACTAGGTTGAGGTGGTATCTCAATGTTGTTTTGATTTGCGTGACTTT
The DNA here is from genome assembly GCF_019054845.1 of Dipodomys spectabilis. Classification (NCBI taxonomy): domain Eukaryota; kingdom Metazoa; phylum Chordata; class Mammalia; order Rodentia; family Heteromyidae; genus Dipodomys; species Dipodomys spectabilis. The sequence goes on from NW_024871105.1 coordinate 2,474,553, forward strand.
TATGGCTAGAGAGATTGAGCATTTCTTCGTGTGTCTATTGGCCATCCTTCTTTCCTCTTCAGAGAAGTTTCTCTTTAAGTCTTTAGCCCACTTATTTATTGGGCAGTTGTTTCTTTGAAGATTTGTTGTTGGCGGATTTAATTTTTTGAGTTCCACGTATATTTTAGATATGAGACCCTTGTCTGTTGTATGGCTAGTGAAGATCTTCTCCCAATCCTTGGGCTTTCTATTGATCTTGCTAGCTATGTCCTTTGCCATGCTGAAAACATGATTTCTGACTGACTCATCTCCTGCTCCAACCCATTACCCAGCTTTCATAGCCTTGGTGCCTTTCACTGGTTTCTGAAATGAGCCTTCAATACTGGATTTTGGAAAGAATTGGCTGGACTTACCTCTCCAGGATATCATTTTCTGCCTGCTCAATGAGAGGACAAAGCAGTGGCGTCAAGGCACCCATGCTATTAATGAGCTGCTTTTCCAGGGGTGACAACTGTGTCTGTGAGTGGTGTTGACTCTCAGGAGCATTATTTGATCTTGCATGAAGATCTATTTCCAAACATGCAAGAGATGTGGTTTTCTTCAGTATGCTTGGACTCATACCATTGCTTAGAGAAAAAGAAAATACAAGCTGTTAGGTGTCAGAATGCCACACAGGGTAAAATAAAGGGTGAGTGTATGAAAGGTGTCTTAGAGTGACAAAATCCTGAAGAGGAGAAAAAAGTGTAACAAAAGTTCTTATCACCCCATTGTTTCCTAGACCAGTGTGATCCTGTCCATCCTTCTTCGAAGTTGGTGAGGGTACAAGAGGGCTTACTGATCTCATAGTGGCTAAACTCGACTATATGACACACTTGTAATACTGAATATCAACAGGGAAGTCATCAGGCATAAAATTCTGTCTTTAGGGAAGGTGACATTGATGGATTCCACCCACACTTGAAGACAATCTATCAGAATGAAGTTGCCATCCTTGATCAGCATGGGTTTGCTGGAACTAGGGGAGATCCCTTTCAGGTCATCTGTAACTGATGACCTAGGATCACAGATTGGGGGGGGGGCAGCTCACTATGGACTTATACAGAATGATGTCATTGTTCAAATCTGTGTACATACTCATCCTGAAAGAATTTGGCTGCATGGAATGTAACTCTTACACAGAGACTCACAATTAGAAAGAAGTGATTCCTACTCGGAGCTTGTGGTCCTTTCTGTAGAAAAATTTGTACCTTCTCAATATCAAAATAAAACCTGAACAGACAACTCTTGGGCTCTCTCATTCCGTGTTTCAGCTCTTTGTCAAGAGCCATGCCTTTGGCTGTGTAGTGCTTCAGTCTTAGGGCTGCAGACAGAAGGGACACTGTGCGAAGGTCCTGGGGAGAGCGGTGGACATTCAGTGCACTTTCTGATTATGCATGAGAATGGACGAAAAATGCTTTGAAGTTCTTTATACTGTATCCAGACCCTTTTCCTGTTTGGTTGTTGCCATACACTACAAATGATCAGGAAAATGACTGCCAAATGAGATGACACAGATGAGTGTACCATATTCCATCCTGGCACGTGCCTTCAAGTGTCCATTTTTATGTTTAACAATAGTCACACTGCCTGTTTTTACCACTCCCCTCCCCCCCCCCCCCCCCCCCCGCCACCTGCCTTGTTTCCTGCTAGCTGTGGGGCTTAAACCCAGGGCCTGGGAACTGTCCCTGAGCTTTTCTGCTCCAGGTGAGCACTCTACCTTTTGATCCACAATGCCACTGGGGCTTCATGAGAGGCGGGAGGTGTCATGGCTACTGCGTGGCAGCAGCAGAGGTTGGGGGGGAGCGGCCTGAGCCTGGTCCCACCCCCCAACAGCAGGGCCATTGGGGAGGAGCCCTGGAGCATCTTGGGATCCCTGGAGCATCCTGGGGACCCCAGGAGTATTTTGGGAAGGACTGGGACTGCCCTGTAGGGATGGGCACCGTTGCTGCTGCTTCTTTTGGCCTCCACACCCTCAGAACTTGGAAGCCTGCTGGCCTCTGTGCCCCTGAATCCTGGATGTAGCCTGGCCTCAGCACAGAGCTAGTCTGTCCTGGATGCCTTCACCCTGGGCCCCAAGGCCATTCAGAAAGGGGTCAGGGTGTCCTGCTTGTCCCGAGGCCTCATCTGAGCCTTGTCTAGGTCTTTACACTGGCCATTCAGGCCACAGACCCTGGTCCTGCACTGCCCTGGGACCCGGCCCCAGTTAGCCAGGCCCCTCTGCCTGGTGGACCCTGAGACCGTTATAACCCATGGGCCCTGATAGTCAGCAGGGGCCTGATAGTCAACGCAACCCCTGGTCAAGCCTGCTGGAGGGGGCAGGCATCAAGAGGCAAGCATCACTGCTCTACAGACTGGGGCCTCACAGACTGATCTTTGCACACCCACGCTTGGCACACCTGGCCACTGGACAGAGCTGGACATTGAGACGCTGACGTCACTGCCCCACCTGGTGCTGCAGGAGGGACATGCATCTGAAAGGCGCATGTCAGGCCACCGAAAGAGGGTGTGGAAGCTCACATGGCAAGCTGCCTATTGGGATTGGACAGGGGGCAGCTTGGGGGACCAGCATGAATGGTGGCTTGAAACCATTAGTGGGGGAAGGCAGCAGCCTATTTGGGTATATATAGGCTGAGTGCTCTGAGGTCATGGGAACTTAGGGGGTAAACAGTCCATAGGGAGGAGACCAGGAGTTCTGGGGGAGGGGAGTCCAGTGCAGACAGAGACTTGACGATACCAGGAGTACTGAGGAGAGCAGTCCGGAGCAGATTGGGAGTCCCAACCGGAGGAGTCTGGAGCAGACCTGGAGTCCTGAGGGGAGGAGTGTAAGGGAAAACACTGAGTTTTCAAGGGAGTAGAGGAGGGAGTAGGGGAAAGCTTGTTGCAACACAGCAAGGCGGGCCTGTGGAGGCCATTTGGGGCCTCCTCTGGAGGTAATTTGGGGCCTCCTTGAGGGGCCATTTGGGACCTCCTCTGGAGGTCATTCGGGGCCTCCTCTGAAGGTCATTTAGGGCCTTTTCTGGAGGCCATTTGGGACCTCACTCTAGAGAGGCTTGTGGAAAGGCACCTTCTAGAGCAGAGCAGGGCAGGCCTGTGGAGAATGGAGAGGCCTGCAGTGGAGGAGGAAGGGAAAAGCCTTCCCCTTTGGAGGTTCAGAGGTTTGGAGCTTTGGAGGTCTGAGGTTTGGAGGTTTGCAGACTTACTAATTGGTGTTTTGCAGAGCAACTAATAAAGGTCGGAGGGTTGGGGCTGCCCACTGGGGGCTTGGAGGTTTGGTGGTTGAGGTGGCTCTTGGTTCTGGGTATCTAGCTGAGGACAAGGTAGACTCAGGACCCCTTTCTGGTGTAAATAGTGTAAACTAACTTCTTTTGTTCAACTTTCACTGTGCCTCTATGGATTGTCTTGCTCTCAGGACATCATAAGTAGACCTGTTCTGGCTCACAGCTTCTGGCTTTGTGCTTCTCTGAGGATCTTTCAGGCCCTTGGTCCCTTGCCTGGACTTGTCTAGGTACTAGGATCATCTACGCTGTTTCCACACTCCATTTTGCTAAGGTTCACCTGAAGTGGTCAGAGATGCAACTCTGCCTCTAAGGCGTCTGTCCCACTGGGACATCCAGAGGAGCCCTTCTGCAGGTAGACTTACTAGGGGACTAGCACAGCTGGATTGTCATTGGAGGGCATGCTTCCTGGACAGTGTGTAAGTTTCTCCTGCAAAAGGCATTTTATTTGTCTCATTTCTTAAATGAATTGTCGGTTCTCGGTGCTCTGCATACTTTTATTGAGTTGTTATCTTTATTGGTGTTGATTTTTCCAATATCTTCCTTTCAGAGACAAGTCTTTCATTAAGAAATTTCTAATGGCAACAGTGCCAGCCAGTCTGTGGTTTGCCTTTTCATTTTCTTGAGTGTTACTATTGAAATGTAATTTATCTTCTAAGAAATGAATAGTTTCAATATGTATGCTTTAGCAGCATTCAGTGTATCCAGAAGATTGTACACAGGGACTGTTGTTAACCAGGTTAGGCAGGTTAACCAGGAAAGGCATTCATCATTCCTTTTCCCCTCAGCCCCTGGTAGCCACTGCTCTGCTTTCTGTCTCTGTGACTTGCTACTCCATCTTAAATGGGTATAAACATATAGCAGTATGGCTCTTTCCCTTGACATGGAGTTTTCAAGCTTGTTCTTGAATTTTTGAGATAAGTCATTACCATCCACTGTATTGCCCAGGTTTGCTTTTAATTCATAGTGCTCCTATTTGCTGAGGTTATAGGTTTGTGCCACCACTCCTGGCTTTTTTATTCTTATTTTTAAGTCATATCAGACATTTTACTTGAGATGAAATAAACAGCTTATAGAAGTGAACTCCAAGAAGTAGAAACAAGAAGCTCTTTATTTTACTTTTTGCAATTCTTGTGTTTTTCTGGTTCCCCCCACACCTTTTGCCTCTGTTTTTGATATCTGTACATTTTGTCTTGTATGAAATTTTATCTGATTGGTGGAGGGGAAGGGGAACTACAGAAACGATGAGAGAAAGGGTGAACTAATTCAGCAGTGATACTCTTTAGATGTTGGAAATGCCTTTATTGAGATTAAGTGATTTCATATATTTCACAAATTTCACAGTATTGTGAAATAGTGATAATTAAAGTCACAAACACATTTTAAACTTCACAAGGCAAATGGTCGTTATCATGGTCTATAATGTTTGAATTCTATGAGTTTTGACAATACAACTATTTCTTCCCCATGGGTGATATGTACATTTCTTTCTTTTTGCTTAGTGTAAGCTGTTCTCTCTTTCTTTCTCCTTCGCTCCCTCCCATGGCTGCCCTTAAGTTGCTTAGTTTATTTTCATCAATATCCATTGCAGCTGATGGGCCCCTCTGCTGTATATTTTCCTGTTTCACTCTGATTTTGTGTCTTCCTCCTAGCTACCCTCAGGTTTGCATATATATATATATATATATACATATATATATGTATATATATGGTCAAGAACATGGAGTCATTTAGAAATGATACGACGAATTGAGCGGAGTTCCTTTGTTTCTTGAGACCTGTTTACTTGGTCATATCTGCTTGCATTTTGGATTTAACTGCTTTCAACCATGCATTCTTCTTGGTTAGAGGGAAGGTTCTGTTGCAGGTGTTGTTCTCTGGGAGGGAAGGAGGATGTCTTTTGTGGAGTACTCATGCTTTCCCTACCAAAAATAAACTGAAATGAATTAGATTACCTGAATAGATTTATTTACAATAAAATCAGAGTTTGCTCCCAAGAAAGGTATCACCAGACCTCTAAGTTCTGCCTGTTCAATGCCACTGGACAGCTGTTGAATAATTGATCCAGGCTGATACCACATCCTGTACATCATAGAGGTTGCCTCATTTCCCAGACTTTGTGTTAGAACAGCTTCTTGAGTTGTTCATTCCTGTTCAGGGATCTAACTTGCCATGTCACTGCTGTTCACTCATCTATTTTGCAACTTCTGAAGGCTTTTGATGTGAGGTCCTTTTTATATTTTGTCTTCAGGGGTAAACCTCAGAGATCAGGAAAACCTTTACTCCTGCCTTATTGCTACTACGAATATTTGGTCCTGGAGCCACTGTCTTGAGCTAAAGTCTCTGTTTTTCCCTTTTCTATAGTGTGTGTGTGTGTGTGTGTGTGTGTGTGTTGTGTGTGTGTTATTTTGTTTTGTTTGCCAGTCCTGGGGCTTGATATCAGGGCCTGGGCACTATCCCTGAGCCTTTTTTCTCAAGGCTGGTGCTCTATCACTTGAGCCACAGTGCCACTTCTGGCCTTTTATATGGTACTGAGGAATAGAACCTAAGGCTTCATTCATGCTTGGCAAGCCTATACCACTAAGCCACATTCCAGCACTTTCCTGTTTTATACAAATCAAAATCACTTTATTTGCAGTCTGTTTTTCTACTTTATATTGTAGATTTCATATTTTCAAATACTACATAAATGTTTGCCTCCCTTCTTCCTTCCCCTCTTCTACACTTCTCTGCCCTCTTGTCTCAATTTCTGCCCTCTGTGTCCTTTTCTTCCCTTTGTGCTAGGAATCAAACCTAGGAAGTTATGCATATGATACCAACTGCTTGCTTCAGTAGTAGCAGTTTTAGGTGTGACTAGTAAAAAGGTGCTAAGTTTATTTCCTCCACTGTAGACCAGACCCACAAAGTGCACTAAGTTCTATAGGCATCCTTAGAATGTTTAATCCTCCCTACTTTTTGAGATTGGTTTCCATGAAGCAGAGTAAGTCCATTTTAAGCTGTTTTCTTTTCTTTTCTTATTTTGCAGGGCAGGGGCAATCCTGGGGGGTTGAATCTAGTGTCTTGCACTAGATAGGTAATTAGGTGCCCTACTTATGGAGGTAGGGCCTGCCAACCCTTTTGCTTTATTTTCTGAATAGTGTTGTAGGGTTATTCTTGGACCTCTGTACTCTTGTTTATACATCCTCCATAACTGGAACAACAGGCATGTGCCACCACACCAGTTTTTCTTGAGGTGAGGGCTTGTGAATTTTTGACTGGCCTTGAATTACTGTCCTTTTGATCTCCACCTTCTGAATAGGAAGGATTCCAGGTGTGGTCTACTGCCCCTGTGTCCACTGAGGTTTAATGACTGAATCAAGGCTGGGGCAAAGCTATCGTCCATCTAGGAGCAAGTCAGAATATATGAAGATCTTTAAAGTATTTCTGGTTTTTGTTTTTCAATTTTTAGGTTTGGTTTGTTGTGTGGTTGCTTTGTTGCTCTGTGATTTGAATTCAGAGCACTGTGTTGGTAGGCATTTTCTGAGTCAGGTACTTTAGTCTTGGGTCTAATGTTGCTTCAGTTTGTTTTGAGATAGGATCTTGTGTTTTTGTGGAGGCTGGCCTGGCCTACCGTCTTCTTTATGATCCCCACATATCTGCATAACAGACATGGACCTCCCTTCTAAGCTTTTACTGTGAGAAATGAAGACTCACGAACATTTTACTCTGGCTGGCCTTGAAGTGTAATGCTCCTGATCTCTGCCTGCCAAGTAGCTGAGATTACAGCTTACGCTACTACACTTAGCTATTTTTGGGATTTTCAAACAATGATAAAGCCAATTAAAACAATATCTTCATGTTACCTTCACCATGAGTCTGCAGAGTTGTAAAGAACAGGAGTGATCAGACTCTTCTCCCACCTTCACCCTTCAGTGTACAGGTGTGTACTCTGGCACACAATCATGAGTCTTACCTGCCCAATTTTGAGGCAACGCGAGGTTTATGTAGGATCCTTCTCTACTCATGGACTTTCTCCCTGACCCTGAAATCCGGTCCTGTCCTTTATCCCAGGGTCCTTAGATTAGGAGAAGCTGTGTTCACTGGAAAGGCAAGATATATGATCTTCAATAATTTAGTGCATTAACCAAGCCTTATTCTGATAACCTGTTCATAAGAGCTGACTTCTCTGTTTAGCCTGTGTGGCATATCATAAGCAAGGTCAGTCTAATCTTTGATAGCCTTGAATGCACTTCTCAATCAAATTCCCAAATTATGGACTATTATGAAAGAGAGGGGAGGGGGCTGAGATGATTAGGACCAAATGAAGTTACCAATGTATGTGTCTTGAGAGTATAAAAGTTTTGCACAAGAAGGTGACACACTTTCAAATAAGTGCGCATAATACTTGTTTCATCCACCTGTCTATTGAGACTTGTTTAGAATCTAGCATATTAATGTATGTATTAGACTAAAGTTATCATGTGCATTTTTCTCATTTATTTTGATAAAATCTTTTTTCTAACAGTCCTCTTGCATTACCACCTTTGAGCAGACCATGCTATGGAAAACCACAAACCTGGAGTACCAGTCAGCACTCCAGAAGACTTGGTAAGGGAAGGTGATAGGTGTTTTTGGACACTTGTAATTTTGAATGCTTTAAATTAGATTTGTGCTGTCTTCTTGGGAGGGATTGGAGTGATTTTTTTTTGACAAGACAAGATTACCCCAATCTAGTTTTAGATCATTGGTACTGTTTCTTTAAGTAATCTTTACCATTAGTCTCTGATAGGGATATCAGCTATCTTCATTTCATAGAGAAAGAGATTGACACCTACAAATGTTTTAAAACAGCAACTACAGTTAAACCTTAGGTAGGATGTGATAAGAAAGATTTTGTATTTGGAACCAGAAGCTTTTTATACAGTGGATACACAGGCACACAATCAATACAGACTGCAGTGTTTGGAGAGGTAAATGGTTAATCTTCATGTTCCCATGAAAAATTAATGGTAACGTGTAGGCATTTAAGACAATCTGAAAATGGGCGTCAACCTAAGTTCTCAATGTGGGCTTTTACAGAAATCCAGTTGGAATTAAAAGAAAGCTTAAAGACTGATTGGAAAAGTCCATCCTGTTGACTCTGATAATCAGAAGAGTCAGGTTACAAAAAAGATACTATTCTGAATTGTTAAAGAGAAGCAGAAGATTGAGAACCACAAATTATGTAGCATGATGGCAGAAAAGCCTTGAGAAATCAAGTTTCAAGAAAGCTGATCTGAAAAGTGAGATGCATGTTGTGCAAGTTTTGATGTGAGAGCAGAAGTAGATTGATGTCAGAGCTCCAGTACACAGGAAGAATAAAAGGAATTTCTCCTTTCCTCAATCTTCTTTAGAAAATTCTGTTGTGTAGGAACTAGCTGATATTCATTCACATTAGGAATGGCCATCTTCTTAATTGAGTCCACTCATTTTGATGATCATCTCATTTGTTATCATCTGGCCAGATGCAGCCAGATATAATGCTCAACCAAGTAAAGGGCACCCTATGTTTCAATTGCATTTACTCGTATCATTATCTGTCAGAACATGGATGCATGGTGGATCTTTTTATTAGCTCGGAAGCTTTCATCTTATCAATATTATGACACCTCCTTTTCCCTTTCCCTTCCACTTCCCCTTTCCCTTTCTTCTTTCCCCTTTTTCTTTTCCCCTTCCCCTTCCACCTCCCCATTTTCCCTTCTCTTCCCTTCTTTTCCTTTTCTTTTCCTTTTCCTTCTCCCTTTCCTAGTCCTAGCCTTTCTGTCCTTTGCCTTGCCTATGCCTTGAATTTCTTTTTGAGTTTGCTTTTATTCTTGGCACTACTCCCACCTTTTCCTTTCCCCTTCCCTTGCCTTTGTCTTGCCTTTTTTTTTCTTATGTTCAATCTCAAACCCAGGACTTCATATATGCTAGCTAGTGGCCTATCATTGAACTACTTCCCCAGCCCTAACTTAAATTTATTATTAGACCGAATTATCCCTTCAAATTACTTTCATTTTCATACAATTTTTCTTTTGTCTTAGTGGCTTCCATATCTCTGGGTTCAAAAAATGTAGTTCAAAATTATTCAGAAAAGATAATTGCAACTTTGCTGACATTTTTAAACCTTTTTGCTTGCATGATCCCTTTAAATAATACTGTATAAGGCATTTAACATAATGCTTACATTATATTAGGTACAAGTAACCTACAGATCATTTAAAGCACATAAGAGAATGTATATAGGCTATAGGAAAATAGGCTGTTTTAAGTAAATGACTGTGAATATCATTTGATTTTGATATTATTAAGAATGTTACACCCTTGTAGACTCTGAAGGAATTTACCTTGTTCTAGATGAATGTGGGGCAATTTCTGGATTATGGATTATGTTTCAGGGATGTTCATGTGGCTTATCTGGTCTTAGGCGTGTGATTGTTAGGAATTCTAGGGGGGAATGCCTCCCCAATCCCATCGGCTTCTGTCTTAGACTAGAAGAGACCTTATGAGGAAATGAGATAACATGAGGAAAAGAAAATCTTGAGACCATGACTAAGAAGCTTCATTTCCTGTGTTTTGTGGAAAAACCTAGGCCCATAAACACAGAATTGAGCTGTGAATTGAGGTGAATCAAGTGTGTGATGCTGCGGTTTAGTTGTATGCTACCCTTATGAATGGTCATCAGCTTCTCTTGGTCAATCAATCATTTTTCCAAAATGCAGATCTAGATATGATTTTTTATCTGTTTATGAATAGGTATGCTTTCTTAACTGGTTATGAAAATGTTGGCTCCAACATCCAACAAAAGCCCTGAAACCAACAGCAAAACACACAAACAAAAACAAGGCAAAACAAAACAAAAACCTTGGCTTTAAACTGCTCTCCCCTACAATCGTCAGTGTTTAGTTGTAGAACATTAGTGTTTTTAATGTTTATTTCTCGATATAAAACCCGGGCCTCACACATGTTAGGCATTTTCTCTAACATGTCTCCAGCTTTTTTTCACTTTTTTGATTTTTCAGATAGGGTTTTTCATTTTTGCCTAGGTTTAGCTTTGTCTTATAGTATTTTTACCTACACCTTCCATGCCACTGGGTTTACAAGTATGGATCAGCAGGCTTAACTTGTTTACGATGGAGTGTCACTTTTTCATGGCTGTCATCAAACTTCTGTATTTGCAATCTCTGTCTCCTGATAAGCTGGGGTTATAGATATGCATCAGCATGCCTGATTGGAGACTTTTAAGTGTTCAAATTATTTTTAAGTTTTAAAATGATGGGTACTGCATTTTGAAGGTGAAGGACATAGGTTAGTGGCTAGACTAGGGAATGGAAAAATGCCAAATCACACAAAGGTAAAAAAATGGGACTTTGATCAATGTCAACATGAAAAATTGGCAATTTGGGCATGTGCTGGAACGATAGAGTAAATGTAACTTTGCTTTATGTCATTTGGATGAACATTTCTGCTGATAAGTACTAGAGAATGGCAAGTAAACAGGAATAATGGTAAAGGATCCTAACATAGTATGAAGAGAGGAAAATGTTCATCACACATCCATGCATAATCAGAATTGTACACTGAATTTCCACTGTTCTTCCCCAGAAGCTCCCCACAGTCTGCATTTTTTCTGCATCTCTAAGATGGAAACACCATAGTCTCTAAGGCATAACCTTGGACAAAGAGATGGAAACATGTAGTAAAGGTCATCATAAGTGTCTTCTGTTCAGATTTATTTGCTTATGAATGTATTTATTTTATTTACTTTTTGGTTGGTCATATGGCTTGAACCTAGGCCTGAGTGCTGTCCCTCACCTCTTCAGCTCAAGGGTAGCTCTCTACCACTTGAGCCACAGCACCACTTCCGGTTTTCTGGTGGTTTATTGGAGTTAAAAGTTTCATGGCCTTTCCTGCCCGGGCTGGCTTTGAACTGGGATCCTCAGATCTCAGCCTCCTGAGTAGCTAGGATTACAGGTGTGAGCCACCAGTGCAGGGCCAGATTCATTTGTTTTTTCCAGTCCTGGGGCATGAACTCAATTCCTGAGTACTGTCCACTTGAGCCACAGAGCCACTTCTGGTATTTTCTGTTTATTTAATGCTGAGAAATGGAACCCAAGGGCTTCATGCATGCTAGGAAAGCACTCTACCACTAAACCACCTTCTCGGCCCCATGTTCAGATTCATTTTGATGCTAAGAAGGCACAATGTTTTTTTTTTTTTTTTTCTAGAAAATGTATAAGTGCACTGTAGGAAACACTTAGTTTTCAGACTATCCCAGTATAAGAGGTTACATTCTATGTACCCAACTTCTTTTATCATGTGTATATGCACAGATTTGAACAGTGAAAATATTCTGTGCAAGACCCTAGTAAGTTCTCTAAAATCTGTAACTTTAGTGGGATGTGTATATGAGGACTCATTTTTGCATCATGCGGATGACCTAAAAGTGATCCACTCTAGCTCTACCAAGCTTAGATCAAGGATGACAACTTCATCCTGACAGGTGAACTTGTACACACTAGATACATCGTCCTCAAGTATGGATGGAAGACTTTCCCTAAAGACAGGAATTTCGTGCCTGATGACTTCCCTGTAGTTGTTCAATGCTCAGAGAGTCTCATATATAGTACAGTTCAGTCACTATGAGATCATTAAGCCCTCTAGCACTCTCATCAACCTTGAAGAAAGGCTGGAGGATCATACTGATCTGAGAAGAATGTGCCCATGGTACTCGGATTTTTGTTACAGGGTTGTTTTCCTTACTTCATGATTGTCACTCTGAGACATCTTTCACACAGTCACCTTTATCTTACCCTGTGTGGCATTCTGACACTGAACAGCCTGAATTTTCTTTTCATATTCTAAACAATGTTATTTGGTCTAAGCATAGTGAAGAAATATCCAGGGGGGGACATATCTCTTGGGTTGCTAGCAGTAGGGAGATATCCACGGCAAGATCAAAGAATGCTCCTAAAACAAATGATCCCTTAGGAGTACCACCTCCTCTTTTTGACTCTACCTACCACCTGGAGCAACGCCATCAAACACTCCCCGACAGAGTCATTACCTGTTACTGCCCAGTTGTGTTAAGAAATGGTTTTTCTTTCTTGCTATTGTTTCTAACATATTTATAAGATGATTTCTTTGATGCTTTGTATGTCCCTTGCCCATGGTATAACCCCTGTTTTCATTGTATTTGATGTTGGTATAATTTGGGTAGGGAAAGGAAAAAAACAAATTGTTTAAATAAAGATACAGATGGACCCATTGTACAAGATGATATGTCGAAAATGGAACTTTACAACTTTGGCACTGGGTGGTGTGTGTGGGGGAATAAGGGAAGGGATGGTAAGGGGAAACAAAGGAGGAGGCAACAATGCTTGTTAAGAAGTTTACTTATTACCTTGATCATGTAAGTGTAACCCCTATGTATGGTATTTTCACATTAAAATATATTGAAAGGGAAACAGAACAAAAAAGAAAGGAGTAAACCAGTGGGTTCACAAAACTTATCAACCTTTGGTCCTCAGTACAGAGAAAGATTTCTCTACCACTTATAGGACAGGAACAATTAATAGATGGAAGAATTGCAGCATAGCCTGTCATGCAGTTGGCAATATGCTAAGGTAGGATCCATCTTCTCCACCTTTACTGGTAGAGAAAGAGGATTCAAGAGTAGGGCCATCTATTCCTTATAGAGACAATAGGGGCAGTCAGGAAAAGCTAACCTCATTTTATTTTCTCCTAAACACTAGCCATAGATAACCCTAAACCCATACCAACAAAACAGTATGTAAAAGACGGAACTGCTATAAGGGCATTTATTGGAGATGAGAACAAGGTTATGTATTGGAGGTTTATTAGGGGGGAAGTTATGAATTATTTTGAGGGAGGAAACTCTTGTCCCTGCTAATGATGGAGGAAAAGTTTCCCTTTCAAAAGGGAACCACTCCCAACACACTGCCGTTAGGAATGGTAGGGGTAGCCAGAGGCACTTGAGGCACTTGCTGTCTGCAGGTGGGTCTGCTGTGGAGCCCTGGTTCCCTGTATTCCATGGCTGTGAGATGCCTTCGCTCAGGAGTTAGCACATTCTTTGTTGGCTCTTTGTGCCAGCCTGTGCCCTGCCTGTTCTTCTCAAGGTAACTCTCTGTCTAAGACTAGCAGCTTCTTATGTGTAGGACTTGACACATGTCACTTTAGAGCAGGAAGCGTTGTGGGGTGCTTGCCCTAGCTACATTCTGTCTGTGTCTGAAGTTCTGCCTTTGGTTGAGATTTCCCAGACTTCATGGGAGATACAAGGGATTCCTGGGGGCATGTGACACCTACTCCATGCCTTTGCCCTTATTTTGCCACTGGGACTATACCAGTGTCTCTGGTGACTTTCTGATTTTTAGTGTTCCCAGAAAAAGAAGCTTTCCCTTTACCTAGGCTTCTGGCTTGAGCGGATGATCATGGAGAACTGCCCTTTCCCAGATAGCTTTCTTGTCATTTGCCATTTTTACCTGTACTAAGCCACTGAGAAAACTGTTTCATATGGTTTCTGAAATGGTTTTCAGGAGGAGGCTGTCCCTTCTGTAACAATATAGGATGTCCCCGCAGGTGTCTCCTTTAATGTTTTATTTTGAGGATGGCAGCTCCTCTTCTGAGTTGTGATGTCCCAAGCCATGTATCTCCTCCACCAGACTCGTCTGATTTAGTGTTGGAGGACTCATGTCATTGTTACTTTGTGGAAAATTTTTACCTTGGCCCTTGTGGAGGTCACTATGGTGCAACTCTTCTGGCCCTGCCCTCTGCTGAACGTTGTCTTGTCCATTTGTTCATGCAGTTCATGGGAAGCTGCCATGTCCACACTGGTGACACTAGAGTTTAAAGTAAGTAAAGTCACATTTTTCAAGTTATCTGATTCCAGAGGCTGGTCATCCTGAAGACTGTGGGCCTTTCCTGTCTTTCTGCTCTCCAGTTTCAGTTTTAATTCATTGAAAAGTCCATTTTTTAAAGTCTGATAACTCAGACCTTGGGAAACCAATGTATCCATTGGGATCTTTTTAGTGGTCAGGATACCCTGTGCTTTGCTTTGATTGATAGGTATCACTACGGAAGCTTTGCTCTCGTTGGTGATGTTGCTTTTAGCTTCTAATGGAAGATTACAGAATTCCTTTGTCTTGAATGTCTCTTTAGAGATATTATATAGGGAAATTTTCTTTGAACGTATCCCTTTTTCATCAGTCCTTTGAATGCTTTGTCTAAAAATTTGTTTCTTATCGTCCGTATCAGGTGCAGCCACTGCTGTCCTCGGGAACACATTTGGACTGCACATATTGTCTGCTATGGATTGTGTCACACTGGCTTTTTCTAGGACACCATGTGTTGGGTGCAGCAAAGGCCATCTGCCCTCCTTCATTCTATGTAGGTTCTCAATGTACTCGTTGTTGGTATCAGAGAGTAATTGTCTCTGAAACCACTGTTCTTTCTTGCTCACAGGTGAGGCTGAATTTGTTGTTCCCATCTTCTTTGGCTATTAGCAAAAGACTTTTGTCCAAGGGGCTGGGAAACCCCAAGTTTAGAATATACTCCAGAAATAGAGGTGGATGGGGAGGAAAGTTTAGAGTTGGAGCAAACCAAGATGGACCTTCTTTCACATAAGTGGTTTCTATTGATTCCTGGGCCTTCTGGGGAAGACATTTCATTGTCTTCATTTGAAAAAAAATGTAATTCTGTCTGCCACGATATTTGACTTGCTGGAATCAGGGAAAGAAATATCATGGGGTGTGGCCAGACTTCTATCCTTCCCTATGAGTGGTGCCAAAACTCTCTGTTTCTTTTGGCTAGGGGATTTTTCACACAAGGACAAGTGCATGCTGTTGGAATGACAGTCCCAGGAACCTGATACTCTTTGATTTCTGTAAATTTCTTGTTCCAATGTACTTCCAGACATCCTGGAATTGTTTCTGATGCAGAATTACCAGTCAGGTACTAAAATCATTACCTGACACAATCCCTGTGAAACTTTCAGAATTTGACTCAGACTGAGACTGTGAACTATTATGTGGAGCCCCCACTGAGGCATTGGACAGATGGTCTTTGGGGCCAGTCTCTGCACTGTGTCCTTGTTTCTTCCCTACTTCCTCATCTACCAGAGGTATCTCTATGCTCTTCTCATTAAAACTTTCAAGTTATCTAGATTCAAAGTTTGGATGTTTGCACTTCTGATGTTTAAAGGAGGAAATCCATGAGAGACTCTGACTGCTGTTAGACTCAGAGCTTTGCAGAATTTCTATCCTACGACTTACCAGTAACAGAGACTCCTGGATCCTGTGGGGCAGGCCCCAGTTTTGCTGGATGAGCCTCTTTCTGATGCTCTAGTTCTTGCCGCAGGTCACTGGTGAGGGGGAAATTACTAGGAAGGATGGAGACCATAACTTTAGCTTTAGAATACTGTCTGACCAATGGAAGTTTTGGAGATGGAGAACAAAAGTATTCCTGAAATCTCTGGACCACAGAGGGTAAATCCCACACATTCTCTTGCTTTTTCTGCAATATATTATATTCTGGGTGATAAATTTCAGATGGTGTAAGGAGATGTGCCTCACTCTGCAGTCCATGAAAACAGACTCCACAGGCCCTAACGGGAGGTTCAGGAGATGGCAGGCCATGGAGCAGAAAGTGAAGCTGGGCCTGTGCCTGGGTTCCTAGAAGATGTTGGTGCAAAGCCTCAGGCAAGACTTGAGATTGGATCTCAGGCAATGGCAGAAGTTTAGGGTCAGGGATTACTGGTGATTTGTGGTCTGTGAAGACGTTGGAGATTATATTGAAGGAGACAAATTTCAAAGAATAGTCACCTAAGCCATGGATCATGGAGCTTAACGCTCACTGTACAAAGATGGAAGATCCCAAAGGAGTTGGATAGACTTTTGCCGAGAATGGCCTTCATAGGGATTTGGACATAAGGCCTGCATGTACTTGTGCAGCTCCCCTTGCTTGATGTTGGAGCTCCCAAATGGAAGGGAAATTGCCAATTTCTGCTTCTCAGCAACTGACGCTAACACTTTCCCTACAGAATTCAATTGGCGTCGTAGCTTATCTTGTTGGGCATAAGAATCAGTTTTTCTTTCCCTTTCTTTCCACATCAAGAAGCCACCTCACTTCTTGATTTGGATCTCTAAGAATGCTAGAATGCCAAGTCTGACAATTGCATGGTTATCAGGCTCGATGTGGTAGGATGCAGCAATACCTTCAGAAGAGTCCTTGGAAGAATGGAGGGCAAGGGATTCCCGCTTGGCCTCGCATTATACTAACTCTCAAGGGGGCGGGCTTTTCACACCCAGCTCTCTGTAGGACAATTCTCTGGTTAGTGGGTCATGAGTGGGCAAGTCAGAAGGTTTGCCAGTCATTCCACAAGTGGAAGCATGTTGGAGAACATCTCCTATTCCCCAAGTATGATGTTCTATGGGAGGAAGATTTGAGGCGAGTTGTTGGGATGGCAATGGAGCTGCTTGAAACTTAGTTTCCAAAGGAAACATAGTCTCTAGTGACAGAGCATGATCTGGTGGTAAGATCACCTGCTTGGGAGAGTCTGTGGAGGGTAGTTAGAGAAGGCTCGGGTGTTGTAGCTGGAATTACATTTTCTGATAGGTTTTCTGAGAGAGGAGTGTTCAGTGATGCAGATGACTTTTTCACAAGAGTTTTGGAAAGTAATGGAGACCCTGAAGAATCAGCGAATTTCACAGATGCTTGAGATAGCAAGTGACTGGCCTCCACCACTGTCTTGCTGCACACCTGACAGAGGGGGTCTAGACATAGCAGTTTCCAAAAGTGAGTAGTGTTGGGATGCTTGTTCAATAGGCTACAGATAACAAAATGTACAAACTTATAACTAGGACCAGTCCTGTGAATAGAGGGTCTGCTGGTCTGTAGTACAGGAGTAGGATGGGGCAGGGAGAAGGGTGCAAAGAAAGGACTTTTTTTTGTTGGTCCTGGACCTTGAACTCTGGGCATGAGCACTGTCCCTCAGCTCTTCAATTCAAGGCTAGCACTCTACCAATTGAGCTATAATGCCACTTCCAGAGAAGGGTCTTTTGAATCTAGCTACAGTCTTCATAATTTTCATCTACTCCCTATCCTGTCCTCATAACGGTACCCATTACTTTATCCCTCTCATGACTCAGGCTAGCTGTACTGAATCCCATGTATGCAAAGAATAATAGTGACCAGTCACCTTGACACCACAGAAAGCAGCTTCTGCTCCTCCTCAGCTTCTTTACTCAGAGGTCTTCGTCTTGTAAAATCAGGATGTAGTTATACGTGATAAAAGTCAGAACACAGAGATGTTACAGGAGAACACCTCTTAGTATAAGGCTCTGCTTTAAATAAAGGTCTAAAGCTCCAAGAATTAATAGACAAAGTCAAAAGTGCAAAAGTAATGTTAAGATTATTCATTTGTTTATGTGACTTCATTTTCACAGCATCTGCATGTCAACCTGTACAGTACAATACAATATCAAACTCCCATGTGAAGCACAGAAGTGACTGGACCCCTCAGACATGAAGACGGAGAAAGCACTTTGCACAATGTCAGGACACAGGTATTGTGACTCAAAGCATCTTCTAGTCCTTTCTCCAGATCTTACCTGGCCAGCAGCACCCACTCCAGCACCCACCCAGATCCTTCATGTTGGCAGAGCTGGGACTCTGAGAGGCTTCTCAGTCCTGTCTGTAAGCCTCTCCTCTGAGCGTCATTTTCTGGTATTCTGTGCCTAGCAACGATTGTTCTCATGGGCCTGTTATATCCAGAAAAGAAAAGGGGAATTCAGTTCTGGCAAGCTTAGATCAAGGAAGAAGAAACATACCTCTAAATTCTCATCTTTTTTTCTGTACAATATTGTTGGTCTCTGAAAAGGTTACAAAATATTTGGAGATTAAATTTGGAAATTATAAAGTATATAAACCATTTCTACAGATATCATTTTTATTTAATTATCATTTTCTCAGTTAATTAAAAGTGCTTTATAAGTATAATTTTAATTGCCATGTTGGCTGTTTGGACAAACACCTATGGGACTTGAATGACTTATTTCCCCTGATGGAATCTATGACCTCAGAAAGGAAGTTGGCACCATTAAACCATCCTGTAAGAAGAATGGCAGCCTGTGTCTACACAGAACACGCTGGTTTTAATTATACGGTCATTTTATTCCTCCTTCTTTGGCCCATCTATTTACACTGTGGGAGTTGGTTTCTACAGTGATGGTGTCAGGGTATTTGCTTCACCTGCTGTCTTAGTAACTAAATCTCCTTCTAATCACTCCTTGTTCTGAAGCATTTCTAATGAATGCTCCCTGTTTTCATCTCCCAGAAGCTAAATGTGTATCCTGAATTTCAGGAGACAAGGTCCTGGTCCAGGCAGACTAGTTGATAGTAGTAGATAAGTTGCTATGGGGCCACAGATGTGGGCTTCGTGGCTCTTATTCAAGGTACCTCATCAAAGTTTATCTGTCTTTTCCCCATTGTAGTTGCATATAGTAATTTAAGTTTCTTAAGTTTACTAACACAGATACATTGAATGTTTCTTGCAATTTCTTTCCCTCACTTTACAGGCACCATGAGGAAATGACTCTCAGAGAATGGTTTCTTTTACCAATTTCCTCTATTGCTTGGTTTACATGTATCATTTGGGGATTTTTTAAAATAGTTTTTTAATTGTTACAGCAGAAATAATTTTCTTAAGCAAAAAAATAATTGGTTATTTTATGGAAACTCTAAGGAAATACTATTTAAAACCAATAACTAATAGATGTACAAAGATCAATAGTCTCCCCTTCCCTTCCCTTCCCTCTTTCCCTTCCTTCTGATCATTCTGACCAAATATTCCCACCAAGATTTCACAGTGCTATATTTAGAGGATGGTTTCGTGACACAGATAGATATGTCATACTGATCTTGTTTCTGAAGGGTGTTTTAATCTTATTAATTAACCAACCTTTACTGCTGTTCAGTAAAGCTCTCTTGAGAGTGAAGGGTCTTTGATTAGTGAAATTTCCTAATTGGATCAGACTCTCATCAGAATGTATCACAATATGCTTTACCTCACGCTTAGGATCCCATTGTTTAGCATAAAACTACTTCAACAAGAATTCGATCAACCTGTGTCAATATTAGCCTGCAGATATTTGGAACTAGAGAAAAGATCAAGTCACTTAAGCAATCCCGGAATTTAAGGAAAAGGGATGGAGTTTTGATTCATAATAGTATAAATACATATCGTATATGAATTTGGGTTTCTATATAGTTACTCTCCTACACTGATTGCAAATTTTAATACTTCTTTTTCCTGTGCATCTCACCTTGGTTTCAAAGGGTTTATTATGTGAATACTGTATTCATGCACAGACAAAAGTATTGCAAAGTGTTTTTTGTTTGTTTGTTTGATTGATTGATTTTGCCGGTCCTGGGGCTTGAATTCTGGACCTGGCCACTGTCCTAAGCTTCTTTTTGCTCAAGGCTATTGCTCTAACATTTGAGCCGTAGCACTGCTTGTGGTGGCTTCCTCTTCCTCCTCCTCCCCCTCCTCCTCCTCCCCCTCCTCCTCCTCCTCCTCCTCCTCCTCCTCCTCCTCCTCCTTCTCTTCCTCTCTGCCCCACCTCCTCCTTCTCCTCCTCCACCTCCTCCTCCTCCACCTCCTCCTCCAACTCCTCCTCCTCCACCTCCTCCTCTTCCTTGTCCTCCTCTTCCTTCTCCTCCTCCTTTTTGAGTCGTTTATTGGAGATAAGAGTATTACAGAGTCTCCTGCCCTGGCTGGCTTGGAACTCTGATCCTCAGAGCTCAGCCTCTTGGGTATGGAGGATTACAGGTGTGAGCCACCGGTTCCCAGCTGTAGTTTTAATGGATTCATTTTCAAGTCTTAGTTATTATTACTATTTCTATTTTGTGTCATCAGTGCCTTTAGCTTTTTTGTTTGTTTTTTGGGATAATTTAAAGCAAAACTCACCTATAAACACTTCAGTTAATCTTAAGAAATGAAAAGAACTAAAGTAAGTACTAACACATTAAAGTACTAATGTATAATATTTTATTAGGTTATCATAAAAGTTTGTTAATTATCTGCTCACGATTGAGCAGTTTTTTTAAAGAAAAAGTTGTGTTTCAAAGACTACTCCATAGTGGCAAGTGATTTCTACAACTTCATTATGCTATATGTATGACCATATCAAGTGAAAATTTATGTCCTTGGGTACTATACTTTAGTTACTAGCAGAAGCTCTCTTCTTTAGTTTTGTCCTCTCTGTAGTCCAATTAAAAGAAGTTGAAGGTGGCCAGAAGGAAGTGGTCACTATAGATGTATAGTGACCACTTTTCATGGGGCTTGAACTCTGGGCCTGGGTGCTGTTCCTCAGCTCTTCAGCTCAAGGCAAGCACTCTACCACTTGAGCCACAGCGCCACTTCTGGCTATCTGGTGGTTTATTGAGATAAGAGTCTCACAGACATTCCTTCCTGGGCTGGCTTTGAACTGTGATCCTCAGATCTCAGCTTCCTGAGAAACTAGCATGACAGGTGTGAGCCACTGGTGCCTGGCTAAAAGACAACTTTTTATTCTAACGTTTCGGTACTTGGGACCTTGTTGATCTGGAGAGAATATCCTTTCCAGGGATTACCAGACTTTATGCCACTACCCATCTGTTGGGGAATGGTCTGAAATGTGAGGACTAGATAAAAGACTTACCACAGCTAGTTGGAGCCTATGCTGTAGAGGCTGTTAGATTTATTCAAATTAACACATTCTAAATCTTCTTTTGTGCCTCAGTGGTTCCTTCCATAAAATTCACTCTGTTGGGTCTTGCCTGTGTTTTCCCTAGTCTCTTACTGCCTCCTGACCAAACTTTGTGTTCCCTTTATGTGTTCCCAGCGTGGTAAGCATTAGTAACTAGCCCTTCAACTAATGAGTAAACAAAATGGAGCATATCCATACAATAATATATTTAACCATAAAAAGGAATGAAGTGCAGGTCTATGCTACACATGGATGAATCTTGAA
Organism: Dipodomys spectabilis; assembly: GCF_019054845.1. NCBI lineage: Eukaryota > Metazoa > Chordata > Mammalia > Rodentia > Heteromyidae > Dipodomys > Dipodomys spectabilis. Next base: position 2,495,872 of record NW_024871105.1, read on the forward strand.
AATAATTATGGTAAATTAACATTATGCTAAGAAAAGATCACACTATTGTAGGACTCCAGTCATAGGACATGCATAGAAGACAGAGAAATGAAGGAATTAATTTTGTTCAGGAGCTGGGGGGGAAGATGGAATGGAAAGTAAATAGCTAATGTGTGCAGGGCAGAATCTTCAAAATATTCTGGAATTAGTGATGACAGTTTCACAACTTTGTAAATATCAATGTATTATATACTTTATTTTTAGCTCTTGATGTTTTATTTTTCTCATGCCAGCATATATTAATGTACAAAAGAATGGATTACATGACATATCATGCATGTGCATAGTATACTTTGACCATATTCACCACCATCATCATTTCTTGGCCTTCTCACACAGATCCTCTTTCTCTTCCAAAACCATACTCTTTCTACTTCCAATTTTTCTCTTAAAATCTAGTTTTTTCCTATGAGAGAAAAATATGCTTTTTTCCACGTCTGACTTATTTTTTATCACCATAATTATATTCAGGTCCACCTACTTTCCTGCAAATAACATTTTCTGTTCTTTATTATTGTGAATGATTCTCCTTGTGTTTAACATAAATACACAAGGAGACATACACACACACATAAACACATACACACAGCACATACATACAAACATTTCCTGTACATCCCCCACCCACATTAAGAGGGTATTTTTTTTTTTTTTTTGCATCTAGTATCTGCTGCTATTTGTGGATATTTTTTCCCTTCTGATAACAGTTGTTTTGACTGAGATGACATGGAATCTCAATGTAGATTTGATGACTAAAGATGCTGGACTTTAAAATGTATTTGTTGGCTATTTGTACTTTTTTATTTGCCAGTCCTAGGACTTGAACTCAGAGCCTGAGCACTGTCCGTGAGCTTCTTTTGCTCAAGGCTAGCACTCTACCACTTGAGCCACAGCACCACTTCCGGATTTTTCTGTGTTTGTGGTACTAAGGAATCGAACCCAGGACTTCATGCATGGTAGTCAAGCACTCTAACACTGAGCCACATTCCCAGCCCCCCATTGGTACTTTTAAGGACTGTCTCATTCATTTGGCCATTTATTGATGGGATTTTTTGCTGTTTAATTTTTATTTTGTTTATATTATAGATATGAATTCCCTGCAGATCAATTAAACTACCTGAGCATTTTCACTCATTTACTACAGATATATACCTTGATATTTGTAGATCAGTGGTCCTGCAAATTTCTATTTAATTTGTAAATCAGACATATTTCCATTTCCATTTTCTACACTACGATGTCACTCTTCCTTTTCTTTTTGCTTTTTTCCAAGTGTCAGGATTTGAAATCAGAGCCTAGCACTCAGCTAGTATTCTACCACTTCTGTCAGCCTTCCAGAATAATTATTTTGCTAAACATTTTTGGGAATGGAGTCTCATATCCCTTTCTACTTGGGATGGCTTCAAAGTAGGATCCCTGAATCTCAGCCTCTTGAATAGCTAGAATTATAAATGTAAGCCACTGGCTCCCAGCTCATCCTTCTTTCTAATTATGATGCTATCCATTATTCCTTTTATGATTTATGCAGCAGTTTATAGCGAGTAAATTTGCAGTTGATAGAAGGTACATTTGTCAGAGTACAATAGATTTGTTAAACAATTGTTATGAAGAAAGGGTCTATCATTTCATAAGTTAACCAATGAGTACATTTCCTATCTTTGGGGAATATCATCCTTCCCTTTCCTTTCCCTCAGTCCAATAGATTTTTATATAAGAAAGATAGTCAAAACAAGTTCCAAGGAAGATGCAGTAAGTTTACTTCATTGCTACCTGAGTCTAATTTTAATTTGGATCTAACTTGTGTCTAGATCCTATTACAGATGGCAATTGCCTTCTGTTTTTGTCTGTCTTAGTGATTGCCTGTTTTGCTTGTTGCTACTGGTTTTACTGTTCTCTAGTTTTAAATTTTAGACAGGGTCTTTCTTTGTAGCTCAGCTTGGCCTCAAACTTGAGAGCATCTTGTGTCTGACTCTTGAGTGCCAGAGTTGCTGAGGTACACCTGCTGTTCATCTGCTAATAATCTATATAAAGATGAGCATTATGATCCTTTTGATGTGCTTACTATATATTTGAGCTTCCCATTTAAGCCTAGCTGAACTGTAATGGAGAGTGAATACAGAGTGTGCTGTGACAGGCTATAAGGCCCTGTGAAATGCGAACTTCAAATTGTGTCCTTTGGAACAAGAGCAGCGAGCTCCCCATACTGACATGGAACTACAGAAAGGTGTTACTCATTTGGAACCAGAGTTTTCTCTGGGTAGCCATGGCAGTGGCTTCTGTGAATGATTGATAAGTTTATTACATTTTCCACTTAGGAAATTACCTTCATTTTCAAGATGGGCTGTGCTACATAACTGGCAAAACTTTCTAAGAATTAAACACTGCCAACTGTTAGGAAGAAGATACTTTTCTCCATTCAGGCTTCCTTCCTAAAGCCAAGATCACAATAATTAAGGTACAGAGGACAGAATGCCTCCAGTGTTATGAGTTTATTGGGTCACATTTTCAATATCTTCCTGATAATGACAGTCCCAGCTCTGTTTCCTTGTAACCATGGCAACATTCCCATTTCATTGATCCTCCTGGCACTCTCACAGGATTATCTAGTGGACGCTTCCATTTATATTTTACTTCCCTGCCTTGAATAAAACATTCAGTTGACTCAAATGTAAATTAATTCAGTTACAGCACAGTTTTTAAGGCACCCAAGCCAGTACTTCAGTAGTTCAGTTTATGGAGAGTTGATTAATAGGTAAATATTTGATAGACAATCATGTGTTTCATTGTTTTACTACAACTCTTGAAATTACAGGTGTCCCTGAGTAGGGTTGCCTAGTTTAGCAAGACATACTCTATTACGAGAGGAAAGAAGTTTCCATTCTAATAGTGATGGGAAGTTCCACTGCTGGCTAACTTATTCTGAGAGAAACGCATTAAATAAACATGAAACCTGCTCTCATGTGATCTTCCCCACATGAATGGATATGTTTCCTTAAAGTAATCCTTGTGCTTCCAAAACCACCCAATAGAAATAAGTGTCAGCATTTTGTGGTGCAACCACAAGCATTTTTATCAAGATTTAGAGTGAGCCAGAACTGAATAGGTACAGTGAGACAAAATCGGAGTCCTGTTTACTCATTTGCTAACAGACTGCTACTAATGAGAATCACAGGACATTCTCTGTGTGAAGCAATAAGACTTCTAACTAATAAAGCACTCAGGGTGGGGGGGGGGAAACATTTTATGTTTACATACATGCATGGGAATCGCTTTCATTTAATTTGAGAGGAAGAATTGAGGTGGACTATGGAGTACAATTCTCAGGTCCAAACTACAGCTCTTTTATTAGCTGTGTGACCTTGGTTAAGTTATCTAAACTCCTCTGTGTTTCTGTTTCCTCATCAATAACAAAAGGAAAACACCAACACCAGGGCCAGAAAGGGGATGAACTGGGGTAATATAGGAAAGGATTTAGGAAGTGAGCAGATTGAAGCACACTGCTCAGGCTACTTATTTGCTCATATTACTATTAAATTTTTCTTTAATCCAAGGCTTAGTTATTACAAACAAACTCCTGTTACTGATTTAAGAAAAAATGCTTCTCTGTTCAATAATATTTTGAGAGAAGAAATATCAGGATTACTGAATTTAAATCTATTTTGAAGATTTCAGAATTTCCATAATTATGAAATTGTTAGGAAAGAAGACATTTTCAAAATTGATTCATTTGAATAATCATTGCAACCCAATGTTATACCAAGCTGAGTGCCAGTAGCTTATGCCTAAAATCCTAGCTACTGAGAAGGCTGAGGTCTGAGGATCTCAGTTTGAAGTTAACACAATGGCATACCAGATTTCAGTATTTATGGGGCCAAATGGAGAGTACTGTGAAATGTATAGCTCCCCTATAAATTCCATATTATTAATATATAATTAGAGGGAAGCACAAAATGAGTTTTATATTTTTAGAATATTTCTGGACATTGAGAGGTTAGGCTTCAAGGTACTTGTACCCTCAGCAGAGACGTGAGGATCCCAGTATAAAGCCAGGACAGGCAAACACATTCATGAGACTTTTACCTCCAGCAAACCTGCAAAAGAAGTGGAGCTGTGGCTTAGGTGGTAGTGTGTCATCTTTGAGTGGAAAAGCAGACTAAGAGTACTTGGCCCTGAGTTCAAGCTATAGTACTTCATTTCACTATTTTATAGAAGTTTTCAATTTTTCTGCTTGAAGATTAATTTTTTGAGACTGGGACTTGAACTCAGTACAGGATACTTTCACTCACTGACAAGCATTCTACCCACTGACCCATGCCTCGACCTCAACAGGGCTGGCTATTTCAATTACTTTTTGACCAGTGTAGATTAGCTTTTAACTATTTGTTTGTGCAATCTTTTAAAGGTTTTTAAGTTTGTGTGACATCTTTGAAGATGATTTTCTGCCATCAGATTTCTCTACTCTTTCTTTTCTATACTGATACTAGGGCTTGAACTTAGGGTCTGGGGCTATCCCTCAACTTTTTCACTGCCATTTGATCCACAGGTCACTACAGCTTTTTGGTGGTTAATTGAAGGCAAAAGTGTCTCATAGATTTTCGGGCTGAGACTAGCTTTGAACCACAACCCACAGATCTCAGCCTTCTGAGTAGCTAGAACTACAAGCATACACTAGGATTACTGGCTTAGTAGTAGATTTTTAAATCATTATGTCACAGATGAATTTAGTATGTGACTAAGGTTATGTTCCAATGTGCACTGGAGCACAAATTTTCAAGAAATGGTTTGAAGAAGCAGCAATTTATGACTAAGGCAACTTCAAAGCTGATGTAGTTCAAAGGATCCGTGCAGGAAATACAAGGGAAGATTTCTTTTAATCAGTTCCCTATGTGCTCTGTACGAGCTGTGTGTCCAGTTTTTAACTTAAGATTATATGATAATTAGTTTTCAGAGGCACTACATGTCATAGTTTGCTATCAGCTTTCCTCAGCATTTTTAAACTTTATCCTGTCTCCTTTCTTTTTCCTCTTCTTCAAGAAAGCAAATTTACATTTGGATATCAGTATTATGTCACTGAAAACAGATCACCACAAGATTCACAGCTCAAAACAAGTCACATTTATTGTCTCACAGTCCACTAAGTCAAGGAACAGGTTAACTGGGTCCTTGGATCAGGGTCTCAGAAGGTTAGAATCAAGGCCTTATTTCTAGCTGGGGCTGTGTTCTCATTTGATACCCAGAGTCCTCTTCCAAGTTCATTCTGGTGGTTGGCCATATTCAATCCTTCTCAGTTTTAGGACAAAGGCATCCTTCCTTGCTGGCTGTGAGTATGGTCATCCTCAGCTCCTAGAGGCCTTCCTCAGATATCTTCTAGGCTTCTTAAACGGTTGCTCAGGACCTAGCTGCCCAGCCTTCTCATGTTATGATAGCTCCTCTCTTCACAGCCAGCAGGGGAAGAGAGTTTCATTTCATCTAAAGTTATCACAGCCCTGATTTCTCATCATGTTCTTGGGTCCTGTTCCCTGTAGTGTTCAGAGCTTGAACACTAAAGGGAGGGAATTTGGGAGCTCTTGTAGAATCATATTTTAAACAGTTAGCTGTTTTGGATAACCAAAATTAAACTGAGAGACATTTTTGTTTTTGCTACACATACTATAAATGATAAAGTTTTGTTTCAACTGAGAGGAGCAAGATGTTCAAGAACCATATTGTGCACATGTGGGAAAATGTGGGAAAATGACTCAGGAGTCTTGTTCCGTCATTACAGAAGAGATCAAAAGTTTTGAACGCAGCATTCCTCCCTCAGTTCCAGGAACGAATGTCAGCAACAATCTGGTTTGACTTGTAAAATAGTGTTTGATTCACTTTGGAGCACAATAATGATGTCTGGTGTTTAATAATAAAAAGTTCATCCAAGCCTAATATCTGCTAATACAGCACATAGATAATGTTGTAGATGAGTTCCAGAAAAATACAATGAAGTGAAAAGTTCAACTCAATCTCTAATGCTTTATTTGAAAAATAAAACAGATCAGAGTTAAATATGCTATAGTATTCCATTGTATGCTACTCTGTAAGAGTATATGAGTATTATTTTATTTTCTTCCTTTTATATGCATTACATAAGTAAGTAAATATGTATGCTGACTCATCTGTGCTAGGAAATTCTTTAATATTTTTCTTTTCACTTTCTTTGAAATAGTAAGCTATGTGTATGTAGTTAGTTGCTTATGAGAAAAGACTCCAGCACGCCAGCTCTTTCAGTGGTGCATAAGTTACAGAGAACTCCAAACCTACCCATCACTTCCTTTAGTGGTATTCCATTACTTGGCTATCTAGGTCTATATTAAATTGAATATCAGATCTTTCTAAGGCAGAGTAACTTCAGGAGTAAAACAGTTACTGAGGATGCTCTTATGCAATAAGGAAATTATACATGGTTCATTGCAACAGGCTTCCATTAAAAGCTTATTTCAGCAGGTGAAAAGCAGGTTGCAGTGCTGATTCTCAATACTGCTTTGGGATGTTGGGTTGATTTATGATGCAAACAAGGAATCATTTCTTATAGTAGCCCACCCTAGTCATTGTCTACCATGAAGTTTTCCAAAGTATGTTCTCAACAGCCGTTACTCTGGAAAATTCGTAGGAATTCCAACCAAAACCTTGAACTAAAAGCTTTCATAATAAAATTCAACTAAGAAATACATATCTGTATTTCATCCCAGAAGGAAATGATAGGATTGTTTTTCAATTTTTTTATGAAAGTATTTGATCACAAACCTTTTGCAAGGATATCTTTTCACTATTTTAAAAACATGCTCTAACAAGATTATCTCTAATTTTTAAACTTCTTGAGCAGCCAGAGAGCAAGCTGTTGTTTCTAAAAGTCGTGATGGATCCTTATTCCATCCAATTCACTGGCTCAAAGACTCCACTTTTAGCTTCAATTCCTGTCTGGTTGTTCCTGAATGCAAGAATAGAAAAGGAAGGTTTCCTGTTTCATTCTTTCCTCTGTTGCTTGAAAACAACATTATATTACATCACAAAACCTTGGCTTTTCCCTAAGAGCACTCATGGAGATCTTCAAAAACTTTCCTGAAGCTCTTACTTGAACTGACATAAGAACACTCTGAGTGTCGCATTTGTTAAGTGTCAAATCACAATGAAATTGTGGAACCATAGTCAGAAAAGCAGAATCCTACTGAAGCTGAGAAATGGCTTAGATGGAAGAGAGAAGGCCTTTTGTTTCTTTTTAGCTTTCTCAGCTTTATCACTACTAGCATTTTTGATCAGGTAATTTGCTTTAATGGGATGAGGGGATAGGGGCTTTTACATGATATGAACTACTATTACTAGCATCTATCTAATAAATACCAGTAGGAAACACCTCAAATGAGGAAAGCAAAAATGTCTTCAAATATTGTGTGTGTCCTATGGAACAAAACTGTCATCTGACTGGGACTCATTGAACTGGTAAATAATGGAATAATTAGTGTTTAAAAAGGACTGTCCAGCAAGTGCTTGTGTTTCATGCCTCTAACCTTAGCTTCTTAGGAAGCTGAAATCTGAGGATCATGATTTGAAGCTAGTTTAGACACATAAAGCCTCCACATTTTTACCTTAGATTACCCAGCAAAAAAGTTGAATTGGAGGTGTGGCTCAAGTGGTAGAGTGCCAGTTGTGAGCAGAAAAGCTGAGCTAGTGTAAGGCCCTGTGTTCAAGCCCAGGTGGTATAGGATGAATAGGAGAATGGTAGATTAAGACCCCAAGAAGGTGTAGTAGAATGTCCAGTTACCCGAGTGTAGTTTACTGCTGTAACAAGAACCTCCAATGAGGCATATCTTTCTGTATAAATGGCTGTGTAGTTCCCTCTTACATGTGCTCAGAGCTTGTCAGGTGACTTGCCATGGCCGATGAAGTATCAGCAAGTACAAGCTGAGAGCTGAAAAGTACTCCACCTGCCCACTCCGGGAATACTGTTACTTTAGGACCAACTCGCTGCCAGTCTCCACCAGACACTGCCAGCCACTGCCAGCCACTGCCAGCCACTGCTGGCTTCTTCCAGTCACTGCCGACCTCTGCCGGCCACTGCCAGCCTCTGCCATCCACTGCCAGCCACTGCCAGCCTCTGCCGGCCACTGCCAGACTCTAAGCTGTGGCCAACCTCCTACCTGAGCCTTGCCCGGTTAATGGTGAGTTTTATGAGGACATTACACAGTTACTGTGTCCACACTGTTTGTGATGGCTTGCATTGGCCATGGCCATAGGGATGGAGAAGACAGACACTGGTAGAGAGGTGGAGGTAACTCACAGTATTTGCAAGCCTGCGTTCTCGATGACTTCCAAGAAAGGGCTCCAGGGAAGGGGTGTAAAAATTCAGAAACCAGGGTGGAAGGTGAAGTGGAGACTCCGACTGGAGGCTGCCAGGCCAACTCTGAACCATGCCCACGATGTGGTTTAAAACATGAACTTATTTGGAAAGACTCCACTGTGCATGTAGGATGGGGAAGATATTTAGTAATGGTCTGAAGCAGCTGGAAAGCCCTAGGGTTAACAGGTGCACTGAAAAGCGGCTTATAGTGTGTAGAGAGACCGGCTGCGGAGCCGCAGGAAGACATGGACTAAACCTGCTTCCAAGAGGAGACCCATTTCACCGCATGAGCCGCCCCATGTCCTCAGACACTCCCTCCAACTCAGGCCTCCGAGGTGATGGCTGGGGCAGCCTGGGTACAGGGCCCATCCTGAGGCCAGGGAGACCTCAGACCCTGCAAGCAGGCCAGAGAGCCGTGGATCCCCACTGTGCGGCAGCCATAGTGCACCACAGCTGAATGAAACATGCAGAGGCTGGACTGCCCGAGCTGCCTGTCTGGTTCCCAGACAGAAAGGCCTCCAAGCTCTCGTTTTTGCCTAGGCATTCTGCTCCTGCTGGTCATCCTTCTGCCCCACAAAGCTCGGCAGGCCGGGCCCCAGCCCCACCCCTGCCTCACCCTATCCTGGCTCTGCCCCCCTGCTTGACTCCGCCCCACCCAGGCCTGTCCCACCATGTCCAGGAAAGCAGAAGCTCACAGCTGGAGGTGGAGGCTAGAGACCTAGCCTTCATCCCTGCCTTGGAGGGCAAAGTCAGGTCCTGTGAAATGAGCAGCCAGTGCTGCATGCTGGGTGCTCCAGGGAGGTCAAGGGTGCATCGCCCTGAGTTCCAGGGACCAGGTGGAAGCCCCGCTCGCCCAGCCACGGTGACCGGCCTGGACGCCTCATCCCTCTCGGACACTTCCACCAGTGGTTAGCCCCCCTCCCTCAGACTCAGGGACTGGCCACTCCTTGCATGGACCAGCTCCTGGCCTGGCCCCTGGTGTGGCTCCCGGAGTGGTCCAGGACCAAGTGCAGCTCACAGCAAAGAGCTCCCCTGCCAGCACTGGCAGCACGGATGTGCTTAGGGCCCTGGAAGAGTGGGCCCTGGCATGGCTGCGCTCAGACTTCATCGGCTGCCATGTGAACTGCTCAGGCAGCCTGAAGTAGGAGGAGTTCAGGGCACTGTGCTGTGAGCTGAGTCTGTGGCCCATAGACACTAGGCCATGGCCCAATGCCTGAACTCCAACTCCAATGGAACCATCACCTTCCAGGAGTTTGTGAGCTGCTTCCCAAGGGCAGCAGAGTGCCAAGGGCCCAGAACGGGGGTCGAGGTCCAGAAATACAACCCAAACCACCACAGCCTCAACCACGACCACCAGCACCACGACCACCAGCACCACAAGGACGAGGATGAGGACAATGAGGATGAGGACTGGGAAGGTGGCCCGGATGTCCTGGGGAGCCGGGCAAGGCCCGAAGGCCGCTCTTGGTGGGACTTCCAGGGAGGACTGGGGGCAAAGCCAGGCTCATTCCCAGGTGTGCAGGTGGTGATGGTGGTGGTGGTGGTGACTTTTGGGGTGTTCAGTCTTGGTCCCTTTCTGGGCCCCTTTCTCCTGCTCACTTGGCTTTTCTCAGGAGAAGCCTGAGGGCTCTCCAAGGAGCCAGCTAGCAGGCTGACCCCTGGCAGGGCTGTCGGGATGCAGGGATCCGTAGACCAGGCTCCTGCCCAGGCAGCGAGCCCATTCAGCATCCTCCACGTAGGCAAGGAAACTTGGTTGTGCTTAGGCCCAGATTGTTCACAAGTGCCCACTACACACCAGGCATTGTACACAGGTGTTCACAATTGCCCAGCACTCACCGGGCCTTGTACACAGGTGTTCACGAGTGACCACCACACTCTGTTCTTAGGAACAGAAGAACTGGCTTATTACACAATAGAATAAAATAACAAATTTCTGTCTATGAGAGAAATAATTGAATACCAAATTTCTCATTTAGTTCCCAGGAGGGAAGGAATGCAAGCAGGCCAGACTATAGGACATCTAGGGAGGAAAGACAAAGAAAAGTTTCATCTTCATCTGCATCAATCCCTGCCTTGGAGTCAGGTCTCCAGTTGTTAGTTCTACTATTTATTCCCCATCTCCCCCATTCAGTTAATGCTGAGAAGGTTCTTCTGCTTTCTGTTTGGATTTTTAGTTAAAATTATATTGAGCTCTTTTTGTTATTACTAAAATTGAAAAGATAGTACATTGGCTGATGGTTTGCCTGAGTCTCAGAAAAGGATATTTTGTTCCTATGTGTATCAGGATGCTTACTACTTACTGGCTTTGCACTCCACACATTTGTAAGGCAGACTTGAGGTAGGACAGGGAAGAGAGGAGTTCCTCCTCCCTCCCAACCTCCAGTCTGGGCAGTTCAGGGCTCTGGAACTGCTTCTAGAGAAGGAGCAAGTGACTCATCCTGCCATCAGAGGGCTTGTGTAGAGAAAGTGAGTGTGGCAGTTGATCTTTTCTATTTACAAATGAGGTGAAACCAGTGTCTCCTTCAGGGTGGGAGGAAAATGTAAACATGGCTGCACATTCTGCTCTTTCTTTGAATCATCTTTCAGTGTAACTTGGTCCAGCTAACTAAGAATAATAGTACTTTCAGGAATGAAAGCCTGTTCTTGAGGGTTCACTCCTATAATCCTAGCTACTCAGGAGACTAAAACCTGAGAATCTTATTTTAAGCTAGTCTGAAAACAAAAGTCCAGGAAATTCTCATCTTTAATTAAATCCACGAAAAGGTGGAAGAAGAGTTGTGGCTTTGCCCAAAATAAGCAAGGGGCAGTGCTGGCACCCAAAAACAACAACAACAAAATCATAAAGCAGTTTTAGGAATCAAGTATCCATACTGTCCATATTTGTGTACATAAGATCTTTCCAAAGTTATCCAGTATAGGAACAGAAGGTTAACCTTTAAATGATTATTGAACTTTTTTTGTTTTCAAAGATCATTCCACCAATCAGGACTTCATATCATTGGTAGAATTATTACTATCATATGCCTTTCCAAACGTTCATAGGTTATTATATTTAATTAGCACGAGTCTCACCTGGTAGATTTGTCTCCTAAGCCCCACCTTTCAATGTGAGATTAACGAGTACAATATTTGCTTTACTGAACTTGTCATAGTAGAAAAGAACTCCACTTGAGTTGGTTCACCTAAACTTACCATGGCAACCATTGGCTGTTTTGGTAAATTGGATTGCTTTTACCCAATTTCTTGATGTAGCTGTTGGTCCACCTATCCTTTCAACCAAAAGTTACTTAAAAAAGTCTTTTGTTATTGATAATGTTGTCATTAGTTCTGCAAACTTTACTGAGTGACCTATTTATACCAGATACTGTCTTAGCTATTCTTGTATGTTCTAGGGGACAAAGATAAGATAAAATTCAGAGTATGGGTGAAACATTTCTCAAAAGTTTCACTAAAGAATATTTAAAGGTAAGAGGGTTATTTGCAGGAAGTTGCTATATTGTGGATCCCTTTAGTAGAAGTTTTTTCTGTATACAAAACTGGGACCTGATTTTAGAAGCCTGTGCTAACTAGGCAGGTGCTCTATCATGCTTTCAGCCCCTTCTTCTTTTTTTTATTTTATTGTGAAAATAATGTACAAAGGGGTTACAATTACATGGGCAAGATAATGAGTACATTTCTTATCAAGCATTAGCCCCTTCTTCTTTAGTGTTTTTTTCGTTTTTCTTTTTTCTTCAAATACCGTCTTGGCATTTATGCCCTGGTGGTTCTGGTCTATAATATTCTTTAATCTACCTACTTCAGCTTGGGTGACAAGCCCATGTCATTAAACCTAGCTTTTTATTGGTTGAGAAGAGGTCTCAGGAATTTTTGTTGTTGTTGTTCAGATGGGATCTTGAGAGTTTTTTGATCAGACTGATGGAAATCTTGATTGTCCCTATCTCTACCTACATGCAGCTAGGATACCAGATGTGAGCCACTTCACTGGTCCTTGTAGTTTTAACCTTTAACTACTTGTTCATTTTATTAATCATTAAGGGGAGTGTATGTGTGCGTGTATGCATTCGTGCATGCGTGAGCAAGCTCATGCATGTGCATGCATGCACACATATGTGCTAAAACTGGGGCTTAAACTCAAGGCCTGGGTGTTATTCCTTAGCTTTTTTACTCAAGGCTGGCACTCGACCACTAGAGCTGCAGCTCCATTTCTGGCTTATTGCTCTGTAATTGGAAATGAATCTCATGGACTTAATCCTGCCCCAGGTGGATTCAAATAAAATCCTCCAGATCTCATTCTCCTGAGCACAAAGGATGATACGCATAATTTTAATGACTGGCAGGGCTTATTTTAATATAAAACATTGTGTCTTCTTCTGAGGGGAAAAGTGTCTGTCTAGGAGAGTGAGCTTTGTGTCTTTGTTCCCCACCCGACACTGTCTTATCAGATAGCTCTCTTCCCCATGCCTGTCCAGTTTGAGAAGAGTGGTTGGTAGATTTAAGATTGTAAAGAGGTAAGAGGTAAAGAATGGTCATTTTGACAGGATTTCCTCTTCCATATTGAATCATAATATTGAATGACTTTGGATTAAATTCTCCAATCTCCAATAACTGTGAGATTATAGAAGAAATAAAATTATGTGGTAAGAGGTTGAAAGTAGCATTTGTGATGTGTGTCAATACATTCTTCAGTTTGGATCTCTTAGGAAGTCAGGGACTGCTTTCCTCAGGTTGGTGAGAGAAGTGGCCTAGAAGGCATGGGACCTGTCATCTTCCATTTGGCAGGTGTAGATGGTCTACAAGCTCAGTTTGGGTTTACTACTTCCTGTTGAGATAGAATCAGATTTTCCTTATTCTGTCTGTCAGATGAGACAGAATGCAGGATGGAAGGGGATACCAGTTCAAGAGAAGATCTGGAAATAGGAGTTGTGTTCAGGGTGATGTGGGGAGACAAGAGGGAAAATTTACGATGCAGCTTAGCTCATGTCTGGCTCCTGGGTCTTTGTCTTGGTGAAAGGGAGTTTTGTATATAGTAAGTATTCTGCAGATGTTTGCTGAGTGAATCAAATAGTCTATATTCTTGGATTCACTTCCCAGTTTGTACAACAAACCAAATATCCTTGAGATTTGTGCATATAAAACAAGGAGTTTTATGAAGAATTTATTTTTCAACGACAGAATGAATAAGGAGAAGTAGACAAAAGGAGGCCTTGAAGATATTGGCCCTTGATAATGATCTTTATACTTTCTGAGTGGAAAAATATCTTTAGCAACTTCTAATCTTTAGAAAATGCTTCTAGATTGGTAAAATGTGTCAGGTCTATTCAAAATGCAGGTAACCGTCAGGACACCATTTTTCTGGACATGCTTTTAATTCTTTCTGTTTGTTGTAAAGACTTCAAAGAAGTTAGATTTAGAAAGCCTCTTTATGTCTTCTAACTCGCCTAATTTCCACTAGCCCTGAACTACATCCTAAGCACTGGAGAAAATACACCTAATCAACTAATCAAGCCACTCAGCCAGCCAGCCAGTCAACAGGTCAGCCAACCAATCAACCAACAAATAAATTTCATTGAGAAAAACCAATACTATGCATGTGCAAATTGTACATATTGGAAATGAATGTATCTCAGTCTAACTCTGCCAATAGAAGTGATCTCTAAACTCAAAGGGAAAGGCTTAACAATTGTAAATCAGTTCCACTCAGTTGTGATGGCTTGAAAAAACAAAGTGGCAGAAGCTAAGTTTCCTTAGTGGTCAGGGTTTCTTAGCATTTCTTCTTCTTGGTTTCCTTGTTAGGCTTTTCCAATGTGGAAAAGACTGAAAGAGCACCTCTTTGGTAATCACGTTCTTTGTAGTCTCTTCTCTTCTCTTCTTTGGCTGTCTTAATTTACATGATTTTGCAAAATGGTAACGGAAAAGAGAGGTGGAGGCCAAGGAAGACATGAACCCAACAAGGAATAACAGAAGGAGGGGCTGTGTGGTGAGAGTGAGCCAAAGACTGATCAACAGAGAGTTGGAAGGAAAGAGAGACAGGCTCATTGATTCCATCTTGTCTCAGTTTCCCCCATCTTCCACCTAGTGAGCTTTTGGCTTTGACCCATCTTGAGATGATAGAAACAAATCTACTTTTCTCTCTTTGGTCTCAGCTCTTCTCTTCCACAGGTTAGTATTTCAGCATTCAGAGTGTGGTTGTAGAGTTAAAAGACAAATGTATATTTTAATGCACATGTGCTATAATACTTGATTCTCTCCCAAGGAGATATTCCAGCCTTGAATCCCAAGGGTGTGTTGCACTACAGTCCTGGGTGAGGTTTAAGGGTAGTTTTGATAATGGGTTTAACATCAGTTTTCTGGAGGTATCTGTGTCTTTTCTGGATCTTAACCATGAACCAGTGTTCTACCCTCACCTTTACATTTCTGCCGATGTCTATATCTGTCTATAGATATCTGTATCTGTATCTTCAGCTACATACCTATCCAAAGATAACTATATGTAGGTATATACAGATATAGACATAGGTAGATATAGACATAGATAGGTAGATAGATATAGACAAAGGCAGAAATATATATGTGTATATATATATATATATATATTTCTTTGATCTTTTAAACTATTGCTGTTCTTACTCCATTTAATATATATTCCACTATAATCATGTATATAATTGCCCAGCTGAATGAGAGAAGCAGTGTGTTAAAAACCACAGCTCCACTTTTAACCTTTTGACTTCCTGGTGCCTTTTCACTATGTGCATAGCTTAGATTTTATTGTGTGTACTTGCTGGTAGTAGTCATATTGGATTCTAATATTTGAATACAATACAACGTCTCCCAGATCTTTGTTTAAAGAAGTGAACTCGCCTGTCTTAGGTTGTGTGGATCACCTTGTCTGCCTTGCCCATCATCGGGAACTTCTTCAGAGAAAGCTGAAGGCCCTGTCTTAGGTTGGTCAGACTGGCACCCCCTCTTACCCTTCTCTGGCTGCAGTTTCTTTCAGGGAGAATTCATTTATATGGAGCTTGATCTTATGTAGCTGGCTGGCTAAACTCATAAAAGAATTTTGCAGTGTCCGTATAATACAAGGAAGGCATAGAAAAACCACCAGCAAAAGCACTCCCAGGCCAAGCAATGACATTACCAATCCTTTAACGTAAGTCAGGGAACAGATATAGCATTGAAATTATTTAAACAGTTTTTTTTAGCAGTTTTTGCCACGTTAGAGTCCAGAGGTAGGGCTTGTTTTAATCTGGCTATTTGTCTGTGGAGTTGAAAAAGATCTAAAGATAAGTTATTATGGTGCCAAATACCATTGAGATGTGATACAACTTTTTCCCATGAGTAATTTGATTCATTATATATGTGAGGGGTCACACAAATAAAATCAAACTTGGCATGACAGCACACTCGCTGTAAAGTTTGCAGAGCACAGACTTGTTCTTCTAAAGATAATACTAACTCATACAACGCTTCTAGTTTTTGTTCTACCTTGTCATAAACCCGGCCTTGAACATGTAGAGCCTGTGTAGTATTATGAGTAAGCTGATTAAGATAATGGGCAGTTTGTACTTTTTGTGTTAGCACCACAGCAGCTGCTGCTGTGGAGGCAGCTATAGAAATAAAGGCCAAATCATCAGCTACAAGTAGCCCAACAAATAGACAAGGGCACATTAGTTCTTTCAATTGTCTTAACACCTGAATTCCAGAATCTTCATACCAAGTTTCAGAAATATTTACGGGAAGCATAACAAAAGATAGTTTTCTAACAATAAGTATGGATTAAGTTATGCTGCTATATGAGCAAATAGTAAAAGAAAAATTAGAGCAGGTAACATTAAAATAATTAGCTCCTACAGAAATATTAAACGGTCCATACATAATGACATAGGGTGGTGATACACAACTCATAATTATTTTTTAAAGGATTAATTGGGCCAGGTTATGTTATTGAGTGCAGCCATCAGCATCCAAACATGATGTTGAGGATGCCCATTCATCCACCACAGTCCAAGGTTGTATTTATTAGTAAGATTAGCTCCAGACCAGTCCATTAGTTGAGAGTTAGTTCCAGAAATATTGGTAACAAATGGCTGTACATGCCTGTACCTTATTGGATGAGGCTCTCCTGTAGATACTACTATTTGTGAAGAATTAATGCAAGGGGGGTATCATATAGGATGGAGTAGAATTTGCGTGAACTGGGTCCCCAGTGGGTAAAGATGCCATCTGTATATTGCACATTTGATTTTTGTCTGGGATCTAAATTTTGTGAGTCACAGATAGCATTATAATACAGCCTGGAATGGAGCCTTTAGAGCTGGTGATAAAGCAAAAAGGAGTTCCACTGTGTGAAGCTGAGATATCTCAAATCTTGGTGTGCTGGATGAAGGTATCGGGGGCTGTAATGTATGCTGATCTATTGACGTGATGAGTACTTCAACTCCCTCCCAAGTTGTAGGGTGCACAATCAGGGGATCCGGCATGTAAGCCCAATGTGTCAGCTTTTGTGTCATCTGAATGAGCCTCCATAATCCTAACGCAATGCTCAGGCAACTAGCGGGATTTATTTTCTTCCTGCTAAAAAACCAAACATGTCCTCGACCCCATTTTAAAACCGGATAGGGCCCATGCCAATCAACTGTTAAAGGATCCTTCCACTTAACTGGGGCAAAAACTCTTTGCTCTTTTTCCCCCAATACCACTGTGCTGTGGAAAGTTCATTATAATCTAAACTTTAAAAATTTAGTACAAATAAAACATGAGAAGAATATTAACAGGAGAGAAGGGGTGTAATTCCCCACCTTTTAATTTAAAAATTTGGTGTTTGAGCAAACCATTAGCTCGTTCAACAATTCCTTGACCTTGAGGATTATAGGGAATACTTGCAGTGTTAATAATCTGATAAGATTTACAAACATTTTGAAAAGCTTGTCTGACATATCCTGGACCATTATCAGTTTTAATATGTAAAGAAGTCCCATAGTGGCAAAGCAGTGTAAGAAATGAGCAATACAATGTTTGTTAGTCTCCCCAGCAAGAGGAGTAGCCATAATAAAATTAGAGTAGGTATATGGTAACATGGACAAAGCGTAGCCATCCAAAAGATTGAATCAGGCAGGAATTTAGTCTACTTTTTTCATGGTGGAGGTGGTCAGGGTAATGATGTAGATTTCCTCCAGGTGACTGTCAGGCTGTAGCAGCAGCAGCCACAGAAGCAGGGCCTCTCAGTGGCTCCAAGGGACACCAGCATACCTCGTGCTGGGCTGTAAATTTCTACACAGACTGGTCAAGGATACAAGTAATACATAGGCTTGGCAGGTTATGGCCCCACTAGTTTATAAGACTATTTAGACAATAGCCCAGGACAATTTACCAAAATGACAGCTTTTTTAACTAGATAGTTCTTTTAATAGGGCTGATTTTCTAGGCAGATATAGAGGGCTCAGGCCTGTACTACTATTTTCCATGCCTTTTCCTTCTGTCTATTTTGCCACATTTTTTTATGACTCTGGTCCCTTGTTCTAAAAAGGGGATAATGGGCGAAGATTCATCTTTTGTAACTTCTTCACGCTGACTCAGGGGTGTTGATCCTACCTAGCCAGGAACCTATAACTTTAGTCTATTTTACGAAGAGATTACCAGTGTTAGATGTCATTAAGAACAATATTTTAACTTTTGACAAATGTACAGACTTTTTTTTCCAACTACAGCAGTGTAGCTTGTTTAGCACTCTGGTTTGCAAAAGCATCTTTAGGAATGTAACCTTTAGTAACCCTAACAATGCCTAAGTCACCTGCCCAGGTCTTTAGACTGATGATAATAGAAATACACTCTCATGTTTACAAATTTTTTTCTTGAACAGATAGATTTCATGTAGCTGGAATTAGTTCAAAAGTTACTGCCAATTAGGGCTTTTGGAACATATAGGAGTTGGGATTTAAACCACTCCCCACATTTTATAACTTTAGCTTTTTAGTACTATCACAGATTACTAACAAGTTTCTGTCCCTACAAGGTAGATAGTCATGGACATTAGGCATGCTTACAAACTATCTTCCCATGACCTCCTGGCTTTGACCAATTTTTGAAGGGCCATGCACAAATGACTCTAAGATCTGACATTTTTGCCATCCAAGCAATGGCTTACTGCCTCTGGATGTTCCTCCATTGCTCTTGTCCCAGGAATGTCGTCTCTACATTGGAATAAATGCCTCATCTGCATTTCCCTTAGCTGGTCGCTGGACTTGAACTCGGGGCCTGAGTGCTGTCTCTCAGCTCTACAGCTCAAGGCTAGCACTCTGTCACTTTGAGTCCCAAAGCAACTCTGCTAGCTCTTTCAGCACTCTGCTGGCTGAGTAGAGGTTAAAGTCTCACAAGGACCTTTTTTTGCCCAGGCTGGCTTTGAACTAGTTTGTAGATCAATGAGTCTTATAAAAGGCCACTTTACTCCAATTAAAAGCAACAAGGTGGTCAACATAGAAGTAGCTTTTAAGCATGCTCTTACCTGAAACTTATTAAGAGCCAAAGTTATATCTGACAAACTTGTAAGAATCCTCTGTGCTTTGCTCTGGACTTGCTGGAAACTTAAAAAACATATAAGAGCGAACTGGAATAGCAATTATTTTGGTAATCTTAATTTTTCCACTTTGAGACAAATGTTAAGAACAATTTACTTTTAAACTTCATGTCCAGAAATCCATTTCTAATATTTAAGCCACCTACTAATTTCTTTTATTATTTTATATTTCAGTTTTTAGTTACATTAAAAAAAAATCCCTTAAAATCTCTGGGCCAAGTGTCACTCATTGTCTCTTGGCTGCTTGTTTTAAAACAGATACACATAAAAACTTTTAAACTCAAATGATAATTTTTTATTAATGCAAGAATTACAATCACCATCACTGTACGAAGAAGATAAACTTAACACCTTTATGACATTTAAAAACATACCCTAATTGTAGAACATAATTGAAAGCAAGTCACATTATACAAATACATTTTTAACCCACTTTTTAAGTCCAAGGGGCAGTTTTAGCAATACTAATCAGATCATCACATCACTAATTTTTACCATCATGTTTCTGGTATTTATCTGTAGAGAAAAAGTACAGAATAAAGATGGGCCACTTGGCCCCTCTGTGGAATGGGAACGCACCTAATCTCAATCTTTAGGGTAAGATGAACTGCGTTTGTGCCAGCTTGTCCTCTTTTACGATGTGTGGACTCCTCCCATGGCCCGTCCCACCATGTGTGACCAGCTCAAATGCACTTTCGAATGTTTATCTCTTACTCCTAAACATAGGTCTTTTGTTGGCATTTAAGTTTTTTCCTTTTCTTATCTCTTGGTTTTTGAATGAAAATACACAGTTTTAGACAGACAGAACAGGTAATGTCTTTGACAGTGTTAAACAAACTTTTATATTTAAACTTCTAATATTTATCCCCAAATTTTAGCGAAGGGAACTAAATTCCAAATATCCATTGCATTTTTGATAAGCCAGATAACTTGATTACAGTGTAAACAGCCTTATGCATTTTAAAATACCAGATTTTTTAAGTTTTAAGTTAAAGAATCTTGAAAAGTCATTGAAAACTATATGAAAATCTTTAAAATTTTTGATAATGTCCAAACCTCATAACACTTTGAATTTTAAACTTAAACTCACCCAATTGTTACAGCATGCTGATAATTTTTATCTTGAACATATTCACAAACACATACAAAACACACACAGATCTTAAAGCATGCAAAAATCAAAATCAGATCAAAACAGCTGGGTACTGGCATAAGAACAGACCTCAGGACCAATGGAATAGAATTGAAAATCCAGAAATGAACCTACAGACTTATAGTCATCTAATCTTCAATAAGGGAGCTAAAAAAAATAGAATGGAAGAAAGACAGTAAATGGTGCTGGCAAAATTGGTTAACTACTTGTAGAAAATAAAAGCTAGATCCTTATATATGACCCTGCACCAGAATCGATTCCAAATGGATTAAAGACCTCGGAGTCAAAGCAGACACTCTGAAAACATTACAGGATGGAATAGGAGAAACCATAGGTCTCCTTGGCGCTGGCCGAAATTTTCTTAATAGAGACGAGGAAACACAACAACTCAAAGAAAGGTTGGACAAATAAGATTGCATGAAGTTGCAGAGCTTCTGCATGGCAAAGGACATAGCTAGCAAGATCACTAGAAAGCCCACCGATTGGGAGAAGATCTTCACTAGCCATACAACAGACAAGGGTCTCATATTTAAAATATACTTGGAACTCAAAAAATTAAATCCCCCTACAACAAATCATCAAAGAAACAACTGCTCAATAAATAAGTGGGCTAAAGACTTAAATAGAAACTTCTCTGAAGAAGATATAAGGATGGCCAATAAACACATGAAGAAATGCTCAACCTCTCTAGCCACAAAAGAAATACAAATCAAAACAACATTGAGATACCACCTCACCCCAGTTAGAATGGCAAAAATCAACAACTCTAACAATAACAGATGCTGGAGGGCATGTGGACAGAAGGGAAACTTACTTCATTGTTGGTGGGAGTGTAAACTTGTTCAACCACTTTGGAAAGCAGTATGGAGGTTCCTCAAATATCTTCACATAGAGCTCCCCTATGACTCAGCAATCCCACTTTTGGGCATTTACCCAAATGTTTACAAACAAGACCACACTAAAGCTACCAGCACAACTATGTTTATTGCAGCATTATTTACCATAGCTAAGATATGGAACCAACCCAGATGCCCCTCAGTAGAGGAATGGATCAAGAAAATGTGGTATATATACACAATGGAATTCTATGCCTCCATCACAAAGAATGACATTGCCCCATTTGTTAGGAAATGGAAAGACTGGAAAAAAATATGTTAAGTGAAGTAAGCCAAGCCCAAACAAACATAGGTCCCATGGTTTCTCTTATTTGCAATATCTAGTATATGTATGAGTCAAGCAGAAAAGATCAGATAATATGATGTTAGGAAAATGAACCCTTAGACACGTATTTTAATGTTTTTTTCTTTCATGCATTTGTTTCTAACGCATTTATAAGATTATTTCTTCCTTGCTTTGTATGTCCCTCCCACACAGTATAACCTCTGCTTTCACTATATTTGATGTCGGTATAATTTGTGGAGGAGATGGGGAAAAACAAGTCTTTTAATGATACAGGTGGACCTGTTGCAACGATGAGAAGTACAAGTTGTCATGTCGAAAACGAACTTTACAACTTTGGTGTGGGGGGGAGGGTTGGGTTGGGGGGGGAGGCTGGGAAGGGATGTGAAGGGTACACAAAGGAGGAGGCTGCAATGCTTGATAAGAAATGTACTCATTATCTTGCCCATGTAATTGTAACCCCTCTGTACAGTATGTTCACAAAAAATAAAAATTAAAAAAAAATCAAAATCAGTTGTACGTACATTTAAAACTGATGCCAATTCTAAAACAGGACTAGACAAGACAACACCAAAGGCTGAGTTTGGGGCTAATGGGCCCCCAATATATCCCTACCTTAGAAAACATAGAACAGAAAACACACTGAAGTAAACAAGACAAACAAGTGGCCACAAAGACAAAATCAGGTCTCAGTGAATGGGGCAACATCTCACCCCCATTCACAATTGGGACTCAAATCCACTTACCATGGGACTTGAACCCCCTCTACTCACCTCTGGAGAATTTTTCTTTTAGATTCCTGCAAACATTGACCCAGGGTCTTCTAAGGTGGAGGAGAACTCCCAGTCATCTTGGGGCAAGGGAAAGAAGTCCCTAGCGGCTGTCCCCTCAGACTGACAAGTTCTCCACCATACTCAGACCCCCTGAGCCAAGGCCCGAGGCTAAGCTCTTGCTGGTGTCACTTGCAGGTGGTCTGTAGCAGTTTCCTCAGGCTGTGAGTTCTCCCTGATGGCCCTTTTAAGTTATTGTTAGATCCTGCAGGTTTCTTATCCCCCACCCCCCCACTTCTGGATCCAGAGAGGGTGGAGGAAGTGGCAGTGAAGGGTAGAAACGGGGGTCAGTTTAAAGTGTAAGTATAAAAGAAGGAGCTAGAGAGAAACAGATATTAAGAGGGTGTTGAAACAGATATTAAGAGGGTGTTATCCAGTCTCTTCCGGTCTCTCGCATCAGGATGAATCTCAGAGAAGAAACATTCCAAGAATTCCAGAATACATAAACACAAAAATTGAGACAAAACACATTTACAGCATGCACGTTGAAGACTGTCAGACAGAGAGTACCGGACTACAGACTGGCCCAAATGTCTGCACTAGTGGATAGTTTACCCTGATGGGGACCTGGGGGTTAGCTCCCATCGGCCCAGTTGGCTGTCTTATAGTGCATCTGCCAAGACCTCTTGCCAACCCCAATACAGAACCTGCAGGCTACACAGATACCAGACAATTACAAAGCAGCAATGTTTTAACTTACAGGCCATTTGCATTATAGCGTCCCTGAATCCTTTTTTCCTTTTTTTTTTTTTTTTTGCTATGTTTCTAAACTAATAGTTCCTTTCTCTGGGAAACAGGGGTATACTTCCTCAACAAAGTGAAAGAAACATTCTAACTGACTCTGTCTAACTTTCACTCCTTGAGCGTGAAGCGTACCCTTGAGAGCCTGCACATATAGTGTGCAGCTGTTACCTTGCCCCATAATTTCTTGCTCCTGACTATAGTCTCCTCTGCTCTCTATTTTTGGACGTCCTCTTACCTTAGAGGTGTCTTCTGCCATGATCCCAGGTTTTCAGGTCCCTGTTCTGGCGCCACTTGCCCAAGCCTGTCAGCAACGAAAGGCAATCCTGAATTAGGGGGAGAGGATATGGAAAAATCAAGACATAAAACAAAGAATGGGGTCGGGATGTCTGCAGCTCAAGACTGCAGCACCGTTTATTTTTAACTTTCCCTAATATATACTATTAGAAGTCAAGAGGTAATATAAGGTTACAATAGTCCAGAAAACAAGGAAAATTTCAGTAAAAACAGTGTAGTAAAAACAAGATAAGGTCAACTGGTAGAAAGTAAAACAAACTCTGCAGACATAGCAAAGCAATCCCAGGCACGTGGTGTTTTTTAAGTAAGCCAGTTTCTTATACATGCCCCACATGGAGCACTGGGGTCAAGATGACCTTTAAACTTTACTGTCGGCTCCCAACAACAGCGCAGTTGGTGGTATTCATATCCCTGCATTGTGGGGCTATGACATGGAGAGACACAGTAACATGCCTGACAAAACACAGGAGAGTGTTGTTTCTGCATTTGTGTCTCTTACCTGCTGACCTGGGGAAGGAGCTGATTAATGTCCCATGAGCCTACATTAGGGTAGAGAGGCCCTGCCTTTGTAGGGAGTTACAAGAAGGCACAGGCAGACTACATTTGGTTCTGTGTACATGGATTTGTGTATGTATGAATGTGTATACGGATGTGTGTGTGTGTGTGTGTGTGTGTGTTGGTCTAAAGAATAATGTATCAGCTGTCTCCTGAGAGAATATGGGGAGTACATTCTCATTTCAGTAATAAAATTCACTGATATATTAGGCAGATTGTTTAATTTTCAAATGTATCTGGAAACATTTTCATATGTGTTTACCCTAATAACCACTACCTTGAGTTAAAATATGACAGTCTGGCTGTGCATCTGAGGCTTTAGAAAGTGGCCTGCTCTACTGAATAGTACTCAATGTTGTAAATTCAGAAATAACTAGAGTTCTCTTGTATTTTTAGAATGTTGGCAATACCATCTCTACTGTCAGGCTGGTACATTAGTTTACATGTGATTAACGGGTGAAATGTCTTCAACAATTTGCACTAGAATTCCTCCGAGAAACATGACCAATAATTGATGTGTGCATGCATATGCATGTGTGTGTGTACACACACATAATACATATACACAACATATTAAATAGAGTAGGGTTGATGTTAAGGGATTGACATATTATTGTGGAGCTACAGGGGAGGATGACAGGTTGGAGACCCAGGGAAGTGCTGATAGGGAGAAAAAAGGCTGTTTGTGCTCATCTCTATAATCTCAGCATTGGGAGGCAGTGACTGGGGGATTATGGTTAGTAGTCAACCCAAACAAAATGTACAAAGCCCAAACTCAACATCTGGCAAGGTGGTATATCACTGCTACTCCAACTATGTGGGAAATGTAAATAGGAGGGCTAAAGTCTAGACTGGGTCTGTGGGAAAAAGCAAAGATGTATTCTTTAAAAATGCCAAAATCTGGGGGCATGTCTCAAGAAAGAGTAGAGTGTCTGCCCAGTTAGCACGAATCCTTAAGTTCAAATCTCATTACTGCTAAAAAAAAAAAAAAAGCAATTACAATAAAAATCACAAATGACCACAAAAATCCACCATTAAAATCATCTGCGGGCTTTCTCAGGGATGTCAGAGGTCAGTCTGTTCTGTTTGGGCATTCACTCTTAAATGAGCCCTTCCCCCTTACAGAAGGTCATCTGCTGTACACAGAGTCTCTGGATTTAAAGGCTAATGCTTCTCACTAACATTCCTAAGAACGGACTATATATAAAATTAACAAGTTAACTAAGAAACTTTATCAGATAGCCTGGAATTTGAGAACACTCTGTTGTGGGGGTCAGTTTCACAAAATTCAGAGAGAATTTTAGCAGAACATTTTCAAATTATTTATATGTGAAAAAATCCTTATACATTGTCTCTTTTCCCATCCTTCCCCAGCACCATGTTCCTTCAAATGACTAAACACTGAAAAACACTGTACCTAATTTCTGTAGTTGCTTTAAAATTTGGAACATTTTTCTCCCTGTCAAGAAAAGGCTGGCTTACCTCTGTGTATGGCTCTGAAGGCCCACCTAGAAGAAGAGAGCTTATTATTTATTCCTGGTTCCTACTGAAGGGTTAAAGTACTTGAGGCAGTGACCATTTGTTGCTTGTTTCAGAGCAGAGCAACACGTGGTGCTAAACCACCTGGTTGTGTGCCTTTATAAGACCTGGCAATCCTTAGCTGCAGGCTCTCCTCCTGGGCTCCACTGTGTCAGAGTGTAGGACGAGGCCTGAGCTGCAGCCCATTTAAACAAAACAGCTGTAGAGTCTGAGTCTCGGTGATCTTCTTGGTGTGGGGTCCTGTGACCTTGGCTTAACATATTAGTGGGGGCTTTTCCGGGATCCCCGCAAAGACCCCCAAGACGTCAGACTCCAAAGGTAAAACAGCGCTGTCCTTGTTAATTTGTCTTGTCCTGTCATTTGTCTGTTTTACTTTCATTTCCCTTGTGAGGATGGCCGCTCCGATTCCTAAAGGGTTGTCAAAATGGACGTGCTTGCACAACATCCCTGGAGGAACTGGGAGACGTCCCAGATCCCCTTGTGGGGCGAGGGTAACCCTGCCGTGTGGAGCAGGGGTCCTTGGAACCCCGCCATGTGGGGTGGGGGTCCTTGGAACCCCGCTGTGTGAATTGTGGGGTAGGGGTCCGTTCAGTGTTGGGCCAGAACTGACCAAGAGGGCCTCCTAACTGAGGCCCAACTGGCCCACTGTGGGTCTGCTCCTCCTGCTGTCGGGCATGGGTATGGAACCCCTCCATGACAGGAGTCAGCAGACCAATTCCGGGAATCTCCACTTAGTAAGCTTTTTTTTTCTTTTTTTGGTAACTGTCAGCCTGCGTGTGTCTTGTTTGTACTGTTTATTGTTTTTGGACTGAATGACTGATGGGACTGAAAACCATGGGCACCACTCCATCTATCCCCCTAGACATACAAAAAGAAACAGAAAGAGGAAAAGAAAAGGTAGCCCCTGGTTTTTCAGGGAGATAACTTGGAAGAAGAAATGTTTCCTCCTCCATATTCCCCTTCCCAGGTTCCTTTTGCAGAACCTGAGAATGATCAAGAGGAGGAGGGAGCTTTAGAACACTTGGCACCTGCCCTTAAAGTTTCTGAGGGGCCAGTCACTCAATGACACCATGGGATCAGCCCCTCTTCTAGTGCAGCTGTTGTTTCCATACTCGCCATAGGACCTGTGGATGTGGATGGTCAACAGAAACTCCAGTATTGGCCATTTTCTACCAGTGATCTATACAATTGGTGCACCCAAAATGCCCCCTTTTCTGAGAAACCCCAGGATTTAATTTGTTTGCTTAAAACTATTCTCTTTACTCATCAGCCCACTTGCGATGATTGTAGTCAGCTTTAACAGGTCCTTTTTTACCACTTAAGAGAGAGACCGTATCCAAGAGGTGGCCCTACAGGAGCACCCATCACGGATCCTGCCCTGATCGCTGCCCATTTTCCTGAGATCCGACCAACACGGGACTACAATGCGGTTGAAGGTAGGGAGTGACTCCTTGTCTATCACCAGGCTCTGTTGACAGGTCTCAAGGTGGTGGCTCGCCAACCAACTAATTTGGCCAAAGTTTATGATGTTAGACAGAGAAGAAGTGAAAGTCTGACAGCATATCTTGAGCGGCTCATGGAAACTTTTAGTCAATATACTCCATATGATCTTGAGACCCAGAAGTTGGCTCAGATGATTATGTTTGCCTATATAAATCAAGCTGCACCAGACATAAAGCAAAAGTTGCAGGTTCTAGACAGACTTGCTGACAAGTCTATTAGGGGTCTAGTAGCTGTGGTGGAAAAGGTTTACAATAAGAGAGAGAAAGAGGAGCAAAGACAGGAAAGGAAGGACAGAGAATGTGTAATTGAGCATGAAAAGAGAGACTGAGCCAAGGAAAAGAGACCAGACTTGTTGGACTTGGCACTATCACATGTCGAACATACCTGGTTCTCATACCTCAACAGTTTCATTCGAGATGGAAAAAGGTACGTGGGTGCAGCAGTCACCATGGACACTGAGATAGTGTGGGCAGAAGCACTCCCCCAGAGAACGTCTGCACAAAAACCAAAAGTAGTGGCACTAACAAAAGCCCTAAAAATGGGAAAACGAAAGAGACTAAACATGTACACGGACAGTCAGTATGCTTTTGCCCCCGTCCATGTCCATGGAGCCATTTACCAAGAGAGGGGGGCTACTGACACCTGAGGGAAAGACTATTAAAAACAAACAAGAAATTTTAAGCCTCATCTGGGCCTTAAGGGAACCAACAAATATTGCCATTATGCACTGCCCTGGCCATCAAAAGGGAACTGATTCTATAACCAAAGGAAATACCTTGGCAAATCAGGCAGCTAAGGAGGCAGCCCTCCAGCCAAGAGTGAAAATACTGATTCTAGTAGACCCAGAGCCATGAGCTTTGCCTCCTGAGCCTCAGTACTCCCAAGAAGACTTGGGGTGGATAAAGAAAATTCCCATGGCCTATAAACTCCCGGACAGAAGGAAACAAAGACTGGTGGAAAACTGGTGAGGGGAAACTTATCTTGCAACAAAGATTGGGCAAGGGGATTCTTAAGAGAATCCATCAGGTCTCTCACAGGGGAACCCGAAGAATGCAGGACTTGCTCCGACACTCAGAAGTAAAATTTAGGCAAGGAAATCAACTCATTGAGGACATGGTTAAAAATTGTAAAGCCTGTCAGCTCACCAATGCCCCCAATCAACCTGTTACAAAAGGAGCTCGCCTCCGTGGATATAGGCCAGGTGTGTATTGGGAAGTATACTTCACAGAAATTAAAACTGGAAAATCTGGATATAAATATTTGCTAGTTTTTGTAGACACTTTTCAGGATGGGTTGAAGCCTACCCAACAAAGCATGAGACTGCAAAGGTTGTGGCTATGAAGCTCCTGGAAGATATCCTACCCAGGTATGGCTTCCCATCCACCGTCGGGTCGGACAATGGACGGGCCTTCATTTCAAAAGTAAGTCAGGGAATAGCCACGGCACTGGGGATGGATTGGAAATTGCACTGTGCTTATAGACCCCAGAGTTCAGGGCAGGTAGAAAGAATAAATTGGAC
This sequence comes from Dipodomys spectabilis, assembly GCF_019054845.1. NCBI lineage: Eukaryota > Metazoa > Chordata > Mammalia > Rodentia > Heteromyidae > Dipodomys > Dipodomys spectabilis. The sequence goes on from NW_024871105.1 coordinate 2,524,168, forward strand.
TCTAAAAGAGACCTTAACTAAATTGGTCATGGAGACTGGCGCAGACTGGGTATCGCTCCTTCCTTTCACCATGTTTAGTATAAGACATTCACCCTATCAGCTTGGCTTTACTTCTTTTGAAATAATGTATGGATACCCTCCACCCATTATCCCTAGCCTTCAGACTGAATTGCTTGCTGATTTGGATGATACTGAATTTCTGTGTAAGCTTGACTATTTACAGCTGGTACATAAGAGTATGTGGCCCCAGCTTACAGCATTATATGATTCTGCTTCTATTCCTACACCCCATTTGTTTAAACCAGGGGACTGGGTGTTTGTTCGAAGGGACAACTTGAGATCTCTGGAACCACGGTGGAAGGGACCTTACATGGTGCTACTGGCTACTCCTCCTGCCCTTAAGGTGGATGGCATTGCTGCTTGGATCCACTGCTCCCATGCCAGGCCAGCAGACCCCTTTGCCCTGGACCATGGGGAAACATGGGAAGTCTCCAATCATCCTACCCAAACAATCCGCATATGCCTCAAGAAAAAAAAATGGACTGATTGTTATTGGTATACCTGCTCAAGATCAAAAGCTGTTGGAGTTTAGTTTTGGGCCAGAGCCACAAGATTGTGTCTCAGGACCATAAGTCAAGGGGGGGAATGAAAGGTTAAAGTACTTGAGGCAGTGACCATTTGTTGCTTGTTTCAGAGCAGAGCAACACGTGGTGCTAAACCACCTGGTTGTGTGCCTTTATAAGACCTGCCAATCCTTAGCTCCAGGCTCTCTTCCTGGGCTCTGCTGTGTCGGAGTGTAGGATGAGGCCCAAGCTGCAGCCTGTTTAAATAAAACAGCTGTAGAGTCTGACTCTTGGTGGTCTTCTTGTTGGGGATTCCTGCGACCTTGGCATAACACTATCTAGGCATCATTACCCAGTAAGCTCAGTCTTCATCAAAATATACATGACTCCAAACTAAGCAAGCATACCTCAGAGAAGGCCCTTTGGATATGGGTAGCTCGGACCATTTGGGAAGTTCTTCTAACCTTCCCATGACTGTATGTTCCCAGGCAAACTAACTACTTGCTGTCTTGCTTCCTTTCTTCATCTTCTTCCTTCTTTTTTTATTTCTGTGAAATAAACACACTGTACCAATAAGTCAAGGCTGGCGTTTTGATGAGGAGCATAAGAAACTCTACAGAACAAAAATGAGTTCTTATTCTAGTGTCTCCACCTAATATTTTTGGTGTCTGAGTTGGTAGGTATTTTGAGTGATATAATTTGAGTGCATAGAGTCTCAAAAGTGTATTATGAAATATAGATCCTAAAACACAGCCACAAGAGAGGGAGATTGCTTATTCATTTGCCAGGAGCTCAGCAGGTACTGGTTTTAAATCACATCTTTTCTTAGGCTTTGCTGAACAAGGAACTGAGACCTGCAGCCTTGGTTCCCCCAGGAGCTTCCTCAAATTGCAGACTCCTGTCCACCGACTACTTGCTGAAGAGTTGGCATCTGAACAAGGTCCCTGTGTGTCTCTTGTTGAGCTCTCCTAAGGAGATCTTGAGATACAGACATAGCACCTGGAATTGCTGAAAAAGGTATAAAAGACCCAGGAAGAGAAGAGAGTTGAATAAAGGAAGAAAAGGTGAACTTTATGGAAGTAGAGCTGTGAGCCAAGTGGTTGGGCACCAACCTTGAACGAAGAACCCAAGTTAGTGTGCGAGGCCTTGATTGAAGAGGACACACACACACACACACACACACACACACACACACACACATACCCGACACGACAAACTTCACTGATTTCCAACTTTGACCTATTTGGATTTTGGAGGGTCCAAGAATATAATGAGACTTGGTTCTAAGTGGCCATATTATGCTTTGTTTATAACCTTGAGTTATGTCTCATGATTATTTAATTGGATATTATAGACATTAGCAATTGATAATTCTGTGTAGATGATAATGTTTTTTACTAAGAAGAACACTCTAGTGCTAAAATGTATAAGCATAAATGGAGTCTGAAAAATGAGGGAAAATAAGGATACAGGTGGACCTGTTGCAACAATGAGAAGTACAAGTTGTCATGTCAAAAACGAACTTTACAACTTGGGAGGGGAGGATTGGGTGGGGAGAGGGAGGATGGGAAGGGTAAACAAAGGAGGAGGCTACAATGCTTGATAAGAAATGTACTCACTCTCTTGCCCATGTAATTGTAACCCCTCAATACAGTATTTTCACAATAAAAAAAGAGAAAAAAATGAGGCATACTCTCAATTCTTGTGTTTGGTTTTACAATGTATAAATGGTGGCATATATAATGTTTTTGTTTGTTTTGTTTTTATGTACCAGTCCTGAGGTCTGATCTCAGGGCTTGGGTGCTGTATGTGAGTTCTTTTACTTAAGGCCAGCATTCTACCACATGAGCTACAGCCTCACATCCAGGGTTTTTTTTTTTTTTTTTTTTTTGGTGATTAATTGCAGATAAGAGTCTTAGGTTTTCCTGCCAGGCTAGCTTTGTATCAAGATCCTCACATCTCAGCCTCTTCAGTAGCTAGGTTTTACACATATGAACCACTGGTGCCTGGCTAATGTTTTAACCCACAATGGCATTAGTTCTGTGTTATTACTTCTTTCCTTTTTTATTTTTAATTTTATTTTATTGTAAAAATGCTGTACAGAGGGGTTACAGTTAGATGAGTAAGGCAATGAGTATATTACTTGTCGATCTTTGTTTTCCCTTCCCTTATTGTTGTTGCTCTATCACTATCTTTTCCCTCTTCCACCTCCCACACTCCTCCCCACCAATATATTCTCCTGTGGATAACATTGTTGAAATGGTCATCCTCTGTCCTTATTTCATGGTTTTGTTATTCCCCTTCTCCTCCTCAGATTAGACAAATGTATATACCAGATGCAGGGTACCAAAATCAAGTACAGTGACAACAGGGGATGTACCGTAGGGGGAAGAATATACAAAGGGAACCAAAAAAATCACATAGTACATTTAAAACAGCAGCAACAAAGAAAGACCTCTTGTGTCCATATCTTGTGGCTCATTTCATTTAACATCATCTTATATGGTCATATGTACACAGCTTTTGATCTTTTCAGCTCATATGATAAGATTATCCTATATGTATACTAATTATTGCAAATAAGGGAAACCATGAGACCTAAATTTCTTTGGGTCTGGCTTACTTCACTTAATATGATTTTTCTCCCTAAGTCTTTCCATTTCCTAACAAATGGGGTGGTGTCATTCTTTCTGATGGAAGCATAGAATTTATACATATATATATCCCACGTTTTCTTGATCCACTCATCTACTAAGGTGCATCTGGATTGTTCCGTACTTTGAAATGTTTTTTTTTTTTTAAATTTTTTTATGATACTGCTTTTCAGGATTTGGACCATAACTCTTTAACTCTTAACAATTGGATTAGCCTCTTCCCAGTCCATCCCACAGTATTTCTGCCTTGCTACTTTATTTTTCTATGGTTCACACTTCAATTCAGCATGGTATTTTATTTTATTTTTTTCTAGATTTTTTTTATTGTGAAAATACTGTACACAGGGGTTACAATTACATGGGCAAGATAGTGAGTACATTTCTTATCAAGCATTGTAGCCTCCTCCTTTGTTTCCCCTTCCCATCCCTTCCCATCCTCCCCCTGCCCCCCCCCAATCCTCCCCGCTCACCCCCTGCCCCAAAGTTGTAAAGATCGTTTTCGACATAATGACTTGTACATCTCATTGTTGCAATGGGTCCACCTGTATCCCTACTTAAACGATTTGTTTTTCCCCTTCCCCTCCACAAATTACACCGACATCAAATACAGTGAAAACAGGGTTTATAATGATTGGGAGGGACATACAAAGCAACAAAGAAATAATCTTATAAATGCATTAAAAACAATTGCATGAAAGAAAAAAAAATTTGAATACATATCTTAGGGTTCATTTCCCTAACATCACCTTATCTGACCTTTTCTGGTTGACTCCCACATATACTAAATATTGCAAATAACTTATTTCAAAGTCATTTTTTTGTCAAATACTTTGACACATTTCTCAGCTTCATATAGATGAGACTTGGTAAACAAAATATGTCTGACAATTCTTGGGAAAGTTCCCAACATTGAGATGCTTCAAAATTATAGAACATTTCATTCTATTATAAAATACAGTATTCATTAGCACAAGATAGGGCATCCATCAAGAAAGGCTTGTTAGTTGAGATGTTCCTGGTCACAGCTGGAGTTCCATGGTTAACATTGTATACTGAGTTCCTATCATTAGTTCTTGCAGTTCCTCTGTGTCTTTCTGTTTCCTAGTGTTGCTTACGATTTTAATCTACTTCAGCTTCAAGTGCTGAAGGTAACATTGATAACTCACTTTGCTGAGTGATATAAGCTTTTCCAAGTGACTGAACAAAATTTAACAAAATCTTAAGAGGACTGATTTACAAACAAAAAAGACATTTTGGATCTTTTGTTAAATAGTTTTTCAACGATGCAAACCAAAACTTCCAGAATCCCAAAGAAAGAACACGTTTAATGTATATATTGCTCCTGTTTATGGAACAGTATTTAATAGGACAGTTATAGCTTTTAGTCAGTTGGCAAAATATCAAGTGTTTGAATTAAATCATATATATCTTCAATTCCATGTCCCATTGTATGCTTCTATTTGTATTATTTTTTTAATTAGACAAATTTATGGGGCATGGAAGGACACTTCAGCATATATACATGGTTGTAATGATCTAATCAATACAGTTCCTATTTCTATATCATTAATATTTTTTGGATACTAATGTGTAATTTGTTGGGTAAAAATAAAATAAAAACCTCAAAAGCAAGACATGGTTATTCCCCTTAAGATGTTATTTCCCTTGAAAAATTATTTATATTGTCAAGGTGATGTCCATAGGAGTTACATTTACATAAGTTTCATTTCTTGTTGAATATTGTTATCCCCTCCCTCCTTTATCTCCCACTTCCCCACCTCTCACCACTCCCCACAACTTGTGATGTTCATTTCCAACATATTTTCTCATGAGTTTCACTGTTGCATTGGTTTGCTCTGTCTTTTGTCTCACCATTTTATCATTCCTCTTCCCTATTCAGATAAATGTATATACAATACCCAGTGACCCAAATCAAATAGTGACAACAAGGGATAATCCATAGGGAAAAGATAAAGGAAAAAACATAGCACTTTAAAAAACAACACCAACAAAGAAAACCCTCTTGTTTCCACATCTTGGAGTTCATTTTGCTTAGCATCACCTTGTATGACCCATATGTACATAGCTATTGAGCTGTTGTGATACTCTTCTAGGACTAAACTAGACATACACTAGTTATTACCAATGAGGGAAACCATGGAGTCTGTTTCTTTGCGTCTGGCTTACTTATTTAATATTATTTTTTCCTACTCTTTCATTTCTTTACAAATGGGGAGATGTCATTCTTTCTGATGGGAACATAGAATTCCATTTTGTATATATACCATATTGTCTTGATCCATTCATTTACTGAAGGGCATCTCAGATGGTTCCATATCTTAGCTATAGATCATTCATTTTTTAAGTTTGATTAGTCCATATGGTACATATTTATGGCATATGGTCTTATATTTCATTGCTTGTGTACAACATGTGCTGATTATCTTATTACTTTGTATTAGGAACCTTAAATTCTTCAAATTCCTCTTCTGGTTATTCATAAATGTTGACCAGCTGGTTGTTATTATTGCTTTTTAAACTATATTTTCTTAAAAGAATAGCTTTAGATAAAAGCAAAGCTGGAAAAATAACCCAGAGTTCTTATAGGAACACAGACTTTCCTGCCCAGGCTGGCTTTGAACCACGATCCTCAGATCTCAGCCTCCTGAGTAGCTAGGATTATAGACGTGAGCCACTGGCGCCTGGCTAACTGTTACTTTTTTTGGGTAACAAATTAGTTTTTTTTTAATTTTGTTTATGTGTGTGTGTGTGTGTGTGTTTGTGTGTGTGTGTGTGTGTGTATGTGTGTGTGTGAGAGAGAGGGAGGGAGAGAGAGAGAGAGAGAGAGAGAGAGAGAGAGAGAGAGAGAGAGAGAGAATGAAAGAGTATTGCTGCCAAAAAGGATTATTGAAGAATATAAAAACCTTAACGTCTGATAAGATAGTAATATATTTTAAGCACTTGGAAGTGGTGGTATCACAGTTTCTCTTTTCTGAACACACAGTGTCTGTCCCTCCCCAATGTTTTCCTGATCTGGTTTGTTGTGCAGGAGACAGCATAGCTGACCAATGTTGCAGATGGCAGGCCTCGGCCACTGCCTCCAGTCTTTCTTCACCACTTTCTCAGCCTTGAAGAAATTGTGTGTCTCCAGTTTGTCTTGTTTGAGCTTAATTTATTTTATCAGTGTGCATTCTATTTCCTGCTCCTGAAAAGAAGTCTCAGTTACATAGACCCGGGAAAGGGTCAGGAGCAATGGGCTTATCACTGATTGCCTTCCAACATAGCCAACGTATTCCTGAGAGATCTTCAACCCACACTGCACATGGAAGTCCTCACATTCATCCTGCCTCATTTGAATGCATCTGTGATAACTTTAAATTCAGTGAGTATGCAGTGTAAAAACTCAATGTAATGCTTTGAGGACAAAATGACTGAGCCACAGGTAATCATCCACATTTTCACTGTGTAAGCTGTCTGTCTGATGAGAAAATAATCCTGCCACGCAGATGCATATCACTTATACAAGATGTTTGCCAACAATTCTTGTTGTTATATTGCATTTCTCTTCCTCCTCGTGTGTCTTCTCCTCCTCCTCCCCCAGTCTTTTTTCACTCTTCCTTCCTTCCTCTCCTCTCCTTCCTCCCTTTCTTCCCCTCCTCCTCTTTCGCCTCATCTTCCGTTCCTCCTCTCTTTTCTTTTCCCTCCTCTCATCCCTTCCTCCTCCTATTCTGTTCCTCACTTCCTCCTCTTTTTCAATTTCTTCTACTTCTTCATGGTCCTTTGTCTTGGACTCAGGGCCTGTGCTCACTGAGCAGATGTTCTGCTGCTTGCTGCAGGACTCCAGTCTGGACTTCATTTCAATGACACTCTATTTGTGATTTGTGTTTAAGTAGCAAACCGAGCAAAGACTTTTGATTAAGGATTTAATTCATTGTATATATTCTACACCATAAATATGTGATACTTCATACAGTGTGGCTAATAGGTTTTGATTATGCTTTGGGCTTCTGATAAACTCATCAGAAACAATGATCCTGTGTTACTCCAAAATTAATGAACTGGTTACTTTGCATCTTGCACAAGTACTTCCATATTGCTCCCAGTTTAATGAACTGTCACTTTGTGGTAGCACCACAGTAACGCTAATCCGAGGATTGCTGAGGATCAGAAGATTAAGTCCAGACAGGAAAATATGAGCTATATATCTCCAATTAACTACTAAAAATCCAGAAGAAGACCTATGGCTCTGTGGTGTACTGCCATCCTTGCACAGAATAAGCAGATGACAGGACCCAGGCCTGAGTTGAAGACCTGTGGTTGATGCAAACACACACACACACACACACACACACACACACACACACACGCACACACACAAAATTTCCCAGCTAGAGAAAGTAGAGATATGTTTTCCTTATAGCATATCTGTTTCTATCCTATATGTTTGGATACTTTTGAAAGCTTCATAATCACCTTCCCTAATTTCAATAAATGACTCCCTGTTCACTATTTTTATTCCTGGTTGGAAAATATTTTAAGACAGTTTTTCATGTAGAATATTGATTTTGCTCCCAACACGGTTACTCTCTTGGATTGTAAGAACATAAATAATTATGCAGTTAATATTAGCTCATAAATTAAATTAAATGCTTCCATTAAGAGTTAAGCTGTTGCTCAGTGGGAAGAGTTTGAAATCACTTGTCTGAATTTGAAAGGTGGAGTGAGAGTTGCAGAGAAGCCTAAGGTAGTTATGGTAAGAGACTGATGAAAGGAAAAAGAAAAGGAACTTTAGACTCCTCTTGAGGCCAGTTATCTTTCACAGGCCTGCACTTGAAATCAGTATGCAAATTCTTGCTCATTATCAAGCACTCTACCCACTGGGCCACATTTCCAAACCCTGAAATAATTCATCAGTGAGGAGCATTCCTGGAGTTTGAAGCCAAAGCCTGGGCTCTGTCCTTGAGCTTTATTTCAAGCATTCTAGTACTTAAGCCACAATTCCACTTCTGACTTTTGGTAGTTAATTCAAGCTAAGAGTCTCAAAAACTTTCCTGCCCAGGCTTGCTTCAAACTGGGACCCTCAGATCTCATCTCAATAAGTAGGGTACCAGGTGTGACCCACACCCACCAAAAGCCAGTCATTTCAATGAGACTCCTATTTCCAATAAAAGTCTCTAACACACACATACACACACACACACATACACACACACACACACACACACACACACACACACACACAAATGCAAAAACTTGAGCTATTGCTCAAGTGTTAATAGTGTTAACCTGAGGCAAAATCACCCTAGGACAATGGCCAGGCCCTAAGTTCAAGTGCTACAAGCAATAGAAAAATAAATAAATTCATTAATTGAAATTTAACAATGTCAAACAAAAAATAAAATGAAAGTTGGAAGAAAAGAGGGGTGGGGAGGCCTGGCTATGTTAGTAGAGCCAATAAGTGAGAGCATCAGGTGGCCTGTGGGAGTCCTGCTCCTGGAGGTAAAAATATGGAAAAAAAGGAAAGCGATTAAAGCTTCAAAACTGAGTCAGGCAGTGGTGGCTCAAATATACAATCCTAGGTACTTAAAATTAGCAAGCTGAACATCTGGATTCACAGTCTGCCCAGGAAGAAAATCCTCCTGCCTGCCTTCAACTAGCAGTGAGGCAGCATCAGCCCTATGCCTGCAGCACAGGCATGGACCCTGCCTAGCTGCAGAAAACCTCCCCCAAACAATCTCGACCCCATGACAAAATCCAAGCCTTCCCCAAGTAGTTTCAGAGCTCAGAAGCACTTTCTGTGCTCCAGGTACCCCATGGTTTCACTGCTCCATGGCAACATGTGGAGCAGACACTTACATCAAAACTCTACCTTAACTTGCTGGCTCCCTAGGTCTAGGGGCCCAGCCCAGGCTCCCTGCTTGCCCTACAGGGGCAGAGACTAAACCCTATTCTTAGCTCCCACATCACCTGCCTCCCTGGAGCACTAGAAGCCCCTGCAAAAAATCCACTCCTGACTCACTTTCTTAATGAAGTTGTGGCCTGGAGACATCTTGAAAGTTCCCTAAAGCCAGCAGTTTCTTCCTCCTCCCCATATAGCTTGTCCTGTCTCTGCCGTAAGCCAGATGGTGAGGGTGTGGGTGTGGCAGGACCCACATATGCCCGAGTCAGAGCAGGACTCCAGCTTGGTACCTAGTGCTGATGCTCATTGGCTAATGCTCAACAATCTTATCACTCCTCAAAGCCCTAAGCATTTTAATTTATTTATTTAATTGGGAAGGGAAGTACCTGAGATAGAACTCATGATCCCTGTGCTACTTTTGCTCAAGGCTAGCACTCTACCACTTGAGCCACAGCTCCATGTTTGGCTTTTCTACTTATTTCTGATAAGAGTATCACAAACTTTCCTGCCCAGGCTGGCTTCAAAATGTGATCCTCAGAATTTAGCCTCCTGACTACCAAGTTTATAGGTGTGAGACACCTACACTGGAAAGCTTTTATTTATTTATTTGTTTATTTATTTATTTTGGGCTTGGGGCTTGATCTCAGGGCATGGGTGGTGGTTCAGTGCTCTTTTTGCTCATGGCTAACACTCTACAATTTTAATCCACAGCTTCACTTTCAATTTTATGGTGATTAATTGGAGATAAGAGTCACACAGACATTTCTACCAAGATTGGCTTTGAACTGTGATCCTTAGCTCCTGTTTAAGTAAGATTACAGGCATGATCCACCAGTACCCAGGCAAACCAGATTTTTAAGACACTCTTATTTTCAACAACCCAACAAGGAAAATAAGCCAGAAGTTGAGCTGTGGTTGAAATGTTATGGTGCAGTTGCCTTGAACAAAATTGGTCTAGGATGGGCACCAGGGTCTGAGCATCGTGGTTCAACGGCAGCCTGGGCAGGAACGTCTGTGAGACTCAACTACAAAAAAAATCACCAGAAGACTGGAAGTGGCATTGTGGCTCAAGGGCAGAGTGCTTGCCTTGAGCTGAAGAGCTGAGGGACAGTGCCCAGTCACAGAGTTCAAGTTCCATGGCCAACAAAAAAATGGTCCTGGACATGGGCAGGCCCTGAATTCAAGTCCTACCTAGAACCAAGAACAAAATAAATAAATAAATTCATTAAAAATAAAAGAAGAAACTATAAAATAAAAAGAAAATATGTGTTGGAAAATAATAGACATTAAGGGAGTTGGGAGGTGTGACCAAGTTGGCAGAGAGTCAGCCATGAGATCAAGTCTAAGGTAGCAGCAGCACTGGCCTTTCCCACACAATCCTCTCCTTCCTCATTGACTACTTGAGCTGGGAACTGGGGGTATTGGTACTATTCCCCAAACCAGCAGCTCCTCCACCTGCCTGCAGTTCAGGCCAGGCTGCCCATCTGCTGAGACAGAGAAGGCTGGAAGAGGGAGGAGTGGAGGCAGGGCCTGCCTATGACCTGATACCACCCCTCAGTTAATATTAGGCTATTTCTTTGGTTTTCCATTCTGTTTATTTCTGGTCTCAAACTAGGATGTGAACTCAGTATTTGCCACTTTCACTCACTGACTAGTGCTCAACCGACTGAGCCATATCTCCAACAAATAGAGATATTTCATTTTTAAAATTAATTTACTTTTAAATTTATTTACATTTTGTGGGGCAGGCCTAGAACTTGAACTCTTGGTTGGGTGATGTCCCTGAGCTTCTTGCATTAAAGGCTAGAACTCTGGCACTTGAACCTCAGCTGCACTTCTATCTCTCTATTATCATTAATTTGAGATAAGAGTCACAGACTTTCCTGCCTGGGCTGGATTCAGATTGGAACATTCAGATCTCAGTGTCATGAGTAGCTAGGGGTACAGGTTGAATCACCTGCACCAGCAATCCATGTTTTGTTTGTTTGTTTTCATTTTTTCTTTTTGTTTTTGTTTTTCCCAGTCCTGGGGCTTGAACTCAGGGTGTGGGATCTGTCTCTGAGCTTCTTTTAGTCAAGGCTAGTGCTCTACCACTTGGGTCAAAGTGCCACTTCTGGCTTTTTCTGTTTATGTGATAAAGAGGAATCGAACCCAGGGCTTCATGCATGGTAAGCAAGCACTCTACAAATAAACCACATTCCCAGGCCCTTAATCCATGGTTTTATTGAAACTCTCAATTTCTAAAAAATTAGCAAGATTAAAAAGGGAAAAAGAAGAGGAAACATGTCTTAAGCTATAGGCTGGTGGTTTGAACCTGAAACCCCTGATTCTGAGGAGGGTGAGAGCTGAAGGATATGGGTTACGAACCACAGAACATCACCAGAAAATTCACCAGCACAAATGAAGTAGAAGTCGCATGCTGCTGGATCATGACTACACAAGTCTGGAGGTTGGAATCTGAGAACCACCATTGGAGACCACTTCTAGCAGGAAATTGCATGATGTTTGAAAATCCAATAAAGATACAAAGGCAAAAAGTAGGGATGTGGGCAAAAAGAGATGATGGACAGAGCACTGGTCTGGAATAGATTAAAAACGAAAATGAAAAAAGGAAAAACAGAAGAATGGAGTGGAAGTATGATTGATGAGGTCCTGGGTTACTAAATACAGTAATGTAAAAATGTAGCCAATCCAAACACAAAAGGAGTAAATTTATTACTCATGGGTATATAGAGATATATTTAGTGAGAGTACAGAAGGAATGTCAAATGTAAAACTGCCACAAAGGGATTTTTTTCTCTTTCTTCTTTGGTGCTAGATGGCGACTCAAACTTAGGACCTGACTCTGGTTCATTGGCTATTAGTCTACCAACTGGGCCACACCTCCATCACCACATGCAAATCGTCTCAGCTTCTCATGCTTCTGTTCAGCAGCACATGCATTCTTTTGATTGCCCACTGGGTTTGCACATGACACTCCAGTGACAGCTCAAGCTGCAGCCTCTTGAAGAGGTAGGGGTAATTAGTTTCCCACTGCAAAATCTCTTCTAAACTGAGTGGGGTGCCTCTTGCCTATGCTCTTGCTATAAAGGAAGTGAGGTGTGTGGGTGATGGTAGGAAGGCAGCTTAGACAGGGGGAAAGAAAACAAAAAATTTCCCTATCAAGTGACCCTAGGGCTTAAGTAAGCACTATGTGGACCTACCTCCAGGCACTCAGCCTCTGGAATGACCACTCTCAGCTATCAATCCTCGGTTTGCACGGCCACAGCTGTCTGGAGGTTGGCTTCAGGATACCCCACTTTCCCCTGCTCTGTGCATTCTAATTGAGCTCCCCATGAGTGCATGAGTTCCAAAGGTTGCAGTGTCCATGCTGCAGCCCCTCGGGTTTCAGGCTGACTGTAGCCACTGCTTCAGATTCCCCTACATTACTGCTGCCTCTTTTTGGCTTTTGCCCTTTTGCCTTTTTGGCTCTTTGCCCTTGTCCCTGGCCTGTCAGAGCCAAAAAGGACCTCCAGGAGGACCCCTCCACACATGCACCAAATGTACCCTGGACTCCCAGTGACTCCTGGTGGTCAGTAGGACTTATATGAACACTAGGAGAGCCTGAAGATAAATGTTACACACACATGAAAACTAGTATGATGGCTTGACCTTCAAGGTCTCTAGAAATGAAGGTTTGACACCCATAAATTTTGCTTCACTATGAATTTTCTATTTTCACACTTAACACCATATACTTTCCTTGTGCTTCCTTTATTGGGTTTTGTCTTACTCTTTCCAAAGAATTATTCTAGTGCGGGCTGATACCATGTCTCTGGTGATGACACCAACAGACCCAAGAGGAAAAGGAAGTGGGACATGGAGTACCCATCCTTTCCAAAAGAGTCCACCACAGGCCAGAAGAGCAATTCTTAGGACAGTGGGCACAGTTTCTGCCTCCCTCTCTGAATCATGGCTCAAGTTTGGAAAAGGATTTCAGGACACCTGAAGTATAGAATTATTGAAATACTGAATTATCTCCAAGACCAAAGAAACAACCACATCTTGTACATTGATCTCAAAAATATACCATGGAGTTCCAGTGAAAATGATCACTTAGATGAAGATAAGACACTGTTTAAAATACAGAGAAACAATGGGAATGCCACTAGAATAGGCAGGGATAATTTGTGTGCAGAAGATATGGACAAGGGAGATGAATTGCAGTTGATTAACTGGGAAATGGACAGTGACAGAGAAGAAACTATTGAAGGCAATTAATGTGAAGATGGAAAGGGTGCCATGGAAATCTCAGATGGTGATTCTCGTGCAAGTAGTTATTCTTTGGCAAGTGATGATAGGAAACCTGAGCTTCCTAAGGCAAGACCTGGCTTTATTGCTTAGCTGGACTAAAACTGAAGATTCTCCTGCCTCAAGTTCATGAATTCTGGGATTACAGTCATGCACTACCACATTCCTGTTTGAAAGATTTAACTCTTATGCTAGATTATTGATTTTTCACCTTTGAACTTTATAAGCCTTACTTCGACATTTCTGGACCTTGCCATGAACATGTGTCTGAATTATGAGGAAAGGATCGTTCCAAAAGCTTCCCATACTGAAACACCTACCTTGGGTACCTGTCAACTCACTCTGCTCATCTGGCCTTTGTGGAGATGTCCCTTCTGCTCTGGTCATTAAAAGTTCTGCCAGATTCTCATCTGCTTACCAGAAGAACACAGAGGTGGAGGGTTTAATATGGCAATGAGAAAGAAAAAAATTATTTCACTGAAACTTCTGTTATTTGCCTTATTTTTGTTTGTCATGTTTACTTGCTCACAGATTACATTCTTTTTATGGTATGATGGAGTAATACATTTATTTTCCTAAGCATTTAAGTTTAGTTATTTGTTTTCATTGAGACAAACTTCTGAGAAAGAACAACTAGCCTCATGTTCATTTCCACAAATGGATGTTTTGTTTTTCATAATCCCTTGTAAGACAATAATTATTGGTCTGGAAAGTCAGGAAATAGAAACAGATTAAAACTTTTAACAAGACATATTTATTTGTGACGTCAGTAGGCTTGGATTTTTAGTCTAAACTGTGTGTGACTAGTATTCAGTCTGGTCCACTCAGATGACAAACTTTTGGAGGTTTTGTTTTATTTTCTTGGCAAACCATTAAACATTTCTTCAGAGAACATAAAAATCAGACTTTCTTCTCTTCATAGAGTCCACTATGCTTCAGATCATTCATCTGTAACCCTCAGCCAAAATCCAGTGCATTTGCTTTTGATTTATTGGAGCAGTCTAGCTGCCAAAAATAAGGGAAACCATGCAGCCTGTGTTCTCTGAGTCCGGATTACTTCCCACAATATAATGTTTTCCCAGTCTTTCCACATTGTTACAAATGGTAGTCAATCATGCTCTCTGATGGATGAGTGGGGTTTGTGTGTGTACACACACACACACACATACACACACACACACACACACACACACACACATATATATATATATATATATATATATATGTAACCTCATACATATATGCCACATTTTATTGATCCATTCATGATTTAAGGTTTTTCTTGTTATTGGAAAGTGAGAGACATGAACCTTATCACCTGGTTTGTGGGCAGAGACATGAGCTCTTGGAGCAACAGTCCTGACTCTTGTTACTCTTTTTTTATGGTCTGAAGTGGCAACAGCTGATCAACTATTAATTTGTTCATTTTTGTAAATTCTGGGACCTGATCTCAGTGGCCGTGCACTGTCCCTACGCTTTTTTGTTAAGTCTAACACACAAACACTTGAGCCACAGCAGCACTTCTGCTTTCTCTGGATATGTGGTTACTGAGGAATCGAAACCAGGGCTTCATGCATGCTAGGCAAGCACTTTTTTTTTTTTTAATTTTATTTTATTTTATTTGAGAACATACTGTACAGAGGGGTTACAATTACATGGGCACGATAATGCATACATTTCTTACCAAGCATTACAGCCTCTTCCTTTGTTTACACTTCAACTCCCTTCCCAGCCTCCCCCCTCCCCCCCACCCAATCATATCCCCCCTCCCCCCCCACACCGACATTGTAAAGTTGGTTTTGACATGACATTTTGTACTTCTCATTGTTGCAACAGGTCCACCTGAATCCTTAAACGACTTGTTTGTCCCCGTCTCCTCCACATGTTATACTGACATCAAATATAGTGAAAGTGGGGGTTACACTGTGGGAGAGGGACATACAAAGCAACAAAGAAATAATCTTATAAATGCGTTAGAAACACATGCATGAAAGAAACAAAAACATTAAAATACATATTTGAGGGATCGTTTTCCTAACATCACATTATCTGACTTTTTCCGCTTGACTCATACCTATACTACATATTGCAAATAACGGAAACCATGGGACCTATGTTTCTTTGGGCCTGGCTTACTTCACTTAATATAATTTTTTCCAAGCCTTTCCATTTCCTAACAAATGGGGCAATGTCATTCTTTCTGATGGAGGCATAGAATTCCATTGTGTATATATACCACATTTTCTTGATCCATTCATCTACTGAGGGGCATCTGTGTTGGTTCCATATCTTAGCTATGGTAAATAGTGCTGCAATAAACATAGTTGTGCTGGGAGCTTTAGTGTGTTGTTGATTGTGAACATTTGGGTAAATGCCCAAAAGTGGGATTGCTGGGTCATAGGGGAGTTCTATGTGAAGTCTTTTGAGGAACCTCCATACTGCTTTCCAAAGTGGTTGAACAAGTTTACATTCCCACCAACAATGAAGTAGGGTTCCTTTCTGTCCACATCCCCTCCAGCATCTGTTGTTGTTAGAGTTCTTGATTTTTGCTGTTCTAACTGGAGTGAGGTGATATCTCAATGTTGTTTTGATTTGCATTTCTTTTATGGCTAGGGATGTTGAACATTTCTTCATGTATCTATTGGCCATCCTTCTTTCTTCTTCAGAGAAGTTTCTCTTTAAGTCTTTCGCCCACTTACTTATTGGGCAGTTGTTTCTTTGAGGATTTGTTGTTGGGTGGTTTAATTTTTTGAGTTCCAAGTATATTTTAGATATGAGACCCTTGTCCGTTGTATGTCTAGTAAAGATCTTCTCCCAATCCGTGGGCTTTCTATTGATCTTGCTAGCTATGTCATTTGCCCTGCAGAAGCTCTGCAACCTTATGCAATCCCATTTGTCCAACCTTTCTTTGATTTGTTGTGTTTCCGGGTCTCTATTCAGAAAATTTCGGCCTGAGCCAAGGAGACCTAGGGTTTCTCCTATTCCATCCTGTAATGTTTTCAGAGTGTCTGCTTTAAGTTCAAGGTCTTTGATCCATTCGGAGTTGATTCTGGTGCAGGGTGATATATAAGAATCTAGCTTTAGTTTTCATAAGAACAGACCTCAGGACCAATGGAATAGAATTGAAAACCCAGAAATGAACCTACAGACCTATAGCCATCTAATCTTCGATAATGGAGCTAAAACAATAGAATGGAAGACAGACAGCCTCTTCAGTAAATGATGCTGGCAAAACTAGTTAACTACATGTAGGCAAGCACTTTATCACGGGCCAGCTTCCCTGTCCAAGATTTTATTTTTTAAAAACTAACATGTAATAGAAAAAAACTACATGAACAACTATATTACAGCAGGCAAACTCCTTGATTAGAACCATGACATCTCTGGCCAGAAACCTGGGACACCAGGTCTTTGCCATATATCTCCTATGCAGTGAGCTTTTATCCACTGATCAACATTTCATTGGCCTGAAAGGAAGCAGAGTGATGTGTTGTGAAACATGATGCAAGCAGACAGAGGGGGCCTCATTCCTCAATGTCAACACTGAGGATGGGTATTCACTAATCCCAGACCCTCGGAGAGGGGTTGTGCTAGTGGACACCAAGTATAAATTGTGTAGGATCATAATCCAATGGGAAGATAGGCTAGGCGATTAAGAGATATAACCTTATTGAGAATCACATGGACTCCAAAACTGTGAACTAAAAAACATCTCTTTGGTTTGGGGTTATTGTTCTAACTTCCTTTTTCTGTACTCTGTCTTCTAAAGCCAGCTCTCATGTGTGAACTCTTCATATGCAATAAAATAAGCCATAAATAAGGCCAAATAATTGGTAATCTTATGGGAGTGAGCCAGGCATAGAATGGCTGTCTGGGGATTCTTTTCCTATATGACTTATGAAAATTGACTTATTCATGAGATACAGAGACCATGATCTAATGGCTGAGGTTATTGCTGCTGGATATCACCTTAGAGATCACATTTCAACACGTGGATATAACTATAAGAGAAAAAGCGACCAAGACTTTCATGTTCCCAAAATTATTGCCATACTGAGTGAGTCTGACACATGACATCCCATGACTGTATGGTGCAAGTGAACATTCTTTTGTTTTTAAAACATGTAGTATATACATATATACATGCTTATACACATTACACTGACTTTAACTTTGTCCAAAGTTTTCATTTTGGTTTCAGAGGAAAGTGTTTGGATTTCACCATTCCAGAAACAGTCTCCCTCTGGGTGAGTAGGTGAGAATGGGTCAAATGATGACTTCCTTCTTTGTTTCCCTGGCAGTGCTGAAAACCAGACCAAGAGCTTCTGGTCTTCAGGTAAACAAGTTGTTGATAGAGACTCCCTTCTCAAGAGATGCAATCGTCATGAATAGTGCTTACAGGACACTACAGTTTCCAGTACTGTTTTACTTCCACAAGTGCACAGAGCACACGAGCGAATGCTGGAGGGCACATATGTGGCTGATTCTCCTTTAGGAGGGGCAGAAGGGATGAACACAGTGGCAGGAAACCTGTTCCTCAGCAGAAAGCCTTGCAAGATTCTGAACATGATCCTATGTGAGGCTGGCTATTTGACCACAGTCTTAGGCAGGTCATGAGCATCTGAAGAGTGTGGAAGGTTCTGCTAAGCCAAAGGTTGACTAGCAGCCTCTCCTTGGGGGAAAAGGATGGTCTATAAGTAAACAGTTATTAGAAATGTCACTAAACCTTGTTTTTTATATTAAGTCAGTTCTTCAAGGCAGAGAATTGAGAATGGATAAAGGAGAAGGGTCCTAGGACCACTGAATTTTCCCATCTTAGAGCATCATTTTCTTTCTCAACATACAGTAGAGAAACCACAGCTTAATCCCCCAGTCAAGCAGGAACTATATTCTCAACACAGTATATGCCAACATGTTCAGGTTCAGAGAACCCAGTGATAGTGGTTCCATTATGTTCTCCACAGTCACTTTTCTCTTTTTTGAGATCGGGTCTAAGTAGGCCTTTGGGCTAAGCTACATGTGTATGTGGATCAGAGGCATGTACCAGCATGCCTAGCTTCGTTACTACTTTTTATGTTTTCTGCCTTTTGAAGGTCAGTCAATAGCGCTAACATGGCTCTCTCCCATTTGTCTTCTATTCATGCCCTTACATGGTTCTCTTCATCTGGTCTAACTGGAGCCATCTGTCTCTAGCCATCATACTGTTATGGTGGCCCATCTTGCTTCTTTCAAGCTAGCTCCATACACATCTGTTTGTTACTAGGGAGTCTTTCCTGACTTGTGCTTTTCTCTTTTCCAAATGCCTGATTGTGCAGGACATTGAAAGGAATTCCTGAATTTTCCCAAGAGTGTAAATGACTAATTCAAAGCTGTGAAAAGTTTCCCACTTAAACACACAAGTAGTAGGCCAGGATTGGTGGCTCACACCTGTAATCTTAGATACTTAAATCTGGAGGATGGTGGTTCCAAGTCCAGCCTAAGCAGAAAAGTCTTGAGATCCCACCTTCAAAATAATCACAAAAGAAGGGCTGTATGTATAGCTTAAAGTGACCCTACAATCTGAGCAATAGCTGTCATAGTATAGGTCACTTTGTCCTTCTTGTAGCACAGGCTCTTTAGTCCCAGGTTTGTACTAATAGCAACTCTTCAATTCCAACTTTGCGTATGTGTGTGTATGTGCACAACTTCACACACTCATGCACTTTTTGTGTACACCGAGTATTAATTAAGGTGCAGGTGCTTATGTTGCAGAGACTTCAAACAAATTTGAATCTTTCCAAATACAATGAACCATCAAGAATTCTACCACTGTCATTATTCAGTACAAAGTTTCCATTTCCAAAATGCCATTTTGCTAGATGGTGTTTATCTATCCAAATTTACTTAGTCTTTCCTCTACTTGGCCCTCATCCTCCCATACCATTGCACATCCATACACTCCCCAGATTATTGCTTACAATGATCATACCATGTTCCTGAAATAAGGATTCTTTAGTGAAAGAATTAGCATTTAATTGTTAGCAAGTCACCTTCTTCAGTAATAACTCACAACGAGCTTAAAGTTCTACCCTTAATTTGGTCGGGCTAGGTGGACACAGCATAGTAAAATGGACAAAACATCATTTCAATGTCAGGTAGAGCACTATGGGACCTGACCTCATACCAATTTGTGTTAACATGGCCCTCACAGGTGAGGGCAGAATACCTTCTTGTCCTTGTGGGACTCCTGAATTTCAGGGAAGCAGGAAGCTGAGACTGAGCCCAACCCTTACACTTCTCAGATTGCTGGCCACGTTTCAGAAAAACTCAATAATCTGCCCAAAGAAGGTATGCCAAGCTACAGGTGAAGAAAAGACAGGAGCTGAAAATTTGGCATGGAATTTCTGAGAAGACACCTTTATACTTACTAAGAACTTATGGCTTTTAGAAATGGCTCAGGATTGGTTGTGGTCAGACAGTGTGGGCATGCAAGACAATGAGGGGACTGGCAACTTCAATACAGTGTCATACAATAGTGACAAAAAGATAATAACCCCAAATGGGGCTTCACTAGTCATCTACCTGATATCAAAGTATTGTGTCTGACCAGTACTGAGTGTGAACCTGGACTGCTGGGCATAGGACATAGGATGTGAATTGAGTTATAAATGGAGGGATGGGTTGATGATGATAATTGTCAAAAGCAACAGTACACTCACATCTACCGGGAATCTGTCATAAAGGGACAGTGCACTCAACCATATGAACCCATTAGCACTGCTCATTCTTGGTTGCTGGCCAATCACTTCCTGGCTTATCAAACAACATGCCAAGTGGCAATGGTTTGGTGGACACAGAGGGCTAGCATATAAATATCAGTGAATACCTGGCATGTTAGTGGAGAGTACCAAGTCTTGGCCACCCTGCACTGCTCATTCCCAAGGTTCTCAGCCTGTTAGCTCCTTGTGGCAAACTCACTTCTCCGATGGGAACAGGTACTGCCTGCAGGCCTCCCTGTCTTGCGCTCCAGGTCTCAAAAGTCCCCCAAAGGCAGGTCTAAAAGTGTGGGACCCTAATGCAGGCAAAGCCCAAGTGTTGGAAATTCCAATTCATAGCAGTGACAGGGTGCTGCAGAGCTCTGTAATGTGTTGTACCTCCAAGGGAAGGAGGCACTATTGGTACATGAATGCAACAGGGTTTCCTGATCCTCCCTGCCCAACAGCAGCTATTCTGGCTTGAGCAATACAAAGGAATGGGGCATGAGACACCTTGGGGACAAGCACCCACCAGTAGAAGGGTGGCTAGGGCAGGTACATCTACAAAGAACAGTGCCAGTACTGGGGGGCTGTGCTCTTTTATCAACTTCTCCACATTTCACTTTTCAAAAAAATCTTAGACTTTAGAGTAAGTTTCAACCTATGGAAAATTTACATTAGTGTTTCTCTGGGCTGTCCCAGCTCTCCCTCAATGCACATGTCATAAAACGTATTAATCAAAGCCAGAACATTTCCATTGAAGTCATATTAGTCACTTAACACAAACCCTATGCCAACCTCACCATTGCCTACTTCTGCCCACCCTTCTCTCACTCAGGAGTCTATCTGGCCCTGCAGATTCCTGCTCTCTTTCCCTTTGAGGAACAAAAGTGCCCACCATACCTCCATGGTTAGACATCGTGAAGGGTTCCACTCAGCATTTGCTGTCTTTGTAGGCATAGATTGTTGAATGTCAACAGACTCTTCCTCTTTGCCAGCAGTCCACAGAGCAACAGATGCTACAGTCATCTCAGCGAATCTCACTGGGACACGAGGTCACCAAGCTTACACTTGTTCATGGTACTCGTGTTAGAAGTCAGAGTCTTGTACTTAGTAGGTAGGTGACCTATACTTCAATTTTGTGCTGGTCATTTTTAAGTTGTGATCTTGCTTCCTATCCAGGTAGATGCCAGGGCCTGGACTCACCTATTTTAGGCTTCCTATTTTAATGAAGCTGATATGCATCCCTAGCTAAAGAGGAGATGTCACCCACTTTTTGGCCTGGGTTGGCCCTGAATAATGATCATCCACATCTCAGGATCCTAAATAGTTAGGATTACACAGGCGACTCCCAGCTCCAATGTGCCTTCCTTCTCAACACTACCCACTCAGCAGTGACTGACAGTTTTCTCTCCTCAGTTACTCTTACCCTCTGGAATTTCAGAGAGGAGACACACATTTTCTTCTTCATTGTACTCTAATTGCTCCCAAGATTGCCTGAAATTGTACTGTCTATCTCCCTTCATTGTAGGTTCCATAAGGAAATGATACCCCCAGATCCTGGATGTTTATGCATGAGGATGTAGGTCCCAGTGACACAGAGGTAAACTTAGTTATGAACCCCAAAGGGAAGTCCTGCTACTCCAGCTGTGGGCTGTCAGTTCCTTCTGCAACTCTCTCAGCTACAGTCATCCTCCATGCACTCGCCACACTGATGGGTATGAAGACAGCATCATGCCAATTGGCCAGGTCAAACTCTGGGCACCCAGTGATGGAGCTGGAGGAGTTGCACTTGTCCCCCTATCCAACCTGACATGAAGTCCCTCCCTTCAACAGGGTTCAATCTCTGTGGATGCTCCTCTCTACAAAGTCAGTCTCTCTCTAGAAGTAAGGAACAGGTATATGTAATTGAGAAAAAGCAAGCACAATCTCTCATCATGAATGGGCTAACTTAAATAGTGAAAAAAACCCACAAATTTATACTGAACCCCTCTCCCCACTTCTTTTATTTATGTAAGTTTGCTCCCTAATTGCTTTTGTGTGTCTGTTTTGGGAAGTATATGGGTACAGGTGCAGGGTTGGGGTTGTGAATACTAGGACTTGAAGTCAGGTCCTTTGGCTCTTAACCTTTGTACAAGGCTGGCACTCTTACCATTCCAGCCACTGGTCCACTTGTGGCTTTTTCCAGGCTAAATGAAATAAGAATCTCTTGGGTTTCTCTGCCTACACTGGCTTCAAACTGCAATTCTGGTATCAGCCTCCCAAAAGGCTAGTATTACAGGTGTGTGTGTGAGCAACTGGTGCATCGCCTCCCACTGCCACTTTAAAAGGGCAGCCTTTAGCTTGTGAAGATAAAGAACAATTCTTGATAGAAAACTGTGTATCAGTGTGATTTATACAGATCTGGAGGCTCCTCATAGGAGGAATGGCCTCCTGGGAAGGATTCACAGCACTACCTGAACCAAATAGATTTGATGAAATGTCCTCAGAGAACACACCGGGTACTCTGAGTAGAACAACACCCAAACCATAGTTTCTTAAGAAATTGTCTAAAATACGGCTGGGAAGGTCGCTCAGTGGTAGAGCGCTTGCCTTGCATGCTCAAGGCCCTGGGTTCGATTCCTCAGCACCACATAAGCAAAAAGAAAAAAGCCAGAAGTGGCGCTGTGGCTCAAGTGGTAGAGCACTAGCCTTGAGCTGAAGAGCTGAGGGACAGCGCCCAGGCCCAGAGTTCAGGCCCCACGACCGGACAGCCCCCGCCAAAAAAAAAGAAATTGTCTAAAATAATTTTTTAACCAAGGAACTCACAGATGCGCCTCCCATAATCTTGGGAAAGATAACAGTAGAGCAGCCATCTGGATCCTGTCCGAAGTGGTTATAGGGTGTTTGGAACCAAGCGATTTCCTTGGCCCAAACCACATCACAAAGAGGCAATATGGATGCTCCTACTCCAATGGCTGGGCCCTTTACCGCTACAATATTAGGCTTCTTAATGAAAGTATTCACTAAATTTCTAAATTAAAAAATATAAATGGGGAACAAGTAATAACATTGCATGTGTGAGCAGATGACAAAAATCTATTCTAGATTGCAAGTTGCCAAACAGAAAACGTGCAAATCATAAAAGCTAAGATTTGTTAAAAAGCCTTCTCCCAGAAAAGGTAGACTGTGGATCTACTGGCTGCATGTTGTAAAAGCTTACCTCCAGCCTGGATATCACGCAGAGGTGGCTGCTGCTACCGGTTGTAGATGACATAGCCAGAAGTGCTTTGGGTATTTACAGTGGCTCTTGGCCACTCTGACCATTATATGTAGCATTTCCAACTTTCTCTTTGAATACCCAAGGATCATACTGACTTTAGGGTGTTCTTGTGTTGAAGAAAGAGAAAATTCAGGATGAACTTGGCACCAAGATTGTCTGGTAGTAACTGAATTATTATTGATTAAGGGTTATAACCTGCCCCTGCTAGGAGACTTTACACATTGAATCTGGAAACAACGGGTATTTTCTTAGGTCTTATAAACTGGACTAAATTAACTTAGGGATATGGAGCTAGGCTAATTTAAGACATGAGGTTGGAAAGAAACATCATCAAACATCCCAATGCCTGTATCCCATTATGTGTTGGTGGATGCTAATGCCACAGGAGATTGGAGAGCAAAGCAGGCATGGGGGGAGGTGGCCTTTGCAGGGGACAAGAAATTGACATAAAGCACAGCCAATGCTTTGCTGGAGTTTGTTTTTACAAGCTTTGTAGTTCCAGGGAGGTTGATGCTATACTATATAGGGAATCTGCTTCTTCCTCCCCTGCCATACAGCTGATTCTGTTTTCAGAGGTGGTTTCTTGTTCTGATTTCACACAGTAGAGGAAAGCATGAACTTATACCTACATATATACAAAGTGATTCTTTTTATGTAGTTTGAGTCTGACCATTGAAGAACACTACAAGTTTTCATATACAGAGTTCTAAGCCAGGGCTTTACTGAAAACAGCCATTGAGACACTTCCTACTAATTCCCCATCCTCTGAACACTATCAAGATGGAATATAGTCCTGCATCTCCCCTTGCCCACCATGTAACTCCCCACCACAAGTCCTGAGGGTTGAACTCAAGATCTTCTGTTTAGTTGCCTGGCATTTGACTATTTGAATCACACTTCCAGTCCTATCTTCACTAAGCACTTGGAGGCTCAATTTTAACCGACTTTTCTTTTTTGGGGGAGAGGGTCTGGTCGTAGGGCTTGAACTCTGGGCCTGGGCACTGTCCCTAGCTCTTCAGCGCAAGGCTAGCGTTCTACCACTTGGGCCACAGCGCCATTTCTGGCTTTTTTTCTTTTTGCTTATGTGGTTCTAAGGAATCAAACCGAGGGCCTCAGGCATGCAAGTCAAGCGCTCTACCACGGAGCCACCATCCCAGCCTTTAACAGACTTTTCTAATTGATCTTGCCAAGATCGTCTGGATGGATTTCAGACATTTGAGTAGCTAGGATTACAGATGTGAACCACCTGTATCCCTCTAGATTATATTGTAAGGAGGGAGGTTGGGAAGTTTATAAAGAACACAGGAGTACAGGGCTTGCAGAAGAAGATTCCAGCAACTGGTGTGAGGTATAGTTCATTAGGTGAGGCCGGCCTCATCTCAACTTTGCCATTTGCCCCCAAGGTTAGTAATGTTTTTACACTGCAAGAATTAATTCTTTTAAATGAGCAAGCTACACTAATATCTGAGTATTCTAAATGAGATGGCACAGGCCTTGTTAAAAAGTTCACACTGGGGTTTAATGATAAAGCTGTGGTGCATAAACACATAAGAATCAAAAACTGTCCACTATTCCATACTTATCCCATGATATATTTGTACATATATAAAAAATTCTGGTCTCAAAGTCTATGATGAAAATCAATACCAGGATTGATACAGGATTGATACATTGTTTTATAACTGCAATTTCTATTTTTGCCTGGTGTGATAATAATGTCAAATGAAGTTATGTTTCTGTTTTAGAGATCCATGTTAAATTTACCATCAGCCCTCCTCAGAGGAAGAGTGCCATGATGATGTGTGAATTCATTTGTAAATATGAGTTGAACAGAAACTCAATTTGTTAAAACACAGCGACCCATCAAAGCTTTGTAGAAATGACTTGTCAGGAGAGACCTCCCCAGGCCACAAAGCTGTAGTTTCATGAATTCCAAAATTCCAGCTGCAGTATATGTAGCTGTAAGAGATCATGATGGACCTAAAAAGAAAAATGTGTACAACTTTGTTAGGTATATATAGGGTTTTCTTTGCTATCCATGGGTCTTGAACATAGGGCCTGGCCACTGTCTCTGAGCTTCTTTTTTATTGTGAAACTACCATACAGAGGGGTTACAATTACATGGGCAAGATAATGAGTACATTTCTTATCAAGCATTGTTGCCTCCTCCTTTGTTTCCCCATACCATCCCTTCCCCTCTCTACCCCCACACCCTCCTACCACCACCACCCTACCCACCCCAGTCCCTCACCCGACCAAAGTTGTAAAGTTTGTTTTTCAACATAACGTCTTGTACATCTCATTGTTGCAATGGGTCCAACTCTAACCCAATTTAAACGATTTGTTTTTTCCCTTCCCCTCCACAAATTATATCAACATCAAATACAGTGAATCAGGGCTTATACCATGGTGGAGGTACATACAAAGCAACAAAGAAATCATCTTTTAAATATGTTGGAAACAATCACAAGAAAGAAAAAAAAAGACATTTGAATCCTTATCTTGGAGTTCATTTGAACTAACATCAACTTGTCTGACAGTTTCTGTTTGTCTTAGACATATACTAGTTATTGCAAATAAGGGAAGCTTTGGGACCTATATTTCTTTGGGCTTGTCTTACTTCACTTAATATAATTTTTTCCAAGTCTTTCCATTTCCTAACACATGGGACAATGTCATTCTTTCTGATGGAGAAATAGAATTCCAAGGTTAGTCTTCTACCGAGTTCCAACAACACTTCCAGCTTTTTCTGAGTAGTTTATTGGAGATAAGAGTCTTATAGACTTTATTTTCTGGGCTAGCTTCAAACTGCAATCATCAGATTTCAGCTCCCTGAGTAGCTAGGATTACAGGCATGAACTAACAGGCTCCTGGTTTTTATATATAACTTTAAAAACTTACAATTAAAGCCCACAAAGATTAAAAGGTGCACAATGCAGCATACTCAATTTTTATTTGTTCCCACTGGATCATCGATGAACTGAGTTAAAGATTTGCCACAAAATTAGTTTAGGAAGACAGAATTCCTTCTGCGAAGACACTTGACAAGGTCAGATAATAAGTCAGACCCTCATAGAAGGGAGTAGGACTTGTCTCAGAAAACCAGGCAACAAGATCTGAATTAGGAAGTAGTGTGCTGCCTTCCTCAGCTTACTCAGCTTTATTATTTGAAGAAGGAAGGATTGAGTGGGAAGAGGTCAAGTTCTAGGGGCAGTTTTGGGGTTTATTTTGCTTTCTCTCTCTAAATCCTCTAGTATCAGACTGCTGAGTAATAGCCTCTTCCTTTGAAAACTCCCCACGTTATCTCACTCTATCATGAGAGGATATCTCACTTCTGTGGAGAGGAGCTTGCTTTTGCATCCTTCAGACACATAGTCTGCAGACATCAAAAGACCAATGCTACAAATGGAACCCAAGCTACTCAGTTTTATAAATGATGTAAGGGCCATTTCATGACAATTAATCTGCAAACTGACCATCATCAATCCAATAGTTGAAATAGCAGCCCTAGACAGTGGATGATGTAAGATGTTATTTGATCTGCATTCTCACTTCCCTTCCTTTCCATTTTGGATATTTGCCACAATGTGGATCTTAGCATCAAAATGTTTAAGAAATTGAGACATGACCCCAGAGAAATAAGCAAAAAAAATATACAGAAAGATTGTTTTGTGTAATGTCCCATTTAGACAAATAAAGTTTATTTAAATAAACTGAGTAAGAAAGAAAAAGTTTAAGTGAAATTGTTTAAATAATTATTTTTTTCTGATTCTCCCATATTCCATTAAGAAAAATTCTCGTGACAAAAATAGATTCACTCAAAGCAGCAATAATGCAGGTTTTGCAGAAGCACAATGTTTCTGTTTCCTATAATATCAGCTGAACCTTCTGTGGGAGCCAGGAGAAGAACATGGCAGTGGGACGCTGGTAGAAAAAGTAGGAGTGAGGATCTGATGAAAACATGCATCGAAAATCACCTAAAAGTGCAAGAGATGCGGTTTCTGTTTAACTATCTGTATCTATCATTTTTCTTTTTCTAACCCCAGTTCTACAAGCCTCAGCCACTGTCAAGGTCAGAGACTTGACAGTGGAGGAGGGAATAGGATGGAGAGCAGCAAGATTAGTGAGAGAAACTCCAAGCTGCACAGGAGAGGTGGCCTCACATAAGATGTACAAAGTCACCACAGAAGACAATGGTGTGTGTGTCTTTGTGTGTGTGTGTGTGTGTGTGTGTGTGTGTGTGTGTGCGTGTGTGTGTAAAAAGTGAGGCTTAAAGTCATGCAACATATCCTGAACTATGGTTTAACAATAAGCAGTGTCCACACATTGATATGAGGTTTTGAAAGTCTAGAGCAGAATTATATCCACTGATTAAGGTTTATAATTTCAAGTCAAGTAATAAGGCAGTGCCTTCTAGTACTACATCACAAAACTCCGATTAGAGAACCCAGAATAATAATGGGATTATAGCATTTCAAACCATAGGCATGTTATTCTGGGGAATAATAGAGATGAGCAAGACTGAGGTCCCAGGCTAGTCTAGGCAAAGTGTTAACAAGAAGACCTTATCTCAAGAAATACTTCTGTCTAGGTGGTTCATGCCTGCAATCCCAGCTCTGAGGGAAGTGTATGGGCTCAATGCCCCAAAATTACTTTAAATACTGAAAGCAAGAAGGGGGCTGGAGGTGTGGTAGAGTGCATGCCTAGCATGTATAAGGCTTTGAGTCCAATCAAACAACAATACTATAAAAAAAAGCAAACAAATATAAGATGTGCTCATTAGATGGATTCAAATACCTATGCAAAGAAGCCATGAAAGTATGGCTTCTTTCCTCTCTATAAGAAATATTTAGAATTTGGTGAAGTTATGAGAAGTGTGCAGCACAAGTACTATGCAGCTGTACATTATCTATATAGCACTCTTAGTCACCATGCCTGAGCACTTGCTGGATTTCACTTAGACTTAAAATCAGTTATTGGCCTCTGATAAGCAGACATTTATGTCAGACCCATAGAAAGAGCAGATAAGTTAATTGAGTCAATTGAGTTAAATGATAGACATCTGGAAACAACCTGCTTAAACTGTATACAAAGGAAAACCACCAACACTAGAACTTAATATTTGGTTATGCCCAGTGCAAATTGAGATGTATGCAATTGTAGAGCTTTCCTGGCCTTTGCAAGCTGGCTTTTCAGATACTAGTCAATGTGCATGCATAGAAAGCTCCATTGCTGTGTGCTCTGCCACATCACTAAGACCATCAGTGTTGTAGGATGATAGGGAAACTCCTCACAGAACACAACATAGCCATTGTTATCTTGCACAAATAAGAAAGCTGTCAAGCTGGGCACCAGTGGCCCATGACTGTGAACCTAGCTACTCAGGAGGCAGAGATCTAAGTATGACAGTTAAAATCCAGCCTGGACAGGAAAGCCCTTAAGATACTTATCTCCAATAAACCACCAGAAAACTAGCAGTGGCACTATGGCTCAAGTGATAGAGAGCTAGCCTTGAGCCGAAGAGCTAAGAGACAGTTTCTAGGCCTAGATATCAAGACCAATGACCAACAAAAAAAAAAAAAGAAAGAAAGAAACAAACAAAGAATAAAGAAAGAAAGAGAAAGAGAGAGGAAAGAAAGAAAAAGAGAGAGAGAGAGAAAGAAAGAAAGAAAGAAAGAAAGAAAGAAAGAAAGAAAGAAAGAAAGAAAGAAAGAAAGAAAGGAAGGAAGGAAGGAAGGAAGGAAGGAAGGAAGGAAGGAAGGAAGGAAGGAAGGAAGGAAGGAAGGAAGGAAGCAAGGAAGGAAGGAAGCAAGGAAGGAAGGAAGAGAAAATTGAAAAACAGAAAGACACCTGTCAAGATGAGAGCTATGGCAAAGCTTCAGCCTCTGCAGATAAAGACATCCTGACCTGGGAGATGGCCCAAGGACAGAGGAATTGCTCTTAGAAAGAGCAAAATTTCCCACTGTGCACATACCACTAGAATGCAGCAGATGCCCAGCACATGCCCAACCCAAGTCAGTGTGGCCAGAGTGATTAGCAGCCTAGCTGCCAAGTCCCCTCTGCTTCCCACCTGCTGGGAACATTGTGGACCAGCTCAGAAGGAGGTTTCAGAAGAGCATAAAGAGCCACGCAGCAAAGCAGTGGTGCAAAAGCACAAAGCACATGTCTCTCACCTCTGGGTTTACAGTTATTCTCAGATGATTTTGTGATAACAAGACTTGGAGGAAGCTTCCTGAAATTACTCCGTATCCATAGGCACTCTTTGTCTGCCTCACACTGAAAGGCAACAACTTGTCTAAAGGCTGGTCTCCTCTGTCGCCAATAAATTCCTTTTCACAGTCATCACTCCTGTAACAGACATATGTATGTTGGCTGATAGCACATCCATGAATGGGGATGTACCTGCCAAGGTTTTGAAATCACAGCGGTCCATGAAGTCCTATCACCAGTTGTCTTCCACTATCATCTCAGAATTAGATCTAAAGCAGGTCGCAATTCCAGGACTTATCAACAAAACACTGTCCATATGAGAACCTTGTCAAAGTCTACTTCAAAGATACCTTTTAGTTTCATTCTATGTCTGACAGAATAACTACCCCCTACTTTTTTGGTCTAGGATATGTACAGCTCTAAACTGGGAGACTTTTTGAGAATGAGATTAGAAAGAATGGGTCTCCTGGACAGGATCTGCTATAGGTATGACAAGGTGGAAGGAAAAAGGAAACAGCATAAAGAAATATGATTAACAAGGCCAAAGTGGTCAAAAGAAATCTCTCCAGTGCAAGAAGGTCCTTCTGACAAACCTGTTCTTGTTGGGCCGTGGCCTGGTATGGTGGTGCCACTTTAGACTCTGGTCCCATTAGAGCAACATACATGTCAGGGCTTCTTCCTTCCATGGCCTAGGATGACTACGAGAGGTTCATTCCCTGTTCCTACCTCTGCTTTCTAAAAGGGTACATTCATCAAGGGGCTCTCTTCTTTCCCCCTACAAACATTCTACCAGTATTCCCTCATGACACAACTCTTCAGTGCCAATCTGTGTGTTTTTCCATGAGTCCTAATATTTTGTCTTCTGAGCTTAACATTTGTTTTTTTTTTGTTGTTGTTGTTGATTTTTTATTTTTTTACAATTTATTTTTATTTTATGTTTTTTCTTGCTGCAAAAATTAATTTTATTTAATGTGAAAATACTATACAGAGTGGTTACAATTACATGGGCAAGATAGTGAGTATATTTCTTATCAAGAATTGTAGCCTCCTCCTTTGTTTACCCTTCTCATCCTTTCCCATCCTCCCTGCCCCCCCACCCAATCCCCCCCGCCCCCCGCAAGTTGTAAAGTTCGTTTTCGACATGACAACTTGTACTTCCCATTGTTACAACAATTCCACCTGTATCCTTATTGAACTACTTGTTTATCCCCTTCCCCTCCACAAATTATACCGACATCAAATATAGTGAAAGCAGGGGTTATACTGTGGGGGAGGGACATACAAAGCAACAAAGAAATAATCTTATAATTGCGTTAGAAACAAATGCATGAAAGAAAAAAAACATATAAAATACATATCTTAGGGTTCATTTTCCTAACATCACCTTATCTGACCTTTTCTGCTTGACTCATACATATACTAGATACTGCAAATAAGGGAAATCATGGGACCTATGTTTCTTTGGGCTTGGCTTACTTCACTTAATATAATTTTTCTGAGTCTTTCCATTTCCTAACAGATGGGGCAATGTCATTCTTTCTGATGGAGTCATAGAATTTCATTGTGTATATACCACATTTTCTTGATCCATTCATCTACTGAGGGGCATCTGGGTTGGTTAAAGATCTTAGCTATGGTAAATAATGCTGCAATAAACATAGTTGTGCTGGTAGCATTAGTGTGGTCTTGTTTGTAAACATTTGGGTAAATGCCCAAAAGTGGGATTGCTGGGTCAGAGGGGAGCTCTATATGGAGTCTTTTGAGGAACCTCCATACTACTTTCCAAAGTGGTTGAACAAGTTTACACTCCCACCAACAATGAAGTAAGGTTCCCTTCTGTCCACATCCCCTCCAGCAACTGTTGTTATTAGAGTTCTTGATTTTTGCCATTCTAACTGGGGTGAGGTGGTATCTCAATGTTGTTTTTATTTGCATTTCTTTTATGGCTAGGGAGGTTGAGCATTTCTTCATGTGTCTATTGGCCATCCTTCTTTCTTCTTCAAAGAAGTTTGTCTTTAAGTCTTTAGTCCACTTATTTATTGGGCAGTTGTTTCTTTGAGGATTTGTTGTTGGGGGATTTAATTTTTTGAGTTCCAAGTATATTTTAGATATGAGACCCTTGTCCGTTGTATGACTACTGAAGATCTTCTCCCAATCCGTGGGCTTTCTATTGATCTTGCTAGCTATGTCCTTTGCCATGCAGAAGCTCTGCAACTTAATGCAATCCCATTTGGCCAACATTTCTTTGATTTCTTGTGTTTCTGGGTCTCTATTAAGAAAATTTCGGGCAGCGCTAAGGAGACCTAGGGTTTCTCCTATTCCATCCTGTAATGTTTTCAGAGTGTCTGCTTTGACTCCGAGGTCTTTGATCAATTTGGAGTGGATTCTGGTGCTGGATGATAGATAACGTTCTAGCTTTAGTTTTCTACAATTAGTTAACCAGTTTTGCCAGCACCATGTACTGAAGAGGCTGTCTTTCTTCTATTCTATTTTTTTAGATCCCTTATCGAAGATTAGATGGCTATATGTCTGTAGGTTCATTTCTGGGTTTTCAATTCAATTCCATTGGTCCTGAGGTCTGTTCTTGTGCCAATACCAAGCTGTTTTGATTACTATGGCTTTATAGTAGAGTTTGAAAATTGGTATTGATATTCCTCCAGCAGTGTTCTTTCCGTTGAGGAGCGTTTTTGCTATTCGGGGTCTTTTATTGTTTCATATGAATTTTTGGATTGCCTCTTCTATTTCCTTGAAGAATGAGGTTGGAATGTTGATAAGTATCACATTGAATTTGTAGATAGCCTTGGGAAGTATTGCCCTTTTCACGATGTTAATCTTTCCAATCCAGGAGCATGGGAGTTTTTCCCATTTTCTAAGTTCTGTTTTCATTTCATTTTTAGTTTTTAAAGTTTTCATCATAGAGGTCCTTCACTTCTTTGGTTAAGTTAATTCCTAGATATTTTATTTTTTTATGGGGCTATTACAAATGGAGTTGCTTTCGTAATTTCAACCCCACTTTTCTAACATTTGTTACCTTTCCTCCTTTTGGTGCTGGGGACTGAACAGAGAGTCTTGTGCATGCCAGGGATGTACTCTACCATTGAGTTTCATCTTCACCCAGAGCTTTGGTTATCATACTAGTCAAGGACTCTATTAAGTATTTGATACAGTTACCAAGGTACATGAGAATAAGTGAGATGCTGCACTTAGCATTTGGACAAAATAATCACCCTGTCTATAGGAGTCACCTCAATGTTGGCTTGTGTGGCAATTAGTGCAGAGCTCTGGCTAGGAGGAAACAAAAGCCATGCCTGAGAAATATATGGTGATCTACTGATAAAATTATCAACAAGAGTTTTCTGAGGGGTGAGGCAAGAGTCATTAATTGTGAAACAAGAACTACTTCGTCAAGAGTGTAAAGTAATAATCCAAAGCCACCAGAAAAAGCTCATAAATAAGTACTTAAGAGAAAACAAAAATATTCTTAGTCAAATACTGGTAGATATGCTAGGTGGGGCCTCCATCACAGCTTGGCCTCAGTCCTTAACCCACTGAGGAGTGAGAGTGCCTTGGCCAGACCTGCCTTCAGTTCTGACCCAGCAGCCTTATTGGATTTGGAGATCATCCAACCTGATCAGTTCCAGGACTAGAGATCCAGGAATGTCAATTTGCTGGCCAACACCTACTCCCTAGGACTCCCACATTGGAAGCTATTTGCACTTTGATATGCCTTCGGGCAAGGACAGAAAACATCTTGCTTCTAGTCACAGATCACCCTCTGGGGAAGTTTACTTTCTAATGAGTGAGATCAGCTTGGCTTAAAGATCTATACCCCACTCATCTCCACCCTACTCCAACCTCAGGCCTGGTAGAGGAAAGCTTAGGGAACTTACTATTTCCCAACTTTACTAGCAGCAAGGAACTTGCACCTCACCCAGTGGTATCTTTTTCTTAGAGCTTTCTAAAAGTTGCTGGATTCCCATAGGTCCTGTTTCTGAATAAAAAGGGGATTACAGGTTATTGGTGGCCATGGAGGAATGCCTGGCACAGACAACCTTCCTGAAGCCTCACTGCAAGAGGAGTGAAAGATTCTTGCAAAAAGAACCCTTGACTGATTTGGCCTCCAGTGAAAACAGAAGTGTTCGACCTCTTCCTGGCCATTGTAGGTTCTAAGCAATTGAGATTTCTATCTTACTCATGTAAAGTAACCATACCCAACAGGCTAGCTCCATGCATCCCTTTTGTCCTTACAACTCCCCGTGGGCCTCAGATAGCTTTGAATGCTGGAAAAGTGAGTATGAGAATTGGGCCATGTCTCCCCTTCTCTCCTTCACTTGGAAGGAGAGAATAAAGCAGTTCTTGATACACTATGGGGCTGGTCAGCTTTTCACTCCCTCAAACAGCTAGACTCACTTCTGTCCTTAATGTTGCCAGATGCCTTGAGAAACTACCCTGGCAACCAAGATCTTGCATTCATCCTGTGAGTTCTGCTTCACTGTAAACTGAACTGTAAGCACAGGGATCGGGGTTCCTGCTACTGTTTCTGGGGAATGTGACTGCAATCCCTCTGATGGGGCATGAGACAAGAACCTACCATTGTGTGAAGGAGAAGTAGATCTGTAATGGCCAGTATTCATAACTGCCTTTTGTGGTTCCATTCCCAAAGAGGAATGTGTAATGGGTGGCAGGTATAGCCAGTCCTGTGTCAGAATAAAGGAGGAAGAGGCCCTGCTACCTCAGTGCCCAGACAAGCCTTGAACGTCAATCCTTTCAGTACTACAAACATCAAATTGGTACTAGGAAAATTGTAACATCTAGATTTGGTTTTCTTTCTCTTCAACCTGCTTTTTTGTTACTGGCATGCTATTGAGAGATTGCTAACTTTAAAACTGGGCCAGGGAAAATAAAAAATATTGGCGTTTGTCATCCTCCTCTTCAAAATAGCAGGAACACCATGAATTTGAAACTCCTCTTGAGCACCAGTCCTATATTGCTAAGATTAAATCCTGCTGGCCAACTTTATATTTCAAATACATTGAAAGAATAAAAGGGATTCTTAAGAAGAATAAGGACTAAGAGTATAAAATGTATACTTCTTTATTTATATAAATAAGGCTTTCATACAATCATATTTAAAAGTAATCTGTATTTTTACATTCACCACCCGTGAGTTCCTGACAGGAAAGGCTGTGCATAATGATACACAGCAAGAATCCCACTGCAGGACGACAGGAGCTCAGGAAAGCACCATTAATTTGAGAAGTAGGCAGGCTCTGACACTCCTGTTGCACTGCTAGCAATGGGAAGTCTTAAACTAGTTCCTCCACCAAGTCTTCTTCAAATTCCCCCTGTTCATCAGCAGTAGCATCTTGGCACTGCTGGTACTCGGACACCAGGTCATTGATATTGCTGTCAGCTTCAGTGAGCTCCATTTCATCTATGCCCTTACCTATGTACCAGTGCAAGAATGCATTGCACTGGAACATGGCACTGAACTGCTCTGAGATGCACTTGAAGGGATCCTAGATGGCCATATTGTTGCCGATGAAGGTGGCCGACATCGTGAGTCCATGTGGAGGGGGGGGAGGGAAGGGGCGATGTCATACACAGCCGTCTTCACATTGTTGGGGATCCAGTCTCCAACATAGCTGCTGTTCTTGTTCTGCACGTTGAGCATCTGCTCATCCACCTCTTCATGGACATGCAGCCTCGGAAGATGGCAGCTGCTGTCAGGTAGCAGCCATGGCGGAGATCACAGGTGACCATCAAGTTCTTAGCGTCAAATATCTGCTGGGTGAAGCTCGGGCACTGAGAGAGCATGGTACTGCTGGCTGGCACGGCTGGTCAGGGGCACAAAGCCAGGCATGAAGAAGTGCAGGCGGGAAAGAGCATCAGATTCAAGGCCAGCTTGTGCAGGTCTGCATTCAGCTGGCCAGGGAAGCACAGGCAGGTGGTAACCCCGCTGTTGGTGGCTGACACCAGGTAGTTCAGGTCGCCATAGTTGGGCATGGGCAGCTTCAAGTTACAGAAGCAGATGTTGTACAGGACCTCGTTGTCGATGCAGAAAGTTTCATCTGCATTTTCCACCAGCTGGTGGACAGAGAAGATCGTGTTGTAGGGCTCCAGCACTGTGTTTGACACCTTCAGGGAGGGCATGACACTGAAGGTGTTCATGATGCGGTTTGGGTACCCTTCTTGAATATTGTTGAGAATCAGGGTGCCCATACTTGACCTGGTCCCACCTCCCAAGGAGTGGGCCAGCTAGAAACCCTGTAGACAGTCACACCTTTCTGACTTCCGCCTCACCACATCCAGTACCGGCTCCACCATCTTGGCTTCCTCTGTGTAGTAGCCCTTGGCCCAGTTATTGGCTGCCCCGCTCTGGCCTATCAGACATGATGAGACACACACTCCAAGAATATTTACTGTGACATTTGTATTGTGAAGACAATAGGACTCTTCTGAGCCAACCTTTGCTTTTACTTTAGATAACTTTGGTGAAATAAAGGAAATGTTTTCAATGTATCTGGGACCCTACAAATCACCCAGGTTCTAAAGAAATAAAGACAATGTGGAGGAAGATACATTTTAACCCAAATCAACTACTTGTAGAAATGAAGAACAGAGCCTGCCTCAATACTGGAAATGTAGTTATTTTCACAGGAGGGACAGGAGCACAGTGTGATCATAGGAAAGCTAAGCTGCAAGCACTTGTCTGCACCTTGCTCACACATAGCTGTGCTTTGATTTCTGGTGTCCTGAAGTAGTTCTCTGTTATTGCCGGGACTTTGAAATGACCAGCAGCGCTGAAACCTTGTTGGAGGCTTTCCCTGATTGCTGATCTTTCCCTTTAGAGGCTACTTTATCATAGAGTGCTTGAAGAGTGGCACTGATCTGAGCTGTCTGAGTGGCCAGGGGCATGACTCCAGTGGACTGGAATAGGTGGGTTAGCTGAGGACAATATCTAGGTGTATAAAGGCTCAGCCCAGCACTGGAGTGCCTGGATGTTAGGACCCATAGACCATGATGACATACCAAATATGAAGTTGTCTGGCCTGAAGCTTTGGCCAAATGGTCCTGATC
Source organism: Dipodomys spectabilis (assembly GCF_019054845.1). Taxonomy (NCBI): domain Eukaryota; kingdom Metazoa; phylum Chordata; class Mammalia; order Rodentia; family Heteromyidae; genus Dipodomys; species Dipodomys spectabilis. Next base: position 2,560,860 of record NW_024871105.1, read on the forward strand.
TCACTGAGTCTAAGGTTCCAGGCTCTAGGTCCACCATGGTGGCCCGAGGAACATATTTTTTGCCTGTGGGGACAAGAGTTGACGTAGGCCTATAATTGACAAGAAACTTAGGGGCAGAGCTTATGATTTTAATGACTCTCAGCATTCATTACAGAAATTACAGCATTTGAGACATAGAAACAGAAAAGATTGGTTCAGCCATTGAGGGATTTTTTGAAGAGGGATTAGCAGTGGTTCTCTCACTTCAGCCCTCCCTTCTTTTCAGGCCTCCTGGTCACTTCCGCCTTTTGCACACCATCCCATCCCTGCCAATCCTCCGGGGCTAGTCAGTCTTTACTGATGCTGTCAATATAAGCTAGCTTATGTGGATTCAGAACAGGCAGAAGAAAGTAGAAATGCATTTGGAGTGTGGATGGAAAATGCCACTCAACTGTGACTACCCTTTTTGCCCCTTGGTCAATGAGACAGTCATGAGACAATCAAATTGCTTCAGCTTTCTTGTCATCAAGAGGTGATTCAAACTTATACATTCTCTTTCTCGACACTGTCTCTTAAATTACAGAGGAACAATATGGTAATCTTGCTTCACAAAAAATGGAAAAGACAACATTGAAGGAAGAGCTCCTTGCTTCATGATGAGTGTTGGGCTGTTAAGAGCCAGTTGTCATTGTTAGAGTTTTTAAAGTTACTCACCCATAAACCCTTACAGGTGTCTTCCTTGTCAAGGTAATTCAAGTCATTGATTGATATTACCCTTTAAAACTTCCATGGAGATGTTGAATATTTTTGTGATTACCATCTTGTTGTGAGATGAAATCCATTTCTGACTTAGTAAGGAATGGACTTGAGAATTCTGATAATTCTCTTAGAACTTCAATTCTGAAGGAAGCTAAATAAATCTTGACAGGATAAGAACAAATATATGTGAATTAATCCTTCCTCTTCATCCCTTTTCCTTCCCCAGTACTGTTAATTGGGCCACTGGCTCCTCTTCTCCAGTCCGCAAGTTCCAAATGCCTCAGGCCTTAACCCATTCCTTCTCCACCTCCTCGCATGTTTCTCGTCTCCATTCCTGCCAGTTTTCATCTTCAGGTTCACCTTTAATTCACCTGCTATTGTCTCTGCACATGCCAACACTGTACATTCCACCAAATGTGGCTTGTCAAGGGAAATAATTATACACTGTTTTCTTCTCATATACTTGTACTGTACTCTATAGTAAAACCACTGGCTACATAGCATGTACCTGTTAGTAAGTATGATGTCATGTAGAGACACTTGAATGTGTGTGGCAGATTATTTGTAGGTTCTATACAAATACTATTTTATATAAAGAACTTGAGTGTGTGAAGATGTTGTTATTGGTGGGGGTCCTCGAGCCCATTCCATGAGGATACTGAGGGGTGATTGAATTTTAAGTAATGGTGCTGTTTTCATACTTCCTTTAAATGAATTTATTAAAAGACTACTTTTTCAGCCCTTTGTTTATGGATCACATCTGTAATCCTAGCTAATCATGAGGCTGAGATCTGAGGATCATGGTTCAGTGTTAGACCAGAAGGGAAGGAAACTTCTTGGAACACCTATTTCCAATTAACCACACACATACACACACACACACACACACACACACACACACACACACACACACAACACACAACACAAAGCTCAAAGAGAAGCTCTATCAATTGAGCCACTAGTAGACTTCCATGTGAACAGTGACCTGATTGAGCCTCACAGGTGTCTGCTGGACCAGACATCCATTAAAAGGGCTAAAGGATGCAGATATCTCATACAGGCTGTGTGACATCTCTGATTGGGTCTGGGATGGATATGGCCACAGACTGACCTATGACCTTGAGAGTCACATAGCTCTCTCCTACAGACAATAAAACCCTGTACAAAGCATCCCAGTAAGTACCTTCCCTTAGGACCCCTCCTGTCTAGCAAGACATTTGATATTCTCTTCTTCAATATATCATTGCTGTTTTATTCTTCCCTCTATATCCATGAACTCATTCTTTGAGATCATAGAGACAAAAGATGTGATTCAGTTATTAGGTTTTCAGTATCAACATGATGGCCTGCTTCAAACTGACCTTTTTTTCAACTTCCTGGGCACCAAAGCTGGTGGATCCTGAATGCTTTTATCTTGAGCTCTTTTTGTGTTGCCACCAAACCTGTGCTAGAGTATCATCAGTGCCCAAGGGACACACCGGGAATGCGTTTGTTTCAAACACACATCGTATACCTAGGTGTTGAGTCTGCAAACATGAAGGGTACTCACAGATGTGTGACTTAGTGATGTCAGCCACTCAGCACAAGGTTTCCCTGGACCAGAGTCTCATCCCCATGCATTGAGTAGATGATAGGTGAAACCTTTGTTTCTCATACACAGATTATATCCTGATTGTTCCTAGTAAATGAATTCCATAGACCACAGGGGAAACAAGCTGAATCCTTCTTTTAGTCATTTCTTCCCTAACACTGACACATCTGCTCCTTGAAGACACCATGGACACATACCTCCCAGTAGAGGCTTTCCAAGACCCTACTCCACCATGTCACCCACCCACTTCAGATCTGTTAGCAGCCACTTTCCTCTAATAAACACATCCCTCATGTAGAGCCTCCCCTATGAAAGTCTTCACTGTTGGGTTTTTATCCTAATGTAGGGGTCACATGCTTAACTATCAAGGTCATGGTTATTTGATATCTTTTGGGTCTACACACAGGACTGCTCAGGGCCATATTGATCCAATGTCTATGGCTCTGTTCACAAGACTGCTCAGTGCCATGGTGATGGGATGTATAGTGTCTGCATATGGGACTGCTCAGTACTATAGTGAATGATGCAGAATTTCCATAGAAGGGCACCATTTTCCCATTGAGATTTTCAGCTTTCATTACTTGTGCATAGCTGGTGTTCCACACAGCACTCTAAAATCTATGGGAATTTAGGAAAGAGCCTCTTTATCATGAATTAGCAGAGAATGGAAGAAAATACAATACTCAGCTGTGGTGGTGGTGGCTCTAGCTGGTATTTCTTGATACTCAGCAGACTAAGATCTGAGGATCTAAGTTCAAGGCCAGTCCAGGCAAGAAAATTCAGTGACATTCTTATCCCTAATTAACCACCAAAAATCCCGAAGTAGAGCTATGACTGAAGTGGTAGAGCACTAATCTACAGCAAAAAAAATAAAAAATCCAAGTCAACGTTTAGGCATTAATTTAAGCCTTAGGACCAACACACACACACACACACACACACACACACACACACAGACACACACACAACCATTTGTCCAGCACTGGTGGCTCACACACCTGTAATCCTAGCTATTTAGGACGCTGAGGTCTGAACATCAGAGTTTCAATCCAGCCCAGGTAGAAAAGTTTGAGATTTATCTCCAAATAACCACCAGAAAACCAGAAGTGGTCCTGTGGCTCAAAGTGGAAAAGCACTAGCCACGAGGGACAGTGTCTAGGTCCTGAGTTCAAGCCTTTCGACTGACAAGAAAAATAAAATGTAACACCTGGATCAGGTCCTTTGTCTCCTTTGTTTGAGGAAAGAGTCTACAGACAAAAAGGAAGAGGTAAGACAGCATAACTTTATTGAAGGAAAAGACCATCAAAACCCTTGCTAGACAAGACAGGCCCATGGGAGGGAAGGCACTAGTTGATGTGGGTTATGTAAGTATTAATGAGGTGTCTTTAGGAATGAACTATATGTCTCTCAAGACCATTGGACAGTCTGCAGGTCATATCACTCCCCAGGCCTAGTCCGAAGCTCCACAAAGCCAACCCAAGATCTTTATGCATTCTTTAGTCCTTCTGAGTAGGTTATAATTTTGGTACCTACCTCTGGGGTAGAGTCACCTCATCACAGTGTTTATTGTTCCAGGGGCGATGGGCCATGATATGATGTCAAGGAGCCTGCACACAGGACAGCTCAACGCCAAAGTAAAAGACAACTTCTCTGGGAGAGAGACTTTGCCTCCATTGCACAGACATGCTCTTTTTATGCTCTGATAACTCTGGGCGGTTTTTCCATGTTTTCTCATTTTTTTTCTCCAGTGCTTTAGATGGAACCCAGGACATCATGCATGTAAGGCAAGCACTCTCCCATTGCAATTATATTTCTTTCCTTGGATTTGTTTTTAAATGAGCAGTAGATATCATCTTTGTGTATAGGAAAATAGTTATCAAATATCTCCATTTTAAAGGTTTCAGCTCATGAAGTATCACAGTATTTTTTATAATCTAAAATAGAGATATTCTGCCTTGGAGATGTCCAGAGGCCTCAGCCATAAAAACGCCTGGGATAACTGCTGTGCAATTGGCAATGCCAAGCTGGAGCCTTTCCCTTTTGCCCCAGCTTGCTGTTGCACCAGTGCTCCTTTCACCAGAAATGCTCATTTTCTCCATTTCTGCTCTTTGACACTTACATAGAGGAGTCAGCTCCAGCCCTCTGAGAACTCTCTATGGGGGTGCGGACTGCGGATTCTAGTATGGAAGATGGCTTCTCTTCCTCCTCCATCTTTTGTGCTGGTCTTGGGCTTGATCTCAGTGACTGGCTCAGTCACTTTTTCTGTTTGTTTATTTTTTCTTGTTTGTTTGATTTTTAGTCAAGAGCAGAACTTAGGCCACAGTTTCACTGCCAGATATTTGGGCTCCTAATTAGTGATGAGTCTCATGAACTTCCCTACACAGGCTGGCTTTGAACCTCATTCCTCAGATGTTTGCCTCATGAATAACGTGGATTATAAGCATGAGCCACAAGCACCTGGCAGAGACAGGGGTCTTCTTTCAGACATACTGGCTAAACAGTGCAAAGATCAAGAGGGGTAGCCTCTTTGTTTCAGCTGACCCCATCTTTTTCCATCACATCCAGCGTCAGCCCTGTACCACTCATGGAGAAGAGCTTGGTGCTTCTTCATGCCTGATCTGAATTAATTCATTGATCATACTAATAATAAATAAAAATATTTCATGAGTATGTTTGTCTTCTCACCAACAGCAACGGATCTAGAAATCAAGAATCATTTATACCTTAACTTTCCAACTCCAGAATGTAGAAAATTACTCACGTTGCATATGCCTTTCTTTACTAAGTGAATTAGATCAGAGTAGCCTTCACATGTGCTTCTCACCCAGTGGAGATGATAACAAGGTAGCAAGGTGTTGGGCAGCTTGTATAGAAATTGGGCAAGGACCATAAAAACAAACACATTTTGACTTTGAAAGGCTGGAACAAAATCTACAAAGCAAACGATCCCCATAAACAGGCAGGAGTTGCGATACTAATATCAGATAAAATAGACTTCAAATTAAAATTAGTTAGAAGAGATAAAGAAGGTCGCTACATACTAATGAAGGGATCTCTCCTTCAGGAGGATAGTACAATTGTAAATAGTTATTCGCCAAACAACGGAACACCCAAATTTATCCGAGAAACACTCCTTTCTCTCAAATCTCATATAGATCTAAAGACATTAATTGTTGGGGACTGTAACACTCCACTATCGCCACTAGATAGATCAACTCAGCAAAAACTCAACATAGAAACCGCAGACCTAAACAACTGCATAGATCAACTAGATTTAACAGACATCTACCAAATATTTCACCTAGCAGCATCAGAATACACGTTTTTCTCAGCAGCACATGGAACATTTTCCAAAATAGACAACATTTTAGATCACAAAGCACATTTGTCCAAATTCAGAAACATTGAAATTATACCTTGCATTCTCTGAGACCACAAGGGAATAAAATTAGAACTCAGCACCAAAATCCACCAAAGAAAGTCCTGTAACATATGGAGGCTGAACAACACACTGTTGAACCACCAGTGGGTCATGGAAGGGATTAGAAACAAAATTCAATTGTTCATGATATTCAACAAAAATGAGCACACAAACTACCAGCTTCTCTGGGACACAGCAAAGACAGTACTCAGAGGCAAGTTTATAGCTCTGAGTTCCTACATCAACAAATTGGAGAGAGCTGAAACCAACAATTTAATGAGACAGCTGAGCCTCCTTGAAAAAGAGCAGCAAGATAAACCCAATCCAGTAGACGGAAAGAAATAAAGAAAGTTAAATCAGAAATAAATGAATTAGAATCCAAAAAAATCATAGAAAGAATCAACAAAACAAAGAGTTGGTTCTTCAAAAACATTAACAAAATTGACAGACCCTTAGCAAATCTTATCAGAAAAAGAAGAGAACACACCTAAATAAATAAACTCAGAGATGAGAATGGTAACATCACCACCGAAACAACCAAGATTCAGAATATTGTAAGGGAATATTTCTCAAAACTTTATGCTTATAAGTTTGAGAACTTGCCAAAAATGGACCTTTTCCTAGCAAATATCGACATGCAGAGACTAAACCAAGATGAGTTAAACCATCTTAACAGGCCCATATCAAGAATTGAAATAGTAACAGCAATCAGAGAACTCCCTTCTGCTGTTTTACAGTGGAATTCTACAAGGCCTTCAAAGCAGAACTCACACGAATACTCATTCAACACTTCAATGAAATTAAAGAGAAGGTTCACTACCGAATTCATTCTATGAAGCTCTAATAACCCTCATTCCAAATCCCGGCAGGAACTAATCAAACAAAGAACTATAGACCCATATCTTTGATGAACATTGATGCCAAACTTCTCAACAAAATTTTGGCAAATCAGCTTCAACAATTCATCCAAAAACATCATATAGCACAATCAAACAGGATTCATTTCAGGGATGCAGTGCTGGTTCAATATACACAAATCAATAAACATAATTCATCACATCAACAAAGGTAAGGATAAGAACCACATGTTTATCTCAACAGATGCAGAAAAAACATTTGACAAGATCCACCACCCCTTTATGATGAAGGTTCTGGAAAAATTAGGAATCCATGGAACATTCCTCAATACAATAAAGGCTGTATAAGACAAACCTCCAGCCAGTATTATACTCAATTGTGAAAAACTGAAGCCACTTACTCTAAACTCAGGAAAGAGACAAGGATACTCACTCTCTCCTCTACTCTTCAATCTAGTATTAGAATGCTTAGTTACAGCAATAAGACAAGACGCAAACATAAAGTGGATCCAAATAGGGAAAAATGAAGTAAAACTCTGCCTCTTTGCAGATGAGGTGATCTTGTATTTTAAGAATCCCATGGACTCCACTCCCAAATTACTCATTGTGATTCAAAACTCTGGCAAAGTAGCAGGGTATAAAATTAACCCCCCAAAATCAATGGCTTTTCTATATGCTAACAATGAGAAAAGTGTGGCTAAAATCAAGAAAAAAAACTCCATTTAGAATAGCCCCACAAAAAATAAAATACCTAGGAATTAACTTAACCAAAGAAGTGAAGGACCTCTATGATGAAAACTTTAAAAACCTGAAAATGGAAATCAAAACAGAACTTAGAAAGTGACAAATAACTCCTGGATTGGAAAGATCAACATCGTGAAAATGGCAATACTTCCCAAGGCTGTCTACAAATTCAAAGCGATACCTATCAAAATTCCAAACTCATTCTTCAAGGAAATAGAAGACACAATCTAAAAATTCATATGGAACAATAAAAAACCCCAAATAGCAAAAACGATCCTTAACAGAAAGAACACTGCTGGAGGAATAGCAATACCAATTTTCAAACTCTACTATAAAGCCACAGTAATCAAAACAGCTTGGTATTGGCACAAGAACAGACCTCAGGACCAATGGAATAGAATTGAAAACCCAGCAATGAACCTACAGACCTATAGCCATTTAATCTTTGATAAAGGAGCTAAAAAAAATAGAATGGAAGAAAGACAGCCTCTTCAGTAAATGGTGTTGGCAAAATTGATTAACTACCTGTAGGAAACTAAAGCTAGAACCTTATATATCACCTTGCACCAGAATCAACTCCAAATGGATCAAAGATCTCAGAGTCAAAGCAGACACTGTGAAAACTTTACAGGATGGAGTAGGAGAAACCCTAGTTCTCCTTGGCACAGGCCAAAATTTTCTTAATAGAGACCCAGAAACACAAGAAATCAAAGAAAAGTTGGAAAAATGGGATTACATGAAAGTGCATAGCTTCTGTATGGCAAAGGACATAACTCACAAGATTAATAGAAAGCCCACGGATTGGGAGAAGATGTTCACTATCCTTACAACAGACAAGGGTGTTATATCTAAAATATACCTGGAACTCAAAAAATTAAATCTCCCAACAACAAATCTTCAAAGAAACAACTGCCCAATAAATAAGTGGGCTAAAGAAGTAAAGAGAAACTTCTCTGAATAGGAAAGAAGAATGGCCAATAGACACATGCTCGACCTCTCTAGCCATAAAAGTAATGCAAATCAAAACAATATTAATATACCACCTCACACCAGTTAGAATGTCTATAATCAAGAAGTCCAATTACAACAGATGCTGGAGGGGATGTGGACAGAAGGGAACCTTACTGCATTGTTGGTGGGAGTGTAAACTTGTTCAACCACTTTGGAAAGCAGTATGGAGGTTGCTCAAAATACTCCACATAGAGCTCCCCTATGACCCAGCAATCCCACTTTTGGGCATTTACCCAAATGTTCACAATCAACAACACACTAAAGCTCCCAGCACAACTATGTTTACTGCAGCATTATTTACCATTGCTAAGATATGGAACCAACCCAGATGCCCCTTGGTAGATGAATGGTTCAAGAAAATGTGGTATATATACGCAATAGAATACTATGTCTCCATCAGAAAGAATGGCATTGCCCCATTTGTTAGGAATTGGAAAGACTTGGAAAAAATTATATTAAGTGAAGTAAGCCCAAAAGAATCATAGGTCCCATGGTTTCCCTTATTTGCAATAACTAGTATATGTCTGAGTCAACCAGAAAAGGTGAGATAAGTTGATGTTAGGGGAATGAACCCAAAGGTACGTATTCAGAGGTTTTGTTTTGTTTTTTTTTCCTTTCATGCAATTGTTTCTATCATATTTATAAGATTATTTCTATGTTGCTTTGTATGTCCCTCCACCACAATATAACCCATACTTTCACTGTTTTTGATGTTAGGATAATTTGTGGAGGAGAAGGGAAAAAACAAATCGTTTAACTAGGGATACAGGTGGACCCATTGCACCAATAAGATGTACAAGTTGTTATGTAGAAAAACGAACTTAACAACTTGGGGAAGGATCGGTTGGGGAGAGGGGAGTAGTATGGGAAGGGATGGGAAGGGGAAACAACGAGGAGTCAACAATGCTTGATAAGAAATGTACTCGTTATCTTGCCCATGTAATTGTAACTCCTCTGTATGGAATTCTCATAATAAAAAAAAAGTAAAAAAATAAAATAAAATAAAATAAAAAGATATTGGCAAGGGTGGCTCGTCTGAAATCTGAGCTACTCAGGAGGACAAGATCTGAGGTTTGTGGTTTGAAGCCAGCCATAGCCAAAAACTCTTTGACACTTTTGTCTCCAGTTAACTAACAAAAACCCTTTTGTTGGTCATGGGGCTTGAAGTCTGACCCTAGGCACTGTCCCTCAGGTCTTCAGCTCAAGGCAAATGCTCTACCACTTGAGTCATAGCGCCACTTCTGGTTTTCTGGTGGTTTATTGGAGATAAGAGTCTCACGGATCGGGCACCGGTGGCTCATGCCTGTAATCCCATGGTTTCCCTTATTTGCAATATCTAGTATATGTATGAGTCAAGCGGAAAAGGTCAGATAATGTGATGTTAAGAAAATGAACCCTTAGATGTGTATTTTAATGTTTGTTTTTCTTTCATGCATGTGTTTCTAACGCATTTATAAGATTATTTTTTGTTGCTTTGTATGTCCCTCCTCCACAGTATAACCCCGATTTCACTATATTTGATGTCAGTATATCTTGTGGAGGAGATTGGGAAAAACAAGTCATTTAAGGATTCAGGTGGACCTGTTGCAACAATGAGAAATACAAGTTGTCATGTCAAAAACGAGCTTTACAATGTCGGTGGGGTGGAAGGATTGAGTGGGGGGGAGGGGGAAGGCTGGGAAGGGATGTGAAGGGTAAACAAAGGATGAGGCTGCAATGCTTGGTAAGAAATGTATGCACTATCCTGCCCATGTAATTGTAACCCCTCTGTATAGTATGTTCACAAATAAAATAAAATAAAAAAAAATTAAAAAAAAAAAAGAGTCTCACGGACCGGGCACCGGTGGCTCATGCCTGTAATCCTAGCTACTCAGGATGCTGAGATCTGTAGAACGTGGTTCAAAGCCAGCCCAGGCAGGAAAGTCCGTGAGACTCTTATCTCCAATAAACCACTAGAAAACCAGAAGGGGTGCTGTGGCTTAAGCAGTAGAGTGCTCACCTTGAGCTGAAGAGCTGAGGGATAGCGCCCAGGCCCAGAGTTTAAGCCCCACGACGGAACAACAACAACAAAAAAGAGTCTCATGGACTTTTCTGCCTAGGCTGGTTTTGAACCGTGATCCTCAGATTCAGCCTCTTGTGTAGCTAAGATTGCAGCCATGAGCCACTGGCACCCAGCTATGCCAGTGTTTTTAATGATCTCCTTCCCTCATGAGTTCTGCTTGAGAATGTGGCTTCTGCCTTTTGACAGTGCCTACCGGTGGTGCTAGCTCTGGTCAAATCCAGGCAGGAATTTCTGAAGCTTCTCTGATCCTGTGTACCCAGGCACCCTCACCACCAGCCCTCGCTGCCAACAAGAATGAGTAAGAACAATCACATGAAAATTCCATGCTTAGTGACCTTTTTCTCTAAATAGCATTTTTAAAAGAAACGTTTGGTAACACAATGAAGAGACAAAGGTCAAGGGGGGAACCAATACAACAACAATATAAACAAAACAATATGTTGGAAATGATCTGTACAACTTGGGGCTGGGTGATGGGGGTAGAGAAAGCAGGAGAAAATTGAGGGATGGGGTAACAAGTTTGTCAAGAAATGTACTTATTATCTTATGTAACATTAAACTGTCTGTACATCATCTTGACAATAAAAATAAATAAATAAAAATGTATAAATAAAAGGAAAATTTCTGCATAGCAGACTGGGAGTGAAAAGTCACGTTTACGAAAGCACTGTCAAACAAGAATAGTTTCTTAGGTTAGTGAAGGAAAAGATGATGTCATATTCATTTTTATATTACTCAGCCTCAGAAGAAAATGAGCACATAATTAAACATATATTTTATGTGAGGCACTATTGTCTCATGGATACAATTCTAGCTACTCAGGAAGCTGACATCTGAGGACCAACGTTCAAAGTCAGCCTAGGCTGACAAGTTTTCAAGACTGTTATCTCCAATTAACTAGCAAAAATAATGATACTAGAGGCATAACTATATGGCATAGCACCAGCCACAAGCCAAAACAAAATAAAACAAAGAACCCCAGTAAGAATGAGAGATCCATTTTTCAAGACCTAATAGTGGGACACACACACACACACACACACACACACACACACACACACACACACACACACACACACACATACAGCTAAGCCAGAGACTAACTTGTAGGTATGCTAGGAACTACTTTCCGGGAGATCTCTCCCAACCCTGAGCAAAGGACAGGCTCGCTGAGAAGATCCTCTCTTCCCCTGGCAAGTCCCACATATGCACAGCCCTCTGTCCTCCAATTAAATCACTTTATTTTGTGTTTGCTGTTATGTGGTCTTGAACTCAGGACCTTTTATTATGATGTAGCTTATTCACCTTTTCAGTGCTTACTTGGAAATAAGAGTCTCATAAACTTTCTTCCTAAGACTGGCTTTCAATCTCTTATCTTTAGATCTCAGACTTAGTACCTAGGGTTACAGGTGTGAGAATGAGTGCATGACATCTAAACTATTTTTAAGCCTTAAATTTCTATTTTTTGTGCATTCATGGTCCCCCCTCTTCTTTTCAATGGCAGTCTCTGTGGTCTTCTGACTGATTTCCTTTGGCATTCAGTGATATCAGTAACCAGATCTCTGATGGTGGGACAAATCTCATCGTTTGATAGACATACATGGAAAAAGTTGGGGCTTGAAATTTTTTCCCCAGGTAACAGGAGATTAAAAACTTGGTGAGGATAGGAGTAGAGAGGCAGTCGTTAGGATTCTAAGGTGTATTAGTTAATATTGTTTAAATAGAAATTAGGATATACTTACATAATTTTTCCAATTTTTAATGCTACTCATTAAAATCATATTCATTATGGTTCGGACCTGGAATGTCTCCAAAAAGGATAGTCATCCATTGTAGCGATTAATGTTCAGAGATGCAGCTTCAGTGAAGTAATTGCATTTGAGTGCTCTGTCCTCATCAGTAAGTCAACCCATTGTTAAGTTCCTAATTTGGTAGACTTTTAAAGCGATGGAATCTTTGAAGGTTAAAAGACCTAGTTGAAAGACCTGGGGTTTTAAAAGTGATACCCTTTCCTGGTCTGTTCCTCTCATTAATCCTCGTGCTCTGTTTGCTTCCTATTTGGTCCATGAGCTGAGTAGTTTTTTCTTAACACATGCTTCCACCGCAATGTGGCAGACTCTCTGGAATCTTCCCAGATTCATCAAAGGACAAAGCTGCCCTTGACTGTGTTTACCACAACGATAAAAATAGGTAAATCTGTCATTTTTGGAAGTTAATTGCTTTTAATTAGAACAGTGATTCTCAGAGTATGGCTCAAACCTACATCATCAGCACTGAAGAATTGTCAGAACTGTCCGTTTTTTTGTCTTTTATTATTTTTTGGTAGTTCTGAGGTTTGAATGAAGGGTTTTACACCTTGTAGTTAGTCACTCTAGCAATTTGAGCCATGCCTTTTAAACTTTAGTTATTTTTCCTATAAGGTTCCATGTTTACAACCCCAAGGCAAGCCTCAAACCATTATCGTATTATCTATCTTTCTGAATTGTTGGATTTACAGGTGGGTTTGATCCTGAGATAGGATCTTGATAATATTTTTTCTGAGTTTGCCTTGCTTCCTAAGTAGCTGAGATAATTGGCTAATGCAAACCCAAATTGTTGGCTGTCCTTTTCCATTGCCCCAGATAAGCTAATTAGAGAAGAAGGGTAAGGGTGAGCCTCTTCAAGTGATTTTGGGGAAATGTAGATTAAATGTAGATTGGATTTGCAGGAAATGTGTAGAGGAATGCTTTAGTAGAAATTTTAAAAAAATATTCTAAGGATGATAAAGGCTGATTTTTGAAGAGATGTGAGTGATGGAAAAACATGTTTATCACACTTTAATTTGTTATCTGTCCCTTCACAAACATGTGACATCCAAAGCTGGCAAAACTATGTCCATATTGCCAAACATAGCTAACATCCTGTCCACACACAGCCAGCAGGCAGCAGATATCCATTATTAAGTTAACATGCATAATTGAATAATAGTAGAATAATAAACTATTATTTCAGTCTTTATTAGAAAGACAGTCAGCAATGTAGGCCCATATATTTCAAGCATTTGTGTGTCTTAAATCATTTAAATAAGGATACAATTGGACTCATTGCAACAATGAGATGTACAAGTCGTTATGTCGAAAACTTTACAACTGTGATGGGGGAGGAGGATTAGGTGGCGGGGTGTGGAGAGGATGGGAAGGGGAAACAAAGGGGGAGGCTACAATGCTTGATAAGAAATGTACTCATTATCTTGCCCATCTAATTGTAACCCCTCTGTATAGTATTTTCACAATAAAAAAGTCTACAAAATATCTGGGTTCAAGTTTTAATTAATTAACTTTAATTTTTGTGCCTTTCCTGGGCTTGAATTCAGGGCCTAGACAATGTCCTCATACATTTTTGCTCAAGATTTGTGCCCTACTGCTTCAGACATGGCTCCACCTCTGGTTTGTTGCTGGTTCATTTGAGTTAAGAGTATTACAGACTTTCCTACCCAGACTGGCTATACATATGATCCTCAGATCTTAGTCTCCTGAGTAGCTGGGATTTATGAATATATCATCAGTATCCTGAAAGCTTTTATTATAGAGATCTTAACACGTTCATTTATATGCAGAAATAGAACAAATCATTATTCTCCTTAAAAGTTTTGGTTGCATATTCTAATTATAGTATGTGCATTAATTTTGTTGCTGTCATTAAAAACCCCTACAACTTCGGGGATATAATTGATTAAATTTTGTATATCAAAGTGACATATAAGCTTGGTACTGGTGGTTCGCACCTGTAATCCTTGATACTCAGAAAAGTGAAATCTGAGGATCATAGATAAAACCAGCCCTATCAGGACAGTCTATGAGACTTTTATCTGCAATTAACAGCCCAAAAATGGCAGAAGTGGGGCTGTGGCTCAAATTATAGGGCATTAGGCTTTTATCAAACAGTTTAGGTACTCAGAATTCAAGCCTCAGGATTAGCAGACATAAAAGGAGACAATGGAGATGCACAGAGGCAAAAGGCCTGAGAAACACTGAAGGTTTGTGTTTTTAAGTTTTAATACAAAGTTGTATAAAGTTGTAGAGATTTGATTACTCACAATAGTGGTACTTAAATGAATTAGCAGGCAACAAGTGAGTGTTTATGGGTCTCCTTAGATGACTCAGTTTATTAGTGTCAATAGAAAAGTTCATCTGACAAAATGTAAATGGCAAAGATGAATTCTGGCTATTACAACACGAGTTATTCAACTCAGCTGAAACAAAAATTGGGAGAGAGTTTGCTGTGTGTGCCAATTCTGTGGCTTAGACAGGGCCTGGGTGCTGTCCCTGAGCTTTTTATTGCACAAGGCTAGTACTCTGCTCCTTGAACCACTGTTCCACTTCAACTTGTCTGTGCTTAATTGGACATAAGAATATCACAGACTCCTCTGCCTGATCAGTCCATGTTGCACATGTAGTGACAATACTAAATGGAACCTCATTATCAAAAAATAACCATGGTTAAGTTCATACTTATGATAAAATATTTGAACTATAATTTTTAGGTATTAACAAACATATTTTTGTATGCTAGGCATTGGTGGCTCATGCCTGTAATTCTAGCTACTAAGGAGGCTGATATCTGAGGATCAAAGCCAGGCCAGGCAGGAAAGTCCATGAGACTCTTTTTTTTTTAATCTTTTTTTTTCATTTTATTTTTTTCATTTTTTTGGTGAACATACTGTACAGAGGGGTAACAATTACATTGCAGGATAATGCCTACATTTCTTATCAAGCATTGCAGCCTCCTCCTTTGTTTATCCTTCACATCTCTTCCCAGCCCTCCGCCCACCTCCCTACCCAATCCTCCCCCTCTCCCCCCCCCTCTGCACCAACGATGTAAAGCTCGTTTTCTACATGACAACTTGTACTTCTCATGGTTGCAACAGGTCCACCTGTTTGCTTAAACGACTTGTTTTTCCCCATCTCCTCCACAAGTTATACCGACATCAAATATAGTGGAAGCAGGGGTTATACTCTGGGGGAAGGACATACAAAGCAACAAACAAATAATCTTATAAATGGATTAGAAACAAATACATGAAAGAAAAAATCATTAAAATATATATCTAAGGGTTCATTTTCCTAACATCACATTATCTGAACTTTTCCGGTTGACTCATACATATACTAGATATTGCAAATAAGGGAAACCATGGGACCTATGTTTCTTTGGGCCTGGCTTACTTCACTTAATAAAATTTTTTCCAAATCTTTCCATTTCATAACTAAAGGGGCAATGTCATTCTCTCTGATGGAGGCATAGAATTCCATTGTGTACATATACCATATTTTCTTGATCCATTCATCTACTGAGGGGCATCTGGGTGGGTGCCATATCTTAGCTATGGTAAATAATGCTGCAATAAACATAGTTGTGATGGTAGCTTTAGTGTGGTCTTGTTTGTAAACATTTGGGTAAATGCCCAAATGTGGGATTGCTGGGTCATAGGGGAGCTCTATGTGGAGTCTTTTGAGGAACCTCCATACTACTTTCCAAAGTGGTTGAACAAGTTTACACTCCCACCAACAATGAAGTAAGGTTCCCTTCTGTCCACAGCCCCTCCAGCATCTGTTGATGTTAGAGTTCTTGATTTTTACCATTCTAACTGGAGTGAGGAGGTATCACAATGTTGTATTGATTTGCATTTCTTTTATGGCTAGGGATGTTGAGCATTTCCTCATGTGTCTATTGGACATCCTTCTTTCTTCTTCAGAGAAGTTTCTCTTCAAGTCTTTAGCCCAGTTATTTATTGGGCAATTGTTTCTTTGAGGATTTGTTGTTGGGGGATTTAATTTTTAGAGTTCCAAGTATATTTTAGATATGAGTCCCTTGTCTGTTGTATGGCTAGTGAAGATCTTCACCCAACCCGTGGGCTTTCTATTGATCTTGCTAGCTATGTCCTTTTCCATGCGGAAGCTCTGCAACTTCATGCAATCCCATTTGTCCAACATTTCTTTGATTTGTTGTGTTTCCGGGTCTCTATTAAGAGAATCTCAGCCTGAGCCAAGAAGACCTAGGGTTTCTCCTATTCGATCCTGTAATGTTTTCAGAGTGTCTACTTTGAATTCGAGGTCTTTGATCAATTTGGAGTGGATTCCGGTGCAGGGTGATAGACAACGATCTAGCTTTAGTTTTCTACATGTAGTTAAACAATTTTTCCAGCACCATTTACTGAAGAGGCTGTCTTTCTTCCA
Organism: Dipodomys spectabilis; assembly: GCF_019054845.1. NCBI lineage: Eukaryota > Metazoa > Chordata > Mammalia > Rodentia > Heteromyidae > Dipodomys > Dipodomys spectabilis. The sequence continues at coordinate 2,577,499 of NW_024871105.1, forward strand.
TTCTATTGTTTCAGCTCCCTTATCGAAGATTAGATGGCTATAGGTCTGTAGGTTCATTTCTGGGTTTTCAATTCTATTCCATTGGTCCTGAGGTCTGTTCTTATGCCAATACCAACCTGTTTTGATTACTATGGCTTTATAGTAGAGTTTGAAACTTGGTATTGATATTCCTCCAGCAGTGTTCTTTCCGTTGAGGAGCGTTTTTGCTATTTGGGGTCTTTTATTGTTCCATGTGAATTTTTAGATTGCGTCTTCTATTTCCTTGAAGAATGAGGTTGAAATTTTGATAGGTATCGCTTTGAATTTGTAGATAGCCTTGGGAAGTATTGCCATTTTCACGATGTTAATCTTTCCAATCCAGGAGCATGGGAGGTTTTGCCATTTTCGCAGTTCTGTTATGATTTCCTGTTTCAAGTTTTTAAAGTTTTCATCATAGAGGTCCTTCACTTCTTTGGTTAAGTTAATTCCTAGGAATTTTGTTTTTTGTAGGGATATTACAAATGGAGTTGCTTTCCTAATTTCAGCCACACTTTTCTCATTGTTGGCAATTATTTTGGGGGGTTAATTTTATACCCTGCTACCTTGCCAAAGTTTTGAATCAGTTTGAGTAATTGGGAGTGGAGTCTATGGGATCTTTAAATACAAGATCATGTCATCTGCAAAGAGGGAGAATTTTATTTCTCATTTCCCTATTTAGATCTCCTTTATGTCTGCCTCTTGTCTTATTGCTGTAGCTAGGCATTCTAATACTAGACTCAAGAGAAGTGGAGAGAGTGGACGTCCTTGTCTTGTTCCTGAGTTAAGAGGAAATGGCTTTAGTTTTTCACCATTAAATATAATGCTGGCTGTAAGTTTGTCATATTCAGCCTTTATTGTATTGAGGAATGTTCCATGGATTCCTAATTTTTCCAAAATCTTCATCATATGGGGGTGATGGATCTTGTCGAATGCTTTTTCTACATCTATTGAGATAACCATGTGGTTCTTATTCTTGCTCCAGTTGATGAGATGAATAATATGAATTGATTTGCATATATTGAACCAGCTTTGCATCCCTGAAATGAATCCTGTTTGATCGTGGTGTATGATTTTTGGATGAATTGTTGAGGTCGATTGTCCAAAATTTTGTTGAATGGTTTTTTTTTTTTTTTTTTTTTTTTTTTGTCAGTTGTGGGGCTTGAAATCTGGGCCTGGGTGCTTTCCCTCAGCTCTTCAGCTCAAGGCGAGCGCTCTACCACTTGAGCTACAGTGCCACTGCCAGTTTTCTGGTGGTTTATTGGAGATAGGATTCTCACAATCTCTCTTTCCCGGGCTGGCTTTGAACTGTGATCCTCAGATCTCAGCCTCCTGAATAGCTAGGATTACTGGCGTTAGCCACCAGCGCCCGGCTGTTGAACAGTTTTGCATCAATGTTCATCAAAGTAATAGGTCTATAGTTCTCTTTCTTTGATAAGTCCCTGCCTGGTTTTGGGATGAGGGTTATGATGGCTTCATAGAATGTGTTCGGTAGTGAACTTTCCCTTTCAAATTCATTGAAGAGTTGGAGGAGTATTGGTGTGAGGTGTGTTTTGAAGGCCTTGTAAAATTCCGCTATAAAACCATCTGGTCCTGGACTTTTCTTAGCAGGAAGTCTTTTATTGCTGTTTCTATTTCAATGCTTTATATGAGACTGTTAAGATAGTTTAACTCATCTTGGTTTAGTTTTGGTATGTCAATATTTGCTAGGAAAAGGTCCATTTCTGTCAAGTTCTCAAACTTATTAGCATAAAGTTTTGAGAAGTCTTCCCTTATAATGTTCTGTATCTTGGTTGTTTCGTGGTGATGCTTCCATTCTCATCTCTGAGTTTATTAATTTGGGTGTGTTCTCTTCTTTTTCTGATAAGATTTGCTAAGGGTCTGTTAATTTTGTTAATTTTTTCGAAGAACCAACTCTTTGTTTTGTTGATTCTTTCTATAGTTCTTTTTGACTCTAATTCATTTAATTCTGATTTAATTTTAATTATTTCTTTCCCTCTACTGGATTGGGGTTTATCTTGCTGCTCTTTTTCAAGGAGATTTAGATGTGTCATTAAATTGTTGGTTTCAGATCTCTCCAATTTGTTGATGTAGGAGCTCAGAGCTATAAACTTGCCTCTGAGTACTGCCTTTGCTGTATCCCAGAGGAGCTGTAAATTTTTGTGTTCATTTTTGTTGAATAGCATGAACATTTGAATTTCCTTTGTAATGTCTTCCATGACCCACTCGTGATTCTTCAGTGTGTTGTTCAGCCTCATGTGTTACCAGACTTTCTTTGGTGGCTTTTGGTGTTGAGTTTTAATTTTATTCCCTTGTGGTCAGAGACAATGCATGGTATAACTTCAATGTTTCTGAGTTTGTCTGTGGCCTAAAATGTGGTCTATTTTAGAAAATGTTCCATGGGCTGCTGAGAAAAACATGTATTCTGATTCTGCTGGGTGAAATGTTAGGTAGATGTTTGTTAAATCTAGTTGTTCTATGCAGCTGTTTAGATCGGCGGTTTATCTGTTGAGTTTTTGCCGAGTTGGTCTATCTAGTGGGGAGAGTGGCGTGTTAATATCCCCAACAATTAATGCCTTTGGATATATGTGGGTTTTGAGGGAGAGTAGTGTTTCTTAGATACATTTGGGTGCTCAATTGTTTGGTGAATAGATATTTAGAATTGTAATATCCTCCTGAAGGAGAGATCCCTTAATTAGTATGTAGCGACCTTCTTTAACTTTTCTTATGAATTTTAATTTGAAGTCTATTTTATCTCATATTAGGAGTGCAACTCCCGCCTGTTTATGGGGTCTGTTTTCTTGGTAGATTTTGTACCAGCCTTTAACATTGAAAATGTGTTCGTTTTTATGGGCAAGATGTGACTCCTGAAGGCAGCAGATCGAAGGATCTTGTTTTTTAATCCAACTAGACAGTCTATGTCGCTTAATTGGAGAGTTAAGTCCGTTAATGTTAACAGATAGGACTGAGAGGTATTTGGGAGTTCCTGCCATGTTATCCACCTTCTTGGGGGCTGCGAAAACTGGGTTCTTCCTATGGTTCTTGGATTCTCAGTTTGGGTGCAGTTTCTTGGCCTTTATTGTGGTCTTGTTGGTTTTCTATGTGTAGTGCATCTTTAAGAATCTTTTGTAGGGCTGGTTTGGTGGAGATATATTGTTTCAATTTTTCTTTGTGATGGAAGTTTTTTATTTGGCCTTCAGTTATGAAGGAGAGTTTAGCTGGGTACAGTATTCTTGGTTGATAGTTGTTTGTTTTTAGGGCATGGCATACATCATTCCAGGATCTTCTTGCTTTGATTGTCTCTGCTGAGAAATCTGAGGTTATTCCAATTGGTTTCCCTTTATAAGTGATTAATCTTTTCTCCTTGACAGCTTTAAGGATCTTTTCCTTGATCTGAGTTGATCCTGTGTGGATTATAATGTGACGGTGGGATGTCCTATTCTGGTCTGGTCTATATGGGGTTCTAAAGGCTTCTTGTATCTGAATAGGCCTATCTTTTTGCATGTTTGGGAAGTTGTCTGTTAGGATCCTGTTAAACAAATTTCCTAGACCATTAACTTCTGTTTCTAGGTGCTCCTCTACACCCATTATCCTTAGATTAGGTCTTCTGATGGTGTCTTCCAAGTGTTGGATAGATCTATCATATTTCTTGGACTTGTCTTTGATGGTTGTATGTTCTTTCTCTGTAATATCTAGGCTTTCTCAATCCCTGAGATGGTCTAACCTGCTGTCAAGACTTTCTACTTTGTTTTTTATCTCTTTTCCTTCTAATTGGTCAGCTTTGATGGCTTCAAATTCTTTGTTGAAGCTTTCTTTTAGATCTTGTATGAACTTCTTTACTTCCTTAATTTGGTGTTCAGTGTTTATTCTCAAATCACTTAGTTGATTTGTTATGTTTTCCTTGGACTCCCATTCCTTCTGTTGGGTTCCATTCAGCATTGCCTTTGCGGTCTCCCTGACTTCCTTCAGCTCTTTGCTAATGGATTCCATGAATTCCTTTAGTGATCTTTGTGTATTCTCATCCTGCTCTCTCATTTCCTGTATTACTCTTTGTTAGCTTCCTCCCTTTCGTGGGATTCCTGCAGTTCTCTTTGAGTAATCTGAGCCTGCTCATGCCATTCCTGCCTTTCTCTTGGAGTATTCTCAAGCTGCTCACACAAATCCTGTATCAATTTTTGAGTAGCTTCCTCATGCTTATGATATTCCTGTTTAAACTTTTGGATTGCCTCCTCTCTCTCCCTATCACGCTCATACTGATTCCTTTTAAGTTTTCAATCTTTTCGTTTATCATGTTTGCCAGCAGTGTTTATAGAGCTATTTGGGCACTCTCCTCTGGATTATTCATTATCTGTTCTGTCCCCTGATTATCAAGAGTGGGAATTGAGATACCCAGACTTGCCATTTTTCTTGTGTTTTTCCGACTTATTCTGCCCATTTGAGATGAAAAGTGCACCAGTGTTGTGCTAGCACACTATCTTACGGCAAGCATCAACCAAAGTCTGAATTTGCACAGACAATAGTCTACAGATACAATCTAGTTCAACAGATACATCTATTCAACATCTAACAACTATATGTTAATGGGCTACGAACCGTGAAGAAGAATTTGGACAACCAGAAATTATTAGGGTTTGGCAGAGATGTGATTAAAAAAAGTAATAGATTGATGTGGAAGGCACAGGGAGAGTTAACTAAGTCCTAATCTCAAAGCAGGAAATAGGTTGTGTAGGATGAAAGTAGAGAGACAGAAATGGAAAGGGAAAAGAAAAGAGACCAGAAAAAATATAAAAGTAAAAATTAGTAATATTATGCAGAACGAAGACAATCTATGTAGAGAAGAACGTGAATATATTGAGAGAAGGGGAGGGATGTAAAGGAGATGTGAAAAACTTAAAAATAAAAATGCTTAAAATATTATATAGGTATAAAGAGGTAGTACTGCTATTAAGGAATTTTAGTCTCAGAGGTTTTGAATTGAGTAATAAATTTGTGGATTAAGTGTGTACACAAAGGGGGATAGGGTCTAATAGTCAACTATGGGTTTATCTGAGGATGTGCAGGACAACAATTAAGTCACATAAAGAAGAACGAAAGAGAGGAAAAGGTGAAAAGGATAAGAAAGGAAGAAAAAAAGATCAGAAGTCCAGTAGAGCTAAACAAAAAACAAAAAGGTAATCAAAAAGAAAAAAAGAGAAAGAAAACCAAAAAAGACAGAAAAACGCACATTCACGTATCCCTAAAATAAAAATTATAAGAGGAAAAAAAAGTTAGTGGAAAACAATTTTTTTTCAAAAAAGGCAAAAATTAAAGATTAAAAAAAGTTTTAGAAAAGAAAATTTTTTTATATAAGGTACCAAAAAAAAAAAAAAGAAGAAGGTTAAGAAGAAGAAAAAACAAAAAGTTCTTTGATTTTTTTGGGAGGGGTGGGAAAAATCCTGTATCTCCCTTGTGTCTGTAACCAGCCTCTTGTTGGAGTCTCTGGTCTGCTTGTGATCCTGTGGCTTGGATGGTTTCTTAAGTCAGTTTGTTCAAACAGGCAGAAACATGCTCTGCTTTACCCAGGATTTGGCGATCCTCCTCCCAGGCTAGTTCAATGGGAGGCAGATCTGCTTTGAGTATCACAAAAGAGGGAGTTGCAGTGATGAGGCTAGGTTCTGGGTAGAGTTGAGGCCTTTCAACAAACAGTAGCTTTTCCGCGGGCTACTTTGTGAGGAACTCACAGAGCCCAGCCTGGAGCCACTCTCAGGGTTTCTGTTTACTGATGTCAAGACTGCTAAAGGGAGGGGCAGCCTCTGGCTCTGATTACTCAGTGAAGAAAGCCACTCCTAGGGCTGGCACCTGAGCTGCGTGACTTTTCCCTGGGTGGAGCTGAGTCTGGCAGGTGACGCTGCTGTTAAGTTCTTTTGACCTGATAAATGACTCGTTTTATTCCAAGGCTTGAGTTGGAGCTAGCAGCTCCGCCAAGCTTTGTTGGTATCCAAGATGGAGATCTCCAGTACTGGGGGAGTGGGAGGGGTGACCTTCCCTCCTCTGCTCCCTGGGAAGGAGTGAGGATGTCAGGCTTCTACTCCCGCCGAGTCTTGGTTCCTGGGTCGTCTCTGGTTCTCCGAACTGCAGGATGAAGATGTCCGCTCCTTGTCGGTTCTTGCTGGTGTTGAGTAGAATCCATTTGCCCGCTGCATCTGGCTCCTTCATCCCAGACTCTCTGTGGTTCAGGTATGGCCACTGCAGTCGTCGCTGCCACCGCTGCCGCCGCCGCCGCAGCTGCTAGTAAGAGCTCAGATCTGTCTCCTAGCCTGGATTTTCTCTCTCTGATCTGACTCTCTTTTCTGTGATGGCACACTTGGTGTGATTCTCTGGCTTAGGACTGTTCACTGGAACTCTAAAACTGCTTTCTATGCGAGAGCTTGTTTAGACTCCAGCTTCACCTCTGCCATCTTCCCGGAACTCCATGTCCATGAGACTCTTATCTCCAATAAACCACAAGATAAACCAGAACTGGCACTGTGATTCAGGTACAGTGCTAGCCTTGAGATGAAGAGCTAAGGGACAGCGCCTAGGCCCAGTTCTTCAAGCCCCATAACCAAAAATGTGTACACAAACACACACACACACACATATATAGGGATTGTGTTATACTTTTACCCATTCATCATTGGTGGACCTACAGCTTTCTTAATGATTGCAATAAATATGGACAAGATCACATAGTAGATCTACTATTAACAACTTAGATATTTTAAAATATGCATTTCCATGCAATTTAGTACAGTAATGATGTTGTCCTGTGATCTACTTTGAAACCTTTTCCATCTTCTCTAATTGAAACATTGGAGAAATGCACCTTCTACAGATCTGCTTTGCTAATTACATCACCATCAATTATTTAATGCATACTGCATTCCATCAAGGTAACTGTATTTTGAACTAGTGCAGCTGCAAACACTTACTCATTCATATGTTTACTCATTTTTTTTTTTTATTTTCAAGGTGATGTACAGAGGTGTTACATTTACCTAAGTAAGGTAGAATGTGCATTTCTTGTCAAACATGTTACCACTTCCCTCATTTTTCTCATACTTTCCCTCCCCACTTACACCTTCCCCCCAAGTTGTACAATCATTTCCGACATATTATTCTGTGTATATTGCTGCTCTGTCATCTTTTCTCACCTTTCTGTCGTTCCCCTTCCTTTTCCTTATTCAGATAAATGTATATAAAATACCAGAGTACCAAAATCAAATACAGTGACAACAGGGGATATATCATAGTGGGAAGAAAATACAAAAAATTTACTTGCTTTTATTTTTTTTTGGCAGGGGGCGGGTGGTCATGAGGCCTGAACTCTGGGCTGGGGCCTGTCCCTCAGCTCTTCAGCTCAAGGCTAATGTTCTTCTTCTTGAATCATAACATCACATCTGGCTTTTTCTGTTTAGATGTTGCTGAAGAATTGAACCCAGGGCCTCATGGTTGCAATAAATAGAGGCAAGTACTCTACTACTGATCCACCTTCCCATCCTGTTGTTGCAGTTTTAATGTACTATGTGATTTTTTCGTTTTTTTGGTACATTCTCTTTTTTTTAATGAGTTTCAAATAATTGTGGAAAATTCTTTCACATACAAATAGATCCCGTGGAGATTTTAGCTAGAAAAATTTTCTATGTGTTTCATTATTTTTTATTTTTGTCGGTCATGGGGCAAAAAAAAAACTTTGCCACTTTAGTGGGGAGGGGGGAAGGGAGGAGGAAATGGGAAGGTATGGGAAGGGGAAACAAAGGAAGAGCAACAATGCTTGATAAGAAATGTACTCATTTCCTTGCCCATGTTATTGTAACCTCTCTGTGTGGAATTTTCACAATAAAAAACAATAATAAAAAATTGCTATATGTTCTGGTATATACCTATAATACTGTCTTCTTTGGAGGCCAAAGTAGGAAGATTTCTTGTTCAAGTACAGCCCTAGTAGATTAGCAAAACTATATAACCCCCAAATATAAACAAAAGGGGTTGTGGACATAACTCAAATACTATAGCACCTACGTAGCATACACAGACTTTGGTTCAATCTTCAGGGGAAACAAAAGGGAAAAGGAAGAGAAAAATTCCTGAATTATCAAAGTTGATACTGGGCAGATATTTCTAGATAACCATTTAGCCATCAAATCTATACAGGAATTTTTAGAAAGAGATAAGAATTTCAACAAATTGCAATAGCAGCAAACATGGCTTATTTATCTTATTTATATTCTGGTGGGAATAATAGGCAATTAGAATGAATAGGAGAGCTTCAGAAGACAATGGCAATTTATCGAGGAAGAATGTCAAGTATGGCTTTGAGACACTAAAAATGGAAGCTGCAGGCCAGATTTCAGACATATCTGCAGCTGAACTGGGATGTAGACCATCCCTGCCCTTACTACAGTCCCCTGAAAATTTTTTGCCAACCTCTGCTATCCTGGGCGTTAAAGCCCTTCTCCTAACCTGCTCAGAGACAGGGCTTCACCCTAACCAATGTCTTACAAAACAGCTCACCTTTTGCCAGCCCCAAGCAAAAGTCTTGACAAATAAGCAATGGAATTCCCATCTCTCCTTCATGTTTTTGAGCTAAAATTCTGCAGCCATATTTTAAGAATGTATTTTCAAGATTGATTGAATTCGTGTTTCCTGGATGGGAAACTGGAATAGCCCCAAATGCATCTATTTTTATTTGTTTCCCACTCTGCTGATTTTGTACTCACTTGACACCATGGAAATCATTGTGGGTAACCCTTGAAGTTGAGCTAATTTTTCAAGGCCCCTGGGCAGTGGGATAGATCACCCTCTCAGATTAGCTATTACAACCAGTGATTAAAGCGTAACCTGGTCTTTCAGAAATAACAGAAATTCTGCCACATTTTTCAGTTCTGTTAAATGTGGTGGACAGAGCTAACCCTGAATGCTGGCTGCAGGTTGGGTTGCATTAGAAGCAAGCGGCATCCTTGGCCACTTGTTCCACAGAGAAGCTCTTCCCTGTGCCAGCTTAATAAAGCAGAAAGTACCTTTCTTTGTTGCTGGCATAGGTATCTCTGCCCTCCCCAAGATAGCTGAACAATTGAAGGGGTATCTCACTAATATGTGACATGGAAAATACAGGCAACAAAGTGATGGTGTTAGCTGTGTCCATCGCTGGCCTTAATGACCCTAGGGGACAGGTGAGATTTTACATTAGACAAGATCATCAGTAATGCCAGTGAGAGATTCTTGTCTAAGCATTGGGAATAGCTGGTTTGTGGGATTTCAGAACTTCTCAGTGTTTCTTTTGCCTACATTAAAGGCTGCTTAATGCACTAGAGCTTGTCTTGGAAAAGACACTGAAAGGAAAAACAGAGGGGATCGAAAGTGCGACAGAGACACAGAGATGTCCTAGCCCCTTGTTAGGGATCTTAGAAGAGGAGGTGCACACATGTGGAAGCCCTCAATTTAAGCCTCACTTGATTTGTGAAATAAAATCATTCACTGAGTTAATGTGCCTCCTGGATTCTGCCTAGCTGCATGTTTCCCTTTACAGTTCACCCAAATGCCAAGGATGATACAGTACACTGTACTCAACACTCTATAAATAAACTGAGGCTCAGAGATATGAGCCTGAGTTCCTTGGTAAGCAGCAATGCTGGCACTTGGATCTATGACTCCAGCTGTGAACCTACACTTCATTTGTCTTTTCTGACCTTGAAATAAAAAAATTCTCTTTTCCTGCCTGCCAGCTAACTAGCTCCATGTTCAGTGCCCACTTCCCTATACTCCAGTTCTATCTAGAGAATAAAAATACTCGAAGTCATCTGTCTTCCACACTGATGTGTCTCTGCTTACCAGGAGTCAAGTCCTGGGATGCTGGTAGGGCAGCAGAGGACAGCCTCCTTCTGCCTTCCTTATTTCACACAAGTTTCTTTGTATATACTATCTCTCTTGTAACGCAAGGCTCTGGTGGAGCAGTGTTGCTAATGTGGCAAGATAGAAATCCTATGAGGTTGAGTTCTCTTTTAATTTTAAATTCCTTAATTCTCAGTTGTCTCACTTTCTGAGGTATAAGCAAGGGGACAAAGAAATATGCTTTTAGCAAATATCAGAAGAGTTCTCTGTGTCTATTAGAATTGTTGTTGTTGTTGATCATAGAGTTTGAACTTAGGGTCCAGGTACTGTCCCTGGGCTTTTTTGCTCAAGACTAGAGCTCTACCACATTGAGCCAAATTTCCACTTCCAGTTTTCTGGTGGTTAATTGGAGATAAGAGTCTCACAGACTTTCCTGCCTGGGCTGGATTTGAACCACAATTCTCAGATTTCAGCCTCCTGAGTAACAAGTATTACAGTCGTGGGCCACCAGCACCTGGCAGAAATTTTTTCTTTTTTGTTTTTTTTTTTTAATACTGTGAGATTTGCAGAGAAAGCAAGAAATTAGAATCTATTGTTGGGAGAGCAAAGTAATTAAGTGTTTTGTGGACAGCTTGACAAAATACATTAAGTAATGAAATATGCCTCATCTTTGACCCATCTGAATATTCCTCAAAGAAAGTCACAGAGAGAGGAATATATTCTGGGCAAGCATGCCTCAGCACCATATGTCCTTCCTAGGCAAGGTCTGGAAAAATAACCTAGGTGATAAAATTATTACTGAATGTATTCAACTAACTGGAAAGCAATTCTTAAAATACTGCATGCATATTGAAAGGAAAAGGTATTCTTGACACAGGAAGCAAAACAAAAACAAAGTGTTAAAAATAATAGAGTTATCTTGGGGTTCATTTCGCCTAACATCAACTTATCTGACCATTTCTGCTTGTCTCATATGTCCATAGTTCTAGCTATTCTGGAACCTAAAGCCAGAAGTTCAAGTGAGCTTGAGTTAGAGTTCAAGTTCAGGACTCACCTAAGCAACATATTGAAATACTTTCTAAACACAAATAGCTGTCTTCATCCAACCAGAACCATGCTCAAGAAATTATGTAGTCCCAAATGTTTGTATAAAGTACACTTAGGAAGAAGAGGTTCAGGTGTACCTTCACATACAAGGGTGACAGATAGGTAATGACAAATATTTAAGGCTTGAAGACAGAATTTTTATTGTGTTCACTATAAATGATGTATTTGAACAGATCAGACAGACAGATAGAATTGTGTCCATTCATTGAGTCTAAATCAGAATAAAACATACTTAATGGAATCCATTACATGTTACCACAAATTATAAGACAGCTATCCAACCTGGGTCCTTGCATCCAGCATAAGGAGAATTAGGTAAGAAGAAAACATATGTAAAGATGATCGAAGGGTTTAGTAGACGAGAAAAATGACAAAGAGAACATATTATAGACACACCACAGAGAAAAGGGCAATTCGGCCCAGGTCACCCATCTTGGCCATCTTCCTCATTACAGAGATTGGTCTTGGGTTAAATAGGGAGAATTGTAGTCCTTGAAGATGGCTTTCCAATTGGTGGCTATCCTTTCTGTTTCTTGTAATGTTATGACTTCAAAGATTTATTGCCCCATCCTTATGTACTCAACATTTTGAGCATACTCTTTATTCTTCTGTGGCCCTCTTCCCCCATATCCATGTCAGCTAACTTTTTGCAGCTGATCATGCCATCTGCCAGTTCTATAGACTACATGTTCTGATTGACTACTTTGCACTAACTCACACTTGAATTACTCTGATTTAAAAAATATGCCATGTTATACATGCATCTGAACATCATGTGGTAGCACATAGTACACTATGTATCAGGTAAAAATAGGGAATAACAACATTTTCAGAACATTATATTCAGAACATATATTCCCTAAAGTATTAAGTACTACAATTGTTTTATTGAAATGTATAATCATACATAACTGGTATTTTTGTCAATAAACCTGCTTTTATTTAGGAGGTAGTATGTACAGAAATAGCTCTTAGACAGAATATTAAGTTATCGTAAAAACAACTCCACTTCCATTTCTATTCAAGATGGGTAATTTAGGTATCAATTCCCTCACTTTCTAGAACAATGAGTTCTCTTCTTCGTAGGCAGAACACAGATTCTGATAGCCTTCTTGCTTTAGAGCTGGTCCTGACATCACCCTGACACACTGGCATGGCTTTGTCTTCCCACCAGGTTTCTATCAGATAGGGAAGCTTTATGGTTGCACACTGAAGACTAACCACCCCAATCTCCAGTCCATGTCTCCCAACTTGAGATAGGATATTCCTTACAGTACCTGAAGTCCATTAGTCCATTATCTATCTATCTATCTATCTATCTATCTATCTATCTATCTATCTATCTATCTATCTATCTATCTATCTATCTATCTATCTATCTATCCATCCATCCATCTATCTATCTATCTATCCATCCATCCATCCATCCATCCATCCATCCATCCATCCATCCATCCATCCATCCATCCATCCATCCATCCATCCATCCATCCATCCATCCATCCATCCATCCATCTATCCATCTATCTATCTATCTATCTATCTATCTATCTATCTATCTATCTATCTATCTATCTATCTATCTATCTATCTATCTATCTATCTATCTATCTACCTACCTACCTACCTACCTACCTACCTACCTATCTATCTATCTATCTATCTATCTATCTATCTATCTATCTATCTATCTATCTATCTATCTATCTATCTATCTATCTATCTATCCATCCATCCATCCATCCATCCATCCATCCATCCATCCATCCATCCATCCATCCATCCATCCATCCATCCATCCATCTATCCATCCCACTATCTATCTATCTATCTATCTATCTATCTATCTATCTATCTATCTATCTATCTATCTATCTATCTATCTATCTATCTATCTATCTATCTATCTATCTATCTATCTATCTATCTATCTATCTATCTATCTATCTATCTATCTATCTATCTATCTATCTATCCATCCATCCATCCATCCATCCATCCATCCATCCATCCATCCATCCATCCATCTATCCATCCCACTATCTATCTATCTATCTATCTATCTATCTATCTATCTATCTATCTATCTATCTATCTATCTATCTATCTATCTATCTATCTATCTATCTATCTATCTATCTATCTATCTATCTATCTATCTAATCTCTCTGTCTGTCTATCTATGCTATATTTTGTGTACCAGTACTGGAGTTTGAACTGAAAGCCTCATGCTCTTCCTTAGCTGTTTTTGTTCAAGGTTGTCAGCCTCCCATTTTAGCCACACTTCTGCTTCCAATTTTTTGCTGGTTAATTAAATATAAGAGGCAATGAACTTTCCTGCCCAGGGTGGCTTTGAAACACAATCCTCAGATCTCATCCTTCCAAGTAGCTAGGATTACAAGTGTGAGCCACCCCTGGGTGACTTCTTATCTTCATACATCTCCTATGGTTTGTGTCATCACCCAAAGCGTTTCTAGCCATAGAAAGCTTACCCATTCTGTCCATGGTTTCAAGATGGAGGCAGCCAAAACTGACAGTCTCAAAGCCTGTGATTTCATCCCACTAGACCCTACCGAAGCCTTCACCACATGAGGCATCTCCCTGCCATGTTCTAGCTCCAATCTTTTTACATCCTTTCTCCCTTTTCTCACCTTCTACCCAGACATGCATAATCTCATCATTACCTTGGAACTAGTCATCTATCAATCCCATTCCTGGCAGTTAAAGAACCTCTGGATTCCAATAGCTCAAGCCTGTATTCCTAGCAACTAAGGAGTCTGAGATCTGAGGCTTGTGGGTCAAAGTCAGCTTAGCAAGAGAACCACGAGAACCTTACCTTCAATTAACTACTAGGAGTTGAGCAGTGGTTCAAGTGACAGAACACGCTAGCATTAAGTAATAAAGTTCAGGGACCATGTACAGGCCCAGGTCTGTTGTGCATGTACACAAATACGCATTACAACACATAAATTTTAAAAGAAAAGAAATAAAAAAAGAGAACTACCTGCACCTGCTTCCTGACTTAATGTAATCTGGTTTTATTGTTTGGTGTTTGAATAAGGCTACTTGTTTACAACCTTAGGAAAGAGCACATTTCAGTTGCTTTTTCTATAGTGAACTTGGATATAAGTCCTGTGTTGTCCTCAAACCCCTGAGTTTCAACAACTGAATATTACAAGTACTGGGATGTTATGCCTGAATGAAATCAACTGATGGTTGAGTCTGCCTTTGCCAGCTGACACTGTCCACGGATACTTCTAGTCTTTAGACACTTCCTATGGAAGTGACTGTCCCTTGTAACGTAAAGACTTTTCAGCGGGGGGGGGGGGGGGGGGGTTGGGCTGGTAGGGATGGTAAGGGGAAAAAAAGGAGGCACCAATGCTTAATAAGAAATGTACTCATTACCTTGCTCATGTAATTGTAACCCCTCTGTACAATATTTTAACAATAAAACTTATTAATAATAAAACAAACAAACAAAAAAGACTTTTCTGCCCCCTGGCTCCTGAAACCTCCTCTGAAGTTTTCTTCCTCCTGTTGTCAGGATTCAGCTCATGTGTGCTCCTCTCCAAGAGGCTGAGCAAGCTTTCTTGGAAGATGCATTCTGTCTCCAGGGAGAATGAGACATAATACCTCTTTGGGCAATAACTCAGGTTTCTGCCCAATCCCATCTGCCAGGATTTTGACTGGGCACTCAGAGCTGCAGCTAATATGGAATGAATGAAAAAGACAACAGTGAAATGGAAGACCTCCCTAAAGAGCTTAGAGAAAGAGTCATAGATTGGAAATTGCTTGGAATATGGTCTTCCCTCCATGAGGCCTCTCAATTCACTAGCTAGCATTCCTGGGCTGGAGTGCCCTCTTTGTGGCTCCACCCTTGGTCATGTAGACAATTCCTATATTGCCAATGTGACATCAAAAGCTGATGTTTCCAGGGACATTGGAGGGGACAGTAAGAGGTAGCTACCTATTACTTACACACAAACTTCTTAGGCTGTCTAAAGAAACGAAGTCTGGTCATTTGTAGCATTGTGTTGGCAAATTCACCATCTATGGATGGGAGTGCACCTTAATCCTAGTGGAGCTAGAAGTGTCATACAAACGGATTACCCTGAAGCTTTGAGCAGAGCTAGCTGTTGCTGCTGGCTTCTCGACTATTATGTCTTTGAAGTACCAAGAAAATGATGAAAACATCAGCACATCAAAGCAATTCTCAGTGTTCTTTTGCCCCAAGAGTTCCAAAATAAGTTTCCAGCAATAGTTTCGCAAAACTTTGGCTGCTTTGTCCCCAGGAGAGAGGTCACCTGCCCAAAGTGCCTATTGGACCTGGACATCATCTTAGAAACCAGCTCATCTGGGCTTGTTTGAGGGCTCTCGAGGTAGGGGGGTGGTGGAAAGTTGATATCCCCAGACCTTATGTCTTTTATCGAGGCATTATCTCTTATTATAATGGCCTCTTTTCTTTTCAGTGAATATCAAGTGTTGTCCTGAATACTGGGTACAACGCTGTGAACAGAATGAGGTACTTTCATCATGGGGCTTATTTATTGCTGCAAAGCCGAATGCATCATAAATAAGTGGAGATTATGCCAAACTGTTTGATTTCACAATTGAGGAATGTGTAGCTTATACACAAAGCCCAAAAAACAAACAGCTTTAATGTTGTTTCTCTCTTTTTTTGGTGGTAGTAAGGCTTGAACTTTGGGATTGGCGCTGTCCCTGTGCTCTTCAGCTGAGGGCGAGAACTCTATTTGGTTTTCTGGTGATTATTTGGAGATAAGAATCGAAGAGAGGGCTGGGAAGGTGGCTCAGTGGTAGAGAGCTGTCCTTGCATGCTTGAGGCCCTAGGTTTGATTCTTCAGCACCACATAAGCAGAAAAAAATCCAGAAGTGGCGCTGTGGCTCAAGTGGTAGAGTGCTAGCCTTGAGCTGAAGATCTGAGGGACAGCACCCAGGCCAAGAATTCAGGCCCCACGACACGACCCCCACCCCAAAATAAAAAAGAATCGCAGGGAGTTTCCTGCCCATGCTGGTTTTGAATTGTGATCCTCAGATCAGCCTCCTCAGTAGCTAGGTTTACAGGTGTGAACCACTGGTGCCTGGCTAATGTTGCTTCTTACATGCTCACCTTTGGTGCCAACTACCTCCATGAGTCAAATCTCGAAGTGTCAAATTGAGAACTATCTTGAACTTTGAGAAGTTATAGGGAAATAAAAAATTCAGAGATATATGCCACAGGTTAGGGAGTCATAGTTGGATTTGAATGTTTTGTCTCCCTTTGGGTGAATGCTTCTTCTTCAAAGATTTAACACTTTTCTCAAAAACAAAACCAAAAAAATGGGATGGATATACTTAAGCCGTATCTTGTCTTGAAAGCCTTCTTGTTTTGAAATTATTTTAAACTCAAAGAAGAGTTGCAAAGAGTAGTGAGAGTTCCCACATACTTCTTCACTGCTTTTTTACTATGAACATACTATTAACATCTTATATAACCACTCTCATTTACTGATTCTAAGACATTCACATTTGCACAATATTATCAAGCTCCAGATGTTATTTGAACTGTATCATATCCCTCTCTAATGTCTTTGTGTATGTGTTCTTGTATTAAAGTACTGATAGCCACAAAAAGGGGTTGGAAATAATTTTTTCCTTACCTGAAAAGGAAGAGGCATGGGACATAGTGCTAACATTGTATAAGCGTGGAGACTGCACATTTTGGAAATGGTTACAAGCCTTATTAAAAGAACTATCTAATTAATAAAAGTTGTCACCCTGGTCAATTGTCCTGGGCCACTGCCTCAAATGTTGCCTTAAAAACCAGCTGGACACACGCTTATCAACCCATGCCACATATTTTTAACCAGTCTTAGTAGAAATTTGCAGCCCAGAAAAATGTGTGATAATCCTTTTGAGCCGGTGAGGGACCCTGCTGCTGCTTCTACCCACCCTTCTCGATAAAGTTCAAGGACGGTCTGATAGTCATATGGATGGAAATCTATGTTGTCATCCTGACCATGTTGACCATAGTGACAGTGGACTGGACTCCTGCCTGACTCCATCACCTCTGACTGCTTCCCAGTGGAAAGCTGCTTTGGATCTGCTGAAACTGAGTCTGTGGCATATTATTTCAGTGATATCCACTAACTCTTCTCTATTCCCACAGTAGATATTGAGGGCAAGGATGATATCACTGGCTTGCCTCAGGCACTTCAAGGATTAGGAAACTAGAAATCCACTCTACAATCAAAGCCTTGCTTGGTTCGGGTGTGGTAAAAGGCCGCTTCCAACAATGGCTATAAAGGAGAGATCTTTATCAATGGAGGTAGTAAGAGGAATGAAACTCACCCCAGCTATTGGAAATAAAAATCTAACAAAATTCTCCACCCAAGGGATGGATGCCTTGAGGCAGTTCTGGTAATCTGGTTCCTCAAGCCAAAGAAACAAAATGGGCCCAAAAGCCACAAAGAAACTCAGGGAAAGAAAGAGTGTAGTAAAGAAAGCCTTAGAAAGGAATTGAAAAAAAAAATCTCCTCTGGATTAAAAAAAAAAGGATATAAAAATAAGGATTGTCTTAAAATGTTTGTCACAGTGAAAAGGGGAAGAAGACAAACCCCAGAAAGTTTAAGTATGTAATAAATGGTAGGAGTATGTCTTAAAAATGAAGCTCATGAGTAAGTTGGTATGAAATTAAGCTAGCTTTCATATACATAGAGTCAGGATGGGTGAACTGATGTGGAACTATTTTTTATGTTTATCTGTATGGTAGGGAGGAAGGATATGCTCACTTCAATCTAGATGCTGGTTTAGCTAATTAGAGCAGCCAGGTAGACTCATTGTGAGAGGGGATTCTCTTAAATTTACCAGGACTCAATGACTCCTTCCCTTTTCCCTTTTGCGCTCCCATTGCATTCTCTATTCCAAAGGGTTTATGCCCTGTGAAATGATGTTTGGCAGACCATCATCCTTCTTGTGTCCTCGCTTAAAAACTGCAATGTTGACATAGATGACTGCTCCAGTCTTTACAGGCACTGCAGACTGTTCAACAGGAACTCCATTCCCAATTTCAGGCACTCCTGCAGGCAGCCCCTGTAGTTGGCCATAATTACTGACCATGAGACACTGTGTGGGTCATATGACATCAAAAACAAACTATCTCTCCTCAGTGGAAAGGACCTTATACTGCTATCCTAACAGCTCCAACCACTGTCAAGGTGAATGAAATCTGGTCCTGGATCCACGCTTCACCACTTAAGGTGGCCCGGCTACCAGAAGAGACAAATGGATGGTGTATAAGGACACTGAGAAGCCTCTCAAGCTAAGACTTATCTCATCATAATTTTTGATTTATGCTTCTGTGCTCTAAATGCTGTTAACTACCACTGGCAGTTTAGAATCAAAGAGACAAGGGGACAGTTTTCTTACTTCTGCTATTGTAATGTCCCTGATTGTAGCAATTTAATTTTACCAACCAACTCAACTTGCGGAATATGACAAAATGCTTCAGGCATCTTGATGTCACACCCCTTCTCCTACTATGTTCTGGTGCAATGGAAGCCTATGATCATACATTAATCCAACCTTGGACTCTTGGATTTTGATAACAGCAGTTCCCCAATTAAATCTTTGTACCAAAAGTGAAAATTTTCAGAGATTGTTATCCCACCTCTTAACCAACAGGACAGATTTTATTCCTATACTGTTAGGGGTGAGTCTGGTTACCTCTGTTGGAGGAGCAGCTTTTTCTGGAGGTGCTGTAAGACATAGTTTAAAACTAGCTCAGGAATTTGAGGAGAGGGTCGATGAGGATACTCATGCCTCTTCAGTGTCTCTGGCATGCATACAAAGACAACTGAACTCTCTAGCGGGGGTGGCCTTGCAGAATTATAGGGCACTAGACCTTCTCACAGCTTCCAAAGAGGCAACCTATGTTTTTCTAAGGGAAGAGTGCTGATACTGTGTAAATGAATCACGGCTGGAGAAGAAAACATAAAGGTTCTAGATAAACTGTGTGAAGGACTCCACCAGCACCCATCCGCTAAACTAGATCTAGTATGAGTTCAAAGCCTTCTGGCCTGGTGGCTAGTATCCCTAGCCACCAGCAATTATACTATTTCTTCTACTTGTTATTACTGGTTCCTGTGTGGTTAACTCTTTGATATCACTTATAGAAAAAATAATTGGGACTGTCAAGCTGATGGCCCTTCAGGCCCAGTAAAGCCTCCTGAATCAGGAAGAAGAGTCAAGAATTTGACTCAGTTACAAAAAGAAGGGGGAATGTAAGGATCCCTTAGGATAAAAGACCCCAAGACCAAGCAAGGACACTGAGTCAGGATATTAACCTCTTATGGGGAACTGAGGAATGCAATAATCTCTTGCTTGAAACTGAGGAATGAAATAACAGGAAACTGCTATTGTAAAAGTCCCTTGTTTGAAAAAAAAAAAGTTGATGTTATCATATTAATAGAACTTTGCAGCTTGTACCAGCTTGTGTTTTTTGCCTTCATTAGCTTAGGCTGTGTCCATGTTTAGGGTCATAGTGTTAGCTCCCAAGTCTACACTGTGTCCCTGGCAGGACAACTTCTGTAGCACCTAACAAAATTCTTTAATCTCTAAGCCCGCTTTGATGGACTCATTCTCAGACCCTGTAAGAATTGAAATAACAGTGATTAAGTTGTCTTAGACACTAATGAGGGGAATTTGTTTTAAGGATATCTCAGGTAACCTCAAAGTAAGAATAGAGTAGGAGCAGACCTAAAATCTAGAAGTAGCCATGAACATCCATTGGCAACCTGGGAATGATTGTCTCCTGAACCCACATACCTATTTCAGCATTCTCACTGTTAGGAAAATGGAGGAAAACAGAAAAGGAATAGGCCAGACTCGATGATCAACAAGTGAGGACTGTTTATTGCCAGCAAGGTGCACAGACCTTTCAGGTTTGGAGGTTGTTCGAGGGACTATATTTTGGCTGGACTTATATAGGGCTTGTTTTCACAAGGAAGCAGAAAATGAAAAGTGGCTTATGCTCTCTTAGGCCACAAGGAGACGTCCTTGACCAGGCCCACAAGTTGAATGTTCTACTCTGGATGAAGGGCTATTGTCCCCTGGGGACCAAGTGTTATATCCTTGGCCAGGCACTGATTGGAACCTGCCTGCTGACAGGCATGTGGCCACGCCTGTTTTCTTATACCTGGTGTCTTACTTGAGCTGGGGGAATTAGGCAGGAGTCAATCTTTCACTCACCCTCAATTCAGGCTTTCACTGAGCTGGATGCAGAGCAAAACAAGCACAAAGCCACTGGTAACAACCAAAAACCAGCCCTGCTTCTATTCCCTGCAAACATTCTCCAGGAAATATTGCCACACCATGCAGAACAATTCCTACCAGATCTGCTGAGTTTCTGCTAGGCCCAAAAGTCGGGTTCCCTTTCCATTTTACTTTTCATTTTCAGTCTTTTTCTCTTGTTTGTTTTTCTATGAGATCTCTTTTATTTGTATTCATACACACACACACACACACACACACACACACACACACACACACACACACACACACACATACACACATTTGTGAAAATACCTTACAGAGAAGTTACAATTACATGAGTACATGAGCAAGGTAATGAGTACATTTCTTATTAGGGATGGTAAGAGGAAACAAAGTGGGAGGCAACAATGCTTGATAAGAAATGTACCCATTACCTTTTATTTGTATTCTGTGACAAGTGATCTGATTTTTCCCTGTTACTGCTTCCAATACATGCTGCCCTAGGTCCAATTGAACACTCTACCACAATGCCTGGACCTCTGCTGAAACAGCTTCACCTAGTCCTATAATTGAATCCCAGGAGGCTGGGAATATGTCTCAGTGATAGAATGCTTCCCTAGCATGCATGAATTCATGGGTTCGATTCCTCAGCAACACATAAGCAGAAAACACCAGAAGTGGTGCTGTGGCTCAAGTGGTACAGTACTAGCCTTGAGTAAAATAAGTTCAAGGGCAGTGCAAAGGCCCTGAGTTCAAGCCCCAGGACTGGCACAAAAAAGGAAAAAGACTTGAACCCCAGGGCCTCCGATGTCACATTTAGAAGGCATGTTTTCTTCCTACATTGTCTGTCATGTGTATCTACAGCTTTCTCTAACAAAGGTTTTTCATTGAAACTACAGTTGCTTACATCTCAGGCTTAGGATCTGATATAGGGATTGATCTCTGGGCAACAGGGCTGGTTGAAATGCAAGACATTTCCTTAGCACAATTCAAGGGCCTACTCTACTTGTTTTAGTGTTCTGGGAAAGTTTTCTAAAGCAGTTTTGAAAGCTTGAAGAAAGAAAGCACAAAGCTCATTGCTGGTCTCATTAACTATTGGGTGAAAACTCCTGAAGAGTGGTGGGAGGTGGGGATGTCTTCCTGCTTGGCCCATAGTAGCACGGCATGCAGCTCTTCTGCAATCAAGATATTTCTACTGATCATATGTGGACATGCCAGCTCATCCTGGTACTCTCCAGGTAACATTCCTTAGGCACCAGGAACTCCATGTAATGAAGTTCAGGGAGTTTACACAGTGCAGAGAAGAGGCAGTTGAGGGTGCAGGCTGACAGCAGGTTAGCAAGGAACTTGAGCTCCTAGAGATAGTGGCAGGAACACAGGCCCAGGATCATCATGACCACATAGCTATGGGTAATAGCACACTCCACTGGGGTCCACACCCGCACTATCTGGACAACCTGTTACCACAACTTGAGGAAAGTAGAGGGATATAAATGAAGCAGATTGTGTCTACTGAGGTGCAAAACATCCAGCTGGGCAGCATGGATACAGTCTGCCAAGAAGTTCATGTCCACATGGTTCAGAGCACAATTGGCCAGGTCTAGCATTCTCAATCATGTTCTCAAGGGGCTGTAGAACATGGAGTAATCAGCACAAATCAGAGGAGTTCCATGTGAGCAACAATGGATGTGAGCAATCCATCTGCTTGTCTGTCACAGAGAACAAAGACTTGCAGGGCAAGTCTTGTTCTTACCTGACTGCATGGAGTCTGTGAAAATAGTTTTGACACATGGTGCTACATGAAATGCAAATATCTGTGTCCATAAATATGGTTCACTGGGATGCAGCCTGGCTCCCTTGCTTTCACACAGTCTACAGCTGCTGGGCTTGCTGTGTGGTTCAGAATTAACCTGAACCAATGAAACCTTTGTCTTCATCTCACCTAAATGGCAGATTTTATCAACAACCATTTTCATATGAAAGGAGTTATGTACATGATCTTGGAGAAAACATCCACTCTGAGAGCTTGCTACAGGGGAAATGAGGCATTAGTAAGAAAAAAGAGCCATTATTCTAACAATAGAAGAATCCATTACTGTAGAGCCAGGAAGGGAAAGCCAAACATCCCCAACTGAGGCACCATATGCACAATCCAATAATTCTGATTTAGATAGTGTTGGCAGCAAGCACCAGCAAAGGGGCAGCTGGACCCTGTCTCTGACTGAGTCCCTCACTGTCTGTTTGTGCATGCCCCTCTTGATATCATAGCTGCAAATGGGTGAAGCTATTAGCTAAGGCCTTATGCGAAACCTGCTTGTGTTGGAGGCCAGGCATTCCCCCAATTCCCATGAATGATCTTGGGTTAATATCTGCTCAGGAAGGCCAGGGTGATACTGCAGTCCCACAGTCAGCTGACAACAACCTCATGTCACCCAGCTGAGCCAGATTTCTATACCTGACCTGAGATAATGCCAGTCACACAGTGTTGGGAACTTTTTTTGCACCACAATAGACAACTACAGGAGTCACTATAGTTAGCTATGCCTTATAAAGCAACATTCTAGACCCATTAGTTAGCATGTTCTTTTCACAGAGACCTCTCCCTCTCCCTTCCCCCTCCCGCTTTCCCTCTCTGTCCTGCTCTTCTTGCTTTCCCCCACTCTTCCTCCTATCTATGCTAGGAATTACAGCCAGGGTTTTTCATGTGCTAGTCAAACACGTAGCATCAAGGCACATTTTAGCCCTTATCTTTCTTTCTTTCTTTCTTTCTTTCTTTCTTTCTTTCTTTCTTTCTTTCTTTCTTTCTTTCTTTCTTTCTTTCTTTCTTTCTTTCTTCCTTTCTTCCTTTCTTCCTTTCTTCCTTTCTTCCTTTCTTTCTTTCTTTCTTTCTTTCTTTCTTTCTTTCTTTCTTTCTTTCTTTCTTTCTTTCTTTCTTCCTCTGTCTCTCTGTCTCTCTCTCTCTCTCTCTTTGTCTGTCTCTTTCTCTCTTTCTTTACTTATTTTGAAGACCAAGACACCATTCAAACTCAGTATCTGATGCTTTTGCTCACTGGCTGGTACTCTAATATTTGAGCTACACCTTCAACCCCCAGACCTTGTTTTTTGAGGCAGTCTCCCTATGTTATCCAGGCTGGACTTGAACTCACTTTCCTTCTTCCTCAGGCTTCTGAGTGTTGGGATTGCAAGCCTGGTTTTGATGTCTACCTTACACATTGTCTCTTTCTAACTAGAAGCATTCCCCTGAGGTCCCTCACTATTCTGGATCACTCCTGGTCCTCTAACTTCTTTATTTCTCTTTTGTGATCTCTTATGTGCAGCTCCAGAGAGCATTGAGCTTGGGGCTTTGTGAATAAGCTGTTCTTCTACCTATCACTCAGTGCCCCTACAGCCTGTGAAGCCAAGGACCAGAGTGCTTGACCCATCCCTCTTCCTTTCAGTCTCTGAGACTCTGAGAATCTGGATCTTCCCTGTCAGCATGGAGAGGGCCACATTCAGCTCTATCAGGTAAGTCATGTGACTGAGCTCTCAGGAGATGGAGCCAAGGAGGCAGTCTTCATGCTTAGAAGTTGGGACAGAAGTGAAGGGTGTGTCAAAGGCCTTGATGGGGAGGATGAGTGAAGTCAGATGAGGGAATCCCACCTGGGCTAACAACTGCTGCACATGCCAGCATGTAGCCGCACATTGTGGGCCACTTCCAGCTTGCACAGCTAACCTGTCCTGGCTAGGCTTAACACCTGCAGGAGCTACCCAGGGCTCAAGTTGTCTTCCCTGAATGAGGGGCAGTGCATCTGCAGAGCAGCCATACCTGCTGATTTCAGGGCCTGCACCACTATCTCAAAGTTGCCTTCAATGACAAATAAATAAATGAGGACTTCAATAGGTCACCTGACTGCACAGGGCTCTGCCTGTAGTTGGCAGCATATTCTAGCCAGGAGCTCAGTGTGGCCCCACTTTCCCAGAGCCCTTCCACAAGGGCATTGCTGTACCTGCACATCCCGGATACCCATAAGGTCAGATCTCTGCAGCTCCTTTTAAAGAATTATTTAAGAAGGATTTTTTCCTTTGTTTTATTTAGAAAAGAATATTTTAAAGGTTCATTCCCTGGAAAACACTTGCCCAGTTTTAAATGCCAAGACAAATAGTTGGGTTCCACATGAGAGTGCCATTAAGATACTAGAACTCTATGTACTTTTCAGGGATACAATGAATTTTGGGATGACTCAATGTTTTAGGTATCCATGATTCTAATACTAGATACATTTCTACTTTCTCAAAACTTACAGAGAAGAGATTTTGATTCCAAGAGACTTTGAATAATAGTATGAAGTCTTTCATAACTCCGCATCAACTCTTCATTTTATGAACTTATTTTCCTAATATAATTTATGAAGCTTTATAGTTAATTATTTTCTCCAAAGTCACAAAATCATTTTTTGAAGATTTTCTAATAGGGATAAAGCTTTGCGACTGAAAGGTCAATATAATCCTTTTTTTCAACTATAATCAAGAATCTCTTGAAATTATTTTTGAATGTTAAATTCCTCCAAAGCCTATATTTGAATGGAATCGCTTCTATCCTGAGTGTATGAATTGTGTGTGCTTGGGAAAAGTTCCATTTATCCCATTAATATGTGGAGGATATTTCACAGGGAGGAGATCCAGGTAGTACTTACCCACTTTGGTCTCATCTCTGTACTCTGTGCGTTTGGACAAATTTCAACTTTGTTCACGACTCATTTAACTTCTGTAGATCCTATGATGAAGATACTCCTTTTTTTTGGGGGGGGGGTCTGGTTGTGGGGCCTGAACTCGGCCTGGGCACTGTACCTCAGCTCTTCAGCTCAAGGCTAGCATTCTACCACTTGAGCCACATAGCCAATTCCGGCTTTTTTCTTTTTGCTTATGTGATGCTGAGGAATTGAACACAGGGCCTCAGGCATGCCAGGCAAGCACTCTACCCCTGAGCCAACTTCCCAGCCTGATGAAGATACTCTTAAATTTAATTTTTTTTGTAAAATATATCAGAAGCCTGTAAGTATTCCTCAATACATCTTGTATTCCCACAACTTATGCAATCCCTTCCTTTGATACAAAAGTCCTTCCTCTAATTAATATTAGCTAACTCCAATAGTATAGTATAAATAATTACTCAGGTTGAGGAGAGAAAGTTGTTCTATAAGTGAAATAAATACTTAGTTTTCTCAAATTTTATCATTTTTTAACCTCTGAAAAACTCTAGAGATCCTAACTAAAAGCAGCTTTCATTTACACACACGAGAAAAGAGGTTAATTAATCTATTATACACTAAGAACAATAATCCTCTGAGAGAAAAAACCATGGCATTTTTAATTATGGCTGTTATTATTATTTTAAGAACTTTTGTATCCCTTTTTATCCAAAGAAAAAAATTAGATACTATTCTTAAACAGACCAAGTTTCATTACCAAGAATGCTAAAAGAAAACCTAAATAATGTGAGAAAATAACTATATATTATAGATTTTAATCTCAGAGAATATATGAAGAACTCCTTAATCAAGTAACACAAAAGGAAATTCACTTTAAAATAGTTGTGGAACTTGAACAAACATTTCTTCAAAGCAGAGAGATAAATCACCACTAAGCAACCCCAATGTTGCTAGGAAAATGCCATCAAAATCACAGGAAGATACTGCTTCATGCCTTCTACAATGATTGTGACTTTTAAAAAAATACAGAAAATGGGCTGGGAATGTGGCTTAGTTGTAGAGTGCTTGCCTAGCATGCATGAAGCCCTGGGTTCAATTCCTCAGTACCACATAAACTGAAAGAGCTGGAATTGATGCTGTTGCTAAAGTGGTAGAGCAAAAGAAGCTCAGGAAGAGTGTCCAGACCCTGAGTTCAAGCCCCAGGACTAGGAGAAAAGAGGAGGAGTTGAACTCTTTTGGCACAGCTAAGCTAATGAGAATGTAGAATGTTACAACCACATAGAAAACAGGTTGGTGAATCTTCCAAGAGTCTAACATAGAATTACAATATGACTCAACAATTCTATTTGTAAAGATACAAACAAACAATGGACAATAGAACTTACATGGATGCCAGTTTTCATTATAGCCTTATTTATAAATACTGGATAGAAACCTTCCTAATGTTCATTTATAGATGAATGAATAAACAAAATATGGCATCTCATAGTGTGGAAATTAATGTGCCACAAGAAATAAATGACACTCTGTACATGCTGTAACATGGACTGCACCAACCTTGAAAAACATTATAAAACTAAGTATTTCAAACCAGACACAAAAGCATAGCTCATGTAGGATTGTACATATAAGAAATATCTAGAATATACAACAGAAACTGATAGCAGATTAGAGATTGTCCATAGTTAGAGTGAGGAAGAGATGAGTGACAATTTATTGATTAATGATGATACAGTTTCTGTTGGGTCTTCGTCCGTCCCACGAAAGACGGACGGGGTCTGAGGAAAGGTAAGTGCGGCGCTCACCCGTTCCCCAGCCTCCCTCAACCCTGGAGACAATCAGACACAGGGCGGAGCCAAATCCAGCAGGTAGAAAACTCATTTATTAACAGAGAGCAGCCCTTTTTAAAGACAAAAAGGTCGGGTGGCATGGCAAGGGAGGAAGAAGAACCAATCACTGTCAAGGTCATACCCTATCATGCACCTCGGCCTTCACGGACTGGTTAGGCACTGATCGGAAGGTCAATTGGGCTCTGCCCACTCTACTCTCTCCCAGCGCCATCTTTGCTGCCCACGTGCTCTACAGTTTCTGTTTGAAGCAATAAAAAATTTAAATACTGGTTATGGTTGCACAACACTATGAATACGAGCAACGTAACTTAAATACTTATATATTGGAAATTTGGTTATTTATAATTCACCACAATTTAAAATGTCAAAACATGAAAATTAGTATTAAAGATGTGTTTCATGGGCTGATAAAAACCAAAATGACAGCTCAACATGAGTGGCTCATGCTTTTAATCCTTGCTACTCAGGAGCCTGTGACCTGAGGATTACAATTTGCAGCTAATCCAGTCAGGACTTTTATCTCCAATTATATACAAAACAACAACAACTAGAATTGTAGCTGTGACTCACATGGTAGAGAGCCAGCCTTGTGTGAAAAGGGCTAAGGGACTTGAGCTCAAGCCCCAGTACTACCACAAAAGAACAAAAAAAAAACCCAAATGATAATGATTGTTCTCAGCACTCAAGAAACCTACTAATTTTTTGTTCTTTATCAATGTTTCCCTAATGTTAGGATATGAAAACCACATCCAGGAACATTTAAAAATTCATCTTTCCTCAGCGTTTCCATAAATGCATGGCAAATCCCAGAATTGCTATACTGATTTCTATTACAGGCTTGTGACATCATGATTTCAAAACCGCACACGAGGGGCTAGGAATGCAGCTCAGTGGTAGTGTTCTTGTGAAGTGTGCACAAGACCCTGTGCTCCATCCCCACTACTTCTATGAAAAAACTCCAAATCACAACACACATACTCATAAACAAAAGTATTGTTTTAACTGATCATTTCCTATAAGAATGGCTTCTATTATTTCTTTGACTAATGTTTAGCAAATCTGTGGCTCCTAAGAGAGACACAATTTACATTAATAGAATTAACTGAAGTGATAATTTATGTGGAAGTTAGAAATTTCTCATAAACTCTAACGGAGAGCATTACATTTCAAGTGGTAATAGGGAATTTCTTTTATCTTGCAGAAACCAGTAACATTTAGAGGCACATCAAAGACCTTTTAAAAGAGAGTATGGGAAAGAATAACATGACCATTTAGGAATGCTTCGATTTCTTTTTGAGACCATAAAATAATAATAATAATCAGATCCAATATTTTCTGGATTTTGAAGATTCTGTGCATTAGCACAATGAAAATATGAAGTTTTTATAAAATTTAAAACTCTTCATTCTAACAGATCACATACAGTTGGATTTAAAAGTTTCTCTTTCTTATTTGGTAAAAGAAAATGTTACATTTTGTCTGGCTTGCCCCACAGGATAAAAAAGAGCAAGAAAATCCAAGTATTCCAGCTGGTTGCTGGTGGCTCACACATGTTATCTTAGCTGAGGATGAGATCTGAGGATTGCAGTTGAACGGCCAGGAAGAAAACTTCCTGAGAAATTTATCTCCAATTAACCACCAAAGAAAGCCAGAAATAGGGCTGTGGCTTACGTGGTAAAGTACTAGCCTTGAGCAGAAATGTTCAAGTACAGGACCCTAGCCCTGAGTTCATTCCCCAGGATTAGCAAAAACCCAACGAAACCAAACAAAAAATACCACCCAAGAGAAAACCCCCAAATATCCCCTTTATTCCAATCTTGCTTTCTCAGATATTAGTCAGGACTTGCCTGATAAATCCTGCCCCATATTGGTGAGCATTTTCCCCCTAGGAAAACTTGATCATTCTCCATCATGTAAAGTCTGAAGTGGATGAGAAAGAGAGGTGTT
Organism: Dipodomys spectabilis; assembly: GCF_019054845.1. NCBI lineage: Eukaryota > Metazoa > Chordata > Mammalia > Rodentia > Heteromyidae > Dipodomys > Dipodomys spectabilis. The sequence continues at coordinate 2,606,225 of NW_024871105.1, forward strand.
TGAGGCTTAAGCACTAATATTTCTTTTAGTATCTTTTTTCCAGTAGAAGGACAAATTGATGAAAGTCTGTTATTACAATATCTCAAAGCTGGGATTCAGCTGAGCTGCATTACTGAGTTCATAGAAGAAGTTACGTTATGCTGCTCAGTTCTACAAGAAGAGGTCCATGTTTTTATTTTCCATGCTACTTCAACACTTCAACCCTTGACATTCAGATAGACCACACACACACACATACCTTAAAGGGCTTCTCTTCCACATTTTGCAAAAGATAACGTTGAGCATGTTAGGTTTAGGTATCCATTTCTGTTGTTGCCAGGGGTCAGCCTCGGATCACAATCCTCTACATACTCATCCTTCATAGATCAAATTATAATGTGTACCATTATCCCTGCTTGTTGGTTGATCTGGAAACTCACATTTTACCCAAGCTGGCTTCAAAATGCAATATTCTATACTACTTTCCAAAGTGGTTGAACAAGTTTATACTCCCACCAACAATGCAGTAAGGTTCCCTTCTGTCCACATCCCATTCAGCATCTGTTGTGAATAGAGTTCTTAATTATAGCCAAACTAACTGGGGTGAGGTGGAATCTCAATGTTGTTTTGATTTGCATTTCTTTTATGGCTAGGGAGGTTGAGCATTTATTTCTTCATTGGCCATCTTTCTTTCCTCTTCTGAGAAATTTCTCTTTAATTCTTTAGCCCACTTATTTATTGGGCAGTTGTTTCTTTGAGGATTTGTTGTTGGGGGATTTAATTGAGTTCCAGGTATATTGTAGATATGAGACACTTGTCCGTTGTATGGCTAGTGAAGATGTTCTCCCAACCAGTGGACTTCCTATTGATCTTGCCAGCTATGACCTTTGTCTTGCAGAAACTCTGCAATTTCATGCACTCCCATTTGTCCAACCTTTCTTTGATTTGTTGTGTTTCTGGATCTCTTTTACAAAAATTTCTGCCTGTGCCAAGGAGGCCTAGGCTTTCTCCTTTTTTATCTTGTAATGTTTTCAGGGTGTCTGCTTTGACACGCAGGTCTTTGATCCATTTGGAGTTGATTCTGGTACAGGGTGATATATAAGGATCTAGCTTTAGTTTTCTATAAGTGATTAACGAATTTTGCCAGCACCATTTACTGAAGAGGCTGTCTTTCCTCCATTCTATTTTTTTAGCTCCCTTATCGAAGATTAGATGGCTATAGGTCATTTCTGGGTTCTCAATTCTATCCCATTAGTCCTGAAGTCTGTTCTTGTGCCAGTACCAAGCTGGTATCATTACTATGGCTTGGTAGTAAAGTTTGAAATTTGGTATTGATATTCCTCCAGCACTATTCTTTCTGTTAAGGATCGTGTTTGCTATTCGGGGTATTTTATTATTCCATATCAGCTACTTTAGAAAGTAGTATGGAGGTTCCTCAGAAGACTCCATATAGAGCTCCCCTATGACCCAGCAATACCACTTTTGGGCATTTACCTAAATGATCACAAACAAGGCCACACTAAAGCTACCATCACGACTTCGTTTATTGCAGCATTATTTACCATAGCTAAGATATGGAACCAACTCAGCTGCCCCTTCATAGATGAATGGATCAAGAAAATGTGCTATATATACACAATAAAATTCTCTGCTTCCATCAGAAAGAATGGCCTTGCCCCATTTGTTAACAAATGGAAAGGTTGGTACAAATTATATTAAGTGAAGTAAGTCAGGCCCAAAGAAACATAGGTCCCATGGTTTCCCTTATTTGCAATAACCAGTATATGTCTGAGATAAGCAAAAACGGTCAGATAAATTGATGTTAGGCAAAATGAACCCTAAGATAAGGACTCAAATGTTTTTTTTTTCTTTCTTGTGATTCTTTCTTTTTTTGGGGGGGGGGTCCGGTTGTGGGGCCTGAACTCTGGGCCTGGGCACTGTCCCTCAGCTCTTCAGCTCAGGGTTAGTGCTCTATCACTTGAGCCACAGCACCGTTTCTGGCTTTTTTCTTTTTGCTTATGTGGTGCTGGGGAATAGAACCCAGGGCCTCATGCATGCAAGCAAGTGATCTACCACTGAGCCACTTTCCCAGCCCCTTTCTTGTGATTTTTTCTAACATATTTATAAGATGATTTCTTTCTTGCTTTGTATGTCCCTCCCCCACAGTATAACCACTGTTTTCACTGTATTTGATGTTGGTATAATTTGTGGAGGGGAAGGGAATAAACAAATTGTTTAAATAGGTATACATGTGGATCCATTACAACAATGAGATGTACAAGACGTTATGTCGAAAAACGAACTTTACAACTTTAGTGTGGGACGGAGGGCGCATGTGGGGGAAGGAATGGGAACAAAGAAGGAGGCAACAATGCTTGATAAGAAATGTACTCATTACCTTGCTCATGTAATTGTAACCTCTCTATATGGTACTTTCACAATTAAAAAATGCAATCTTCCCTATCTCCACCTCCAGAATAGCTAGGATTATAAATATGCCACCGTGTTCAATGTAAAATTAACTCATTTTTTTGTTTGACTGAGGTTTGAACTCAGGGTGGCATTCTACCACTTCATCCATACACCAGCTCTTATCAAGTTTTTTATCTTTAGTTTATGAATCACTTAATTCACTCCAAGTATCAATTTCATTTTAATTTTAGGAATTATAGTTTATTTTTGTTTTCCTTAAAATATTTGTGAAAAGGAAGGAATGTTCTGTTTGAAAAATATAGTTACCCTTTAAAATATTTACTCTATATTGAAGCTCTTGGAAGCCAAGATGGCTCAAGTGGCAGAGCACCATCCTTGAGTAAAAACCAAGCAAGCATGTGAACAAGCCCCATTTTACTGCACACACACACACACACACACACACACACACACACACACACACACACACAATAAAACACTTGGCATGAAATTTTAAGCTTTACAGGTATTAATAATTTTACTTCTCACAAAAATGATTGTGTTAACTAATACCTATAGTAACACACGAAAAGTCACTAGAATTATATATACTATTTTATTTTCCAGATGAGGAAACTGAGTCATGGGAAAGGTCAGATGATATTTTAGAAGAGGAAGCCAGGAATTCTGTTTTAGAACCCACAGGACTTAACACACCATTTACACTATAATACTGCTTGATTTAGTGTATTAAAAATCCCCTTCTGTACATTGTTTTTACCACACCTCTGATGGACTTCCCGCTCATTGTATTGATTAAAATTTGTCCACTTTCATTAACTCACTAAACATTTTTCCAGAGCTGCCCAGGCTTCTGAAAACACTAGGCTAAGAGATAATTTTGAGGGTCAAGTGACTTAAATCTGCAGAGATAGGTTTGTACGAATCTAATGAAGGTTAAGCTTATCCTCTTGGGAGCCCTTCAAGATCCTGGAAGAGGAAAAAGCTGTGGTCACCCAGTCAAAAATTTTGATACATTTTGAGACATATAAATTCAAATGGATAGAACTAGTATATTTTTTTAACCCAATATCTCCTGTGTCATTTGGCATGCTTTCTTCCCTTTTTAATTATTTTTAGATAGTTGTACAAAGGAGTTTCAACTAAATGTGTCCCTTTACATGTACAGTGCATTTTGATCAGTTACTGCTTCCATCGTTCTCTCCTCCACCTATCCATTTCCTTGCCTATTTTCTAATATGTCTGAGTTCCATTTCCACATCTGCACATTGACTATTATGACTATATTTGCCCACCATTCATCCCTCTATTTGTCTACTCACTTCTCCTTATTTCCCATCCCTCTCACTCATGTTTCAGCTCCTTAGTATTCTTTTTGTTAAACTATTGTTCAAAGTTGTACTAATTTATATTCCCACCAACAATTAAGGCTCCTTCTCCCCTCCTACTCCATTCTTGCCAGCATTTGCTGCTGTTTGTATTCTTGATGATGGCCATTATGTCTAGAATGAGATGGAATCTTGATTCTGTTTTGATTTGCATTTCTTTTTTGGCTAGAGGTCTTCTACAGGTTGTATTTTTAGGTTAGTAACCATGTCCTTTGCTGTGCAGAAGCTTTTTAGCTTGATACAATCCTATTTGCCAAGTCTCTTTTCTATTTTCTAAGTTCCTGGAGTTATATTTAGGGAGTTTCTGCCTATGTCAATACATTCTAATGTTTACTCTTTCCTGTAGTAAAGTTTCAATTCTTATATTGAGGTTTTTGATCCACTCTGAATTGATATTAATTTAAGGTGTGAGAGAGGTCATATATATGGACATTTGGTTTTCCCAGCACCATTTGTTGAAGAGGCTGTGTTTTCCCACCATACATTTTATCAGATAGCTGTGGGTTCTTGTATTCATTTCTTCGCCTTCTAGTCTGTTCCACTTCAGGTCTGTCATACTTTCTAGAGTGGCTAGGACTATTTTGAGATTAACTAAGGAGAATGTGAGTTGGAATTCATTTAGTTTGATTTTACAGAAGTCTCTTATAATCACATATTGAATAATTTATTTACTGATAGTCATTGTACTGTAGCAATAATTTTCATGGCACATTTTTAGTAGAAACATTGAGTAAAGCTGTTTAATTGTTTAATCATTTGTTAATGAAGAGGAATTCATCACATAGATTGCCAGAATATTTTGGTTCTCTTGCTGATTTATATATATACACTTAAAATTGATGAAAGCAACATAATTGTTAGACACCCAGGTTAATGAGTGTCTAAGTAAGTTGAAAATGATTTAAGGTTAGTCTCTGGACAGGAAAAAAATAAAAGGATCTGAGAATATAGAACTCACCTAGAAAAAACTTCTGAGAGAGGATTTCACAAACAAGACAATTCAAAACTGAAAATATGGAAGAATGAAAATATAGTCAATTATATTGTATGAAAGTACGAATTATTTTTTATAAAATATATTAATAAAAATTATCATTTTACAAAGGATTTATAGTATAACCTAAAATAGTAAAATACCTTTTCATTTCAAAGAATGAAAAAAAGACACCAAAGGAATATGGGATAACTGCAAAAGACGCTACATATGGATGATGGGAATATCATAAGGAGTTAAGGAAAAGAAATAGAAAAAGTATTTGAAATAATAATGACAGAATTTCCCCAAATTAATGTCAGGTATGAGCTACACTTTCAGGAGAAACTCTGGAAACAGCAAGTTACCAGAATAAATTCTACAAACAACAATAAAGGCCCCCAAAAGAAGAAAAAATCCTCACACAAACAGTTATATGTGGTATGCTGTAATAGTTCATGGTTATAAATTAAAAATAGCCAAAAGGTCTAAGCATCTTGCAGAACTGTAGTACAATGACAGGTGATGACAAGTCCTTGGAGACTTTCCTGATGTCTATGACAATCAGAGGGAACCCTTCCTTGACCCCATGAGAGCAGAACTTTCTAGAGGATTACGAGGTTCCTATGACAATGAGTCTGAAATACCTTATTTTCCCTGATGACAAAGTCATTACACTACTTATAAGCTATATGAATCTTAAAAATGAAGCTTAATCTTGCAAAATCTGCTTAAAGTGCATTTATGAAAGAAAGAACTGATAACTCAATATAAGAATAAGAAAATGGGAAGCATTCCTAAACTCTGAAAATGGAATTCTCAAAGTTAGTCAGCTGACTACTGACCATATACATGCCCTGGACCTGCTTCTATTTTCTACATTGTAACACTGCTAGTGGTTCATACCTGTAATTATAGCTACTCAAGAGGCTGAGATCCTAGGATGGCAGGTCAAAGAAGTCAGACTGGGCAGAAAAATACCAGAAAATCTTATCTCCAATTAACCAGCAAATAGCCAGAGGTATGTCTCAAGTGGTAGCATACTAGCCTCAAATCTCAAATAAATAGAGAGAGAATCCAAGGCCCCGAGTTCAAGTCTCAATTCCGGCACACAGAAAAACAAACTGAAAGAATACTGCTATGGGGGGGAGGGGAGCATAAAAATATAAAAAATTAAAAAGAATACTGCTAAAAGAAAGTTTTTGATTATTAGAATGGGCTCAAGATTTATAATTTTATATTATATACGTATATAATATGTGCAGCTATAATTTAAAATATATAATCAATTTATACATGTAAGAGAGTCCAATCATGATATAGATTATCTAATATGTTTTTCCTTTTTTTTACTTTATTTATTGTGAAAATACTGTACAGAGGGGTTATAATATATTTTTCTATGGACGAACAAAGACAAGAATTTCTTTTTTAGAAGCCAAACAAGTAAGAATATGAAGTGAAATACTTAAACTCTACTAAAAACAAAAATCACTAACCTGGAATTCTGAACCCATGAAATTATTCTTCATCAATCAGATAAATATAATTGACATCTACATTAGAAGGGATTGTATTCAAGTTCACACATGAAAAAAAAAATGTCACACATGAGCTTTCATTGAGACAGAGAAAATTCCAGGTCAGAAGATAAATGAAAACAATAGAAATAATATAATACCTGTTCTTGGACCAAATAGAATTAAACTTGAAATCCATAATATAAATTAATAATAGAAAGATACTTAAAGATTAAACACAGCTAGGTGTCCAGGGTACATATCTGTTGTCTTAGCTATGTGAAAGGCTGAGACTAGGCAGATTGATGTTCCAGGCCAGCCGGGGTGGAAAACAAAAGTCTTCAAAACTTCATTTAATGGAATGAAGATGGTATACACCAGTCATCTCAGCTATGATGAAAATCCATATGGGAAGGGGGTGAGACACATCTCAGAAGTATATAACCAATGCTAAAAAGACTGGAGATATGGATCAGCAGTATGACACCTGACTAGCAAATGTGAGGGCCTGTGTCAAACTCCAGTGTCACCTAAACAAAGAAACGAACAAATATATCTCAAACTGTGAAATGCATCAGAAGTAGTGCTTTGAAAGAAACTTCTAGCACTGAATGCATACAGTAGGAGGTAGATCTCAAGTTATTAAACCAAGTTTCTATTTTAGTTAACTAGAAAAATTCCTGAGTTCAATCTCTAATACCACTACCACCACCCAGAAAAAATAAATGAAACTTGTAGAAAATCCATACACCGAAACCTGCAACGATAAATTCAAAAGTAATTCTTTGAAAAGATCAAGAAAATCAGTAAGATACTACTTAAGACGAGGATAAGATATATTAACAATATGAGAAATAAAAGAGATCTCTGATGATTTCAATGATGTTAAAGGATAATAAAGATAACAAAGGAATATAGGAATATTGTGAACAATCCTATGCCACAAATTTGATAATCTAAATGTAATAGACCAATTTCTTCCAAAATATCTGTCAAAACTTACACAAGAAGAAAATCAAGCAGGATAAGTCTGAATCAATTGAAAAAAAGTGAATAGCTAGGAATCCAGGTGTGAGAACCAGAACCTGTCCATCTTAATGTATTTTTAATGACTTCAAGTCTATCAAGTTATCACAAAGACTGTGAAATCTTATTACTTATTTATCCCTTTTTATACTAGGTGCTATTCTAGTTATTTTTCCATGTATTATTATCTTGTGTGATAGTTACATTAGGCTTTGGGGTCGGTATAACTACAAATTTTCCAGAAAGAAATGGATGCAAAGTAAATTGTTCAATTCTATGAGGCGGGTTAAATGGCAGACCGGGGGTTCAAACCAGAATTTGGTGCTTGTGCCTTAATGCAGTGTACTCCTCTCTGTGCCACTTCTGTGAGATAGGATGCATTTATAATTCCCTACCTGGATTTCTATTTCACTTTGAATTCTATAGCATTTGCTATGGGTTCCATAACTTTGTTTTTATTTCCTCTGCTGTAATTTTAGGTCTTAGAAAGGGCAGTGATTATTTTTTTACTCTGTCCTATTGTTTCAGACTTTTAGACTATATATGGACCCAGCATTATGAAGCAATTTTCCACTGGTCTAGACAATTTAGCACACACTGCAAACTCTGAAAGTTTCAATTGGGAGATATGTCCAATTACTTTCCAATCTATTTTTATGTAATAATCAATTTTGAAAGCATAACCCATATTCTGTTTGTAGGATTTGCATTTTGCTTAAAATAAAGTCCAATTTCTGAGATTCTCTAATAACCATTGTTGATTATCCAAAACCTTAGCAAGTCAAATACTTGTCTCACTTCTTCGTCTACCAAAAAGAAACCTGGAATTCCCAATCTTAATATTTTGTGCCATTTTGAGCATAATAATGTAACAGGTCCGAAGGCCCTTTGTCTGAGGAGCACTATCATTTGGGCTCAGAGATTAACCAAAAGCAGTATAAAAGCTTGGCATCTCAGATTCCACTTTATATCCACCTACCAGACCAATGACTTACTGTATCCAGGTTCTAGCTGAGAAAACCTGAGATGATGAACTGCCTGGCTCTCTATGAGTACTGCCTTCCACCTCTCACCACATGAACACGTGTGTGACTGGGACTTTAAAATTATACATTTGTTATTGGATGCTGGTGTCTCACACCTGTAATCCTAGCTACTCAGCAGGCTGAGATCTGAAGATCCTGATTCAAAGCCAGCCAAGGCAGGAAAGTCAGTGATATTTATCTCCAATTAGGTACCTCTGAAAAGCCCAAAGTGGAGCTGTGGCACAAGTGGTAGAGTGCTAGCTTGACTAAAAAAGCTAAAGGAGAGCATCCAGGCCCTGAGTTCAAGCCCTAAGAGTAGAACAAAAAACAAAACAACAAAAACAAAAAATATGCATTTCTCTCCTGCCACTGCCTTTTCCTCCTCTATAAAGCTAAAGAAAATGTGTACTCAACTTGGGAGGGGGAAGGAAGGAGCTGGGGAGGTGGGGAGGGAAGGTATGGTAGAGGAAAAACAAAGGAGGAGGAAACAATGTTCGAAAGGAAATGTATTCATTACCTTACTCATGTAACTGTCCCGCTGTATTCTATTTTTACAATAAAAAACATAAAAAAGAAGAAAATATATGCTCAGACTGGACCTATGGAACCAGGAGTATATTCCTGGACCCTGTAACAATGGGTTTCATCTATCAAAGTTAATGGACGTATCTTTGATGCTTATATTCATAAGCCATCTATTTTGGCATTTTGAAATTATGACAACTTTTTTTGCTAGCTTTGAGACTTGAACTCAGAGCCTTGCACTCTTGCTTGGATTCTTCTCTCAAGGCTGGTGATCTCCCACTTGAACCACAGCTCCACTTCTGACTTCTTGTGGGTTAATTGGAGATAAGAGTCTCTTGGATTTGCCTACCTAGGCTCATTTTGAACTGTGATCCTCAGATCGCAGCTTCCTGAGCAGCTTAGAATACAGGCCTGAGCCGCTGGCACCCTCCTATAACAAATATTTTTAACTTTTCAAACCTCTGTGATCACCTGCCCTTGGAACAGGTAGCAGTACTCTGTTATATACCAATTTTCCTCCACAGCACCTAAGCAATTGTCCCAGAGAAATCTTCCCTTACCTCCTACTACCTTGTCCCTAGACCCTTCTATAACCCCAATTTCTGTCTCTCTGCTCACACTGTCTTCATTTTTTCCACACTACTTACTGTCTTCTAAAATAACAAGCTTAACTATAGGAAATTGTGATTCCCTTAGGGTAGAAGCTCTTGTTTGGTTTCTATGTTTACTTCCACATGGTCCAACATTAGAACAAGACATTTTATCTGCTTCATCAGTCACCTATCCCTACTTCCCTAAATCCAGTACCTGGCAGATATAATAAAATATAAACCATCTTTTCTATTTCAATCATTTCCTTCAATACTGAGTTAAGATAAAAAATCAGGATGATAATTTACAGCACTTCCACAGAGAAGGCCTTTGGGTGTGATTTCTCTACATGTCTAATGATACACCTTTCTATACACACACACATCAACCCTGATCCCAGCACACATTGTGAGCATGCCACAGGCATTGCTCTGTCATGGGATTGTAATATAAAGTCCATTTAATAGTGTCATTACATAATTGATATTTTTGTGTTTCTCTGTGAGCATGGTACTTGTTAACTTTGTAGCAAATTTAACAAGCATCTCAGTGACAACCAAACCTCTACAATTTTTTCCTGTGAAAGGTGCAATGGGGAATGATACCAGGCAGGCCTGTATCCTTATATTGATTGACTTAATCAATTTTATGATGGAATCATTATTTTGAACTTATTCTGCTAAACTGTAGTTGGTTTGCCAGAAATGTGGCTATGTATTTTTTGAAAATGGAAGAGCTTTGTGGTGCTAGGTCCTCTCAGGAACAAACCCACACAAAGGGATAGATTTTTCTTTTTCTTTTTTTTAATTTAATTTTATTTTATTTGTGAACATACTGTACAGAGGGGTTAAAATTACATGGGCAGAATAATGCGTACATTTCTTACCAAGCATTGCAGCCTCCTCCTTTGTTTACCCTTCACATCCCTTCCCAGCCTACCTCCTCCCCCCACCCCCCGCAATCCCAATCCTTCTCCTTTCCCACCCCTTCCCCTCTCCCCCTGCACCGACGTTGTAAAGCTCATTTTGGACATGACAACTTGTACTTCTCATTGTTACAACAGGTCCACCTGTATCCTTAAACAACTGGTTTTTCCCCATCTCCTCCAAAAGTTATACTGACATCCAATATAGTGAAAGCAAGGGTTATACTGTGGAGTAGGGACATACAAAGCAACAAAGAGATAATCTTATAAATGCATTAGTAACACGTGCATGAAAGAAAAAAGCATTAAAATACATATCTAAGGGTTCATTTTCCTGACATCACATTATCTGGCCTTTTCCACTTGACTCATATATATACTAGATATTGCAAATAAGGGAAACCATGGGACCTATGTTTCTTTGGGCCTGGATTACTTCACTTAACATATTTTTTTCCAGTCTTTCCATTTCCTAACAAATGGGGCAATGTCATTCTTTGTGATGGAGGCATAGAATTCCATTGTGTATATATACCACATTTTCTTGATCCATTCCTCTACTGAGGGGCATCTGGGTTGGTTCCATATCTTAGCTATGGTAAATAATGCTGCAATAAACATAGTCGTGCTGGTAGCTTTAGTGTGGTGTTGTTCGTAAACATTTGGGTAAATGCCCAAAAGTGGGATTGCTGGGTCATAGGGGAGTTCTATGTGAAGTCTTTTGAGGAACTTCCATACTGCTTTCCAAAGTGGTTGAACAAGTTTACATTCCCACCAACAATGAAGTAAGGTTCCTTTCTGTCCACATCCCCTCCAGCATCTGTTGTTAGAGTTCTCGATTTTTGCCGTTCTAACTGGAGTGAGGTGATATCTCAATGTTGTTTTGATTTGCATTTCTTTTATGGCTAGGGATGTTGAACATTTTTTCATGTGCCTATTGGCCATCCTTCTTTCTTCTTCAGAGAAGTTTCTCTTTAAGTCTTTCGCCCACTTATTTATTGAGCAGTAGTTTCTTTGAGGATTTGTTGCTGGGGGGTTTAATTGTTTGAGTTCCAAGTATATTTTAGATATGAGACCCTTGTCCATTGTATGGCTAGTAAAGATCTTCTCCCAATCCGTGGGCTTTCTATTGATCTTGCTAGCTATGTCATTTGCCAGGCAGAAGCTCTGCAACTTCATGCAATCCCATTTGTCCAACCTTTCTTTGATTTGTTGTGTTTCCGGGTCTCTATTCAGAAAATTTCGGCCTGAGCCAAGGAGACCTAGGGTTTCTCAAATTCCATCCTGCAATGTTTTCAGAGTGTCTGCTTTGACTTCAAGGTCTTTGATCAATTTGGAGTTGATTCTGGTGCAGGGTAATATATAAGGATATAGTTTTTGTTTTCTAAAAGTAGTTAACCAATTTTGCCAGCACCATTTACTGAAGAGGCTGTCTTTCTTCCATTCTACTGTTTTAGCTCCCTTATCGAAGATGAGATGGCTATAGGTCTGTAGGTTCATTTCTGGGTTTTCAATTCAATTCCATTGGTCCTGAGGTCTGTTCTTATGCCAATACCAAGCTGTTTTGATTACTATGGTTTTATAGTAGAGTTTGAAATTTGGTATTGATATTCCTCCAGCAGTGTTCTTTCCGTTGAGGAGCGTTTTTCTATTCGGGGTCTTTTATTGTTCCATATGAATTTTTGGATTACCTCTTCTATTTCCTTGAAGAATGAGGGTGGAATTTTGATAGGAATTGCGTTGAATTTGTAGATAGCCTTGGGAAGTATTGCCATTTTCACGATGTTAATCTTTCCAATCCAGGAGCATGGGAGGTTTTGTCATTTATTAAGTTCTGTGTTGATTTCCTTTTTCAAGATTTTAAAGTTTTCATCATAGAGGTCCTTCACTTCTTTGCTTAAGTTAATTCCTACGTATTTTATTTTCTGTGGGGCTATTAAAAATGGAATTGCTTTGCTAATTTCAGCCACACTTTTCTCATTGTTGGCATACAGAAAAGCCATTGATTTTTGGGGGTTAATTTTATAACCTGCTACTTTGCCAAAGTTTTGAATCAGCTTGAGTAATTTGCGAGTGGAGTCTATGGGATTCTTTAAATACAAGATCATGTCATCTGCAAAGAGGGAGAGTTTTATTTCTCATTTCCCTATTTGGATCCCCTTTATGTCTGCATCTTGTCTTATTGCTGTAGCTAGGCATTCTAATACTAGGTGGGAAAGAAGTGGAAATTATAAGAGGAAAAAAAAGTTACTGGAAAACAATTTTTTTTTAAAAAGGCGAAAATTAAAAATTGAAAAATGTTTTAGAAAAGAAAAAAAAATTATGTATATAAGATACCAAAAAAAAAAAAAAATAGAGGATGAAGAAAAAAAAAAGTTCTTTGATTTTTTTTTTTTTTTTTTTTGGGAGGGGTGGGAAGAATCCTGTATCTCCCTTGTGTCTGTAACCAACCTCTTGTTGGAGTCTCTGGTCTGCTTGAGGTCCTGTGGCTTGATTGGTTTCTTAAGTCAGATTGTTTGAACAGGCAGAAAAATGCTCTGCTTTCCCCAAGATTTTGAGATTCCTCCTCCCAGGTTAGTTTAATGGGACGGTGATCTGCTTTGAGAATCACAAAAGAGGGGGATGCAGTGATGAGGCTAGGTTCTGGGTAGAGTTGAGGCCTTTCAACAAACAGTAGCTTTTCCCTGGGGCTATTTTGTGAAAAACTCACAGAGCCCAGCCTGGAGCCATTCTCAGGGTTTCTGTTTTTCAATTGATTGTGGAGGCTGCTAGAGGGAGGGGCAGCCTCTGGCTCTGGTTACCCAGTGAGGAAAGCCTCTCCTATGGCTGGCGCCTGAGCTGGTGACTTCCCTGGATGGAGCTGAGTCTGGCAGGTCACTTCGCTGTTAAGTTCTTGTGATCTGCTAAATGCCTCGTTTTATTCCAAGGCCTGAGCTGGAGCTAGCAGCAACTCCGAGCTTTGTTGGTATCCAAGATGGAGATCACCGGTGCTGGGGGGTAGTGGTGGCCTTCCTTCCTCTGCTCTCTGAGAAGGAGTGAGGACGTCAGGCTTCTACTCACGCCAAGTCTTGGTTCCTGGGTCGTCTCTGGTCTGCATACTGCAGGATGAAGATGTCCACTCCTTGTCAGTTCTTGCTGGTGTTGAGTAGAATCCGCTCGCCCGCTGGGTCTGGCTCCTTCGTCCCGGACTCTCTGTGGCTCAGGTATGGGTGCCCTGGGGTCGCCGCTGCAACCCTGCTGCTGGCAAGCGCTCAGATGTGTCTCCTTGCCTTGGCTTCCCCTTTCTTGCCTAACTCTCTGTCCTGTGATGGCACACTTGGTGTGATTCTCTGGCTTAGGACTGTTCACTGGAACTCTAAAACTGCTTTCTATGAGAGAGCTTGTTCAAATTCCAGCTTCTCCTCCGCCATCTTCCCTGAACTCTCAGGGATAGATTTTTCTATATTTCTTGCTCAACAATCTATTTTGTAAATATTTCTAATTGTGGATTATTTTTTGCAAGTCCTAACTCTTGAACTCAAGTCCTGTGCAATGTCCCTGAGCTTCTATTGCTCAAGGATAGCACTCTACCACTTGAGCCACAGCAACACTTCTGGCCTTCAATGAGGAATTGAACCAAGAACTTCATGCAAGCACTCTACCACTAAGCCACATTCCCAGACTATGGGTTGTGGGTGTGTGTGTTTGTGTGTGTGTGTGTGTGTGTGTGTGTGTGTGTGTGTGTGTGTGTGTGTGTGTATTGGTTCTGGGCTTGAACTCAGGGACTGAACTATCCCTGAACTTTTGTGCTCAAGGCTACTGCTATATCACTTGATAGCTCCACTCCAGGGTTTTGGTGACTAATTGGAAATAACAATCACACCAACTTTCTTGTTCAGGCTGGCTTCAAACCATGATCCTCAGATCTCATCCTCCTGAGTAGCTAGAATTACAGGCATTGGAAATCTAATTCTGTTTGTTTTATTTTTGCTTGCAAATAAACCTATGCCCATTGAATTTCAAACTTTACACTGGAATATTGTTTATATGTCTGATGAATAGTGATATTTCTATTGCCATGTTCATCAGAAAAGTATGAATAATTTCTGAAATTGGGTCATTATTTCTGTAGTCAATAACAGTGTGATAACAAGTCCAGTCTCCGGCAAATGATTTAAAAATTTATTCTCTGAGATCAATTCATCTTTTTAAGTTTGTACCTATCTTCAGTGATCTTAAGCATCACTTAAGGAATAATAATAGGAAGTACTAGTTTGGGGACTAAAATAAGTGCTCTTGCATTTTACATTAATGAAATGTACCTGAGAAAAATTAAGTTTTTAATTATCTTTTCTCTGAAATTTCCAAACTACCAACAGATTATTTGATAACCTGAAGTTAGTAGTGACTCTGGGGAGGAAGGACCTTGATTTGCAGCATTTGCCAAATTTTGTGCTGTAAGTACTCCCATAATGGGCTATTTTAAGCTATTCAAAAGTTAAGCCATTTTAAATTTCTAAGTACTTTGTCACAGATTTTTGTAAAGTCAAAGATGCATTAGCCTTCCAGCTGACTATTATACTATGAAACTCCTCTTCAAAAACATTGGCCAAGATAGAAAAATAACAGTTACTCTGTCATTTCAGAACTAAAATATGTGGCTTAGATGGTAAGACTTCCTTCAGTGCAGTTTACTCTATGGTTAACAGGTGGCTTATTGGCTTCAACTGTTGATAATCAAGCACTGATCCTAGATTCAGAATCAAAGTAAAACTTCACAGTTACAGCCCGAGTTTATTCAGTACTTGCTTTTAAATTAGAAAATAAGCTTAAATAGTTAAAACAAAAATAGGACACAG
Organism: Dipodomys spectabilis; assembly: GCF_019054845.1. Lineage (NCBI taxonomy): Eukaryota > Metazoa > Chordata > Mammalia > Rodentia > Heteromyidae > Dipodomys > Dipodomys spectabilis. The sequence goes on from NW_024871105.1 coordinate 2,621,448, forward strand.
ATTTACTTACATCCGTAAAAAAGATAAATAAATATTTAATGGTTTAAATTGTGACCTTCAAAAATAGGTACAAAGTCTGACCCTTCTATTATCTTTGTGTACCTGGGAGTATGATCTCATTTAAACATAGGCTCTTTGGAAATGTAGTCAATAAAGGATCTTAGTGAGACAACATGTGAATTTAGAGCAGACCCTAAACCCAATGATAAAGTAATTTCAGGGATTGGATTTGTTTGGGTTGTTGTGCAGTACGGCACAAATCATAATTTACCCGAAAGACTCAGCTACTCAATCCCAAGCTGCTTGTTGCCCGTGGAAATATGACCTGCTAGATCTTCTGCGTTTTGTTCTTTTGTTTTGTTTGGTTTTGTTTTCCTGAGGAGAAGCCAGAAGCTAGATTTTCATTTGATAGCCCTGTAGTTTTAAATGTCTCAAGCAAAGGAAAAGGAAGAAAAGAGAAAAAAATTATTGGTTCTTTTCAGCTTTTGAACAAATGTCTGACCTTCGCTTTATAAAATAACGTCTAGATCTAAAAGAGTTATGCTAATTTGTTGCTTGGTAATTGTCATTGTTTCTCAGTGCCTTCAATTAACAATGCTTCCAATTAAAATAAGCTTAAAATTTGTCATCCTTTATCATCCTTGTTAGAGTGGCGGATGTGTATACAGGAATATCTTAAATTTACAGGCAACTGGTTTTCTAGAACCTTTTTGAAGTAAAGAATTTCAAATGATGAAAGCGTGGTATTACAAAACAATAATTTATTTTGAAGGTTCAGCTTTTTCATATACTCCAAGGTAAGCTATTGGGCTGTTGGGTGCTCATAATAAAATGATTGTATAAAGAATTTGAATCTCCCATTTTAGGTTTTAAGCCTACAACTTTTTGAACTAGTTATGTATTAGAAAAGTCAACTATCCAAGTGAAAAAGGAAATCCATTTTCTCAATTTTCAATCTAATTTGAAGAACATATTTTTAGCTATGGGAACAATAGTTAGCTCTGCCTGATGACATGTTGTCTTTAAATTTTATGAAAAGAAAGAATTAGAAACAATTTCGAGGCTATATATTGCAGAACATAGAGGAGGAGGTTATATTGTATTTTGATTCTTTATTATTATATGCTGTGAGGTTAGAAAAGATGGTGACAATTTACATTATTCAGAGGTACAGCTCATGAAGCACTGCCATGGTAGCTGGAAGTCTGACTACAGAATTGGTCCAGACAAGACGCGCCTGCCAAGAAAGCAAACTAAAATGACATGATATGATAAAAACAAATGAGTGAAAAAGTGGCTGTTTCCATAAAGCCATTTCCTATCAAAGAAAATGATGAAAGAAAGACAGATGGGCCTCATGGAGCAAGATGGTAGGGTTAACAGTGAGGATAAAATACTTAACTAAAGGCAGCCACTATTGTTGCATATATATTTAATAAGTTGAAATAAACAAGTGTATATAGCCATAAAGAGTAACTGTAGTTCATTGTAGTTCTCTGAAGAGGAATATGGGATATATGGAAAACAAATTATCATAGGAATAGGAATGAGCAACAAAGATTTGCATAAATGAAATAGAAATAAAAGCTGTTTTCTGGAAAATTAATTTTTTTATAGGTGGCTGATTCATAGATGATCTCTGTGAGTGTGTGTGTGTGTGTGCACGCGCTGTTGTCACTGGGCACTGGGACTTGAACTCAAGCCCAGGGTTCTACCCCATAAGCTTATTGCTCAAGGCTGGTGCTCTAGAAGTTCCAAATATAACTTCTCCTAGTTAGCTGGGGATAAAGTCTTCTCTGTCCTGGCTGTCTTCAAATTGTGATCCTCAGATCTCATCCTCTTGAATAGTTACAATTACAGGCATGAGACATGAGTCAGTGGCTACCTGATAAGTCTATGCATGTTTTTTGTGTTTTGTATGTTTTTAAATATTCTGTTTTAAGAAAAACCATGAAACATATTAAAATAAAACTTAGTTGAATTAAAATTTTAGCCAGACTTTCTGAAATATTAAATGCCTTAAGATGGGTATTGCCTGGGATTTCACTTCTAAAATAAATAATTTAAGCCTTTTTGTTTGAGAGATTAGAAATAATTTTCTTCTCAAATGCACATTTGCAAAAGCTTTTGGAATGTTGTCTCTAGTGATTTTGACTTTTTAAGGAGATGAATAATGATAAAATTATATTTTATTCAGGGTTCAGAAATCTATCAAACATTTTTGGTTTGCATAGATAAACAATTGGTTAACATTCTATTTTAAAATAAAACAAAATATTCTCTTTTGTAAAGTTTCCCATAGAAACCTAAGAAAAATAAAATAAATAAATGAGAACATCACTCAGGCTTTGCTCCGAATGATTTACAGTATCCAAAGGTTTTCACTTGCTTTGTTCTAATATTGTCCATGACCATTACATGGGTTTTCAGGAAAAGCTATTATCCATTATGTATACCATTCATAATTGACTCATAGCTCTTACCAACATGCTGTTGAAATTCTTTTCACTTACTATTTTGGGGACAAAGAAAGACTCAAGGGATTTTTATGCAAAATTGGTAGTATTTCCCCAATTTCAGAGTCCAGGAAGGCAATGTAAACTTTTATGACTCTCCTGAGTCTCAAATTATTCTGCTTTAAATATTCCCTGTATGAGAAATAAAAAGAAGCAATCTATTTGTGTGAACTGTTTTTAATGTCAGTTTAAACAGATGTTTATCCAAAGAAGTCATACAAATCATCATCATTAGTCTTTGAGAGTATGTTCGCCATCATTATCAGGGAAAGGCAAGTAAAATTATCTTAAGATATTATTGCTGTTAAGATGGCTATTATAAAAAAGATAAGAAAAGAGATAAGAGGAGTAAAAACAACTATTGTCAATCAGATAAAGAATTCAGAACTTAGATTTCAGAACCTTTGTGCTCTCTGGATGGTAATTCAAAATGGTGCAATAACTATGGAAACCAGTATGAAGATGCCTCATAAAACTAAAAATAAAACTTCTATATGATTAGTAATTCTACATTTGGATATATATCTAATAGATTAAAATCAAGATCCCATCAAAGACCTTGGAGTCAAAGCAGACACTCTGAAAACATTACAGGATGGAGTAGAAATAAACCCTAGGTCTCAGTGGCACAGGCCGAAATTTTTTTAATAGGGACCCAGAAACACAACAAATCAAAGAAAGGTTGGACAAATGGGATTGCATGAAATTGCAGAGCTTCTCCATGGCAAAGGACATAGCTAGCAAGATCAATAGAATACCGACAGATTGGGAGAAATCTTCACTAGCCATACATCGGACAAGGGTCTCATATTTAAAACATACCTTAACTCAAAAAAATTATATCCCCCAACAACAAATCTTCAAAGAAACAAGTGGGCTAAAGACTTAAAGAGAAACTTCTCTGAAGAGGAAAGAAGGATGGCCAATAGACACATGAAGAAATGCTTAACCTCCCTAGCCATAAAGAAATGCAGGAGCCGGGAAGGTTGCTCAGTGGTAGAGCGCTTGCCTTGCATGTATGAAGCCCTGAGTTCGATTCCTCATCACCACATAAGCAAAAAGAAAAAAAAGCCAGAGGTGGTGCTGTGGCTCAAGTGGTAGAACGCAAGCCTTGAGCTGAAGAGCTGAGGGACAGTGCCCAGGCCAAGAGTTCAGGCCCCACGACCAGACCACCACCCCAAAAAAGAAATGCAAATCAAAACAACATTGAGATACCACCACGCTAGAGTTAGAATGGCTAAAATCAAGAAGTCTAATAATTACAGATGCTGGAGGGGATGTAGACACAAGGGAACCTTAATTCATTGTTGGTGGGAGTGTAAATTTGTTCAACCACTTTGGAAAGCAGTATGGAGTTTCCTCAAAAGACTCCACATAGAACTCCCCTATGACCCAGCAATCCCACTTTTGGGCATTTACCCAAATGTTTATGAACAACACCACACTAAAGCTACCAGCACGACTATGTTTATTGCAGCATTATTTACTATAGCTAAGATATGGAACCAACCCAGATGCCCCTCAGTAGATGAATGGTTCAAGAAAATGTGGTATATATACACAATGGAATTCTCTGCCTCCATCAGAAAGAATGACATTGCCACATTTGTTAGGAAATGGAAAGATTGGAACAAATTATATTAAGAGAATTAAGGCAGGCCCAAAGAAACATAGGTCCCATGGTTTCCCTTATTTGCAATATCTAGTATATGTCTGAGTCAAGCAGAAAAGTTCAGATAAGGTGATGTTAGGGAAATGAACCCTAAGTTTGTATTCAAATGTTTTTTTTTTCTTTCATGAGATTGTTTCTAACACATTTATAAGATTATTTCTTTGTTGCTATGTATGTCCCTCCGCTACAGTATAACCCCTGCTTTCACTGTACTTGACATCGGTATAATTTGTGTAGGGGAAGGGGAAAACAAATTGTTTAAATAGGGATACAGGTGGACCCATTGCAACAATGAGATGTACAAATCGTTATGTCTAAAACAAACTTTACAAACTTGGTGCGGGGGGGGGGGGGGGAGTGAGGGGGAGGATTGGGTGGGAGGGAGGGGATAGGATGGGAAGGGATGGGAAGGGGAAACAAAGGAGTAGGCTACAATGTTTGATAAGAAATGTACTCATGGGCTGGGAAGGTGGCTCAGTGGTAGAGCGCTTACCTTCCAAGCATGAGGCTCTGAGTTCGATTCCTCAACACCACATAAGCAAAAAGAAAAAACCGGAAGTGGCACTGTGGTTCAAGTGGTAGGGTGCTAGCCTTGAGCTGAAGAGCTGAGGGACAGTGTCCAGGCCCAGAGTTCATGCTCCATGACCGGACTCCCCCCCAAAAAAAAGAAAAGAAAAGAAATGTACTCATTATCTTTCCCATGTAATTGTAACCCTCTGTACAGTATTTTCACAATAAAAAATAAAAAATAAATAAAACAAAATCAGGATCCCAAATACCCATCAATATTTCATGTTCTTTGCAAAATTATTCACAATAGCCAATATAATGGACCAAACCAAGCATTCCCCAATAGATGAATGCAGAAAATACAGCATGTACATACAAAGGGATATAAGTGAGCCTTAAAAAATTCTGCTACAGAAAAGGTCAAAAGCTGTGCACATGTGGCTATAGAAGATGACCCTAAGCGAAATTAACCCCAAGATGGGGACAAAAGAGGTTTTTTCTTTCTTGCTGTTGTTTTTAATTTACTAGGTGAATTTTTTTGTATGTTCTTTCCATCATGGTATAACCCCTGTTGTCACTCTATTTGATTTCAGTGCTCTGCATCTTCTAATGTGAGGAGCGGAAGGGAAATAACAAAGTGCTGAAACAAGGATACAGTTTCACCCATTGTAACAATGAGATGTACAAGACACTTTGTTGAAAATGAACTTTACAACTCTGTACAACTTCGGTGTCGGGGAGAGGGAGGAGTTCGGGAGATGGGGAAGGAAGGAATAGTAGGGGAAAAACAAAGGAATAAGTAACAATGCTCGATAGGGAATGTATTCATTACCTTATTCATGTAACCATAGCCCCTCTGTAGAGTATCTTTACAATAAAAAAAAATAAGTTCTGCTACATTCCCCAAAAGGTGTGAACTGGAGGACTTTATGTTAAGTGAAATAGGCCAGTCACAGAAGAATGCCTACCAGATTTGGCTTCTATGAGGTAGCTATAATGATCAAACCTACAGAGACAGAGAACATAGTGGTGGTTTCCAACAACTGAGGGGAAGGGGAAAGTGGAAAGTTGCTTGATGAGAATAATGATTGGGATTTCTTTTTCTTGTGACTATCCTGGGACTTTAACTCAAGGCCTGGATGCTATTTTGCTCAAGTCTAATGCTCTACCATTTGAGTCACATCTCCAATTACAAATTTCTTAGTACTTAATTAGAGATGAGTTTTATGGGCTTTCTTGCCAGGGCTCACTTCGTACCAGGATTTGTAGATCTCAGCCTCCTGAGTAGCAAATATTACAGGCATGAGCCACTGGTGCCCAGTAAGAAAAAAACTTTATGTTGGATAAGTATGTTCTGGAGATTGGTTTACAATATGGTGCTTGTAGTTAACAATTCAATATTGCATATGCCAAAATTTAAGATGTTTATATTTCATAGCAAGAGTTTTTGCTACAAAAGAAAAACAAGGGAATATGAAGAAATTTTGGGTTGGATATGTCTATTACCAGGAGGGAAAAAGGAACAAATTATTCTGTAATCTGTTTATATTATCTCCAAAAGATCATGCTATTGGTAAGCCAATATGAACTAAAAGCCCAAAAACTTTGTCTGCATTTAGCAGGTGACAGTGGTAATCATTTCTACTAGACATTAAATCAGCAATGTCGAGTAGAAATCTAGAGTGGGAAAGTGAATGTTTATGGCTTTTGAAGTTCTAAGTTCCTGGAAATTTCCATACTGATTACAAACAAGTGAGGAGAAATAAGTGAAATTAATCCACACAAATATATTCTAAAACGTCCAATTGTTGAGCATACAGTGGTCCTGCAAATCACACACTCTCAAACATATTTCTCATCAATTTCTGAAAACCACTCACAAAATTCTCAAGTAGAGAGAAAACTTTTGAAAGAATTATATATTTAAAATGCTAATTGGAGTCATATATTGCTTTTTTGATTGGGAATTTAGTTTGTCAGGTAGCATTATATTTCTTCTAGAGTTAATAAGGTTTATAAAAAGATGAGGAAAAGTAAGAATGTTCCTAACCATTGCAAAGATACATTCATTTCCCTGTCCTGAATAAGAATCAATTTTCAATACCCAAGATCCCTTCTTTTATGAAAATATGACCTTTATAGAATTATAAATATCAGAACATGCCCTTTTCAATTGTCCAAATTTCTGACAGGAAAATATCTAAATTATTTACAGTCAGCTTTCTTACTTTCATACTCTTAGCTCTAAGCCCAGTGCTTGACATGTAAGTGTCTAATAATTGTTAGATGAGAGGAAAGGTATTCTTAGAAAAATTCAGTCCTTTTGATCAAAGATATAGCCTCTGTCAGTATTGTTACCTTGTCACCATAAGGTATTCATTAACAACTTTTGTCAATGTAGGAGAAAATCTTGTCAAAGTAACAATGTTTTATAACAAAGGCAAGGCTTGCCATGAAAAATTTTAACCTGGGAAATGAAATCAGTATTAATCAGTGAAAAACATTATATTTTCATCTCTGTCACTATAGTAGCAACTGGATTTCTGCTTGTTTTGACCTCTATCCTTTATCTTCTATCCTCTATCTTCTATCCTTTATCTCTGCTCTTTCAGAACTAGGACTGAGAAGGAGTTCATGTCCAAGGAGGGGGATAGAAGAATAAGATAGAGTAGAAAGAAGGAAAAAATTATTGTAGAATATTAATAGATTTCAGTATAATGCTGCGCATTTAGGAAGTATATATGGGTACTTATTTTTATCCAAACATATGAAAATACTAAGATGGTCTCAGTAAAAATAGCACTTAAACCAAAATTACACCAAAGCCTAGTGTTTACACCAGGTAGTCACAACAGTTCAGGAGAATTGAGCATCAGCAATTGCACATCATAACGAAGGATGACAGGTTGTGTTCAGGATGAAAAAGGAGTCAAATGACCCAAGAAGGGATTAATGATGATAACTCAGTTTTTCTCTACCACCTTGGAGACAACTCTAGAAGATTTTAATAATATTAAAAAATAATAATAAACACATAGAAGTGTAACAATATTAACAATACAGGTCGATATCTTAAGATGCACAATGGATTATGGTTAACCTTGTCATAATTTAAAAGTACAACTTACAACATAACAATCTAGATAAAATGATTAGTGTAACTGACTGTAGAATGCATCATTTTAGTTGTAGACCCTGAACCACGAAGATATTTTGAATTGTGGTCACTTTTGTAGTCATGTTTGTAATATTTGTGATGTTATTCTGGATACATAAAAGGCAAATGAATGGTTTAATATTATTAGTAATAAATATTTTCTGAGTCAGAGATGAAAGAAGAGGAGAGAGCTGAGGAGAGAAATTCAAAGATGTTGAAGTAAAAACCTTGTGTCTTTAAACTTAAGTTAGAAATATTAGGCAGAATTCATGATTGCTATTTTCCCCTCTAAGGAAAAATGAAGGTGTTTTTAAGGCATGGGAGTATGACAAATCAGATGCAATGAACATGAAGAATTCCAAATTGTCATATAAAAATATGCTCCTAAATGGACCCAGAGCTCCTTGGGAAAATGGTTGGTTCTTTGTGTAGGACAGGAAGTATTCTTTCAGTATGAACATCTGATGTATTTTTGTATCAGAAAGCAAGAAACAAAAACTAATGGGGTTATGTCAAAAATAGGATGCAAAAATCTAGGTGCCAGTGGCTCATGCCTATAATCCTTGCTATTCAGGAGGTTGAGATCTCAGGTTTGAAGTCTGCCAGGGCAGGACTCTGATCTCTGGCCAACCACCAGAAAACCAGAAGGTAATGATATTGTTCAAAACATGTTTAGCTGACTTATGTAACTGTAACATCTCCATATGTCACTTTATAATAATAATAAAAGTGCACAAAAGGAAAATAAAGTAAAACTAACAAGAATAAAATTGCAATGTAACATAAGTTGCTTCTGTTGGTACTTAAAAGGAGGCAGAGGAACAAAAATGAAAATCACATACCAAACTCATTGAAATATGTATGTCATTGTTAAAACATCAACTCATTATTTTAACTATTAGTAACTTTAAAAAAAGTTAAGCAATTATCCTATATTTACTTACAAATGTTATTTCAGATAACTATAAAGAAATAAATTATAAAGGAATACAGAAAGATTCCAGTTAGTTAATTGTGAAGGGGAAAAAATGTCATATTTAAACACTAAGTAATGATGATCAATATATGCCAGAACTTTTAGCTAAAATCTTGATGTAGAGCTCTACAATGAAAGGAATCAAGTTGGCAAATCCTTGAATTCACTGATGGTCTCAGCACCAGTAACTTCTGGCATAATATATTACTAAAGCAATAGCACCTCCTATTATTTATCCTTAAGAGCACTTTCTCCTTCAAATAATGAATCTGATTCACTTCAGTATTTAGTGCTCATTTCCAATCAATGGGAAATACTTTAGTACAAGTCAATTGCCATAGGAAGAAATAACCACGTACATTTGCAGATATTCAAGAAAATAATTGACTAATTTCTATAATAAGCTAAAAACATAAAGGGAGAGAGTGAAAGAGCATGAGATTTTAAACAACTTAATAGACCAACAAATAGGAGCAATACAAGATAAACTCAGATATACAAGAAACATAGATAGGAAAATGATGGTCCAAGGCAGGCCCCGAGAGAAAATGGAAATGGGTGACTCTCTCCAAAAAATAACGAAGGCAAAAGAAGGGCTTGGGACATGTCTCAAGTAGGAGATCACCTGCCGAGCAACTATAAAACCCTGGACTCAAATCCCAGTATAAGCAAACAAACAAAAAAGTAAGACAAATAAATATCAGCAGATTGATTTTTATGCTTATTTCCCAAAACAAAATGAAATAAAACAATGGTAATGATAATTTGGAAATGGGCTCCTAATTGAAATATAACAAAGACTCACTAATTTGGGTAGCTGTGATAATACTCCTTTAATTGTCAGAGACATCTTGAAATGTTAAAACATGGAATAACATGATTTTGCTATTGCTTTAAAATATTCAAGGAGAAAGAGAGTAGGAAGAAATAAAATAATTTTGGAAAAATGTTGATGGAGGTTTGAGGTAGTGAATGGGTGTTAGAAATGTTATACTTCGCTATACATTTGTCTGGAAAATGTTATAATATTTCTTAAAAGTTTCACTTTTTGGTAAGTTGCTCCATCACGTCACATAGAAGAAAAACATTTTAAAATATGGATTGCTAAAGTTTAGAGTTGAATCCAAGTTTAAGGAAGAAATTAAGTCATTTGGTTTAAACAATAAACAATCTGCCACAAACTGGTATCCTTGACTGATGTGGTGAGACTATCACAAACCTTGGAAGATGACAAAATAAGTCCAAACATGATGAAGAGAGTAAGTCTTATAGTAGTAGCTCTGTTCTTAGTCTGGTGTAAAATCATAAAATGTTAACACATGGTGCTGATATTTTTTAATAAATTTAACTGTATACTTACTAACACATTTTGTAAGTCATTGAATCTGTGGGACCTTTGCTGTGCAAAGATTTGATGTATTAAAAGAATCAGTTATGTTAAATTATAATTGCAATGTTGTATAGAAATACTCAAATATGCTGGGCGCCAGTGGCTCACTCCTCTAATCCTAGCAAATGAGCTGGCTGAGATCTGAGGATCACGGTTCAAAGCCAGCCCGGGCAGGAAAGTCTATGAGACTCATCTCCAATTAACCACTAGAAAACTGGAAGTGGCGCTGTGGCTCAAGTGGTAGAGCACTCTCCTTGAGCTGAAGAGCTGAGGTACAGCATCCCAAGCCCAGAATTCAAGCCCCATGACCGACAAAAATAAAAATTAAAAAATTAAATAAAGAAAGAAAGAAATACTCAAATCTGTAATCAATGGTTAGATGCTCAGAAAAATATTTGTTTCCAAACTTTCAAAAGATTCATAAGATTTTCATAAGATGCACAAAGGGACCTTAGTGAATTTTTGAATTATTTAGCACATACTTGGCATTTAAAAATCCTGTCAAAATTAGTAATCAGAAATTTAAAGCTTCTTGTTATTTTTTTTACTAAAGGAGAAAAAAATCCATCCTATGAAAATTGAAACACACTATGTTTATTTTAAGATGCTTTCTTTGTTCAGGATTTTATGAACTTTTTAGAATTCTAGTATCTTTCATTTGCATATTGAAAAGGAATCATGACACTTCACATTTGTCATGACTGATATAAGTTGATTTGGTTATTTGCTGTTTAAAATAGAGGAGGTTGTGTGTTTGTGTACTGTTCATTCACATAATCATTTTCGTAATGAAATAATTGTATTTGCAATACATACCTCTTGTTGAATAAATCTGATCAGGACACTACTTAAGACAGACGTCACTGAGATATGCTAATGGGCAATGTATCTCCTGAGACAATAAAGACAATGATTACAGGACTAAATGTGCATATTTTAATTAATTAATTTTAATTTAAAAATTATTTTTTCATAGCTAGTCACTTTTTTTTTTTGAAAGAATTCTGTTATATAACTGCAGTCTGAAGTTCTGTGCATTTGACATTTCAGGTATTCTAGAAATTGAATTTGAAGATTTCATTTATTTTTCCCAATAATATGTCAACCAAGAGATGTCTGTTCAGAAAGAGATCATTGTCTTCAGTGGTTCCGGGTAGATGGCAGAGGAGAAGCTGGAGGCTAAACAAGCTCTCACATATAAAGCAGGTTTAGTGTTCCAGTGAACAGTCTTATGCCAGGGAATCACACCAAGTGTGCCATTACAGTACAGAGACTTTGGCCAGAGAGGGAAAATCCAAGGAAGGAAACAGATCTGAGCAAATGCCAGAAGCCGCAGCTGCAGTGACGGCAGAGGTGGCAGCGTCCATAGCCACCATACTTGCAACACAGCGAGTGTGGGACACAGGTGCCAGACGCAGTGGGCATGCAGATTTACTCAACACCAGCAAGAACTGACAAGGAGCAGACATCTTCATCCTGCAGATCGCAGAAGAGAGACAACCCTGGAACCAAGACTCTTGCGTGAGAAGAAGCATGATGTCCTCACTCCTTCTCAGGGAGCAGAGGAGGGAAGGCCACGCCTCCCCATCCCCACTACCAGAGATCTCCATCTTTGACACTGACAAAGGGCTGGCTGAGCAGCTAGCTCCAACTCAGGACTTGGAAGAAAACAAAAGATTGATTTAGTAGGTCACAGGAACCTAACCTGACTTGGCAGGCTCAGCAACACCCAGGGAAAAGTCACCCAGCCCAGGCAGAAAAAGCTCCACCCATACAGGAGTGGTTTTGTTCACTGGGTAAACAGAACCAGAGGCAACCCCTTCCTATAGCAGCCTTGACAATCAATGGAAATTCAGTAAACATAAAGCATGAGAATGGCTCCAGGCTGGGCTCTGTGAGTGTCTCAGAAGCTAGCCCCTCAGGGAAAAGCTACTGTTTGCTGAAAGGCCTCAACTCTACCCAGAACCTAGCCTCATCAAAGCATCTCCAAAATTGAGGAAACAGCCATCTCCCTCTTTTGTGATACTCAAAGCAGATCTCCTCCCAGAGAACTACCCTAGGAGGAGGATCACAAAATCCAGGATAAAGCAGAGCAATTTTCTGCTTGCCCAAACAAACTGACATAAGAAACCAATCAACCCACAGGAAAATCAAACACCATAATCAGACCAGAGACTCCAACAAGAGACTGTTTATGGACAAAAGGGACATACAGGATCTTCCCATGCCCCTCAAAAATATCAAAGAACTCTTTTTTTGTACCTTTTTTTAAAAAACCTTTTTTTTTAACTTTTATTAATTTTTAACTTAAAAAAATTGTTTTCTATTAAACTTTTTTTTTCTTCATCATAATTTTTATTTTAGGGGTATATGTGTGTGTGTGTTTTTGTTCATAAAGGTTTACTGACGTTTTGATCCTTTATTTTCTTTCTTTCTCATTCTTTTCACATTCTCTTCTCTTTTGTTCTTTTTTGCGTGACTTAATTGCTGTTCTGCTCACCCCCAAATATACCCGTGGTCGATTAGACTTAAATTCCTTAATAGCAGTACTACCTCTTTATACCTATATAATATTTTAAGTATTTTTATTTTTTAGGTTTTCAGGTCTTCTTCCTATCCCTCCCCCTTTCTCATCCTATCCCCACTCTTCTCGGTATATTACATTTCAAATTTTGCATAATTTTAAAGTGTTTCACTTTTTAATTATAATTCTTGTTTTTCTATTTTTTCTTCTCTCTTTTTTCTTTTTCTTCTTTTTTTCTCTCTCTCTACTATCATTCTACCCAATCTATTTCCCTCTTTGAGAGTAGGACTTAGTTAATTCAACACTCTCTTTATCTTTCCACAGCCCGCTATTCCTATTTTTACCTACATCTTACCCTAAACCTAATAATTTCTGGTTTGCCAAATTCTTCTTTGCTGTTCGTAGTCCATTAATACACAGTTGTTTGATGTTGAATAAATATATCTGTTGAACTAGATTGTATCTGCAGACTTTTGACTGTTCAACTACAGACTTTGGTTGATGCTTGCGTTAAGATAGTATTCTAGCACAAAACTGGTGTTACTTTCATCCCAAATGGGCAGAACAAGCCGGAAAAAAAACAAAAGAAAAATGGCAAGTCCGGGTATCTCAATTCCCACTCATGAAAATCAGGGGACAGAACAGACAATGAATAATCCAGAGGAGAGCTCCCATAAAGCTCTACATACACTACTGGTAAACATGGTAAATGAAAAGATTAAAACCTGCAAAAGACTCAGTGTGAGCATGATAAGGAGAGAGGAGGCAAACCAAAGGTAAATACTGGAATATCATGAGCTTGAGGAAGCTACTCAAAGATTGATACAGGAATTGAATGAGCAGCTTGAGAACACTCAAAGAGAAATAAAGGAATGGCGTGAGCAGGCTGAGATCAGTCAAAGAGACAGGAATTGCATCAGCTGGCTGAGGACAGACAAAGAGAAAGTCAGGAATGCTGTGAGCATGCTCAGAACACTGAAAGAGAACTACAGGAATTGCATGAACTGAGGAAGCTAATCAAAGTGTAATAAAGGAATAGAGAGCGCAGGATGAGAATACACAAAGATCACTAAAGGCATTCATGGAATCCACGAATGGATAGCTGAAAGAAGTCAGGGAGTCCACAAAGGGAATGCTGAATGGAAAACAACAGAAGGAATGGGAGTCAAAGAAACCATAACCAATCATCTAAGTGATTTGAGAATAAACACTGAACACCAAATTAAGGAAGTAAAGTTCATATAAGATGTAAAACAAAGCCCCAACAAAGAATTTAAAGCCATCAAAGCCGACCAACAAGAAGGAAAAGAAATATAAAAACAAAGTTGAAAGTCTTGATAGTAGGCTAGACCATGCAGAAGATCGAATCTCGGGGATTGAAAACAGCTTAGATATTATAGAGAAAGAACATACAACCGTACAAGACAAATCTATGAAATATATAGATCTATCCAACACTTGGAAGACACCATCAGAAGGCCTAATCTGAGAATAATGGGTGTAGAGGAGCACTTAGAGACAGAAGTTAATGGTCTAGGAAATTTTTTAACAGGATCTTAGCAGAGAACTTCCCAAAAATGCAAAAAATAGGCCTATTCAGGTACAAGAAGCTTTTAGAACTCCAAATAGACAAGACGAGAATAGGACATCCCACCGTCACAGTATAATCCACACAGGATCAATTCAGACCAAGGAAAAGATCCTTAAAGCTGCCAAGGAGAAAACATTAATCATATATAAAGGGAAATCAGTCAGAATCACCTGAGATTTCTCAGCAGACACAATTAAAGCAAAAAGAGCCTGGAATGATGTATGCCATGGCCTAAAGACAAACAACTATCAACCAAGAATTCTGTATCCAGCTAAACTCTCCTTCATAACCAAAGGTCAAATAAAAACCTTCCATAGCAAAAAAAAAAATTGAAACAATATATCTCCACCAAACCAGTCCTACAAAAATTCTTAAAGATGTCCTACACATAGAAAACCAGCAACTCCACAATAAAGGCCAAGAAATTGCCCCTTAACTGAGAATCCAAGAACCATAGGAAGAACCCAGTTGCTGCAGCACACAAGAAGGTGGATAACATGGCAGGAACTCCCAAATACCTCTCATTCCTATCTCTCAACGTTAAAGGACTTAACTCTCCAATTAAGCGACCTACATTGTCTAGTTGGATTAAAAATCAAGATCCTTCTATCAGCTGCCTTCAGGAGTCACACCTTGCCCATAAAAACAAACACATTTTCAAGGTGAAAGGCTGGAACAAAATCTACCAAGGAAACGGCCCCCATAAACAGGCGGGAGTTGTAATCCTAATATCAGATAAAATAGACTTCAAATTAAAATTATTGACAAGGGATAAAATATGTCACTACATACAAATTAAGGGATGACTCCTTCAGGAGGATATTACAATTCTAAATCTCTATTCGCCAAACAACGGAGCACCAATATTTAGCAAGTACTTTGCCTCAAATCTCACATAGATCCAAAGACATTAATTGGGGATTTTAACACACCACTCTCCCCACTAGATAGATTAACTCGGCAAAAACTCAACAGAGAAACCACAAATCTAAACAACTGCATAGATCAACTAGATTTAACAGACATCTACCTTATATTTCATTCAGGCAGCATCCAAATACACGTTTCTCTCAGCAGCACATGGAATATTTTCTAAAATAGACCACTTTTTGGGTCAGAAAGAAAACTTGTCCAAATTCAGAAACATTGAAGTTATACCTTGGATTCTCTCAGACCACAAGGGAATAAAATTAGAACTCAACACCAAAAACCACCAAAGTCCTGTAACACATGGAGGCAGAACAACACACTGCTGAATCACGAGTGGGTCATGGAAGAGATTTGAAAGGAAATTCAAATGTTCAAGATATTCAACAAACATGAACACAAAAATTAACAGCACCTATGGGACACAGCAAAGGCAGTACTCAGAGGCCAGTTTATAGCTCTGAGTTCCTACATCAACAAATTGGAGAGATCTGAAACTAACAGTTTAATGGCACATCTGGACCTCCTTGAAAATTAGCAGCAAGATAAACCCCAATCCAGTAGATGGAAAGAAATAATTAAAATTAAATCAGAATTAAATGAACTAGAATTAGAAAAAAACATATACAGGATCAACATAACAAAGAGGTGGTTCTTCGAAAAAATTAACAAAATTGACAGATCCTTATCAAATATTATCAGAAAAAGAAGAGAACACACCCAAAAACATCACCACAGAAACAACCAAGATTCAGAATATTATAAGGTAATACTTCTCAAAACTTTATGCTAATAAGTGTGACAACTTGGCAGAAATGGATCTTTTTCTAGCGAATATTGACATGCCAAAAGTAAACCAAGATGAGTTAAACCATCTTAACAGGCCCATATCAAGCATTGTAATAGAAACAGCAATAAGAAACTTCCCATCTAAGAAAAGCCCAGGACCAGAATTCTAAAAGGACTTCAAAGCAGAGTTCACACCAATACTCCCCCAACTCTTCAATGAAATTGAAAAAGAAAGTTCTCTACCGAACTCATTCTATGATGCCATCATACCCTCATCACCATACCAGGCAGGGACTCATCATTAAAAGAAAACTATAGGCACTTTTCTTTGATGAACATTGATGCAAAACTTATCAACAATATTTTGGCCAATCGACTTCAACAATTCATCCAAAAAATCATACGATGAAACAGGATTCATTTCAGGGATGCAAAGCTTGTTCAAAATAGGCAAATCAATTAATATAATTCATCACATAAACAAGAGAAAGCATAACAACCACAACGTTATCTCAACAGATGCGGAAAAACCATTTGACAAGAGCCAACACCCCTTTATGATGAAGGTTCTGGAAAAATTAGGAATCCATGGAACATTCCTCAATACAATAAAGGCTGTATATGACAAACCTACAGCCAGCATTATACTTAATGGTGAGAAACGAAAGCCATTTCGTCTTAACTCTGGAGCAAAACAAGGAATTCCACTCGCTGTACTTCCCTTCAAACTACTATTAGAATGCCTAGATACAGCAATAAGACAAGATGCAAATATAAATGGGATCTAAATAGGGAAAGAATAAGTTATACTCTCCCTTTTTGCATATGACATGATCTTGTATTTAAAGAATCACACAGATTCCACTCCCAAATTACTCAAACTGAATCAAAAGTTTGGCAAAGTAGCAGGGTAAAAAATTAACCGCAAAAATCAATGGCTTTTCTGTATGCCAAAATGAGAAATGTGTGGCTGAAATTAGGAAAGCAACTCCATTAGTAATAGCCCCACAAAAAATAAATTACCTAGGAATTAACTTAACCAAAGAAATGAAGGACCTCTATGATGAGAACTTTAAAAACCTGAAAAAGGAAATCAAAATAGAAGCTAGAAAGTGGTAAAAACTCCCATGCTCCTGGATTGGAAAGATCAACATCGTGAAAATTGCAATACTTCCCAAGGCTATCTACAAATTCAATGCGATACCTATCAAAATTCCAACCTCACTCTTCAAGGAAATAGAAGAGGCAATCCAAAAATACATATGGAACAATAAAAGACCCCGAATAGCAAAAACGCTCCTCAACGGAAAGAACACTGCTGGAGGAATATCAATACCAATTTTCAAACTCTACTACAAAGCCATAGTAGTAAAAACAGCTTGGTATTGGCACAAGAACAAACCTCAGGACCAATGGAATAGAATTGAAAACCCAGAAATGAACGTACAGACCTATAGCCATCTAATCATCGATAAGGGAGCTAAAACAATAGAATGGAAGAAAGACAGCCTCTTCAGTAAATGGTGCTGGAAAAAAAATGGTTAACTACTTGTAGAAAACTAAAGCTAGATACTTATATATCACCTGGCCCGAGAATCAATTCCAAATGGATCAAAGACGTCAGAGTCAAAGCAGACACTCTGAAAACATTACTGGATGGAATAGAGGACAAACCCTAGGTCTCCTTGGCACAGGCAGAAATTTTCTTAATAGAGATCCAGAAACTCAACAAATAAAAGAAAGATTGGACAAATGGGGTTGCATGAAATTGCAGAGCTTCTGTATGGCAAAGGACATAGCTAGCAAGATCAATAGAAACCCCCGGTTTGGGAGAAGTCCTTCACTAGCCACACAATGGACAAGGGTCTCATATCTAACATATAGTTGGAAATCAAAAAATTAAATCCCCCTACAACAAATCTTCAAAGAAACAACTGCCCAATAAATAAGTGGCCTAAAGACTTAAAGAGAAACTGCTCTGAAGAGGAAAGAAGGATTTCCAATAGACACAGGAAGAAAAGCTCAACCTCTCTAGACATAAAAGAAATGCAAATCAAAACAACATTGAGATATCACCTCACCCCATTTAGAATGGCTATAACCAAGAACTCTAATAGCAACAGATGCTGGAGGGGATGTGGACAGATGGGAACCTTCCTGCATTGTTGGTTGGAGTGTAAACTTGTTCAACCACTTTGGAAAGCAGTATGGAGGTTCCTCAAAAGACTCCACATAGAGCTCCCCTATGACCCAGCAGTCCCACTTTTGGGCATTTACTCAAATGATCACCAACAAGACCACACTAAAACTATCAGCACAAATATGTTTATTTCAGCATTATTTACCATTGCTAAGATATGGAACCAACCCAGATGCCCCTCAGTAGATGAATGGATCAAGAAAATGTCGTATATATACACAATTGAATTCTCTGCCTCCATCAGAAAGAATGACATTGCCTCATTTGTTAGGAAATGGAAGGACTTAGAAAAAATTACATTTAGTGAAGTAATCCAGGCACAAAGAAACATAGTTCCCATAGTTTCCCTTATTTGCAAAAACTAGTATATGTCTGAGTGAAGCATAAAAGGTCAGTTATGTTGATGTTAGGGAAATGAACCCTAAGATATATATTCAATTTTTTCTTTCATGTGATTGTTCCTAACATATTTATAAGATGATTTCTTTGTTGCTTTGTATGTCCCTCCCCCATGCTATAACCCCTGCTTTCACTGTATTTGATGTTGGTATAATTTGTGGAGGTGAAGGGAACAAACAAATCGTTTAAATAGAGATACAGTTTGACCTATTGCAACAATGAGCTGTACAAGTCATTTTATCGAAAAATTAACTTTACAACTTTGGTGATGGGGGTATAGGGAGCGGTGAATTCGGTGGAAGTGGCGGAGGGGGGGAGGATGTGAAGGGATAGGAAGGGGAAACAAAGGAGCAGGCTACAATGCTTAGTAAGAAATGTACTCATTATCTTGCCCATGTAATTGTAACCCCTCTGTACAGTATTTTCACAATAAGAAAACGAGATCATTGTCTTCTTAATCCTTAACATCTATAACATCTGTTAGCATTCTTAATAGTCTATAACATCTGTTTATTCTTCTGAAGGAATGTCACTTTCAACAAAAATGTCATCCTCAGTTTGCTGGGACAGAATTCTTGCAAATGCAACCAGGAATTGATGTTTATGGCTTCCAAAATTAAGTTTGAGCCTGTTGCATATTAGACAGGCCATGAACGAAACGTATTCAGGTTCCTGCTTTTTTTGGTATTTTCTTTTGGCATTCTCTTCCATTACCTGCCTGTGATGCTCACAGTCACAGTGCTCTTCCTCCTTTGGCTTTGAACCCACTTTCTATAGAACATGGCTGTCATTTGGACTGCATTTTAAATAGGCTTCAGATTCTTGGAACTTCTGTTTGTCCTAGACGTCTAGCCCTAGAATAAGAAGACTATGTCTATTAGATTTTTTATGATAGTATATTACATTATGGTCTCTAATAAGAGTAGTAAACTGGGGCTGCAAGTACTTCATGTATTTCTAGATAAATTACTTCATTCTCTGCTGTTTCCAGTTAAACAAGATTTGTCATATTATTTAGCTCTTGTCTGCCAATTTTTTTTTTCTTATCTCAAGGATCAGATGGCTTCTAGGATTCAGAGTTCTTCCTCTGCTGCTATTAGAATATTTCAACCATTTGGGGGAAAGGCTTTTTGTAAATTTTCACCTGCAAGATTTTCTTCCATGTAAGTGTTAATTGAAAAGTACACGGCAGTGTTGTCAGCTTTAACAAACTAGTATAAAAAAAAAGAAAAAAAACAGACAATGTCATTTTTCAAGCCTTTATGACTGTTTGTGGACTTGTTCTGAATCATTTTTATGTGACTCCTACCTCAAAAATGCAACAAAACTAGTTCCACCATCTATCCCAGAATGTTCCAGAGTTTTCCTGTTGTTATCATTGATAAATGCAATGAAGGGAACAAGTGAC
The DNA here is from genome assembly GCF_019054845.1 of Dipodomys spectabilis. Taxonomy (NCBI): domain Eukaryota; kingdom Metazoa; phylum Chordata; class Mammalia; order Rodentia; family Heteromyidae; genus Dipodomys; species Dipodomys spectabilis. The sequence goes on from NW_024871105.1 coordinate 2,641,507, forward strand.
TCATTGAAAATAAACATAGTGCTAGGTTTCCAGACTTGGAACCATAGTCTAGGAGTTTAGATATGACACCACAGCAGGAACTGGTTCTCACAAATAAAATAAAATCCCTACTGATAAAAATATCCTATCATTTATGAACTTGTGAATGCCTTTTTTGTTGCTTTTTATGAAATAATAGCATTTTTTCTGAAGGCTAGGAAATCCAAGCTCAAGGTATCTTTTGGTTAGGACCCAGGCTCTCTGTTTCCAAGATGATACCTTGTCACTGCACTCTTCAAAGAGGGGCTGCTGTATCTTCACTATAGGAGATCTAAGGGCAAGGAGGGGAGAATTCTCTTCATCAAACACATACCAGGACTTGTAATCTACTTACCTGTCAAGTACCTCCTAAAGGCAATGCCTCTTTCTAATAAGCCTTGGATGATGAAGTTTCAGTGTTAGTTCTGAGAAGACAAAAATATTCTAAACATAGCAAAGCTAGGTGCCAGTGGTTCAAACCTGTAATCCTAGCTACTCAGGAGGCTGATATCTGAGGATCACAGTTCAAAGCCAGTCCGGGCAGAAATGTCCCGGAGAATCTTATCTCCAATAAACCACTAGAAAACCAGAAGTGGAGTTGTGGCTCAAGCGGTAGAGTACTTGCCTTGAGCTGAAGAGCTGAGGGACAGCGCCCAAGCCCAGAGTTCTAGCCCCACGACCAACCAAAAACAAATGTCCTACACATAGCACAGATATTTATTGAAAATGAAGTAGTAGTTTTTTAATACTATCCTATACAAATAATAGTAGAAAATATTAGGAGTGATGTTTAGAGTTGAAGGTAACTGTCATACAGGAAGTGGACATGGTGGGAGAGGTAGAGTGGAGGAATGCTTTCTTGTTATGATGTGAAGTACCAATGAGAGTTTAACCATGTCACATGAATTATTTTAATGAGAATAAAAATATTTGAAGAAAATCTTGAGTGACAGCCGGACATTGACATTGCAGAAGAACTAAGTCTGATGTTAAAAATCAACCCATTCTAAAATGGAATCTGACAGAGTAGAAATCCTAGAACCCGAGATGAATGCTAAATTCTTAAAAGGACTAGATTTTAACAAGAGTATCTGCCTCTTAGTTTTCTATTATGTAGCCAGAGTGACCAATAATAATTACTTGGATTCTAACAATTCTGATTAATTTTGACTGTTTTTGAGATATATGTAAATAGATTTATGTACTATGTGTTTTTCTGTGTTTGGTTTCTTTCATTCAACATTGTATTTGTGAGATCCTTCCATATTCGTGTATTTATTGGTAGATTCTTTATACTCACACTGCATAGCACTGTTTTCAAGACTTCGTATGTTTAGAAAAAATCTGGAGTGTTTAGTAAAGCAGATCTCTTGATCCACTTTCAGAACTTCTGTTTTAGCTACTCTAGGGTAAGTTTTAAGGACTGGTTTTACTAACAATGCCCATATGTGATGCTGGAATGGGGATCGTATCTTGAGAACCATTTTTATAGAGGATGCCATATAGGAATAGACTACCATGCTTTCAATAGGCATTTGGTTTGTGATTACTGTTTTCTTTCTTGAGATAAGGTCTCCCTGTTGCTTAGGTTGGCCTGGAACTCTTTATCAGAATTCCCACTTGTGCCTCTCAAGTGCTGAAATTACAGATATATACCACAATGCCCACCTTTTTCTGATCACTTTAAAAAATATTATTCATGTATTTACTCTTGGCTATACTAGTTTATTCTGATAATCTTCATTAATTCCTTTATTAAAAATAAATAGCTCATGTAGTGAGACTATGTATTATCTTATTTTTAAAAATACATTGTACAGACAAAGGATAATAATGACATCATATTGTTTTCTGAGTGCCAAGAAATAAAGTCATTTTATTACCATCTCCAGTTTGCTTATGAGAAAGTAAAAAGTATAGGATACTGAGGTTGGCAAAGTTCAAGGACATGTCCTTAAGTACCACATCTCTTCCCCTTGACATGCCATAGTAAGTATGCCAAGCCAGAAGTGTAATCTATGTAAATATAGATCAGAAGATACAGGAGAAATCACTCTCACTGCAGAAATCCCTGCCTTGCATTCATAGAGCCAATACTCCAGCTGATGGGACAGATACAAAGTGTATGCAATATAGGATAACAGCAGGTGGGTACAAGTCAGTGAGCTCAATTTCATTTGATAAAAAATACAGAAAGAATTCAAAAAGAAAAGAATTGAGTCCTACAATCCACGGAGAAATTTAGTAAACACTGTGAAAGGGCCTTCTAGGCAGGGGTAATATTCTGAGTAAAAGTATCATATGTTCTGACAACTGAAAATAGTTCTATCTGGTTGAGACATGGGGTGAATATGGATGAATTGCATCGTAGAAAACACTTCATGGGGGCTTTGTTATATGAGAGTTTAGAAAAAGGTAAGCAAGGGAAATGCGGTCAGATTTGCTCTGTGTGTGTGTGCATGTGTGTGTATGCATATGTATGCATATGTGCAGAGCATGTGTGCACTGGGTCTGGAGCTTGAATTCAGAGGCTAAGTATTGTCCTCAAGGCATTCTGCTGGTTAATTGAAGATGAGACTTTGGAATTTTTTCCCGCTAGCTGGCTTCTAACCTCAGTCCTCAAATCTCAGCCTTCTGAGCATCTGTGATTATAGATATGAGCCTCTAGTACCTGGTTCAGAAGCAGAAACGGTCAGATAAGTTGATGTTAGGTGAAATGAGCCCCAAGATAGGGACTCAAATGTTTTATTTTCTTACTTGTTATTGTTTCTAACATATTTATGAGATGATTTCTTTGTTGCTTTGGAGGTCCCTCCCCCACGGTATAACCCCTGTCACTGTATTTGATTTTGGTATCATTTGGGGAAGGGAAGGGAAAAAACAAATTGTTTAAATAGGGATACAGTTTGACCCATTGCAACAATGAGAAGTACAAGACGTTATGTCGAAAAATGAACTTTACAACTTTGGTGCAGGGGAGGGGGGAGGAAGAAGGGGAGGTGCGGGGAAGAAGGGGAGATGGGAAGGGTAAACAAAGGAGGAGGCAACAATGCTTGATAAGAAATGTACTCATTACCTTGCTCATGTAATTGTAACCCCTCTGTACGGTATTTTCACAATAAAAATAAAATAAAATAAGTTTAAAAATTTGCCTTTTAAAGGATCACTAAGATGTCAGATAAAGGATAGACTATAAAAAAGGAAGAAAACTATACATTGTCATAACTGAGAATTTTAAGGAGTATTCAGTCAATAGTACATTTTCCTCAAAATTTCTAGCCATAATAGAGCAAGTGTTTGATATAATTTTTGTTAAGCACTTTAAGTAATTTCTAATATTAATCTATCTATGCCTACTATATTTATTATCTACTAAAACAAAGATAATGATAAAAATGTCATTCCATTGTAATACTTCACTTGAAATCACTCTGTCACCAAAGATAACACAATAGATAAGTTACAAAAGTATTCTGGAAAATTACAGACTTGAAAGAAATTGAACTGATTGTAAAAACAAATTATTTCAACTTGATTGATTGGTTCTAAGAATACAGAGTACTTCTAAAGGGTTGGGTATAACAATAGTCATGAAATTAAAAGAAGTGATATTCCTCTGGTATGTGAGAACTCTCTGTTATAGAGCTACAGAACTAGGTATACACATACTCTGTTCCTCTTGGGCAGTACTTTCAAAAATTTTAGATACACTGAAAATGTTAATTATGACGATGGCATTAATTAACTACTGCTCATTAAGTACCTATTGTGAATTGAATGTTTCATTTTTAAATTAATTTTATTTCTAATTAACTTTTTTTATTATTGTATAAGTGGCTTCAACTCAATGGTCAAGTGTTTCATTTCTATTATTTCAATTATATAGATTAATTATCCTTTCTTTGAAATGTTAGGCATCAGAAGTGTTTTAGATTTCAGATCTGTGATTGGATTTTGGAATATTTGTATATGTGTGTGTGTTTGCATGTATCTTTTAGGACAAGATTGAAATAAAAATATGAAATTCACTGTTTCATATACAATGTACATATTCTGAGGTAATTATATATATATATGCATACTGTGTGTGTGTGTGTGTGTGTGTGTGTGTGTGTGTGTGTGTGCGTGTGTGTGTGTACCTTCATTTTCGCTGAATCCCATCAGAGGCAATTGGGAATTTTCCTCTTGTGAGGTCGTGTCAATACTCTGAAAGCTCTGGATTCAAGTATTTTGGACTTTAGATGTTCAGGTTAGGAATGTTCAGCCGTTTCCATTTCTATGAAGCTGGTATCATTATTCCCATTTAGCGATAACAAAACTAAGGCTTAAATAATTTATCCAAAACACTCACATTGTATGTGTTAATCACTTACAATGTGAGGGTTTTATGCCTCACATTTATGAGGGTTTTAAGACTCACATGAATGTTACCTAGAAACTCATGTCTTCAATTATGACATAAATCTCTTTGTTCTCTAGATCTGCATGTGATACTCAATTTTCAATAAATAACTGGCTCCAAAATACATGAAATATGTCAAAAAAATGCATTGAACTAAGCTTTTTAGGGCCTAAATAACTTTCTTTAAATCTTCATAAAAGATAAGAATGATATACAATTAACAGAATTATATCCCATAATTATAGCCATAAGGAATAGGACTATAATTATAACCATAAGGAATAGGAAAAATGAATAGGAAAAATGTATAAAATTTAGAACTGATTTCAAAACATTTTCTAAATTAATTCTAAAAAAAAAGAAAGATAAATATAATGAAAGTAGAGATCTTTATAGAAAGGACAAGAGAAGGGGTATAAGAGGAAGATTTATATGCAATGGGAACTAGAACAATAGATAAAATATATGTAAGCGCTCGTGCCTGCTATCACAGCTACTAAGGAGACTAAATCTGAGGATCCTGATTTGGAGCTTAGCCAGACAGGAAAGCCTGTGAAATTATTTCTGATTAACAAGAAGTAGATGAGTTGTTTAAGTGGTAGAGAGCAGAGAGCCAGCCTTGAATGAAAAAAAGCAAGGGAAAGCACTCAGCAAGCCCCAGTACTGGGAAAAAAGGGAACACACACACACACACACACACACACACACACACACACACACACACACACACACACACACACACACACACACACTCTGCACATAGATAAGGAAACTGAGAGTGTGATAGGGTTTAAGGGTTTGGTGGAAAGGGATACAGATATCCAAGACAATACTCCACAAGTATCCCTTCTGATTACTTTGGTAATTAAACTTTATGTCATAACATTATAGAGAGGAATGACCCCCATGAAAATATCAAGTAAATATACGGACATAAAACTAGGAATATTTCATCCCCCAACTCTAAAGCAGAGGGAAGACATTGGGATTTTGCAGAGGGATTAGGCAGCCAAGAGTTGGAGTGTTAAGTGCTGGTTAGCTTGGAACTTGTGTGCCTCAAAGTTATTGACTATTAAAGGTGTATGTTCTGTTGGACACTAGTGGCTCACCCCTGTAAATCTTAGCTTAAAAATTGCTTTTACATATAAAATTAATGATTATAAATACTAAGAATGAAGTTGACATAACTAATTTAAATATTTCATTAGTTATTTCTGGACTTTGACTTTAGTCAGTTTCATATTTCTAAACTAATTTCAAAGTATTTTTATGCTTCCAGCACTTATGTAAGTCCTTGAAAAGCTAGCAGGTGCAAGGCTTAGGGTCTACATTGTATAACAGAACCAATGGTCATGCACCACATGTTACATTGAGTATGCACTGGTGTGGCATGAAGACAGGCACACTTTCTCCTGCATCAACCTATGAGGGAAATCTCCAGTCATTCTCATAGAGTGTTTTGAAACAGAAGTTCAAATTCTACAAATACACACACACACACACACACACACACACACACACACACACACACACACACAGAGGCATTTTACCAGGGGCAAGATCACAGAAGATCCATCCTCTTTCCAGTAGTCCCTTTTCTCCAAAGGCTTTTCACTTAGCAACCAGTAATTTTGTCTGACTCATCTCTTAACATTTATTATAAATATAAAATGGTAAATTTCTAACTACATTGTTCTCTCTGATGTATTCAGTGTCATACTTCTACTGTAAAAAGAAGCCTTTTCTTCACATCTATTTACTATCTAATTTATATAATTATCCATACATCTACCCACATAGCTATCTATCGATCTAGCTAGCTATCTGTCTGTCTGTCTATCATCACTGGTGTCTTGTACTTTTGGAAGAACCAATGTGTAGCCTTGGATTCTTATTCTATTCAGTGGCTTATTGTCTACTTATATTTTCATAGATATGGCCAAATGAGACTTTTTTAGAACTGATCAATTGCCATATTCCTTTGTGATGTCCCCAGATATTTTTATATATTATTTTCCTAGGAATTCTAGATCTTATTAGTGTGGAAAGGTACTAAGGAAAAAAGATTTGAGTGCTTGATAATGGGTTTAATTAATTTTCTTTAGTAAAGAAAGCTAGAAAACACAAAATATATCCATGCATTCAAACTTCTACTAAGCTTTACATTCTAATCCAGACTTCATAGAATTTTTCCTTTACTATCAATATTCCATTGTAATGCCCATCTATAATGAGAAATTTTGTTCCCACCATAAATACATTTCCTTACTTGTTCAATTTATTTAGTTCTATAATATACACAAAGTTTCAGAATAACTAAATTCTTACACTCCTAAAAAGGACAGCAAAAAAGAGTTTATAATTTTTCCACGTTTTTATTTAGTAAGAGCTTGCTGAATAACCTAGGGTAGCCTCAAAAGCATGATCCTTCTGCCTCAATCTTCCAATTAATAAGTATACAAGTCTGTTTGACCACCACCTCTAACATTGCCTTTGCTAGGCAAGCTTTTTGCCACTAGCTATATGTTAACTCTTTATCTTCTTTAGATTAAAGATATAACGCAAAGCTATTTTATGCCAAAATAACTGGGATAAGTTGGATTTATTTAATACTATTTCTGTTTCATTATCAAATGTGAGGTATGGATAATTTCTACTCCACTTATTAGCTTAAATAAAACTTTCTAATGCTCTGAATTAAGTTCTGTTAGGTGATTTCAGTATCTTTGTTTTTCTGTGAAGAAATTTCCCTTTGAATCTGCTGTGTTTCAAAATAGCAGTGATCTGGTCTCTCATTTCACCTCTGTTAACCTCTGAACAAGTGGTGAGTTTCAACACACTTTTACTGAAAAAAAAATGAATTTTATGTAATAATTGCTACAGGATTTTTTAAAAAATAGGAATTGGAAGAGGTAAGTTGTTACCTATCTTTCTGCTCTATTCCACCTCTTTTCTTTCTGATTTCACAGGCAGAAGAGATACTATTTGAAGTTTGTTGACAAACATTTCTTAAGATGTTGGGTATATTCTAGGCACTGAAACAGCTAGATCGATCTGAGGATTAGCATCTAGTGTCAAAATGAAATTGTCCTGTGTCATGAGGCATCCACTGAGAACATTATGAACTTTTTCTACATGATATATCAAAAAAGTACATGTTTTTATTTGACTAATAATAAGCACATTTCTGTTTATTTAAAGTATATTTTTGCCTGGTTTGCTTTCCCTCTAGTGATTAAATGGCAAAATTAAATTTCTCACTTGGAGTCCTATATATCAAGTTTGTGTAAGAGTGTGAAAATCCATTACTGACATCACTATGCTATAAATCATTGTAAATAATTTTTAAGATGGGTCAAATCTATGTAACCTAATTTGGACCCACCAAATGAAAATTATGTGTTCAAAATTAATTTTTTCATATGTATTTACAAATGATAAAAAGAAGACACAAGACAATGTATCTTCAACAATAGGGGACAACCTCTTCACACAAAATTTAAATTAAGTAGGAAAAATATTAACATGAAGTGTTTTTTTGTCTCATTTTCTCCCTAGATTCTATGAGGTGTGCACCATCTTTCTCTATAGTCTAAACAGATTATTGCTTATTTCTGTTAAATTCCTATGATGCAGTTGATAAGATTTCCTTCTTTTGCCTTAATTGCTGGAGAAAAGAGTATAGTAATGAACTAGAGAATGCACAAGGAACTCCCATGGACTTATGAGCAAGTTTATGCTAGAATCCAGAAAAGTCTTTCCCTGTATCTCTCCTCTTCTGAAAGGAAAGCCTTGGATAAAGCCAGTGTTTATTATTAAATAATGGTCCATTTTCAGGATATATTTTTTGAAGATTTAAAATTATATGATGTTCCTCATACTTTGACTGATGGTTAGTGATCATAAGCAATTTGTAGGCCTTATGTGGGTTCTCTTTCTTTTTCTGCGCACAGGTCTGTTCTGTGGACAAATATAAATTAACGCTCAGATACAATTTCTGTTATGTATGATTGCATGTAAAGGGGAACAGTAAGAGGGATAAACCTGAAATTATTCTTAATAGTGAAGCAAGAATAAAGCCAGTCACTGCAGACACAGCACTTATACTCTCAGCAGCATGCACTGGAGGATTTTTTTAATTTTAATTTTATTGTAAAGGTGTTATACAGAGGAGTTGCATTTATATAAGTAGTGCAATGAGTACATTTCTTGTTGAACAGTGTTACCCCCTCTCCTGTTTTATTTTTCTTTTAGAGGATTTTTCTGACACGAGACAACAAATACAGTGCCCACAAATTCCAAGAGTCGGTTCTAAGAGTTATCAATCATAGTTTTTAATGGACACAAAGTCAAAACTGACCATGCCTGGCCTTGTAGCAAGATTCAAAATGTTGACCAAATATTGTCACAAAACATTCAGGTGTTAGCTGGTTGGTGGCTCATGCCTGAACCCTCGCTACTCAGGAGGCTTAGATCTGAGGATAGAGGTTCAAAACCAGACTGGGCAGGCAATTCCGTAAGACTCATCTCAAATTAAGCGCCAAAGACCTGGAAAAGGAGGTGTGACTCAAGTAGTAGAACATTAACCTTGAGCAAAAACCTCAGGAACAGCAAGCTGGCTCAGAGTTCAACCTGTGACATACCAAAAGAAAATCAATCAAACAAACAAGAAGAACTATGAAAGTCTTACAAAATCTGATATACTCAACAATCTTGTTAAGGGAGGTTTTCAGATAACAGAAGGCAAGCAAGAGCTAGGTAACAGAATTGCTAATACAGAGGAAGGGCCAATTCCTAAGAATTAAATCTCAATGTATCCTGGGTTTAGGTTAACATACAAGGTCTCTAATGATTAGATGTTAATTAGGTTACTTACAGAAGCCTTACTACTTTGGCCATAAAATATATCCATTTCAAACAGGTGTTATACGATTGGATTCCTGTTATGTTTACGATAAACAATCTTATGCCAGGTATACCCTGCTGTGAATTACAACTTTCTTGTTAGCAATACCCTGGGTTTTTGGTTAAAGGATATTATCCTTAGAATATTTGTTTATAAGGATATTTAACTAGTCATCTTTTCTCTTCCCTAAAAGTATCCTCTTACAATGGTAACGAATGAATTGGAAACCTTTTGTTTATTTCTCAGATGGCAAAATCCAGTGGGTTGAAATCCAGCCAAGTTCTTCCTTTCTGAAATCTGAATTCATTTTGTAATTACTTAAGAACAGAATCAGATAAACTTTAAGGAATTTTGTTTGTCTCATATTCATTTACCTAGTAAATGTATCTCACATCAAATTTTAATAGGTAAAACAGTTCAAGCATTGGTGGCTCATGCCTGTAATCCTAGCTATTTAAGAAGCTGAGGTCTGAGGATCATGGTTTGAAGCCAGCCAGGACACAAAAGTCCATGAGTCTCTTACCTCCAATCAAACTCTTGAAAATCGCAAGCGGCTCCATGGCCCAAAGTGGTAGAGCACTAGCCTTGAGCAAAAGAACTCAGGGACAGTGCTCAGACCCTGAGTTCGAGCACCACGACTCACACAAAAAAAGGAAAGGGAAGGAAAGAAGAACGAAAGAGGGAAGGAAAAAGGGAAGGGAATGGAAGGGAAGGGAAGGGAAGGGAAGGAAAGGAAAGGGAAGGGAAGGAAAGGAAAGGAAAGGAAAGGAAAGGAAAGGAAAGGAAAGGAAAGGAAAGGAAAGGAAAGGAAAGGAAAGGAAAGGAAAGGAAAGGAAAGATAAAGGAAAGGAAAGGAAAGGAAAGGAAAGGAAAGGAAAGGAAAGGAAAGGAAAGAGGAAAGGAAAGGAAAGGAAAGGAAAGGAAAGGAAAGAGGAAAGGAAAGGAAAGGAAAGGAAAGGAAAGGAAAGGAAAGGAAAGGAAAGGAAAGGAAAGGAAAGAGGAAAGGAAAGGAAAGGAAAGGAAAGGAAAGAGGAAAGGAAAGGAAAGGAAAGGAAAGCACTGGCCTTGAGCAAAAGAGCTCAGGGACAGTACTCAGATCCTGAGTTCAATCACCATGATTCACACATACAAAAAGAAGAAGAAGGAAAGGAAAGGAAGGAAGGAAGGAAGGAAAGAAGGAAGGAAGGAAGGAAGGAAGGAAGGAAGGAAGGAAGGAAGGAAGGAAGGAAGGAAGGAAGGAAGGAAGGAAGGAAGGAAGGAAAAAATAAGGAAAGAAAAAACGTACACATGAGACTTAAAAACGTGCTCTTTACTATCTGGCATAAGGGAGATAGGACAAATTGATATAATCTGGGCAGACTTTGTGACCTGTCTTATTTCCTTCCTCTTTGAATTTAACTTGTTCTCTCAGTGTGATATAGTAAGGATGCATTATGCTAGGGGATTATATCCTGTCTTATAAAATCAAAGCATACTCACCCAAAATGCAAAATAGGAGTAAACGTAATAGAGTAAGTCACATTTACTAATTTAATAAATAGAATAAATAGAGTAAGTGTAAGTAAAATAGTAGAGTAAGTAATATTTACTAATGTTAGTAAATATCCTTTAATGATATATATTCTCTCTTGAATGGGATCAACTTAATTTATCATTAATAAATTCATGACCCATTATTAAATTCAGAAATCTCTCTTAGCAGCATCTCATACCAGCTGGAAATATTTTGTAAAGAAATTGTGATATCTCAACCATAGCTTCTCATGAACAGTTTCATATCAAACTAAATGTCAGTAGATATCCTTCCAGTTTAGTTTTTGCTCACAGTTAATGAATAAGCAAGAATTGGATATCTTGCATATAAATAATACAAAAGAAAAGAAAACTAAGCAATATTAGGACTATGAGCCGGTTGGCTTTGTGTCTTCCACTTGATGGGCTTTGATACCCTGTAACTACTATAAAAATTTACTTTTTAAAAAAGAATCCATGGGCATTTAGAGCTATAACATCAGTGCAGAGAAATTACACATGGTAGGAGCATACAGCTTCTCTGAGACTTTTCACAAAATATGTGAGCAATGGCACATACCATATAAATCTATTTTTATTTCATATTTATTTATATTTATGCTGTATTTATTATATCATAATATTTATATATTTATTGCTGATACCATGGTTTAAACTCAAGGTCTTGTGCTTGCTTAGCTTGTTTTCTTTGCTGGCATTTTACTACTTGAACATGTCTCCAGTCCTGTTTTTTGCTGTCTGTTTCGGAGATAGATTCCCATGTACTTTTCTGCCTGGGCTGGCTTTGAACAGTGATCCTCTGAATTTGAGACTCCTGAGTAGCTAAGCTTATAGGCATAAGCCAAATCTATTAAGCCACCTCTGTTTTAGAGATTTCATGACAGTTCAAATGTAACTATAGGCTTAAAGAGAAAGATATACAGGATAGACTATTATATATTTTTGAAAAGCAACTAAATTATAATCAAATCCACGTCCTTGAATATAGTTGATATAGATTTTAAGAAAAAAGTTTGAAACTACTAATTTGCCAATCTTAATGAGCTTATATTTATTTATTATCGTCTAATCTATTATTGAAAATAGCTCTAAGAAAATCTTATGTTCTACCCATATTAGTAACATCTCAATGTGGAAACAGCTTTTGCTTGAAGTACAATTGAATCTCAATGTGGATGGTACTCGGGAGTTTGTAGAGGAGCCCCTTCTGGCCTCTTAAAGATGTGCCTACTGCCATCAGAGTACTGGCTGCCAACCTTCTGCCTTTCAAGTCCAACAGATGAGGGATTCTAAGAAACATCACTTCTTGCCTGTGAAACACACTGGGCATAGAAAGAGGGTTACCACAGGCCAAGGATGGATACCATAGCTTACTATCTCACTATCTGGTACATTGAAATTTTATTTAAAGCATCTGTATGCAAACTTTGTATGTTAACATTCATGTATTTACCTCAAAGATATGATTTATATCTTCTTTATATAAAAATTAGCCACTTTAAAGTATAGACTGAAGGAAATTCAAAATGGATTTGTCTCACAGTTGAAAGTAATCATGTCGAGAAGACATAACCTTTTGATACTTATATTTATCATTTTAGTCACAAATGTTGCAGAATACTCTGAATTTTGCTTTGTGTTTTGATAAGCAAGAACTGTTGTTTATCATTCTTCAGTGTCACAAGCATGACTAGAAGACAATACTGGTTAGGATAAATTTGTGATCTTTTCTTCATTAGAAAAAAGGTTTTAAGAATCAACATATAAGTATGTATTTACTTCAGTTAACAATACTATTTTAAAATGTTTAATATTTATTTGAAATCATTCCAGGGAACCATATGGAAGGGGCTAATAATATTCCTCTTCCTCCTCGTCGTCGTCGTCCTCCTCCTCTTTCTCGTCCTCCTCCTCCTCCTTGTCCTCCTCTTCATCCTCCTCCTTCTCCTCCTTCATGAGTCCTGGGGTTGAACTCTGTCTGGGCACTGTCCCTGAGCTGCTTTTGCTCAAGGCTAGCAGTATACCACCTGAGGCACAGCACTACTTCTGGCTTTTTCTGTTTATGTGCTACTGAGGAATCAAACCCAGCGCTTCATACATGCTAGATAAACACTCTACCACTAGGCCACATTTCCAGCCCAACAATACTATTTTTAAATTAAGGATCTGTAGGAAACAAATTGGTAGTTTGCCAATTTGTTTTTCACATGAATGGTTTATACTGGATATATTTATGAGTTATTGAATTATCAAGTCCTTTTATGTGTATAATTGCTTGAAATGATGCTATATATCAGACATTCATATCTAAATTTTATGAGGAAGAAATATGGAGGCTAACATCACAGATAGTCAGTGATATTATCTAGGAATTGGATCTGGGTGGCTCCTGTTAACCAATTGCAATTGAAGGTAATATTATAGAACTAGTGGGAACTATAAGTTTTTTTTAAATTTCAGTATACTAAAAGCCAAAGAGCTGAAGTATCTTGCCTTTGACTATATTGCGAACTACAGAGCTGGAATTATAAGGTACAATAGCAAGGCTACGTTAAGCAAGGTTGTAGCAAACTTGAATCTCAGTGGATTTAATATAGAAAAGTGTGCTTTATTCTTTCATAATGGCTACTAGGTATTCAGAACACCCTGAGAAATGTATTCTACTTCCCTTACTGCCTTAGTCTGGAAGTGACACATTAAATTCCTTTACAAAGAATGAAAACAAATGATCTCAACTACACTTTCAGAATGTGTGCAGGAATGTAGTCTTCTTACAGATGTCCTTGTCAGAATGAGTCCTTATACTCTGCTACTTACTCTTATCGTGACACTTATCTATGTCTCAACTTAGATACTGTGAACTTTGAATCTAGTCTGATGTTATTCAAAGAAAATTTGTATCCCTAAGAACTGTTTATTCTTAGCTTTCCTTGCTTTAAAAATATTAACTTAAATATTAAAAATATTAATATTCTTATAATGGATGGGATTTGGGATATTTTCTTTATCATAAACAATATTAGACAACAATAAACCCTTATTCAAAATTGATGGAGAAACTCATTAGGCTTCAAGAAAGAATTTAGGTTTCAGATTTATTTCTTCAGGTTTTACAGTGAAAATGGGCACTCTGAACATTTCATATCCCTATTTTCTCTTGAAAAATGTCATTCTATAGCTCCAACTACATTTTCTTAGGTGAAATAGCGACAAAAAATATCATTGTAAAACAGAGGAAAATTAAGCCAAGAAATGATGTTTTTATAGTACTCTGAACAAAAGCATGGTATATAAATGAGAGACATACACTTCATATTTATCATATTCATATAATATATAATGATGCAAAAATTCTAAAATTAAGTAATATTTTAATAAAAGATATAAACCTCACTCTACACTGACACCAAAGGACAATAAAATATGGTAGAACAATTTAATATCACCGAACAAGTTGTGCCATGAAGATTTTACTCTGCAGCCATGTGCCCATAGAGGCCTGGCTCATAGCCTCTGGGACCTTTGGAAAGCTCTATCTTTGTACAGAGAATTGGGACAAACAAGAGGCTTTATACTAAGGATGACACGTGTGAATGTTTTTGTTATCCTAGGATGCTGACCATAGTATGTAAGTTTACTTCAATGGAGACAGGAGGTTATAAGGACTGAATCTCATAGCTGATTCATGACTCCATGAGCAGCCCCCAGTAAAAACTCTGATGTTAACACTCTTGTGAGTTTCTCTGGTTGGTACCATACCTTGTCTCATACTGTTGCTGGGGGAATTAACTTCTGTCTGCTTCTACTATATTAGTCAAGAATAACTCAAAGTTTGCTCATGGACTTTGCTGTCAGGTTTGCTTTTAATGCCTTTGCTTCAATTTTCACTGCAATAAATGGCACTGCTTTAGCCAGATCTTCAAGTCTTTCCAGTGAATTACTAAAAAGGAGGGAGTTCTTAAGTCCTTTAAAGCTCAAAGTGAATAAAAGTTCATAAATAATTTTCTAAACAAATTATGAGACCAATTATCATAATAATATTTCAAGTATTTGTTAGGCACTTTTGAATGAATATCCTTTTCTCTATTCTCTATAAAGACACAAAGAATCCAGCATCGTTTTAATCTGTAGACTTCTAAAAGCTTTGTGCATAAGGGTGTGAGTTTTAACCTAATCTTACAGAGCTCAGGAGAGAATAGAGCAATGCTTGAAAGCTGCAATCCAGACAACAGTGTGATGAAAAGAAATGAGTTGAAATGTGACTATGAGGTAAGTAAAAAGTTAGTCCTAGCAATGTAGATTGGGGCCAAGTTGAAGAGGTTTTTGATTTTGCTGTTGTTTTCCATGAGACCAACAGATACACTTTCAGTAAATTTCAGTTAATCGGATTTCTGAAAGTTTCTGTATGAAGACAATTCCCTATAGGGATCTCTGTATGCTGCTAAATTCTAATCAAAATCTTACTGTTAGAAAAAGCACCTGTAATAAGGATATTGCAGTATTCCACACATATCCTCTCACTGTGACGTCCTTATCAAATTTACACAATACAGAACTGCAAAACTGATTTGTCTCCAGCCAGAAGTTGTTTTCTCCACCTACCGTCTAAGAATCCAGCTATGTTCTCTTGGATTATTGTAAATCACAGTAGTAAAGGTTTCACAATCACAATCATAATTTGGGTAATGAAATATGATGCAAATCCACTTCTATCCCAGTTTCCCTGTGTTTTCCCTGGCTCTAAAGCTTCCAGAATGACTGTTGTCAGAAAGATGCACTGGCATTTATGTTATTGATCACAGAGAACCTGAATGCATACTGGTTTATTTGGAATTTATTTTTGAGGGATGAGGGTTAGAATGGGTGGAGCTCATAAGGTGTCAGGTTGAGGTAAATATTTGGATTACACAAGAACATGAGGACCTCATGTAGGGTTTCAAAGGTTATAGCTTCATGATGACCACCTCACATTTTCACTTGCACCAGCTTGCCCACTGCCTTTTCCCCACTGCTATATAAAGATAATATATCAAAGATATGCACTGATTTTAGTTTGTATTGTTTGTTTGTGTTTCTTCTGTCAAATGTGGAATATAAAGGCAATCTGTATTTGATGTTCCTTAATTTGATTCACTTCAAAATTCAGGTGATTTGGCCACATTGAAGTACTAATTTTCTCACAGCTATAGACTATCTTTCACATTTATGAATGTATCATCTGTGTTTATATTATGTGAACGTTTATTCCATTTGCTTCTTACTATTTAGTAGACATGAGCTTGCAATACAATAAAATTAGACCTCTTATTTATTTCCTTTTCCTTAAAATTATATTCTTTCATATATTTCCTATCTCAATGTCATCAATGTCCACAATGATTTCTAAGTCAGAATCTGCAATCATTATGACTTTTCCCACTTCTTCATAAGTCCATTTAGCCACCAGGTTCCAGATAATTTACTGCCAGAAACTTCATTATCCTATGCTCATTTTTTCCTGTTCTCCTATATATAAACAGCAGCATTACTTTAGGCAACTATTCTTGTCTGATTCCTGTTTTTTGTTTTGTATTTTTCACTTTGAAAATATATCATGAAATGTTGTAACAGATGCTTAGAGTATAGAGCATGAGACATAAAAGGGTCAAGGTAAATCTTGTTTCCTTATGCTGCTAATCCTAGAGGAGTCTTCTATTGAGGAAAACGAACTGGAGCTATAGAACTGGAGTTCTATTGATATGTTAGGCTGAGCACCTGGGTGGAGATGTTGAATTGATGACTGACCCATAAATTGGATTTAAGGATACAGATTTTGGAAGTCACCTGGTTAGTAGTGGTATCAAAAAGCCAAAAGGTTGGATAAGGTCAAAAGGAACTGAGTCTAAGTAGAAAAGGTAGCTGTCTGTAGACTAATAAGTAGAAATTTCCAATTATTTAGGGGATGAGATAAAGGGGACAAGGGAAGTATAATGTAGGTGAAGGTCAACTACAGGGAAATGTAGTTGTAGATGTGGGAGGGAAGGGATGGTAGGGGAAAAACAAAGGAGGAGGCAACAATGCTTGATAAGAAGTGTACTCATTACCTGGCTCATGTAACTGTAACCCCTCTGTACAATATTTTCACAATAAAAAACTTATTTAAAAAAAGAATAATTGAGGTGATTAAGCAGGAGCTTCCAGAGATGTGGAAGATAACCCTCACAAGTGTGGTGTTGGAAACGAAGTGATAGGCTCTGGGAACTGAAGGTGAAGGGGAAATAGATGAGAACTATTAGCAACTTGAAGGTTATTGGTGACTTTCTAATTCTACTAAAACATTGGGGCAAAAATCAATTTTGAAGAGTGTCTAAAAAGAATTAGATAATAGATTGAGAAGGAAGAGTATAAGTGAGGTGTATAAGGAAGAGTATATAAGTGAGCAGAGAGGGGCTGGGAAGATGGCTCAGTGGTAGAGCGCTTGCCTTGCATGCCTGAGGCCCTGGGTTCGATTCCTCAGCACCATATAAGCAAAAAAGAAAAAAGCCGGAAGTGGTGGTGTGGCTCAAGTGGTAGAGTGCTAGCCTTGAGCTGAAGAGCTGTGGGACAGTGCCCAAGCCCAGAGTTCAGGCCCCACGACCGGACCCCCCAAAAAAAAAATAAGTGAGCAGAGAAATGGGATGGTTTTCTAAAAAGAGAAGTACACTCTAAAAGGGTTTTTGAGATGAGAGGTGTTTCATGCTACTGAGCAAGAGAAAATTGATGGCACAGGCAAGGAAGAAGAGAGGGAGCAGAGTAATGTTCTTGAATAAGCAAGAGGGGATTGGATCTGATACATGAGTGGAAGGACTGGATTTATCTAAGATCATGGAGATTTCCTGAATGCACAGAAGAGGAGGCCGAGTGCATAGCACAGATGTGGACAGATGAGATGTGAATGAGAGCTTGTGAAGTTTTCTTCCTGTTGATGCAATTCTCACTGAGAAATGCAAACCAGGGCACTGGGAAGGTGGCTCAGTGGTATAGCGCTTGCTTTGCATGCATAAGGTGCTGGGTTCGATTCCTCAGCACCACATAAGCAAAAAGAAAAAAGCCTGAAGTGGTGCTATGGCTCAAGTGGTAGAGTGCTAGCCTTGAGCTGAAGAACTGAAGGACAGCGCCCAGGCCCAGAGTTCAGGGTCCATGACTGGACCCAAAAAAATAAAAGAAATGCAAACCAAGGTCATGATCTGGAAGTGAGGAACTGAAAACTTTGGGAGGTAATTTTCTTTTTCTCATGTCTTAAAGAAATTTATAAGCCTATGAACTGGGTACCTGTAGCTCACATCTGTAATCTTAGCTGCTCAGAAGGCTGAGATCTGAGAATCATGGTTGAAAGCCAGCCTAGGCAGGAAAATCTGTGAGATTTTTATATCCAGTTAACCACCAAAAGCCAGAATTGAAGCTGTGGCTCAAGTGGTAGAGCACAAGCCTTGAATGAAAAAGGTAAAGGACAACACCCAGGTCCTGAGTTCAAGCTTTGGGACTAGTACATGTGCACACATGTACGAGTGCATGCACACATGCCACCACACCCACACATGGCTACTTGAATAAAAATAGAACAATTTATACAAGAAGTTGGAGATTTAAAAGATAAAAAAAGATACATAAACCTTCAGCTAAGCTGACTAAAGGAAGGAGGAAACAGGCTCAAATGAATAAAATTGTTGGTGGGAGTATAAACTTGTTCAACCACTTTGGAAAGTAATATGCAGGTTCCTCAAAAGACTCCACATAGAGCTCCCCTATAACCCAGCAATTCTACTTTTGGGCATTTACACAAATGCTCACAAACAAGACCACACTAAATCTACCAGCACGACTATGTTTATTGCAGCTTTATTTACCATAGGTAAGATATGGAACCCACCCAATGCCCCTCAGTAGATGAATGGATCCAGAAAATGTGGTATGTTTACACAATGGAATTCTATGCCTCCATAAGAAAGAATGACATTGCCTCATTTGTTAGGAAATGTTAGAAAGACTTGGAAAAAATTATATTAAGTGAAGTAAGCCAGACCAAAAGAAACATAGGTCTCATGGTTTCCTTTATTTTCAATTCCTAGTGTATGTCTGAGTCAAACAGAAAAGATCAGATAGGTTGCTGTTAGGGAAATAAAATCTAAGATAGGTATTCAAATGTATTTTTTTCTTTCATGCGATTGTTTCTAACACATTTGTAAGATTATTTCTTTGTTGCTTTGTATGTCCCTTTCCCACGATATAACATCTGCTTTCACTGTATTTGATATTGTTATAATTTGTGGAGGGGAAGGGAAAAAACAATCATTTAAATAGGGATAGAGGTGGACCCATTGCAACAATGAGACGTACAAGTTGTTATGTCAAAAATGAACTTTACAACTTTGTTGGGGGGGAGGGGGGCAGTGTGGGGAGGATTGGGTGAGGGGGGTGGGGGGAGGATGGGAAGGGATAGGAAGGGGAAGCAAAGGAGGAGGCTACGATGCTTGATAAGAAATGTACTCATTGGGGCTGGGAAAGTGGCTCAGTGGTAGAGCCCTTGCCTTGCATGCCTGAGGCCCTGGATTTGATTCCTCAGCACCACATAAACAAAAAGAAAAAATCCGGAAGTGGCGCTGTGGCTCAAGTGGTAGAGCGCTAGACTAAAGCTGAAAAGCTGAGGGACAGCGCCCAGGCCCAGAGTTCAGGCCCCACGACCGGACCCAAAAAGAAAAAAGAAATGTTCTTATTATCTTGCCCATGTAATTGTAACCCCTCTGAACAGTATTTTCACAATAAAAAAAATGGGGATAACACACACATCAATGAAATAATGAGGATAATGGGCTGGGAAGGTGGCTCAGTGGTAGAGCGTCTTGCCTTGCATACCTGAGACCCTGGGTTTGATTCCTTAGCACCACATAAGCAAAAGGAAAAAAGCGGGAAGTGGCACTGTGGCTCAAGTGGTAGGGCGCTAGCCTTGAGCTGAAGAGCTGAGGGACAGGGCCCAGGCCTAGAGTTCAGGCCTCATGACTGGACCGAAAAAAAAAAAACAAAAATAATAAAGAAAAGAAATAATGAGGATAATGAGGGAATATTTGAAAGCTTATATTCAAGTAAACTGGACAATCCCAAAGAAAGAGATACATTTCTAGAGTTACTTGAACTACCAAAATTCAATCAAGAAAATATAAATCACTTAAATAGATCTATAAGGAATGAGAATAAAGCAGTAATAAAATTCTCCTGACCACAAAACGTCCAGGATCATATAATTCAGCGCTGAATTTGACCAGACCTTTAAAGAAAAACAAGCATAAATATTCAAAATTTTCCATGAGTAGAGGGGAAAAAATACTTTCAAACTTGCCACGCCTACTCCGGTGGCATGGAACACCTGCTTTCAGACCTGAGAATGGGGCTTCACAGAAGCCTACCTCTGAGAATGGGACTTCACCGAAGTCTACCTCAGAGAATGGGGCTTCAAAGAGGCCTACCTCCTGGAAAGGCTGGCAAACCCCTGGGAAAGATGTCTTTCTCTTCCTGTTTTTCTTTTCTTCGCTGTATAGGAGTGCCTATTAATCTTTTACTGTTCTTGGTGCTTGTTCTACTTACTCATGCTCAACGTTCCCTTATTCAAGGCTCTTTCTTGGAAGTGTTGATGACTCCAACATCTGATGAGTGTCCTGAGAATATGACTAACTCACCAGAGTTAAGTGCTACCCTAAAAGCCCCTCTTATGGAGGCTATTAGACAAGTCATAAGTAAATATAAAAGTATTGGGGGTTTCATGACGTCACTTCAGCAGAAGGAATTGTTTGTAAGAAATTTACAAGAAGCTGTAGTCATGGCTAAAGCAAAAAGAGTGTATGGCTATTGGAGACTTCCTTTTAATCCTAAAGCATATACAATAGACTCATATAGATATCCTGTAGATAAAAAAGTTGCAGAGGGATATTTATACCAAAAGCTAAAAAAGATTCCTAAAAGATTGATAGATGAAAAGTGGCAATGGCTTATCAGAGGAAAATGGTGGGATCCTCCATTATCTAGAGGACCCCAAAGACTTCCCCCAGATCCATAGCCTTTTACAGGTGTGTAAGGATGGCAACAGATAAGGATTGCAACCGTTGGGTAAACTACTTAGGAGAAAGAAATTCCTATTACTCTCTTTCATTTACTGAGAGACTTGCTAGATCTAGGCCTCCCTGGTGCTTACTATCAAAGAAGGAATAAGAAAGATCTTATGAGACAGTTAAGGCCACTATGGAAAAGA
The DNA here is from genome assembly GCF_019054845.1 of Dipodomys spectabilis. Classification (NCBI taxonomy): domain Eukaryota; kingdom Metazoa; phylum Chordata; class Mammalia; order Rodentia; family Heteromyidae; genus Dipodomys; species Dipodomys spectabilis. Next base: position 2,662,624 of record NW_024871105.1, read on the forward strand.
GTAAACGATTATGTAAAAGGGTTACAGAAAAGACACTAAGAGCTTAAATTTGATATATGGCCAGATTTAACTAAGTATACTGAATATCATGATTTTGGCCACAAATTGGGGACACTCTATAGAATGACAAAGAAGCACAATTGCTTTGAAACACATAAAGTACAAAACTAAACAAAAGTAACAATAAAGTACTAGAGTTCATGCCTTTCTGTTCAGCACCTTGCCCATATGCTCTGGTTAATGGTTAATAGGTGATAAACATCGAAACCAATTGTATTTCTTAAAAATAGAGGTAAAGCCGAAAACAAGTGCCTATCGTCATAGCTCGCCATCCAAAAAACAAGATCAGGCGACCAGCTGGTGACCACCCAAGAAAGAAGCCTTGCAGCAAGATTGCGTAACCTTTTGCCCTTTCTCATGGAGACTTTTGCTATAAAAGCTTGTTATCCTCTGCAATAAATCGCACTCAGCATTCACTCCTCTTGTGTGTGAGTTGTGTTTGCCATCCCCCCACTTGTTCCAGTTACCTCCACTAGGTGTCCTCTGTCGTACCGACAGAGCCGGTCCGTGGCACAAACTCATCATATGAAGCCAGTATTCCACTTATTCTAAAACTAGACAGTATACAACAAAAAGAGATTTATAGACCAATCTCTATGATGAACATAGATGTAGAAATTCCCAAAATAATTGTTGCATACCAAATGCAATACATCAAAAAGATTATATCCTATGACCAAATTGCTATATTCTAGGTACTCAACGTTAGTGGATCAACATACTTACATCAATAAATGCAATATCACATATGAACAGACTCAAGGAATCCTATTATCATTTTAATTCAGGCAGAAATATCCTTTGACAAAAATTCAACATCTTTTCATGACAAAAGCTCAGGAGAAACTATGAGTTAAGGCAATGTTACTCAATATAATAAATGCTATATTTGACAAGCCTATATTGTCAACGTCATAGTAAGTGAAGGCAGAACTAAAATAATTTTTTCTAAAGTTAAGAACAATACAAGACATTCAGTCTACTCCCTTTATTTCTATTCACAATAGCACTGGAATCCTAGCCAGAGCAACAATGCACAAGAAGGAAACAAAAGGGATTCAAATAGGGAAGGAAGAAATAAAGTATTTTTATTTTCAGATGATACGATTCTATACTTAAAGCAACTTAAAGTTCCAGAATATAAAGTCAACATTAAAAAACCAATAGCTATTCTGTACATCAACAGAAAAATAGGAGAATAATTCCATTTTCCAATAGTTTCAATTTTTTCTATGAATAAATTTAACCAAGGTGAAAGATTTCTATACTGAAAAGCATGAAACATTGAAGAAGAAATATTAAAAAGACACTAGATGATAGAAAGACCTCCCTTGTTCCCGAATATACAGAATTAATATAAAGAAAATGGCTATATTAAGGAAAGCAATGTTTGCAGATAATGAAATTCCTACCAAAATCTCAATATCATTACTCACAGAAACAGAAAAATATCAATACTACAAATATAGCAAATATCCAATGCAATCTTGAACAAAACTAAAAGTTGAGGGTATCATGATACCTCACTTCAAATTATATTACAAAGCCATAGGAACAAAAATAGCAAGCAACTGGCCCCAAAATAGACATAAAGATTACTGAATAGAATGCCCAGAAATGCTGCTACCACAATCTGATTTCTGACAAAGGATCTCAAAGCATGTATCAGAGAAAAAATAGACTTTGCAAGAAATGGTGCTGGAAAAACTAGCTTTCTTCATGAAGAAGACTGAAACCAGATCTCTTTCCCTCTCTCTCTCCCCCTCTCTCTCTCTTTCTCTCTCTCTCCTAACATCAATTAAAAGTGAATCAAGAATTTTAATGTAAGACCTGAAACTTTGAAACTACTAGTCGTAGTCAAAACACTGGCATGCATTGGCATAGGTAGTGACTTCCTGATTAGAAATTCAATAGCTCAACATATAAGGGCAAGTATTGACAAATAGAATTATATTAAACTAAAAAGCTTTTACACAACAATGTCTCTAGAGGCTAAAGGGACAACCTACTGTATGGGAGAAAATCTAAAGCAATTATTCATCTGACGAAGAATATACATAATACAGAATATACAGTATATACATAAAACTCAAAACACTGAACTCTTCAAGAATAAAAATGGGCAAAAGTGCTGAACAGATCATTCTTGGGGTAAGAAGAACAAAAGGCCAATAAATACATAAAGAAATGCATAACATCCCTGGCCATAAAGAAATGCAAATCAAAATGACAGAGATTTCATCCCACTCCAGCCAATATGGCTAGAGCAGAAACAACATCACATAACACATGAGGATGCCAAGAGAAAGGAGTCCTGTTAGTGGGAATGCAAATTAGTGCAATTATTATGTAAATAAGCCTAAACTGATTTCCTAAAAAAAAAAATAGTACTGTATGCTGCAACCATGTCATGATTGGGTATTTTATTTATTGAATATTTTTAGTGGGAGTAGGTATTGAATTTAGATCCTTGAACTTGCTAGGCTGGTGCTCTACCACTGGAGCCACACCTCCAGCTCTGCTTTATGCTGGTCATTTTCAAGATGGAGTCTAGCAAACTTTCTTAGGCAGGTTGTCTTTGAACTATGATCCTCCATATCTTAGCCTCCTGAGTAGGATTACATGTATAAGTTATCATCATTTGGCTCACATTTAGGCATTTATCTGAAGGAATGAAAGTCATAAAACAATAAATGTACTTATATATCCATGTTCATTACAGCACTTTTCTTAATAGCCAAACCCGAGAAAAACCCAGATGCCCTATAACTGATGAGTGACTCCAAATATGTGCTCTATATACACAATGGGCAAGGAAAAGAACCACATGGTCATCACAATAGATGGGGAAAAACATTTGACAAGCTCCAACACCGCTTTATGATGAAAGCTCTGGAGAGTCCAGGAATATATGGGACATTCTTCAATATAATATAGGCATATATAATATAGACAGACCTACAGCCAGCATTTATTTAATGGTGAAAAGTTAAAACCATTCCCTCTAAAATCAAGAATGAGAGAAGGATGTTCACTCTCTCCACTCCTCTGCAATATAGTACTGGAATTTCTAGTCAGAGCAATAAGGCAGGAGACAAACATAAAAGGGATCCAAATAGGGAAAGAAGAAATAAAACTCTCCCATTTTCCAGATGACATGATCCTGTATTTAAAGAGCCCCATGGATTCCTTTCCTAAGTTACTTTGGCTGATTTGAAACTTGGTAAATTAGCAGGGTATAAAATTAACCCCAAGCTGGGCACTGGTGGCTTATGCCTGGCATCCTAACCACTCAGAAGGCTGAGATCTGAGGATCGTGGTTCAAAGCCAGCATAGGCAGGAAAGTCCATGTGGCTTATCTCCAATTAAGCACCAGAAAACCCGAAGTGTCATTGTTGCTCAAAAGTTAGAGCACTTACCTTGAGCTGAAGAGTGCTGGGACAGAGCCCAAGCCCAGAGTTCAGGCCACATGACCACCAAAGGAACAAAGAAAGAAAGAAAGAAAGAGAGAGAGAGAGAGAGAGAGAGAGAGAGAGAGAGAGAGAGAGAGAGAGAGAGAGAAAGAAAGAAAGAAAGAAAGAAAGAGAGAGAGAGAAAGAAAGAAAGAGAGAAAGAAAGAAAGAGAGAAAGAAGGAAAGAGAGAAAGAAGGAAAGAGAAAGAAGAGAGAAAGAAAGAAAGAAAGAAAGGAAGAAAGAAAGAAAGGAAGAGAGAGAGAGAAAGAAAGAAAGAGAGAGAGAGAAAGGAAGGAAGGAAGAAAGAAACCCACAAAAATCAGTAGCTTTTCTGTATGCCAATAAGGAGAAGAGTGAATCTAAAATCAGGAAAGAAAGTCCTTTTGTAATAGCCTCAAAAAATACTTTGGAATTACCAAAGAGAAGAAGGACCTCTGTGATTAAAACGCTAGAAACAGGTTTAAGGAAGTAGAAAAACCTCCCATGCTCCTGGATTGGAAGGTTTAACATCATGAAAATAGCAATATTGCCCAAAGCTACCTACAAATTCAATTCAATACCCATCAATATCCAACAAAATTCTTCAGTGATATAGAACAAACAATCCAAAAACTAATCTAGAATAATGGAAGACCTTGAATAGCACAACCAATCCTTAGTAGGAAGATCAGTGCTGGAGGAATATCAGTACCAGGAGGAATATCAGTACCAAGCTTTAATCTCAATTAAAAAGCTATAGAAATTAAAACAAACAAACCAAAACAACTTAGTACAGGCACAAAATAGGACAGAGGAACAATGGAATAAAATAGAAGAACCAGAAATGAATTTACAGACCCATAGCCACCTAGTATTTGGTAAGGGAGCCAAAGGATGGCAAAAAGGACAGCCTCTTCAAAATTGATGCTGGCAGAACTGGCTACCCAGTATTTGTGCAGAAAACTGAATTTAGATCCTTATATATCAACCTGCACCAGAATCAACTCCAAATGGATGAAAGACTTCAATGTAAGATCAGATACCATGATAATATTACAGGAAGATATAGGGGACATGTTAGGGGGGTGGTACAGTTCAAAACTTACTAAGTAATGATCCAGAATCAGAACAAATCAAAGGCTAGGTAAATGGGATTGCATACAACTAAAGAGTTTCTGCCTGGCAAAAGACATGCTTTAACAATTGCTGGTGGGGATGTGGCCAAAAGGGAACATTATTACACTGTGGTTAGGAATGCAAACTGGTTTAACTACTCTGGAAAGCAATATGGAGGTTCTTCAATAGACTAAACATATAACTTCCCTATGACCCAGCAATTTCACTCCTGGGTGTGTATCTAACTGTCTAAAATCAGGCTATACAAAATGCCACCAGCATGACCATGTTCATTGCATCATTTATTACCATACACAAGACATGGAATCAGTTCAGATGTCTCTCAATGGATGAATGGATCAAGAAAATGTGGCCAGGCACTGGTGGCTCATGCCTGTAATCCTAGCTACTCAGGAGGCTGAGATCTGAGGATCGTGGTTCAAAGCCAGCCTGGGCAGGCAAGTCCAATAAACCACTAGAAAAAAATGGAAGTGGTGTTGTGGCTCAAGCCGTAGTGCATTTGCCTTGAGCTGAAGAGCACAAGGACAGGGCCCAAGCCCAGAGGTCAAGCCCCACGATGACAAAAAAAAAAGAAAAGAAAAAGAAAATATTGTATGTAACAATGCTCAACAAGAAATATACTCATTGCCTTACTCATGTAACTGTAACCACTCTGTATAGCATCTTTAGAATAGAACAAAACTGTTTTTAAAAAAGAAAGAAAATGTGGTATGTATACACAATGTAATTCTATGCTTCCATTGGAGAGCATGACATTGCCTCGTTTATAAGGAAATGAAAGACTTGGAAAAAAAATTTACTAAGTGAAGTAAGACAGACCCAAAGAAATACAGGCTGCATAATTTCCCTCATTTGTAATAATTAAAATGTGTCTATAAATCTACAAAAAAATTCCAATGGATAGTAAAAGACAAATAACTACACTTGGACATGATGAATTAAACAGAAGTCTAAACATTCATACAGTGAGACCAAAGGAGGATATCCTTAAGAGAGGGCTCAATAGTTATGTACATATGAGCATATAAAATGATATTTATAGAAATGAACTCCAAAAAATGGAAGTAAAAAGTTTTTATTGTACTGTTTCAGTATTTTTTTAAAAAATCTTTCTTCTCTTCTTTTCTTTCTTTTTCTTTTAATTATTTTTATTTATTTTTTACTGTGAATATACTGTACAGAGGGGTTACAATTACATGGGCAAGATAATGAGTACATTTATTATCAAGCATTGTAGCCTCCTCCTTTGTTTCCCCTTCCCATCCCTTCCCAACCTCCTCCTGCTCCCCCACCCCAGCCTTCCAGGCCTCCCCCCACCAAAGCTGTAAAGTTCGTTTTTGACATAACGACTTGTACACCTCATTGTTGCAATGGGCCCACCTGTATCCTTATTTAAACGACTTGTTTTTCCCCTTACTCTCCACAAATTAAACCGACATCAAATACAGTGAAAGCAGGGTTTATAATGTGGGGGAGGGACATACAAAGCAACAAAGAAATAATCTTACAAATGTGTTAGAAACAATCGCATGAAAGAAAAAAAATATTTGAATACATATCTTAGGGTTCATTTTCCTAATATCACCTTATCTGACCTTTTTTGCTTGACTCAGACATATACTAGAGACTGCAAATGAGGGAAACGTTGGGGACTATGTTTCTTTGGGCTTGGCTTACATCACTTAATATAACTTTTTCCGAATCTTCCCATTTCCTAACAAATGGGGCAATGTCTTTCTTTCTGATGGAGGCATAGAATTCCATTGTGTATACGTACCACATTTTCTTGATCCATTCATCAACTGAGGGGCATTGGGTTGGTTCCAGATCTTAGCTATGGTAAGTAATGCTGCAATAAACATAGTTGTGCTGGTAGCTTTAGTGTGGTCTTGTTTGTAAACATTTGGGTAAATGCCCAAAGTGGGATTGCTGGGTCATAGGGGAGCTCTATGTGGAGACATTTAAGGAACCTCCATACTACTTCCCAAAGTGGTTAAACAAGTTTACACTCCCACCAACAATGCAGTAAGATTCCCTTCTGTCCAAATCCCCTCCAGCATCTGTTGTTAGAGTTCTTGGTTACAGCCATTCTAACTGGTGTGAGGAGGTATCTCAATGTTGTTTTGATTTGCATTTCTTTTATGGCTAGAGAGGTTGAGCATTATTCACGTGTGTATTGGAAATCCTTCTTTCTTCTTCAGAGGAGTTTCTCTTTAAATCTTTAGCCCCCTTATTAATTGGGCAGTTTTTTCTTTGAGGATTTGTTGTAGGGGGATTTAATTTTTTGAGTTCCAGGTATATTTTAGATATGAGACCATTGTCCGTTGTATGGCAGTGATGATCTTGTCTCAATCTGAGGGCTTTCTATAGATCTTGCTTGCTATGTCTTTTGCCATGCAGAAGCTCTGCAACTTCATGCAATCCCATTTGTCCAACCTTTCTTTGATTTGTTGTGTTTCTGGGTCTCTATTAAGAAAATTTCGGCCTGCACCAAGGAGACCTACGGTTTCTCCTATTCCATCCTGTAATGTTTTCAGAGTGTCTACTTTGACTCCGAGGTCTTTGATCCATTTGGAGTTGATTCTGGTGCAGGGTGATATATAAGGATCAAGCATTAGTTTTCTACAAGTGGTTAACCAATTTTGCCAGCACCATTTACTGAAGAGGCTGTCTTTCTTCCATTCTACTGTTTTAGCTCCCTTATCGAAGATTAGATGGCTATAGGTCTGAAGATTCATTTCTGGGTTTTCAATTCTATTCCATTGGTCCTGAGGTCTGTTCTTCTGCCAGTACCAAGCTGTTTGATTACTATGGCTTTATACTACAGTTTGAAATTTGGTATTGATATTTCTCCAGCAGTGTTCTTTCCGTTGAGGAGCCTTTTAGTTATTCGGGGTCTTTTATTATTCCATATGAATATTTGAATTGCCTCTTCTATTTCCTTGAAGAATGAGGTTGGAATTTTGCTAGGAATCACATTGAATTTGTAGATAGCCTTGGGAATTATTGCCATTTTGACGATGTTGATCTTTCCAATCCAGGAGCATGGGAGTTTTTGCCATTTTCTACGTTCTGCTTTGATATCCTTTTTTCACGTTTTTATAATTTTCATCATAGAATCCTTCACTTCTTTCGTTAAGCTTATTTCTAGGTATTTTATTTTTGTGGGGTTATTACAAATGGAGTTGCTTTCCTAATTACAGCCACACTTTTCTCATTGTTGGCATACAGAAAAGTCATTGATTTTGGGGGTTTAATTTTATACGCTGCTACTTTCCCAAAGTTTTCAATCAGCTTGAGTGATTTGGGAGTGGAGTCTATGGGTTGCTTTAAATACAAGATTCTGTCATCTGCAAAGAGAGAGAGTTTTACTTCTTTTCTTATTTGGATCCTCTTTATGTTTGAATCTTGTCTTATTTCTGTAGCTAGGCATTGTAATAATAGATTGAAGAGAAGTGGAAAGAGTGGATATCCTTGTCTTCTTCCTGAGTTAAGACGAAATGACTTTAGTTTTTCACCATTAATATTATGCTGGCTGTAGGTTTGTCATATACAGCTTTTATTGTATTGAGGAATGTTGCATGGATTCCTAATTTTTCAAAAACCTTCATCATAAAGGGGCGATTGATCTTGTCAAATGCTTTTTCAACATCTATTGAGATAACCATGTCGGTCTTATCTTTGCTCCTCTTGATGTGATTAATTACATGAATTGATTTGCATATATTGAAGAAGCTTTGCATCCCTGAAATGAATCCTGTTTTATAATGGTGTATGATGTTTTTATGAATTGTTGATGTACCTGTTGACCTAGATTGTATCTGCAGACTATTGACTGTGCAAATACAGACTTTGATTGATGCTTGCCTTAAGATAGTGTTCTAGCACAAAACTGGTGTTATTTTCATCCCAAATGGGCAGAGTAAGGCGGAAAAAAACACAAGGAAAATGGCAAGTCCCGGTCTCTCACTCCCACTCATGATAATCAGGGACAGAATAGATAATAAATAATCCAGAATAGAGTTCCCAAATAGCTCTATAAACACTGCTGGCCAACATGATAGATGAAAAGATTGAAAACCTACAAAGGACTCTGTATGAGCGTGATAGTGAGAGAGAGGAGGCAAACCAAAGGTTTATACAGGAATAGCATGAGTGTGAGGAAGATACTCAAAAACTAATACACGACTTGCATGAGCAGCTTGAGAATTCTCAAAGAGAAAGGCAGGAATGGCGTAGGAAGGCTAAGAACACTCAAAGAGAACTACAGGAATGGCGTGAACGTGAGGAAGCTAAGCAAAGAGTAATACAGGAATTGGGAGAGCAGGATGAGAATAGACAAAGATCACTAAAAGCATGCATGGAATCCATTAACAAAGAGCTGAAGGAAGTCGGGTAAAGGAGAATGCTGAATAGAACCCAACAGAAGGAATGGAAGTCCAAGGAAACCATAACCAATCAACTAAGTGATTTGAGAATAAACACTGAACACCAAATTAAGGAAGTAAAGAAGTTCATACAAGATCTAAAACAAAGCTTCAACAAAGAATTTGAAGCCATCAAAGCTGACCAATTAGAAGGAAAAGAAATAAAAAACAAAGTAGAAAGTCTTGACAGCAGGTTAGACCATGCAGAAAATCTAATCTCGGGGATTGAAGACAGCCTAGATATTATAGAGAAAGAACATACAACCATCCAAGACAATTCCAAGAAATATGATAGATCTATCCAACACTTGGAAAACACAAGCAAAAGGAATAATCTGAGGATAATGTGTGTAGAGGAGCACCTAGAAATAGAAGTTAATGGTCCAGGAAATTTGTTAACAGGATCCTAGCAAAGAACTTCCCATACATGCAAAAAGATAGGCCTATTCAGATACAAGAAACTTTTAGAACCCCAAATAGACAAGATGAGAAAAGGACATCCCACCGCAACATTATAATCCACACAGGATCAACTCAGACCAAGGAAAAGATCCTTAAAGCTGTCAAGGAGAAAAGATTAATCACCTATAAAGGAAAACCAATTAGAATCACCTCAGATTTCTCAGCAGAGACAATCAAAGCAAGAAGAGACTGGAATGATGTATGCCATGCCCTAAAAACAAACAACTATCAACCAAGAATACTGTACCCAGCTAAACTCTCCTTCATAACTGAAGGCCAAATAAAAACCTTCCATAGCAAAGAAAAATTGAAACAATACATCTCCACCAAACCAGTCCTACAAAAGATTCTTAAGGATGTCCTACACATAGAAAACCAACAAGACCACAATAAAGGCCAAGAAACTGCACCCAAACTGAGAATCCAAGAACCATAAGAAGAACCCAGGTTTCGCAACCCCAGAGAAAGTGGATAACATGGCAGGAACTCCCAAATACCTCTCAGTCCTTTCTATCAATATTAACGGACTTAACTTTCCAATTAAGCGACATAGACTGTCTAGTTGGATTAAAAAACAAGATCTTTCTATCTGCTGCCTTCAGGAGTCACATCTTGCCCATAAAAACAAACACATTTTCAATGTGTTTGGTAGAACAAAATCTACCAAGCAAACGGCCCCCATGAACAGACGGGAATTGCAATCCTAATACCAGATAAAATAGACTTCAAATTAAATTTGTGAGAAGAGATAAAGAAGGTCTCTACAGATTAATTAATGGATCTCTCCATCAGGAAGATATTACAATTCTAAGTATCTATTCGCCGAACTACGGAGCACACAAATTTATCCAAGAAACACTACTTTCCCTCAAATCCCACATAGATCCAAAGACATTAATTGTTGGGGATTTTAACACACCACTCTCCCCACTAGATACATCAACTCGGCAAAAACTCAAAAGAGAACCTGCAGATCTAAACAACTGCATAGATAACTAGATTTAACAGACATCTACCGAATATTTCACCCAGCAGCATCAGAATACACGTTTTTCTCAGCAGCACATGGAACATTTTCTAAAGTAGACCACATTTTAGGCCACAAAGGAAGTTATACTATGCATTCTCTCAGACCATAAGGGAATAAAATTAGAACTCAACACCAAAAGCCACCAAATGAAGTCAGGTAACACATGGAGGCTGAACAACACACTGCTGAATCACGAGTGGTTCATGGAAGAGATTAGAAAGGAAATTCAAATGTTCATGCTATTTAACAAAAATGAGCACACAAATTACTAGCTCCTCTGGGACACAGTAAAGGCAGTACTCAAATTCAAGTTTATAGCTCTGAGTTCCTACATCAACAAATTGGAGAGATCTGAAACCAACAATTTAATGACACATCTGAACCTCCTTGAAAAAGAGCAGCAAGATAAACCCCAATCCAGTAGACAGAAAGAAATAATTAAAATTAAATCTGAATTAAATGAATTAGAATCCAAAAAAAGTATAGAAAGGATCAACAAAACAAAGAGTTGGTTCTTCAAAAAAATTAACAAAATTGACAGATCCTTAGCAAATTTTATCAGAAAAAGAAGAGAACACACCTAAATAAATAAACTCAGAGATGAGAATGGAAACACCACCACAGAAACAACCAAGATTCAGAACATTATAAGGGAATACTTCTCAAAACTTTATGCTAATAAGTTTCAGAATTTGGCAAAAATGGACCTTTTCCTAACAAATATTGACATGCCAAAACTAAACCAAGATGAGTTAAGCCATCTCAACAAGCCCACATCAAGCACTGGAATAGAAACAGCAATAAGAGGCCTCCCATGTAAGAAAAGTCCAGGACCAGATGGTTTTATAGCAGAATTCTTCAAACCCTTCAAAGCAGAGCTCACACCAATACTCCGCCAACTCTTCAATGAAATTGAAAGAGAAAGCTCACTACCGAACACATTCTGTCAAGCCATCATAACCCTCATCCCAAAACCAGGTGGGGACTCATCAAAGAAAGAGGACTATAGACACATTTCTTTGATGAATATTGATGCCAGTCTTCTTTCTTTTATTCCCTTCCGTTGTGGTATAAGATTTCTGCAACCTTCATCTTGTATATAAGCTCATCTGATTTGGGGAGGGGGAACACAGAAATAGTGGGACAATAGGAAAACCAATCGGCAGTTCGATATGAACTATACAACTTTTGGGGGGAGAGAAGTCAGAAGGTGGAAAACTGGGAGAGAATGACGGATGGGGTGACCCTGTTCGAAAGAAAATGTACTCATTACCTGAATCATGCTACCCCTGTGTACATCACCTTTACAATAGAATTTTTAAGAAAGAAAACGTATTTTATTTCTAAATAGAAGAAAGAAGAAATGGTTGGAACTGGAAACACATTAATTGAAGTAAGCCATGTTCAAAAGGACAAAGGTCAAATGTTTTCTCTCATATGTTAATGCTAGACCTAAAAAGTTAACATATACATAAACACCTAAAGAATGTTTGTAATTTAGGGGATGGTTGAGGAATGATATAAAGGAAAGGAAAAACAAATGTTAGCTGATGAACAATATAGAAATACAGTGCACCTGTGAAGAGACCAGAATGAAATTCAATGAAAGCATTTGAGTAATAGATAGTACTGGAGATAGGAGAAAATTAGAGCAAAAGAGGATAGCAATAGAGTAAATTACACACATGTAAAAGGGCATGGTGAAACCCGTTTGAATAATAACCATACACTGAAACAAGCGAATGACAATCAGGAAAAACAGGTCTTATCCAGGGTATAGGTACTAGTGGCAAGGGGAAGGGAGAAGGAAAAGGAGAGTAAATAAGATCAAACTACTCTATGCTCAGGTATGAAAAATGGTTAATGAAGTTTGTTGTGATTGGCTTGGCAAAGGTGGAAGGGAAAAGAGGGAGAGTGAGGAGGGACTGAGTCTAATGGAAGTGCATGGTATAAGTATGGACATGTCAAATTGTTCCTCTACAACTAATTGATGCTAATAAAAATATACAAAAGGAATTGTTATGCACTAAAATGTGATTATTAATTTAAGTTAAAAAAATGATTATATTTGTTGGAAGTGTGCTATTCCATGTAAATAAAGAGATGGCATTAAGACTACTTTCAGCGATCATTTTTATAGTTTGTTACTAGAGAAACTCTGCTGATTGTGTAGAATACCACTATACTATAATGGGAAAAAAATCAGAATCACTACAGATCTCTCCACACTGAATGCCACAAAGGCCTGGGAAAGTATGATCTGAGCTTTGAGAACCAATAACTGCCAGCACAGACTGATTTAACCAGGAAAGCTAGCAATCACATCCAATGGAGAAACTAAAATTTTACTAACAAAGAAAAAAATAAATGGATTCATAAACAATAAGCTATCATTACAAAGAATATTAATATGGGGAACACAACCTGAAGAAAGCAATCATGAACAGAAATTCACATCAGCAGATATCACTAGAAGTCTGATTTAATAAGCTCAGGAAGAAAGGAAAGAAGAAAAAGTTAGGAAAGCAGGAAATTGACCGGAAACACAATGCATCTCTCTATAATAATCATAAATATTAATGGGCTCAATTCATCAATAAAAAGAAAAAGAACTGAAGATTGGATCAGAAAACAAGACCTATACACCTGTTGCCTTCAGGAGACCCACCTCACAGACAAACATAAAAACAAACTCCGAGTGAAGGGTTGGAGTAAGATCTACCATGCAAATGTTCCCAGCAAGAAAGCAGGAGTAGCTATCATGATATCTGACAAAATAAATTTTTCATCAAAATCAATACAGGGAACAATCCAAGAAGAATATATTACCATTATTAGTTTATATTACCCAAATACTGGTGCACTCAAATATGTTAAGCAAATACTCTCAAACTGAAAGAATAAAATAGATCCAAATACTATATTACTGTTGTGCCCAGATTGCAGGACCCCCACCAAAAAGAACACGAGGGTCAGACTTTACAGCTGTTTTAAGTTTTAATTTAGATGGGCTGCAGCTCGGGCCTCTTCCTACACTCCAACACAACGGAGACTAGGAGGAGAGCCCTGAGATAAGGATTTGCAGGGCTTATAAAGGCTCACAACCCGATGTACCACCACGTGTTGCCCTACTAGCTGAAACAAGCAACAAATGGTCACTGCCTCATAACCATTCATTCCTCGCCCCGCCCCGCCCCGCTTGACTTATGGTCCTGAGACACAATCTTGTGGCTCCGGCCCAAAATTAACTCCAACAGTTCTCGATCTTGAATGAGTTCTTATATTTCTAGTCCCTCTCTGACAATAGCCATAAACAACAATACCAATAACAATCAGTCCATTTTTCTTTTCTTGAAGCATATGCAAAATGGTTGGTTAGGATGCTTGGAGACTTCCCATGTTTCCCCTGGTCATCCATGGCAAAGAGTTCAGCTGGTCTGGAATGGGAGCAGTGGATCCAAGCAGCAATGCCATCTACCTTAAGGGCAGGAGGAGTAGCCAGTAGCACCATGTAAGGTCCCTTCCACTGTGCTTCCAGAGATCTCTGGTTGTGTCTTTGAACAAGCACCCAATCCCCTGGTTTAAACGAATGGGGGGTAGGAATAGAGGCAGAATCATATAATGCTCTAAACTGGGGCCACACACTTTTGTGGACAAGCTGTAGATAGTCAAGTTTACATAGAAATTGAGTATCACTCAAATCAGCAAGCAATTCAGTCTGAAGGCTAGGGATAATGGGTGGAGGGTGTCCATACATTATTTCAAAAGGAGTAAAGCCAAGCTGATAGGGTGAATTTCTTACTCTAAACAGGGCAAAAGGAAGGAGCGATACCCATTCTACACCAGTCTCCAAAGCCAGTTTAGTTAAGGTCTCTTTTAGAGTCTGATTCATTCTTTCTACCTGCCCTGAACTCTGGGGTCTATAAGCACAGTGCAATTTCCAATCCATCTCCAGTGCTGCGGCTATTCCCTGACTTACTTTTGAGATGAAGGCCAGTCCATTATCCTACCCGATGGTGGATGGAAAGCCATACCTGGATAGGATTTCTTCCAGGATCTTCTTAGCCATGACGTTCACGGTCTCATGCTTTGTTGGGTAAGCTTCAACCCAACAAAAACTAGCAAATATTTATATCCAAATTTTCCAGTTTTATTTTCTGTACTGTCTACTTCCCAATACACACCTGGCCTATCTCCATGGAGGCAAGCTTCTTTTGTAACCGGTTGAGTGGGGGCATTGGTGAGCTGACAGGATTTACAGTTTTTAACAATGTCCTCAATGAGTTGATTTCCTTGCCTAATTTTTACTTCTGAGTGTCAGAGCAAGTCCTGCATTCTTCGGGTTTCCATGTGAGAGGTCCAATGGATTTTCTTAAGTATCCCCTTTCCTAACCTTTGTGGCAAGATAAGTTTCCCCTCACCAGTTTTTCACCAGCCCGGGTTTTATAAGCCATGGGAATTTTCTTTATCCATTCCAGTCTTCTTGGGAGTACTGAGGGTCATGAGGCAAAGCTCATGGCCCTGGATCTACTAGAGTCAGTACTTCCGCTCTGGGCTGGAGGGCCACCTCCTTAGCTGCCTGATCGGCCAAGTTATGTCCTTTGGTTATAGAATCAGTTCCCTTTTGCCAGGTGCTGGTTGCTCACGCCTGTAATCCTAGCTACTCAGGAGGCTGAGATCTGAGGATCGCGGTTCAAAGCCAGCCCGGGCAGGAGAGACTGTGAGAATCCTATCTCCAATAAACCACCAGAAAACCGGAAGTGGCGCTGTAGCTCAAATGTTAGAGCACTCGCATTGAGGTGAAGAGCTGAAGGACAGTGCCCAGGCCCAGAGTTCAAGCCCCAGGACCGACCAAAAAAAAAAATCAGTTCCCTTTTGATGGCTCGGCAGTGCATAATGGCAATATTTGCTGGTTCCCATAAGGCCGGGATGAGGCTTAAAATTTCTTGTTTGTTTTTAATAGCCTTTCCCTCAGCTGTCAGTAGTCCCCTCTCTTGGTAAATGGCTCCATGGACATGCATGGTGGCAAAAACATACCGACTGTCTGTGTAAATGTTTAGTCTCTTCCCTTTTCCCATCTGTAGGGATTTTGTTAGCGCCACTAGTTCTGCTCTTTATGCAGACATTCCCTTAGGGAGTGCTTCTGCCCACACTATCTCAGCGTCTGTGGTGACTGCTGCGCCCGCGTACCTTTTTCCATCTTGAATGAAACTGCTGCCGTCTGTGAACCAGGTATGTTCGGTATGCCATAGTGGCAAGTCCAACAAGTCTGGCCTCTTTTCTTTGGCCAAGTCTCTCTTTTCACGCTCAATTTCATGTTCTCTGTCCTTCCTTTCCTGTCTTTGCTCCTCTGTCTCTCTCATATTGTAAACCTTTTCCGCCATGGCTACTAGATCCCTAATAAACTTTTCACCAAGTCTGTCTAGAGCCTGCAACTTTCGCTTTATGTCTGGTGCAGCTTGATTTATATAGGCAAACATAATCATCTGAGTCGACTCCTGGGTCTCAAGGTTTTGACTAAAAACTTCCATGAGCCTCTCAAGATATGCTGCCAGACGTTCACTTCCTCCCTAACATCATAAACTTTGGCCATGTTAGTAGGTCAGTGAGCTGCCAACTTGAGACCTGCCAACAGAGCCTGGCGATAGAGGAGGAGTCACTTCCTAACTTCAACAGTATTGTAGTCCCATGTTGGTCAGATCTCAGGAAAATAGGCAGCAATCAGGGCAGGATCTGTGATGGGCGCTCCTGTGGGCCCAGGGATATGTTTCCAGGATGCCACTCGGATACGGTCTCTCTCTTCACTGGTAAAAAGTACCTGCAAAAGCTGACTACAATCATCCCAAGTGGGCTGATGAGTAAAGAGAATAGTTTCAAGTAAACGAATTAAATTCTGGGGTTTCTCAGAAAAGGGGGCATTTTGGGCAAACCAAAATGGTAGAAAATGGCCATTTTTGGAATTGCTGTCGACCATCCACATCCACAGGATCTACAGTGCATAAGAGAAAAACAGCTGCATTAGATGGCGTCGTGGAGTAACTGGCCCCTCAGAAATTTTAAGGGCAGGTGCCGAGTGTTCGGCTGCTGGTTCTATAGCTGCCTCCTCCTCTTAAATATTCTCAGGCTCCACAGAAGGAACCTGGGAAGAGGAGTATGGGGGAGGAACATTTCTTCTTCCAAATCATCTCCCTGAAAAAGCGGGGGGTACAATTTCTTTTCCTCTTTCTTAGTTTCTTTTTGTAAGTCTAGGGAGCTAGAGGGAGGGTTGCCATGGTCTCCAGTTCCATCAGTAGTACAGTCCAAAAAAACAATAAATAATACAAACAAAACACATGCAGTCCTGACAATTACGAAGTGGAGATCTCCCAAATTGGTCCGCTGACTCCTGTCACGGCAGGGTTCCACAACACCCCACGCCTCACAGCAGCAGTAGCAGATCCACAGTGGGCGAATTGGGCCTTGGTTAGGAGGCCCTCTTGGTCAGTTCCGGCCCAACACCAAACAAACCCATACCCCACAATTCTCACGGTGGGGTTCCAAGAACCCCCCCCACACACACACACAAGAGGATCTGGGAATTCTCCCAGTTCCTCCAGGTTTGTTGTGCCAGCGTGTCTATTTCAACAACCCTTTACACAATATGAATCGGAGCATTTGTCCTCACAAAGGAAAATGAAAGTACAAACAGACAACAACAGGACAAGACAAATTAACAAAGACAGCGCTGTTTTACCTTTGGAGTCTGAGGTCTCAGGGGTCTTTGGGGGGATCTTGAATGAGTCCCCACTAATATGTTGTGTCCAGGTCGCAGGACCCCCACCAAGAAGACCACTGAGAGTCAGACATTACATCTGTTTTAAGGTTTTATTTAGATGGACTCCAGCTCAGGCCTCCTCCTACACTCTGACACAGCAGAGCCTTGGAGGAGAGCCCTGAGCTAAGGATTTGCAGGGCTTATAAAGTCTCAAAACCAGGTGTACCACCATGTGTTGCTCTGCTAGGTGAAACAAGCAACAAATGGTCACTGCCTCATAACCTTTCAATACTAGGTGAGTTTAGTACCCCAATCTCACCAAAAGACAGGATTACCCACCAGAGGATTGGCAGAGAAGCCACAGAGTTAAGTGAGGCCATATTTCAAGTGGAATTAATTGACATTTACTGAGTTTGCAACCCTAAAATGACACAGTGCTTATTCTTCTAATCATCTCATGGAAATTTCTCAAAAATAGACCATATCATACTTCATACAAGGAATTTAAACAAATACAAGGAGACTGACATAATCCCTTGAATCCTGTCTGACCACAATGGAACCAAGCTAGTTCTCAATAACAAAGGACACTGTAGAAATTGCTCAAATACATGGAAATTGAACAGCACACTTTTGAGCAATACCTGGGTAACAAGAAACTAAAGAAGAAATTTAAAAGTTCCTACAATTCAATGACAAGGAATACATATCACAAAGAAACCTATGGGACAGGACAAAAGCAATCCTGAGGGGTAAATTTATAGCTTTCAGTGCCCACATGAAGAAAATAGACACAGACCAAGTAAATAATCTCATGTTGTGGCAGAAACTGCTGGAAAAGCATGGGAAAATAAATGAACCTAAGGTTACTAGATGGAGCAAGATAATCAAAATAAGAGCTGAGATCAATGAGAGAGAAACTAAGAAAACCATAAATAAAATTAATAAAACAAAAGGCTGTTTTAAAAAAATAAGAAAATTGATAGAACTTTAGCAAGATAAAAAAAAAAAAGAGAAGAAACCCAAATCAATAAGATCTGGGATGCCACGGGAAAAGTTTCAACAAATACCAAAGACACCCAAACAATTATAAAGAATTATTTCCAGAAACTATACTAAGGAAAGAAAACCTAGCAGAAATGGATGAAGTTTTAGAGAAGCACAAATTGTCCAAACCAAACAATTAAATAAGCCAAGATCTTACAATGAGAAATAGGAATCAATCAGAAGTCTCCTAAGAAGGAAAAGCACAGGACCAGATGGATTCACTACAGAACTCTATAAGACCATTAAAGATGAACTAATACTCATACTCCTCAGATGCTTCCGAGAAAGAGAAACAGAGGGAGATTTCCCAAACTCATTGTATGATTCCAATATCATACTCATCCCCAAACCAGGCAAAAACCCAACAAAAAAAGAGAACTACAGACCAATCTCCTTGATAAACACAGATCTTAACCAAATTCTAGCCAAGAGAATCCAGAAACACATTAAAAAAATCATACATTACGACCAAGTAGGCTTCATTCCAGAGATGCAGAGATGGTTTAACATGCATAAATCAATAAATGCAATCCATTGCATCAACAAATCCAAGGTCAAGAACTACATGATTATCTCCATTGATGCATAAAAGGCTTTGGATAAGATACAACATTCATTCATGCTAAAAGCTATGGAGAAAATAGGAATAGAAGGAACATTCTTTAAAACAATAAAAGCCATATACAACAGAACAATAGCCAATATTATACTCATTGGGGAAAATTACAACCAATTCTCCAAAAATCAGGAACAAGGCAAGGATGCCCACTTTCACCACTCCTCTTCAATATAGTTCTGGAATCCTTAGCCAGTGCAATAAGGCAGGAAAAGGCATTAAAGGGATCTCCATAGGGAAGGAAGTAGTTAAAATTACCTCTTTCTGCAGATGACATGGTACATATACCTCCATGATCCAAAAAAATCCAACCCCAAACTCCTAGAACTTATAAGTCACTTCTACAAAGTAGCAGGATACAAAATTAACTCACAAAAATCAGTTGCCTTTCTGTACACCAACAATATACAAGCAGAAAGGGAAATCAGGGAAACAACCCCATTCACAATAACCTCAAAAAAATTTAGAAATTAACTTAACCAAAGATGTAAAAGAACTATTTAATGAAACCTATAAAACCTTAAAGAGATTATAGAGGATACTAAGACATCGAAAGACCTTCCATGTTCTTGGATAGGCAGACTTAATATAGTGAAAAATGGCCATACTGCCAAAATTGATATACAAATTCAGTGCAGATCCCATTTAAATCCCAATGACCGTTCATTACTGAAATAGAGAAAACAAATACAAAAATTCATCTGGAACAAAAAGGGACCTAGAATACCCAAAATTATTCTAGGCAAAACAGACAACACTGGAGGGATCTTGATGCCAGACTTCAAACTCTACTATAGAGCCGTAATAACAAAGACAGCTTGGTATTGGCACAAAAACAGACCCAAAGACCAATGGAATAGAATAGAAGATTCAGAAATAAAACCACACACATACATCAGCTGATATTTGACAAAGCGGCCAAAGTCACACAGTGGAAGAAGCACAGTCTCTTCAACTACTGGTGCTGGGAAAACTGGGTGGCCACCTGAAGAAAACTAAAAGTGGACCACAGCCTGTCACCATGCAGTAATGTAAACTCAAAATGGATTGAAAACCATAACATCAAACCTGAAACTGAAACTACTGCAGAACAGAGTAGGAGAGACACTTGAACTTATAATAGGCACAGTCAAGAACTTCCTGAGCAGAGGTCCAACAAATTGGAGAGAGACTCGACAAATGGGACTACCTTAAGATAACAAGCTTCTACACAGCTAAAGGCATAGCAATCACCCTAGAAAGACAGCCAACAACTGGGAAAAAATACTTACCAGCAATATATCAGACAAGGAGCTAATATCCACTATATGCAGGAACTCAAGAAAATAATTCTTCCCAAACCCAACAAACCAATTACAAATGGACTTCTCAAAAGAAGAGATAAAAATGGCAAAAAAAAAAAAAAAACCCATGAGGAAATGTTCACCTTTTCTAGTCAGAATGGCCCACAATCTAAATTCAGCCAGTGACAAATGCTGGTGGGGATGCAGAGAAAGAAGAGCCCTATTACACTGCTGGTGGGAATGTACACTTATACAACCACTCTGGAAAGCATCTGGAGGCATCTCAGAAAGCTAAATATAAACCTTCCCTATGACCCATTCATACCATTCCTAGGCATCTATCCTGAGCAACAGGAACCAGGATTCAAGGACACATGCATCTCCATGTTTATTGTACCACTGTTTACAATAGCCAGAATATGCAAACAACCCAGATGCTCCAGTACAGATGAATGGATCCAGAAATTGTGGTACCAATATACAATGGAATATTATGCAGCCATTAAGAAGGACAAAATAATGGCATTCACAGGGAAATGGATGGAACTAGAAGAAACCATGTTGAGTTAGGTAAACCAAGAGCAAAGAGACAAATGGCACATGGTCTCCCTGATAGGTGGATGTTAAATACAAAATGTAAAGAGAAAAGAAAAAGTAAATAAGACTTGAGAAACAAAGGACCTCCACTCATCTGGTCAAATCATTACTAAATGACCGCATGCTGCTGACCACATATATGGCATATATGTGCGCATTGGAGGAGGACACAGAAATAGAGGGAAAGAGGGGAAAACATATAACAATGGGACCCATCAGCTGCACTGGATATTAATCAAAACGAAATAAGCAACTCAATGGCAGTAATGGGAGGGAAGGAATGAGTGGGAAAGAGGGAACAGCTGACATTAAGCAAAAGGAAAGAAATATGCATATCACCTGATATTAAAGAAATAACTGTGTTGTCAAACCTCATAGAACTCATAAACTTTATAGACCATGATAAAGACAATTGCCCCCATGAATCTTAGAATGTGTTTGTGACTTAACTATCCCACAATACAGTGAAATTTGTGAAATTTATGCAATCACTTAATCACAATTTAAAAATTGCAAAAAAGAAATGGTATCAAAGAGAGACACACACACATACACATATTTGTGTGTGTGTTTATATGTCTGTTTATGTATGTTAATATATATACACATATATTAATATCTATATTTCTATATCTATAGATATAGATACTTATATCTATAGATATAGAGCTACAGATATAGATATATTACTCCAGTTCTATGGTTGTACTCAGGGCCTGGGCGCTGTGCTTGAGCTTCTTTGGCTCAAGGCTAGCACTCTAACACTTGAGCCACAGTGCCACTTCAGGCCTTTTCTGAACAGTGTACTATAGATAAGAGTCTCTCTGATTTTCCTCCCCAGGCTGGCTTCAAAACACAATCCTCAGATCTCAGCCTCCTGAATAGTGAGGATTGCAGTTGAGAGCTATCAGGGCCTGGCTCAGACTTATATTTGACCTTATATTAGTCAAGAGCAGTCAGCAGCAGAGAAATATTATTTATTCATTTATCTATTTGTCTATTTATGTATTTGCAGTTCTATGGAGCAAGGAATTGTTTACATAGATGACAGGAAAAGGTAGGGTGGGCAATTCAAAGATTAGTGTGTACAGAAGCAATGACAACTAATAGGCTACAACTCAGGGTGGCAGTTGAGTTACCAGAGCTTCAAAGTGGAGGCCATGTAATGAAGCTAAAACTTTAGTTAGATTCCCCCAGTGGAACTAAGGTTCCATCAGAATTCAAACCTTACATTCAGGTCCAGTGGGTCTAGTTGTAGTTTTTCGAGCTGGAGCTGCTTCTAGAAAGGTTATTTCAAGCAAAGCAAAACAGGGGAGGTATTCAATCTTGAGTCCTCTTGTCTCTGAGTATCTACTGGTCCTAACCATCCCACTCCATGGAAGCCATTAAAAAGTAGCTGTGTGCAAGAGCTCCTGCCAAAGAGTGGAGGACAAGGGGTGGGCAAGAAGAGGGCAGAGGATACATCTGAGAGCAAAGACACACTCAAGACACCATATTCAAATTCTTATCCACAATACTTTAAATACTGCACTGACAGAGTCTACTTTTTCATCTATAATGGACATTTACTCCATAGGGTTTTCATAATTCTAAATGCATTAATATATATGCATAGTGTCTGGACATAGATCTATTCCTTTTTAAGCATTGGTTTTCCTAGAGAGGTGAAGCGGCTAATGATTCTAAAGTGAACTTCTCCACAAAATCTTTTTTGGCAGTGCTTTCATTTTGGTTATTTGATCAAAAACATCAGCAGAACCTAAAACTTCCTCAAAGAAGCAACTACTTAAAGCTCACATTTGTGCTAGAGGTCCCTGACAAGGTACTGCTTGCAAGAATGCTCACAAAGATCAATGAAAAAGTGTTATGAAAGAAAAGTCAGTAGCAGCTAATCCTTGCTGGTAAGATAGAAACATAATTTTTCATAAATCTACAAATAGAGAGCCTTTAGTGGCTGCACCAAATTTTTCGGACAGGCATGTTTCTTAACAGTAAAATCTGCTTTCAAGGTTAAAAGTGTTCTCAGAAAAAATATATCTGAGAAAAGGCAATATAACTTTAGTTAGTTAGTTAGTTAGTTTGACCTAATTTGAATTTAGAAGGAAAACTTGGTCTGGGAAAGATTTAGGTTCCTACAAGAGGATCTAATTAATTAAACTCAGCCAGTTCCTGCCCACCACCTACAGCTGCACATGACCTAGAGCTGAGCCCAGGGTGAAAATGCATCATATCTCTCATACTGTCTCTACTTTCAAGGACTTTGTTTCTTGTTCTTTGTGCAAATTGTGATTTAGGGAGTAAATGAAATAAATCTATTTGATAATAAATAAACAAATAAATAATAGGCAAATTTTATGGATCACTGTAATTCTTTTCTGTGTGTGCTGGTCCTGGGGCTTGAACTCAGAATCTTGAGCGCTGTCCCTGAGCTATTATGCTCAAGTCTAGTGCTCTACCACTTGAGCCAGAGCTCCATTAACAGTTTTCTTTGTGTTTAACTGGAGATAAGAATCTTATGACTTTGAATAGTGATCCTTAAATCTTAATTCCTGGCCAGGATGAGCCACTGGCAACTGACTTCAATCTATATCTACATATGTAACATTATATATATATATATATATATATATATATATATATATATATCACTTGATTAAAGTTAGCTGCATAAAACACTTACTTTGTTTAAAGAGACATTTAATTTTAATGGAAATAATAAGGATTTTCAACAGCTTGTTCTGGAACAATATAGGACTTTGTCATTTACTAGCGGAATGGTTTGGGGAAAATCACCAGCTTGTGGAAAATAATATTGACTCTTGTATTTCCATAGTGAGTACCTAAGGATCACCTAAGAGGGCTTGGTCTGCTGCCTGGTTCTACATTCACAAGTAACATGAGACTAATTCATGTGGACATACTCCATCTCAGAGCATCAAATTATTGTTACAATTACTGGAGAGTAATAAATGTTACTCTAAGTTTTCTGCACTTCAAAATTATTTGCCGAACATTTGGGTAAATGCCCAAAAGTGGGATTGCTGGATCATAGGGGAGCCCTATGTGGAGTCTTTTGAGGAACGTCCATACTGCTTTCCAAAGTGGTTGAACAAGTTTACACTCCAACCAACAATGCAGTAAGTTTCCCTTATCTCCACATCCCTTCCAGCAGCTGTTGTTATTAGAGTTCTTGATTATAGCCATTCTAACTGGGGTGACGTGGTATCTCAATGTTGTTTTGATTTGCATTTCTTTTATGGCTAGAGAGGTTGAGCATTTCTTCATGTGTCTATTGGCCATCCTTCTTTCCTCTTCAGAGAAGGTGCTCTTTAAGTCTTTAGCCCACTTGTTTATTGGCAGTTGTTTCTTTGAGGATTTGTTGTGGGGGGATTTAATTTTTTGAGTTCCAAGTATATTTTAGATATGAGACCTTTGTCTGTTGTGTGGCTAGTGAAGATCTTATCCCAATCCGTGGGCTTTCTATTGATCTTGTTAGCTATGTCCTTTGCCATGCAAAAGCTCTGCAACTTCATGCAATCCCATTTGTCCAACTTTTCTTTGATTTGTTGTGTTTCTGGGTCTCTATTAAGAAAATTTCGGCCTGCACAAAGGAGATCTAGGGTTTCTCCTATTCCATCCTGTAATGTTTTCAGAGTGTCTGCTTTGACTCCGAGGTCTTTGATCCACTTGGAATTGATTCTGGCGCAGGGTGATATATAAAGATCCAGGTTCGTTATCTATAAGTAGTTAACCAATTTTGCCAGCACCATTTACTGAAGAGGCTGTCTTTCTTCCATTGTATTTTTTAGCTCCCTTATCAAAGATTAGATGGCTATACGTCTGTTTGTTCATTTCTGCATTTTCAGTTCTATTCCATTTGTCCTGAGGTCTGTTCTTGTGCCAGTACCAAGCTGTTTTGATTACTATGGCTTTATAGTAGAGTTTGAAAATTGGTATTGATATTCCTCCAGCACTGTTCTTTCTGTTGAGGATCGTTTTTCTATTCGGGGTCTTTTATTGTTCCATATGAATTTTTGGCACACTAAAGCTATCAGCACGACTATGCAGCATTATTTATTATTTATTATTGCAGCATTATTTACCAAAGCTAAGATATGGAACCAACCCAGATGCCCCTCAGTAGATGAATGGATCAAGAAAATGTGGTATATATACACAATGAAATTGTATGCCTCCATTAGAAAGAATGACATTGCCCCATTTGTTAGGAAATGGAAAGGCTTGGAAAAAATTATATTAAGTGAAGTAAGCCAGGCCCAAAGACACTTAGGTCCCATGGTTTCCCTTATTTGCAATATCTAGTATACGTCTGAGTCAAGCAGAAAAAGTCAGATAAGTTGGTGTTAGGGAAATGAACCCTAAGGCATGTATTCAAAAGTTTTTTTTCTTTCATGCGATTGTTTCTAACACATTTATAAGATTATTTCTTTGTTGTTTTGTATGTCCCTCCTCCACGGTATAACCCCTGCTTTCACTCTATTTGTTGTTGTTATAATTTTTGGAGGGGAAGGGAAAAGAACAAACCGTTTAAATAGGGATACAGGTGGACCCATTGCAACAATGAGACGTAAAAATCGTTATGTTGAAAACGAACTTTACAACTTTGGTGGGGTGGTGGGGAGGAGGGTTGGCTGGGGGAGTGGGGAGCAGAGGGGATGTGAAGGGGAAACAAAGGAGGAGGCTACTGCTTGAAAAGAAATGTACTCATTATTTTGCCCAAGTAATTGTAACCCCTCTGTACAATATTTTCACAATAAAAAAAGAAAAAAAAATTATTTGATGACAGTACTTTTTTTCAATATTGGGGTTTGAACTCAGGACCTGTGCTTACTAGACAAGTAGACTGCTACTTGATCTATGCCCTCAGCCCTACAAAATTATGTTTAACAAACTATACCTTGTTACCCTGTTGTGAGTTTACCTGAATTAGAAAGGAATTTTTCTTGTGTTTCTTATATTTATCTCCAAAATCACAATGAGGTGGGGTGCGGCGGATGGAATGAGATCGTTTTCTCCTGATGACCATATTATTATGAGAATATTGTAAGGAAGCAGAAATTATTTTTCTTAGCTTCATTCCTGAATAGTACCACTGCAAAATTATTGGCATATTTTTTTCTGTGCTTATTTTTTTCCCTTTCAGGAAATAAAGGTTGTGCTGGAGGCTGAGTAGACCCTCTTTAACTGTGGAGCCGTGCATTGAGTCTTTATGTTTGATCATTACTTTTGAGTTAGGCTCTCACTTTCTGCCTGCGTTCATCCCTGGGCATGATCCACTTACATGAGGCTTGCTGGTAGTGAGTGTGGCATATCTATGTCATGACATCCAGGGCTCCATTAAAAAGAGGTTTCATTAATTTCTTTGTATCTGGGCTGGCCTTGAGCCACTATCCCAAAAATCTCAGCCTCCCAAGTTGTGAGGATTAAAGGCATGGACCACCAATATCTGGCTTCCTTTAGACAGTTAATGGGCTATTTATAAATATTAAATTTGTACTATGTTCACTATGCATATTACTATCCTGCCTTTTGGTTAATTTTGCATTTTAAGGATTTTCTTATGTCAGTAAACATGCAGAGGTGCAATGCTCATAATGTTATAATATTTCTTAATTATAGAAATATTGCTTCACTGTTGGGCCCTTTGATAAAAATAGCATTAGTTTTACTATAAATAACAATTTGGCTATCTTGGTGTATTCATATTTGCTTATACTGCTTGGTTGTTTCCTTATACACTAAGCATCAAAATTAAATGCATAAAATATAAGCCTTTAAAAATATTTATCTCTAATCAATAAAATAATGTGTATTATATCAGCTTTTATTTATTTTTACCAGTGTTGAAAGATTTTTTTGGTTTGTTTTGTTTTTGCTGGTATTGGAATTTGAACTCAAGGCTGTTGACCGTACTCAGCTTTCATGGCTGGTGTTCCACCACTTGGGTCATGCCACCAACACATAATTTGCTAGTTATATTAATGGATTCATATTGATTTTTCTACCTGACTGGTTTAAAGCTGCATTCCTGCTGGTCTCAGCCTCCTGAATAGTCAATATCATAGAGTTGTGAGATTGAGGAGTTTTAAAAATATGTTTGGTAGCCATTTGAATATGAGTTTCTTCTTTGACAAATTATTTGTGAAGGAGAAAAGAATCTTTCTTTTATTTTCTGGGATTGAATCTAGAGTTGCTATATTAGCCCAGCATATTTTACTACTGGAGTCTACATATGCTTTATCCTGTTTTTTTTTTCTTTTTCTTTCCTCAAGTTCTATTGTTTTTGAAACAGGGTCCCACTTCTATCTTTGTTCAAGCTGGCTTTCAACTCATGATCCTCCTGCCTCCTGAGTACCTGAAAATATTTCTTGAACATAATTTATGATGTATTCATTGGAAAAGAAGTTTGATATGTAGAGATGCATAAAATATGAATTCTGTACTCAAGGAGCTCTAAATATAAAGTAAAGAGAAGAGTAAAGTGTCACAGGATCAGCAATGGGAACCTTGAATGGATTGTAGGTAGGCTGAAGAAAAGTTATTCATCTTTGAGAGTGACAATCTTTTGAAGAATGAGTAGGAATTTTCCAGGGAGATAATCAACAGAAGTTTTTCAGAGCAGAAAGTGAATACTATATATGAGCAAAGGCTGGAAGCTTGGAAGAACAAATATACAGAAGTTTACAAAAGCTAGCAACTGCTGAACTATAAAATAGGTTAAGAGGAGATGGAATTAGAAGACATGAAGGTGGAAAAATGGATCTTAAAAGGACTGAATGGTGATGGACGTAGTACACTTCACTGACTTGATCCTGAAGGAGATACGTAGCCCCTGAAGTCTACTTTATGACCACATAGCTAAATAAGTAGATGGCAATTTGAGTTTTTTGAATGTCTCATCTGTAGGCCAGAATCTTCTGATTAATAATTGGCATTTAGTCATTTGGCATTCTCAAAGAAACTCAATACTGATTATGTGCTGGTTATATTGGAGACACGGGCATTATTTTAGGAAGAAGAATAATTGCCTTATCCATAGCTGAATCCCAGTAGGACCCAATTTTATTTCCCCAGCATCACACACATCATTTATCTACTTAGTTCTGGAACACAGTGATATTTTTTTTATGTCATAGTCAAATCAGTGAAGCAGTTTTCATCCTACATAGATACAACATCCATGTCTTTATCCAGCCATTGCATATCATTAGATTTGGGATGGAATAAAACCATATTTCCATTATAGATACTCATTTCATCACCTTGTCCCTTGGAGGTCAAGGAGTCCCAAAGAGCCTCAGGCTAAACTATATAAATATACCTCTCTTGTATTTGTTCTGTCCCAGTAAAAACTGGAGCTATATTTGGTATAGGAGATTTGGATGGCATAGACTAATTTAAATAACAACTGACATCTAGTTATTTCTATGATTTAAAAAAAAATAAACCTTTATATGATACATAACATATAAATAACTAAATAGCTAGAAGAATTATCACAAATGAAGCTTCCCTTATACCCACCTTTCAGGTCACAAAATTAAATTGGAAATAAAAGTTACCTGCTTATATCTGCCCCTTCACCCCAATTTCTATCCTAACATTTTTTTGGAGGGTGTCCGGTCGTGGGGCCTGAACTCTGGGGACTGGGCGCTGTCCCTCAGCTCTTCAGCTCAAGGCTAGTGCTCTACTATTTGAGCCACAGCGCAACTTCCAGCTTTTTTCTTTTTTTGCTTATGTGTTGCTGAGGAATCGAACCCAGGGCCTCATGCATGCAAGGCAAGTGCTCTACCACTGAGCCACCTTCCCAGCCCTATCCTAACTTTTATCATCATAGATTACCTTCTTTGTATCCATTCTGGATAATTATAATATTGTTTGATGTCTGGTGCTCCTCAACCTAGTTGTCTATTTTTCCCCCCACTGGACATTTGGTACCTTCCAGTAGTGACATACTATTTCCACTCTAAGTTCACTGGCCTGAACTACTTAATAGTTTTTGGGTCATACGAAGCCCACTTACTCCATGTATCCAGAGTGAGGGAAAATTGAAAATGCTTGTAAACATCACTGATGACAAGCCCCACCCGCACCATCAACTTGCACTCTGTGGAAATCTTCGGTCTTTACTTACAACTTGAAGATCAAAGAAAAACCCTATCAATATACTGAATGACAACCACGAATATTCCCTCTTCAACACCTCATATATTCTTGGAATTGCCATATAAACAATTTAGCCTTCAAGTCCCCAGAGGCAGGTTTGTCTGAGAATAAGACATCTATTTTCTTTTGTCCCCCAAAATCTCAAGCTAAGCACCCCTCTGGTGTATATGTAGTCTGGGAAAGGGAGTCTGGGTGTTTCTTTGGTGTCTCTTAGTAAGAATCATTGATTGTTTAAAAATATTCTCTACATTCTAAAATATCGTATGGAATGACAATCTTCAAGAAATACCAGACAACACAAGGTCTAATTTATTTCTTTTGTAATGCAAATACATCACAATGTAGTTGTTTTGTAAATGTACCACAATGTAGTATTAGTCAAACCTATTAACCCAACATACCACAGTGTTTTCAGATTTAGTCTATTATATAATAATGCTACTTATTTTCTTCATGGTTTCTTTTTATGTATACCTATGTATTTCAGTTGGACACATACACATACATGCACACACACACACATGCATTTCTACGAGTGAGATGCCAGACCCTATAATGAATTAATAGTTACCCTTAAGCATCAATGTTACAAGGTAGTGTTCCAAAATTGGATTTAACCTTCAATGTCTGCAGCTGCAGTGCATTCTGCTCGCATTCACATTTCTTTCCATTCTTGGCCTTCTTCAAAGTACACTGGTACAGCACTTGGTTGGTTTTTTTTTTTTAATTTAATTTAATTGTAAGAGTGATGTACAGAGGGGTTACAATTACACAAGTAAGGCTAAGAGTACATTTCTTGTCAAACATTGTTACCTCCTCTGTCAC
Source organism: Dipodomys spectabilis (assembly GCF_019054845.1). NCBI lineage: Eukaryota > Metazoa > Chordata > Mammalia > Rodentia > Heteromyidae > Dipodomys > Dipodomys spectabilis. Next base: position 2,692,481 of record NW_024871105.1, read on the forward strand.
TTTCCCTCCCCGACCAAGTTGTAAAGTTCATTTCCACCATTGTGTCTTGTGAGTATTGCTGTTGCATTGGTTCTTTGTCCTTTGTCTCACCATTTTGTTAGCCCCTTTCCATTCCCCAAATCACATAAATACATACACAAGACATGGGGTACCAAAATGAAGAACAGTGACAATAGGGAATAAACTACAAGAGGGAAAATGAAAGAAAAAAGAATTTCACACAGAACATAAAAATTAAAAACAAACAAAAACCCTCATTTCCATGGAGTTCATTTCAATTAGCATCATCTTATATGGTCATATGTATGTTTGGTCATATGTACATTGAGCTACTGCGATCCTCTGCTAGGACTATCATAGACATATGCTAATTATTACAAATAAGGGAAAGCATGGAGCCTATATTTCTTTAGTCCTGGATTACTTCATTTGATATGATTTTTCCCAATCTTTCCATTTCCTTATGAATGAGGTGATGGCATTCTTCCTGATGGAAGCATAGAATTCTATTGTGTATATATGCCACATTTTCTTCATCCATTCATCTACTGAAGGGCATCTGGTTTGGTTGCTACAAAGAACATAGTTGTGCTGGTAGCTTTAATGTGGCTTTGTTTGCAAATGTTTGGGTAAATGCCCTGGAGTGGGATTACTGGATCATTAGGAGATCTATGTGGTTTCTTTTAAGGAACCTCCATAATGCTTTCCAAAGTGGTTGAACAAGTTTACATTTCCACCAACAGTGCAGTAGGGTTCCCTTTGGCCACATCCCCTCCAGCATCTGTTGTTATTAGACTTCTTGATTATAGACATTCTCACTGGGTGAGGTGGAATCTCAATGTTGTTTTGATTTGCATTTCTTTTATGGCCAGAGATGTTGAACATTTCTTCATGTGTCTATTGGCCATTCTTATTTCCTCTCCAGAGAAATCTCCTTTTTATTCCTTAGCCCATTTTTAATGGGGTGGTTGTTTCTTTTTTAAAAAATAATTTTTATTGAAGTTGTGATTACAAAAATTTCACAGTACTGTGGAATTTTGATACATAGTTATAGTCACAAACACATTTTAACCTTCACAAGGCAACTTGCCTTTATCATGGTGTATAAAGTTTGTGAATTTTATAAGCTTTGGCAATACAACTATGTCTTCCAAATCGGGTGATATGTACATTTCTTTACTTTTTCTTAGTGTCAGCTGTTCCCTCTTCCCTCTCATTCCCTCCCTCCCATCACTGCCCTTGAGTTGCTTAGCTCATTTTCATCAATGTCCAGTGCAGCTGATGGGCCCCTCTGTTGTATATTTTCCCCTAATTCTATGTCCTCCTCTTAGCTTCCCTCAGATGTGCACATGTATATACCATATATGAGGTCAAGAACATGAAGTCATTTAGAAATGATATGACAAATTCAGTAGTGGTCCTTTGATTCTTGTGTCGTGTTTACATTGTCATATCTCCTTTCATTTTGGATTAACATACACATATCAGGGAGATCATGTGTCGTTTGTCTCTCTGATCTTGGTTTACCTCGCTTAACATGATTTGTTCTAGTTCCATCCATTTCCCTGTGAATGTCATTATTTTGTCCTTTCTAATGGCTGCATAATATTCCATTGTATACAGATACCACAATTCCTGGATCCATTCATCTGTAGTGGAGCATCTTGGTTGTTTTCATATCTTGGCTATTGTGAATAGGGCAGCAATAAACATGGAGGTGCATGTGTCCTTGTATCCTGGTTCCTGTTGCTCAGGGTAGATGCGTTGGGAGTGGTATGACTGGGTCATAGGGGAGGTCTATATTTAGCTTTCTGAGGTGCCTCCAGACTGCTTTGCAGAATGGTTGTATTAGTATACATTCCCATCAGCAATGAAGTAGGGTTTCTCTTCCTCTGCATCCCCACCAGCATTTGTTGTTGGCTGAATTTAGGATATAGGCCATTCTGACAGAGGTAAGGTGGTATCTCAGGATTGTTTCTATTTACATTTCCTTTATGGACAGGGATGGTGAACATTTCCTCATGTGTTTCTTTGCCACTTTTTATTGTCAGTTGTGGGGCCTGAACTCTGGGCCTGGGCACTGTCCCTTAGCTCTGCAGCTCAAGTCTAGCACTCTACCACAACTCCACTTCCAGGTTTTTCTGCTTATGTGGTTCTGAGGAATCAAATCCAGGAGCTCATGCATCCAAGGCAAGCACTCTACCACTGAGCTACTTCCCAGCCCTTCTTTGACATTTTTATCTCTCCTTCTGAGAAGTGTCTCTTTAGTTCTCTTGCCCATTTAATGATTGGTTTGTTGGATTTGAGATGGATTGGTTTATTGAATTCCTTTTTTATTTTGGATATTAGGGCTTTGTCTGATATAGTGCTAATAAATATCTTTTCCCAATTTGTTGGCTGTCTTTCTAGTTTGGTAGCTATATCTTTAGCTGTGCAGAAAATTTTTATTTTAAGGGATTCCCATTTGTTGAGTCTTTCTCCAATTTATTGTGACCCTGGGACTTTGTTCAGGAAGTTCCTTCCTGTGCCTATAAGTTCATGCGTCTCTCTTACTCAGATTTGATGTTTAGGTCTTTAATCCATTTTGAGTTGGTGTTAGTGCACAGTGACAGGCTAGGATCCATTTTCAGTTTTCTGCATGTGACCACCCAGTTTTCCCAGCACCAATAGTTGAAGAGGCTATGTTCCTATCACTGTGTGTCTTTGGGTCCTTTGTCAATTATCAGCTGACTATAGGTATGTGATTTTATTTCGGGATATTCTAATCTATTTCATTGGTCTTCAGGTCCATTTTGTGCCAATAGCAAGCAACTTTTGTTATTATGGCTTTATAGTACAGTTTGAAATCTGGCATCGAGGTCCCTCCCATGTTGTCTCTTTTGCCTAGAATTGTTTTGGTTATTCTAGGTCGTTTGTTGTTTCATATGAATTTTTGGATTGTTTTTTTTTTCTATTTTCGGTAAAGAACATCATTAGGGTTTTGATGGGAACTGCATTGAATTTGTATATCAACTTTGGCAGTATGGCCATTTTCACAATATTGATTCTGCCTCTCCAAGAACACGGAAGGTTTTTCCATTTCCTGGTGCTCTCTTTGATTTCTTTCTTTAGGCTTTTATACTTTTCACTAAATAGGTACTTTACATCTTTGGTTAGATTAATTCCTAAATATTTTATTTTATGTGATTATTGTGAATGGAGTTGTTTCCCTGATTTCCCTTTCTGCTTGTACATTGTTGGTGTACAGAAAGGCAACTGATTTTTTGGGTTAATTTTGTATCCTGCTACTTTGCTGAAATGGTTCATAAGTTCTAGGAGTTTGGGAGTGGAGTTTTTGGTGTTGCTACGGTATAATATCATATCATCTGCAGAAAGGGATAACTTAACTTTTTCCATCCCTATGGAGATCCCTTTAATGTTCTTTTCTTGCCTTATTGCTCTGGCTAAGGATTTCAGAACTATATTGAAGAGGAGTGGTGAGAGTGGGCATCCTTGCCTTGTTCCTGATTTTTGGAGAATTGGTTGTGTTTTTCCCATTGAGTATAATATTGGCCATTGTTCTGTTGTATATGGCTTTTATTGTTTTAAGGAATGTTCCTTCTGTTCCTATTTTCTCCATAGCTTTTAGCATGAATGAATATTGTATCTTATCCAAGGCCTTTTCTGCATCGATGGAGATAATCATGTAGTTCTTACCTTGTATATGTTGATGTAATGGATTACATTTATTGATTTATATATGTTAATCTATCCCTGCATCTCTAGGATGAAGCCTAATTGATCATAGTGTTTCATTTTTTGATATGTTGACGGATTCTGTTTGCTAATATTTTATTGAGGACCTTTGAATCTGTGTTCATCAAACAAATTGGTCTGTAGTTCTATTTTTGCTGTATCTTTGCCTGGTTTGGGGATAATTGTGATATTGGCTTCCTAGAATGAGTTTGGGTTGTCTCCCTCTACTTCTATATTATGGAAGAGCTTGAGGAGTATGGGTATTAGTTCCTTTCTGAAGGTCTTATAAAATTCCATAGTGAATCAATCTGTACCTGGGCTTTTCCTTATTTGAAGACTTCTGATTGCTTCCTCTTTCTCATTGTAAGATCTTGGCTTATTTGATTGATATCTTCTTGGTTCAGTTTGGGCAATTTGTATTACTCTAAAACTTCATCCATTTCTGCTAGGTTTCCTTACCTTAGAGAGTATAGATTCTGGAAATAGTTCTTTCTGAGTGTTTGGATGTCTTGGATATTTGTTGTAATTTTTCCTGTGGCATCCCTGATCTTATTGATTTGGGTCTCCTCTCTTTTTTCCTTAAGCTTGACAGAGGTCCATCAATTTTATTAATGTCTTGAAAAAAGTTTCTTGTTAATTTTATTTATAGTTTTCTTAATCTCTACCTCATTAATATCAGCTCTTATTTTGGTTAACTTGTTCCATGTATTATTTTTAGGTTGAATTTTTTCTTGCTTTTCTAGCAGTTTTAGTTGCATCATGAGATTACTTACTTGGTCTTTCTCTATTTTCTTTCTTTCTTTTATTTTGGGGGGGGGGTTCGATCGTGGTGCCTGAACTCTGGGCTTGGGCGCTGTCCCTCAGCCCTTCAGATCAAGGTTAGCGCTCTATCACTTGAGCCCCGGCGCCATTTCTGGCTTTTCCCCTTTTGCTTATGTGATGCTGAGGAATCGAACCCAGGACCTCATGCAAGGCAAGTGCTCTACCACTGAGCCATCTTCCCAACCCCTGTCTCTATTTTCTTGATGTGTGCACTGACAGTGATAAAATTGCCCCTCAGGACCGCTTTTGTAGTGACCCATATATTTCTTTAAATTCATTAACTTGTAGGAACTTTAAAATTTCTTATTTAATTTCTTCTGTGACCCAGGTGTTTCTCAGAAGTGTGTTGTCCAATTTCCATGTATTTAGTAATTTCTATGGTATGCCTTGTTACTGAGAACTAGCTTGATTCCACTGTGGTCGAATAGAATACAAGGAATTAGTCGATCTTCTTGTATTTGCTTATATTCTTTGTACAAACTATGATGCTACTTTGGAGAAAGTTCCATGGGCTGCTGAAAAGAATGTGTACTGGGTTGTTGTTGGGTTGAAAACTAGATATTGTATCATTGAATTCAGTGGTTTCTTTACTAATCCTCTGGTTGGTAGACCTGTCCTTTGGTAAGAGCGGAGTATTAGGATCTATTTTGAGAATATTTACTTAACATATGGATGCACCAATGTTTGGAGAGTTTAAACTGATAATGGTGATATCCTCTTCTTGGATTGTTCTCTGTATTAATATAAAGTGTCCTTCTTTGTCTTTTTGTGTTGATTTTAATGAAAAGTTTATTTTGTCAGATATCAGGATGGCAAATCCTACCTTCTTGCAGGGAGCATTTGCATGGTGCATCTTCCTCTATCCCTTCACTTGGAGTTTGTTTTTATCTTTGGCTGTGAGATGCGTTTTTTTTTGAGGATTTGTTTGGGGGGGCTAAATTCTTTTTGAAGTATTTTTTGCCAACCCTATGGCTGGAACTTTAGGCCTGGACACTGTCCTTGAGGTTCATTTGCTCAAGGCTAGAACTCTACTACTTGAGCCACATCACTGCTTCAGGCTTTTTCTGTGTATGTGGTACTGAGAAATTGAACTCACGGCTTCAGACATGCTAGGCAAGCACTCTACCACTAGGCCAAAATTCCCAGCCCCTGAGCTTTAGGTATATTTTTGATATGAAGCCCTTGTCTGTTGTATAGCTAGTGAAGATCTTCTCCCAATCTATGGGCTTTTTATTTATCTTGCTAGATATGTCCTTTGCCATGCAGAAGCTTTACAGTTAAATGTAGTCCCATCAATCCAGGCTTTCTCTGATTTGTTGTGTTTCTGGATCTTTATGAAGTTTCTACCTGTGCCAATGATCCCTGGTATATCCCCTATCCCGTCCTGCAATATTTTCAGGGTATCTGGTCTTTCATTGAGGTCTTTGGTCTATTTGGAGTTGATTCTGGTACAGAGTGATACATAAGGATCTAACTTCAGTTTTCTGAACATGTAGCCAATTCTGCCAGCACCATTTTTTAAAGAGGCTGTCTTTCTTCCATCTTAGAATTTTGACTCCCTTATCAAGGAGAGATCTGCGGGATCATTTCTGGGTTTGAATTCTATTCCATTATTCCTAAGGTCAGCACTTGGTTTTAACTTACAGTTTTCTGATCCTAATTAAGTGAAGAATCATTTCATACTTTATTGACTGTTTGTACATTTTTAGTAAAGTGTCTATTCTGATAGACACTAGTCTCTAACCGAGGTTGTTTTTGTTTTTGTTGTTGTAGGTCATGGGCCTTGATCTCTGGGCCTGGGTGCTGGCTCTCAACTCTTCAGCTCAAGGCAAGCACTCTACCAATTGAGCCATAGGGCCACCTCCAGTTTTCTGGTGGTTTATTGGAGATAAGAGTCTCATGGACTTTCCTGCCTGGGCTGGCTTTGAACTGCAACCCTCAGATCTCAGCCTCCTGAGTAGTTAGGATTACCGGTGTGAACCATGGGCACCTAGCTAACCCAAGTTTTTATTTACTCATTTTTTACTTATTTAATTTTTGAAAGTATTTCCTATATTTTGGGAACTATTACATTCCTAATAAAATGTCTATAAGTATTTCTTCAACATGAGTTTGTCTCTTCAAAGTATCATGTATGTGAGAAAAGTGTTCTGCCATTAAACTATATCCCCAGCTGTGTTTGTCCTTTTTACTTACTTCATTTGATTAACAACCACTTAATATTAATGTCACCTACTTAATCTCTATTTGTGTTAATCCTCCCCTTTATTGTCCTTGGCTAGACCTATTTTCTCCTTCTAGCCATGGAAAGGCAATGCTGAACAAAATTGCTTTTATTCAGAAAGTTTACTTAATTTCTTTGCATTAACATGGAGAAAGCACTTTGAGGGTACTGAGACACTTGGGACTGCACATGCTCAGATGGATTCAGGGATAACATTTCTGAGTTGGATCTTTTTCAGAGCTAGGGATTCTATACTGTCATTTGCCTGATGAGGCTTATTCTCAATCTGTATTATGGGAAAGTCAGGACCTTTGGTCCATATAGATTGTATAATCTTTCTCTTGAGGAAGAGCGGTACAGAAAAGGAGGGTGGCTTATTAAGAAAGTATCATTCACCAGGCCCTTGTGGCTTATACCTGCAATTCTAGCTCTCAGGAGGCACAGATCTGAGGATTGAGGTTTGAAGCCAGCCTAGGATAGAAAAATTGGAGAGATTCTTATCTCCAGTTAACTAATAAAAAGCAAGAAATAGAGGTGTGGCTCAAATGGTAGACCATCAGTTTGAGTAAAAACACTAAGCAAGAGTAAAAGCACCAATTCCAGCATGCAGCTTTGAGTGAAAACACTAAGCAAGAGTTCAAGCACCAGTTCCAGCACATGCGTGTGCATGCGCATGTACACATGCACACACACAGTAGAAGAAGAAGAAGAAGAAGAAGAAGAAGAAGAAGAAGAAGAAGAAGAAGAAGAAGAAGAAGAAGGAGGAGGAGGAGGAGGAGGAGGAGGAGGAGGAGGAGGAGGAGGAGGAGGAGGAGGAGGAGGAGGAGGAGAATGGGCTGGAGGAGGAGGGGCTGGAGGAGACGGAGGAGAAAAAGAAGAACAATAACAACAATAAGGAAAGGGGAAGGCAAGAAAGAGAAGAAAGAAGAAGAAGGTGGAGGAGGGAGAAGGGGAGGAGGGAGAGGTGGAGGAGGAGGAAAAGGAGGAAGAGGAGGAGGAGGGGGATGATAAATAATTCATTTACCTTTTACCCTTTTGCCAGCATTGGTAAAGGTGAGATATTTGCAGAAATCTCACCCCCAAAAGACAAGTACTTCCAGGGAGGAGTGCATATCTACTTGTGTCATAGAGAAAGACAGCTTTGAGTTGAAAAATTAGGAAATTTGGTGAAGAACTACAAGATAATCTGGGCCAATCCCAGAAGAAAGTGGTCTTGATGATCCATGGTTGGGCTTCAATGTTTCAGAGCAAGTCACCTGAATGGAATTGAAACATATTTAGAAATGCTTGCATTTCAGACCCTTTCCATGTATTTTCTTCCTTTTTTTAATGTTAGACACTCCTATATCAATCAACTTCTCATAAGATCAAATCTGCTCATTATGAAGTATGACCATAATTTTAAAGAATTACAGTTCTTCTGAAAATCTCCCATAAGCAATAAAGATTATTTTTGAATGTTGTATTTATATTAAGAGAGCATTAACGCTGTGTTCCCCTAAATATAATGAAGAAACGTAAAATTCTTCCCTTCTTCTCTGGAGATTGTTATTAATGGCCTTTTAAGGGTATTGGAACAATAGGCCAGAGTTTAACATAATTCTGCATTTCTACAGAATTCCTCTAATGGAAATGTGATGCTATAAGCCAATCTGATTGTCTTTGGGTGTCATTCTTCATATTGGTGATCAAGTATGTACATCCTGCATGCCTTTTATCAATTAAAAGAGGCTATATGAGCCTGAGATGTTTTTTTTTAACCAAAGAAGAATTCGTCAAGGAACTATATAGATTCATTGGCCAGAATACTTAACTATTACATGCACTTCTCATTCCCATTAATATAGCATTCTTCACTTACTTTTCAGCCATTTCCTGTCTTCAAGTACAACCTTTTGCCACCTTCTCACATAACTAGTCTCCCTCTTTCTATGGACTTTAATTGCTCTTGGAATTCTGATTCTTGAGCCAAGTGTCTTGCTGTTAACTACATTTTTGGACAACATAATCTTCTATTGGCAAGTGGCAAAATAGAACACAAATGCTTCTCTTTCATAAATACCAATTATCTCTTATATACATTCCATCCTTAATTATACTGAACTCTTTCTAAGCATCTAAGTACCTCTTGCCCCTCCACTCCTCCTTGATGTGCTTTTCCAGTCTCAATGTGGTGACTGAAGTGGCTGCTTCCACTTGTGCTTAGAAACATTATATCTCCATTCCATCTATTGACAGGAGTTAGTAGAAAACTGGTCAGGAAATTGAAGCTGATACAACTTGCAGATGACAGAATAAGCTGATAAACCAAAACTTGCCTAATGAAAACTTGCCTGAGGACAAGGGCTACAGAAGAATAAGGAAGGAAGACATTTGTTAAGTAAGAAAAAAAAAGAATGAAAAACTAAAGCTAGGATATTAAATCATTGGTGCCATAACTTGACAGAGAAAAGAAGGAACCTCACTAATATGGAGGTCTGTAGTTCTCCCTATTCTCCCTGAGGCTAATATCTCTATCCCTGAAGATGGGTGAAGATGAGCTGAAGTACTGTCTTCTCCTAGCATAGCTATTCTATATGTTCTCTCATATTGCTTATGTTCAACTTTTGCCTGACCTCTTTTCTTGCCAGATACAAAGACCCAAGGTCAATTTAGCTACCCTAAATTTCTGGTAACATGATCAACTTCTGGTTATATTTATCCTTCCTGGTTTCATTCATCAAAACTTACCTGGTTATTCCTTTATTTTTAAGTAGTTGTACAAAGGGATTTCAATACAAAAGTCAGACTATGAGTACGATGAATAATGATCAATGTCATCTCTTCTCACTAGAGATTATTTAAAAAATGAAGTATATAACTTGCAAGTGGGGACAGGAGGGAAAAAACTGGAAGAGAGGGAGAGAAGGGGTAATATTGTTGAAAAGGAAATGTACTTGTTACCTGACATGTAACTGTAAACCCTCTATACATCATTTTACAGTAAAAATTTAAAAAATATTACCCACATAAATAGAAACAGGGTTTATCTCTATGCATCTGTCTCTTATCTCTGTCTTATATGTGTTTTGACTTCATTTTATCCTTCTTCAGATGAATCTTTCCATCCATTAGCAGCTCTAATTCATGGTATCCTCATACATCTGGACCCAAGAAGAAAAGACTTCTATTCTTAATATCCCTGTAGCACATAAAAGGAAAGAATCTGATTGGATCTGTCTGGATGAGCTCAGAATAAATCACCAAACCAATAAATATGGAAATATTTTATTCTTCTTGAGTGAATTTGGATCTTGACATCATGACAATGAATAAAAATAAAGTTGAGCCCACCTAAACCAATGAATAAAAATATAGTTGAGCCCATATAAACCAAAGGAAAAGGAGAAATTTCCCAAAGGAAAGGGCACTTACCTATTGATAAAAACATAATAGTACAAAAACAGATATCTGTTCAAAAGACAAGTTGTACTTAATGGAATCCAACACTTAAAATTAGAAAACTATATTTGTATTTCCTTACCTTAAAAAGAATATAATTTTAATCATATCAGGAACTACTAGGGATACTTAGAAGATATAAAAGGCCCTCATGATTCTAGATCAGATTATAATAATAGTAGTAATATCTAGTTAACAGTGAATGATTGGCCAGGAATAACATTAATTACACTCTTAAAATAAGTCTTCAGGTAAATTACATTTTCAAATGAATGTATTGAGACTTAGAGGGTAAGTTTTTTTAGGTCATTTAGCTAAATACTAGCAGAACTTTCTTTGTGTTATATTCATTGCCATGTTATGTGATCTTGTCTGAGATGTTATAAAACATTCTGAATTAGCCCTATTGTTTCCAAAGATACCACTTAAGAACTGAAAAAAAGTATTAACAGAAGGCTTTATTCTATCTATTTTATCTATTTATGTTTATAAATTAATGTATATATTAAGTTGAATGATAATTACTATATAATTTTACTGAGATTATTAGTCCCTGAATAATTTAAACATATTTATCTAAAAGTTAAATTGTAATAATTTTGAAGACATATTTGCCAAACGAGTTCAGTCCTTGTCTAAATTTTCACAAAATTAGAAATTAGTGGAACAGAATTTAATGTGCTTTCATCTACTAAAAATGGTAAAATAAAACTCAGTCACTTTTCTATTAGGGTGTTTTCAGAGAAGTTTGGGTAGAATGTTAAGGAAGATATTTGAAATCGTTAAAAATAAAATCATTTACAAAGAATTTAAAATTCACCAGATGTTAGTGGATTATACCTGTAATCCAAGCAACTCAGGAGACTTAGATCTGAGGATCACAATTTGAAGCCAGCCTAGACAGGAAAGCCTATGAGACATTTTTTGTAGATTATAAGTCTGGAATTCAGGACCTGGGAGCTGTCCCTGAGCTTTTTTGCACAAGGCTAGTGCTCGACCACTTTGAGACTTAGTTCCATTTGTCATTTTCAGGTAGTTAACTGGAGATACAAGTTTAATGGCCTTTCCTCTCCTGGCTGGCTTTGAATCACAATTCTCAGATCTCAGCCTCCTGAATAGCTAGGATAACAGGTTTAAGCCATCAGAGCCCAGACCTACGAAACTTACTTATCTACAATTCACTACCAAAAATGTCAGAACTGGAGCTGTGGCAAAAATGGTAGAAAACTATTCCCGAGCAAAAATGCTCATGGACAGTGCCCAGTCCCTGAGTTCAAACCCTAAGACCACACACACACACACACACACACACACACACACACACACACACACACACACACATTTACCTAGGAACGGTCCATGGCTCACACTTATAATCCTAGCTTCTCAGGAGGCTGACATCTGAGGGTTGTGGTTCAAAGCCAGCCCTGGTAGGAAAGTCCCAGTGAATCTCTTATCTCTAAGGAACCACTTAACAACACAGAAATGGAGCTGTGGCTCAAAGCACTCAAAGCACTAGCCTTGAGCAAAAATGCTCAGGGACAGCACCCAGGCCCTGTGTTCAAGCCCCACAACTTCAGGGAGAAAAAAATGCCTGTAAAATGTGTTTTTCCAGAATTCCTTTCACGTTATCATTTGTCAATCAATAAATGCATTTTGAGTATTGTATATTTAAAATATGGCTTAGAGTACGCATTTGATATTTCTGTAGAAGGGGGTCCCTTAATAATTAATAATCTCAATAAATAATAATACGGGATCCCTTACCTCACAGACCAAAGAGTGTATGAGAAACAGAAGAAAAGACTAATGCTGAGGAGTGCCACAAGCTATGGAAATGTATAAAAACACCCCAACACAGCTTCTGTGCCTTTGAATATCTGTCTTTGGTCTCTGTGTGAATGCCTACAGTCCTGTATAATTTATCATGTATCTGTGTATCTGTGCATCTGTCACGTGGATGTGATTGGGTCTTTGAAGAAGCACCGTGGAAGATTTCTGTAATACATCATATCTTCACAATAGAGTCCTGAAGTTTTCCTAGCAAGAAAATAATATAAAAATGAATTACTCTTGATGGGAAAATAAATAATTAAAACTATTTCAACACCATAATAGTGTATGTTAATTAGCATGTATCAAAATAATAAATAATCTGCACTTGATACTTGAGATCAGACTAAAATACAAGCCTTTTAAAAGTTAAAATTAGAATCTATGTCCCTAAAGATGTACAGCAAATACTTTTTGACAAAAACTACTGGTGGACCCATTGAAACAATGAGATATACAAGTCGTTATGTCAAAAAATGAACTTTACAACTTTGGTGGAGGGGAGGATCGGGTGGGGGGAGGGAGGAGTATGGGAAGCGATGGGAAGGGGAAACAGAGGAGACAACAATGCTTGATAAGAAATGTACTCGTTATCTTGCCCATGAAATTGTAGCTCCTCTGTACGGTATTCTCACAATAAAAAATAAATAAATAAATAAAAAACATATTCATGCCTTGTCTACCATTATCTTTCACAAACAGTAAGATCTGTGCAGAAGTAACATTCTTACTGATCAATATACACATAACTTTGAGAACTGAAGTTGCGGCTCAAGTGGTAAAGTGCTAGTCTTAGCAAACTTAAGAACTTGAGATCAAACCAAAAAGGCACTAAGTTTTGAATCAAATTATTTTTCTTAGGTACTTTCACAGATTTAAGAAATTCATTGGGTGTGGTTTGCATGATTATTTTTCCTAATTTTTGTTTCCAAATGAATACCTAGTTAGGTAACTCTAGCACTTTAACAAATAAATTCCAAAATTTGAAAGCTTAGTAGTTTATGAAATATTATATACTCATCCGTTGTATGTGTTCCTGGCTGGAGTGCAGCCTTTTACAAAAATAATTCAAGTACTCAAGCTGTTCTATCAGGTCGGTCACCCGTCTTCTCTGGTAAAGAAGAAACATTTTCTTCACAGGTTTGCCTTAAAGTGAATCACAACACCACCTTTTCCCTTTCCATTGTCTTTGACTTTGCTTAGGCCTGACCTAAGGCACTTACCATCTTACTAGGTTTTGTGTTCAGACTCAGGGCTTGAACTAAGGGCTTAGAAGTTGTCTCTGAGCTGTTTTGCTCAAGGATAGTGCTCTATCATTTGAGCCAAAGCTCCACTTCTGCTTTTTGGTGATTAATTAGAGATAAGAGTCTCAAGGACTTTCCTGCGTGGGTTGACCTTGAACCAGATCCCAGACTTCTAAGTAGCTAGGTGTGAGCTACCTGCACCCAGCTCATATTCTAAGTTTTTTGGGTGAAGAAATGTATAAAAAGTTCCTTTAATGAACAAACTTTTCTTACTTTAGCAAGTCAATAAATTTGGAAAATAAAATACCTATAGTGAGAAAAAATTAAATAACTTACATAAAATATACATTGTAACCCTATTATATGTTAAGAATTAAATAAATTGGCTGGAGATTATAATAAATATAAAATTGAAATCATACTTTTTGTTTGTTCATAGGAAAGTGAGCAATGTTTGGGGTTGTAGAGGAGGAGGGTATATATATTTTCCACGGTTTGTCCTTACAAACTGTTGAAAGGCAAATATTTGCCTCTTGTTGGCTTCTGATTCTAAACTTCACAAATTTTACATAAACTTCAGCTCTTAAACATAGACAATAGTTTGAAATCAAATTTTATAAATCTTGGAAGTGAAGTTTGTATTTTTGGCTAGGTTATCTTTGAATGGCTAGCTCCTTATTTGTATTCCTATTGACTGGCTGGCTCTTTCTTGGACCATGGTTCAAATTTTGGACATGGGGAACAGCTTGAGAGGGGGATTCTTATATCTGCATCTTATCTGTCCTATTTCATGCACTTCATCATCACTACATTTCATCTGGGCTTCAGTATTTCTCTGTCAGCACATTTCCTCTGATGAGTCCTCCTCCAGAGCATTTAGGTCTCTGCTTGTTTTCAGGACACTTTCTACAAAACAAACAGCTTTCCTGTCAGACAGATGGCGTCCATTACCAAATGGATAGGTTAGGTTAATTTGATTGGGCACCTTATTGGTCTCACATTTCTTCTTTGCTTCAATTCCTTGTTTTAGCTGGACCATTACAATAGCCACTGAACAGGTCCCTATCTCCTTGTTATCATCTATCCTTAGCTTAAAGTCTTATTTTTTTTTTTTTTTGCCTGAAGATTGAAATCTTAATCTTAACCACTTACCTACATTTCCTGGATCTTCATAGTAAGATACCTTAAAATCTTTTCAGATATATGCTTTTCTTGATTCTAACATCAGTCATCTAGCTGACTTAATACAAATATAAATTCAATTAAATTTGTTAGGTATATGAATTGAAAGCATCTTGTGTAGTTTCTGAAAGATTCATTAATGCACTCTACCTTCTACTAGATGTATGTGTGCCTGTGTGTGTGTGTGTGTGTGTGTGTGTGTGTGTGTGTGTTCTGGGCTTTGAATTCAGTGCCACAGAAATGTCCCATTGCTTTTTGCTTAAGGCTGTGCTTTACCACTTATGCCAGAGCTCCACTTCAGCTTTTTGTTGGTTAATTGGAGATAAGCATCTCATAGACTTGTCTGCCTGGACTGGCTTCAATCTGTGAGTCTTAGATCTCAACCTCCTGAGTAGCTAGAATTACAGGTTTAAGCCACCAGCAACATCTGGCTTCCAATTTTATTGTCACAGTTATTTTCTCTTATTAATTGTGATGCTTGCTCAAATCTTAGCCTTCATTAAAACTTCCCAGATTATCTCTCTTCCTCATGTACCACAGCACAGTATTGAAATTTCTCTTATAAGTGATATTTCTATGTGCCATATATTTATTCTTTTCACTGTTTATTTTCATTCTGACAAAATTGAAATGAGATTTTGTTTACTTTAACAGACCTTATAGTTTCTACAATATTTTTTATATGTAGGAAGATCTCCATACATTGCAAATATACTTTACGAAGTATAACCACACAATTTTGTTGTTTTAAGAGAAACACTGTGAAGGTGAGAGAGGATTTTCCTGATAATTGTAAGGGAAAACAATGAAGTATATGGCTGAGAGGAAGCAAACTCCACAAAAATAGAGCTCAATATTGCAAAGATTACCCTAATTGAATTAGCTGATTTGGTTTTGCTATAACAGAAGCAGCCCTTTTAGTGAAAAGGTTATGTTAGAGAATTTTTTTAGTATATAGAGAGAGTAGAGATCTACAGGGTAGGTGGCACAGTTTGAGATAGTTAGTATTAGCCTCAGTTGACCAGAGCATCAAAGATTTGAAGTAAGCTCCCTTCTCCTGAGTGCTTGGGATGGAGATTCCGAGCAGATGTTGAAGACGTTGCCTGCTGTGATATACAGGAGTGTGATGGGGAATGTCCCAAGCCACAGGCCTGTGCCACTACTGGAGTGTAAACCCTTGCCTTCTTCACTCCTTCCTTATTCAAGAAATTCTCAAGTTGTGGCTTTCATGGTCTGCACATCTTTGTGGTTCCTTTCCCTCTCTCATCTTTTAATGTTAGGTAGCTACTTTCAGAATGGTTTATTCCTCCTTCCACACCTCTTAAGCACCCATGTTCTCAACTATGAAAATGTTATCCAGTATGTGAAGGAAGGACACTTTTAAAGATGATGTCGTATTGTCTACTGGATGTGGTCCTGTGGCAGGCAGGCCAGGAGGTTGAGTAAGCCAGAGTCTGCACCGGGTGCATGCACACTGCAGAGGATCCATGAGAAGAAGACAATTCATCCTGACCCAGTCCTAGTTTAGGCTCTCCTCTACTCTCACCACTTGAGCAGCCAGCCATTTAAAAATTTAATACTAGCACAGAATGACCATATCACCCATGCTCCATAACAAACATGTCATGTGGAAGAAATCCAGAATTTACAGCCAAGAGATGAAGAGGTGAGGAATGATTCCTGCTTAACACTAGTACTATAACTCTTATATCAACCCTCTATCTAAAGTAATCAAAGACAGTAACAGAGCTTGGGTTGTAGTTCAGGGGCTGAGCACTGACCTATCTTGTCCGAGACCTCGAACTTGATTTCAGCACTGAATAACAGAGTCCAGACAGTGACAATCACTGAATAAGGATTATATGAAGGCAAATGTGAAATCACATGGGAAACTTTAATCACTTGTAATGTCTTGCCTTTTATTATGAAGACAGACTCTTTATTTCCTATATGTTATCCTCTAACATCATGGAGATTTGACTGTTTCATTAAACATCATTCTGCATGTAATTAATTGTTTTTTTTTTATCATGATTCCAGTTTTTGGTGGCCATATCACCTCATGAAAAGTATTATTACTTTAAGAAAAACAAGTAAAAGGATTTTGCTTTTTAAATTAAGAAAATTATCTAAACATGACATAACTTTTGACAGCAGGAACACTTGTGAGGCAATCTGTATAATTTGGAATGCAGGAACATTCAACTATGTATGATTTAATTGATTATGTAAGAACTTCATTTTTGGAATGCTATGTTACATTAATGTATTTAATTTCATAAATAAGATGAGGGGAAAATACCAGACTTTTGATCCAGCTCAACAACTTCTGATATTTATGACTGCTGGAAAGTCACATAATGTCTTTGGGTTTAATTTTATTTGCGAATCACTCAGAATAAATATTATTTAAAGATTTAAGATTCATTCTAGTTTTAAAATCTAGACTATTTTAAATTATTATAATTGTTCTGTATGCTGATTCTAGGTCTTAAACTCAAGGCCTAGGCACTGGCCCCTACAACTTGGGCCTTAGCTCCACTTCTTGCTTTTTAGTGGTTAACTGCAGATCAGAGTCTCACAGACTTTTCTGTCTGGGCTTGCTTTGTAATGTAATCATAAGAGCTCAGCCTCTTGAGTAGTTAGGATTACAGGTGGGAGCGACTAATACCCAGCAATTACTTTAAAAGTGTGTTTTCTAGGGTTTTTTTTTCTTTTATTAACTTACTAAATACTTGGCTGTGATTAACTTCCTCAGCACCATGAAAATAACACCCCAGGGGCTGGGAAGGTGGCTCAGTGGTAGAGCGCTTGCCTTGCATGCTCGAGGCCCTGGGTTTGATTCCTCAGCACCACATTAGCAAAAAGAAAAAAGCCGGAAGTGGCGCTGTGGCTCTAGTGGTAGAGTGCTAGCCTTGAGTTGAAGAGCTGAGGGACAGTGCCTAGGCCCAGAGTTCAGGCCCCACGACCTGACCCAAAAAAAAAAAAAGAAAAGAACACCCCAAATAATGATATTCATAGAATAAAGTTGTCAAGATGAAAAGAGCAACTTATCAAACAAAGTATTAAAATGTAATTGACTTTGGAATAACCTGCCTAAGCATGGCTCTCAAATTCTACTAAAAACAACATTCTTGAGACTGTTTGCTTAGTGTGCAAATTATCATCATCATTAAAATATCAGTGACCATGTGGAGCCTCCATGATTAATGAATTCTATGGCCAAAGGGAGAGATCATAGTTAATTGGCCCGGTGGACCTCTTCATTTCTGCCTCTTTTGGGGAAGAGCTCGATGCAGAGGTGCTTCCTTGAGGGACAGGCAGGAGTCCTCTTGTTGTGGAGGCCACACTCTTCATCTGAACCCCATGATCTCATCCACCTCCTCTCTTCTTGTTGAAACTGAGGGAAGGACATTCTTTGAAAGACAAGGAGATTATGGTCCCAAGAGAAGGTTAGATCATTACACTTGGTTGCTGATGGAAAGCAAAATAGGAAAACATGAAAATAAAATACTTTGCAAAAAGGAAGACAAAAGTAATAAGGGATAGCTAATTGCCCTGGCTAGGTAGTTAGGGACATAAAAAGGCAGCTAGAATGAATGGCAACACGACAAGAACTATGATACTGTGCAGAATGTCCCTCTTGTTCCATCAGTAACTGGGCTCAGATGACTTAGCGCACTCCCCTGACATGTGCTGGAGTGAAGCACCTGTCTCTCCATCCATGGTCATGGAAGGACCCATTCCCACTCATGATCCCAGTGGAGGACCCAATAAAAGAAAATCCCAGCTCATAGGAGTCTCTTCTGGGTTTTTCTTATGTTCTATCTGCTTCAAGCACTTTTCTGCCCTTTAATCTTTATTTTTTGTACCAGTGCTGGGGTTTGAACTTAGTTCCTGAACACTGTCCCTTAGTGTTTTTGTTCAAGAATAATGCTTTGCCGTGCAATACACAACTCCATTTGTGACTCTTTGGTGGTTAACTGTAGATACCAATCTCATGGACTTTCCTACCTATGCTGGCTTTGAGTCATGATCCTCAGATCTCAGCCTCCTGAAGAGCTAAGTTACAAGGATGTAATCAGCAGAGAAGAATTCAGACCTACATGATATTAGAAATGCAAATTGCTTACTGGAAAACTCCACACACTTTCTTTTTACACATAACTTCTTTGCTTTTTCTTGTTCCTAATGTAGTAGAAAAGACCATCTTTTGGTTTCCTACCACTTGATTTCACAAACATGAAAACTGACATCTTATCAGGGACTCAGTTTCTTTGTATAAAAAACATTTCTACTTGTAAAGATTCTTCAAGTGAGGAACTCCACAATTTCCTTAATTTTAATGAAAAGGAATACAAAAAGGTTATTGGTGAAGTCTCAAGATTAAAGCAGTGGTGGATGAAATTAAGTGTAGAGAATTTGAAAAGGTAAAGCAGAGATAGTTAAGAAGTCTAATCTTATTCAAGTGATCTTTGATCAAGTCAGCAAAACCTTAGAGGAATTAAGACTGTCTAACCTGTTCATGCCTTTCTGGTCACTATTTTCCTTTCCTGTACTCTTAGATTTTCCTCCTCTATGTTAGTGCTATTTTTGTTTTCTTCTGCTGCTTTTGGTTTGCTTAACTATTGAGAAAATTCTTTTCCAGGACCTCTTCTGTGTTTCCCTTTCTGTTAATTCTTTCCCTTCTTAAAAAGTTGTCCTGAATTCTCTTGGGATATTATTTTCTTGTTTATTTCCCTACTTTCTTAACTAAGTCCCTAAGAGAACATTTAGTGTCCTTTATTCCTTGTCCTCTATTACCTCTTCATCAGTTTCTATCTGCGGTCTGGCTCCTCAGAAGCAGACTCTGGACATGGATTCAAATGCAAATAGCTTACATGGAAAATGATCCTGGGTCATACAACAGGAGTGGCACAACAGTGAGATAGGAAGAAGGCAGCCATTGAGGGTATGCGGTCAGGGCTGATGCTGATGATTTTCAACTATTTGTCTCCAGCTTGTATCTCAGCTTCAGAGTCCAAATTTACAAAACTTCTGAAACCCAACTGCTACAAACATTGGCATAAGGAAAACATCCAAGTCCTAGCACTCCTAATCCCTGACTATGTTGACATTGAATAAATTACTTCTCAAAGTTCCAGGCAATGCTCATGCAAGAACAGGAACAATAACAATGCCATCAACATAAATGTTTTAATTATGAAATGAGGTTGTTTATGTTAAGCAGTAAGAGGAGTGTCTATTACACTGGAAGCAGTAAATACTCACTCAGGATCTGTCAATGTTGATGACACAAACCAATTTCTTTTCTTACTTTTTAAAAATTAGAAACTCACCATTTATTAATCCCAAATGAAATAATGTCTCTGGTCACCATCTTTGAGATTTGCATATGCCATTAAGAGAGAGGTTTATGAGGAAACTTTAAAGTTGGTAAAATGATGGCACTGATATCACCCAAATCTACAGGTCTATACTAATATCTCCCCACAAACTAATTTCCTCTTACACATTCCATGTCTTTGTTAATAGCAATTCCATCTATCACTTGCATCAGAAAGTTTAAAATGCTCCCAGAATCGTTCTCACTTTCAACATGAGGCACCACATCCTACCAACTCCGACTCCCACATACTTCTTAAAATTGTCATTTCCTCTACATCCTTCTTTTTCTGCCTAATGCCAGCCCTCAGAAGGCCTTGCTTAGATTAGAATGCTTTGGAGGGTTATAGTATCTGATACAAAATAATCACTAAATAAATGTTTGAATGAATAAATATCATCAAATCATTTCTAATACAGCAAATGATACCATACTACTCTGGCTGCTTGGAGTTGCCCTAGATTTCACATTTTAACCTCTACCCTTTAACTTCTACCTTCAAATATACCTTGATTCCGAGTGGCTTTTAACACCACTCCTCATCTATCCACCTAGACTTTGTTCCTCTTGACTTTTAAGGTGCCAAAGCATTTATTAGTCTCACTATTGAAAGGCCACCAATGAAAGATCTTCACATCTGCCTCAGAGGACCACGTGGAGGCAAGCAGGCACAGCAGAAAGGTTATTACAAAGTTTATTATATGAGCCATATTTCCTCCAAGAGGGAGCACATGGCACCTGTCCAAATGCAGGTAGCAAGAGGTTCTGGGGCAGGAAGTGAGGTAGGTGGGAGATCAGGTGGGTCCTGGAAGAGAGAGAGAGGGAGGGGCCAGCTGTATGGCGGGAACTCCAGGGTTGGGAGGAGCTCTGGTCTGGGTGGAGCTGAGGACCAAAGGTGAGCAACATGCTTACAACTAGGCCTTTCTATGTTATCTTTCTGTGTTCTCTATTGACTTGTCTAACCTTATTGTTTCATCTGTCCATTCCCTCACCTTGTTTTGGTCATATTCACCTCTGTGACATACTACCAACAAACAAAACCCTCAGTCTTTGCAATTGTAGTTTTCCTGCTTGGACCACTCTTTCTCTGGGTCTTCACCAAGCTGTGAATTTACAGTAGTTTATCTTATTTTTTATGGGTCTTTGGATTAGAACTCATGGCCTGGGAGCATTTGTACTCCAAACTACCTTGCTACCACTTGAGCTACAGTGCCACTTCCAGTTTTTTGGTGTTCAATTGGAGATAGGCGTTCCATGGACTTTCTTGCCTAGGTTGGCTTCAAACCATGATCCTCAGATCTCAGCCTTTTGAATAGCTAAGATTACAGGCATTAGCCACAAGTGCCCAGCCATAGTTCAAAGTTTTAATTTCCCACAATTACCTCCTTCTCTGTATTTTTACATCTTACTGTCTTTCTCCATCTTAGAATGTAAGCTTCTTAACATAGAATTTATGGCTTCTCTTGATTGTCATCTAGATCTTAAGACCAAAGTTAGCATACAGCAGCACCTCAATAAATATTTGTTAATAAATATTTATTGATTACTGTTTAAAATGAGCACTCAATGAGATGTACGAGACGTTATAAAAAAATGTACTTTACAATTTTGGGGGGAATGGGAGGGCAGGAATTTTAAGGGGAAACAAAGGAGGAGGCAACAATGCTTGACAAGAAATATACTCTCATTACCTTGCTCATGTAATATCAATATCAATAGGAAAAAATCAATTGTCTTTTATAGGTAAGAATAGGAAATGAACCTGGAGAATTAGAAAACTGATTAATATGATAGTTCTACCTTGTTCCTTTTTTGAAAATTCCTTTATTGGATTTGAGGTCAAGATGGCAGAGGAGAAGCTGGAGGCTAAAGAAGCTCTCACATAGAAAGCAGTTTTAGAGTTCCAGTGAACAGTCCTAAGCCAGAGAATCACACCAAGTGTGCCATCACAGGACAGAGAGTTAGGCCAGAGAGGGAAAATCCAGGCAAGGAGACAGATCTGAGCTCTTGCCAGAAGCCGCCGCCACCCAGAGGCAGCAGTGGCAGTGGTGGCCGAACCCGCCATACCTGAATCACACAGAGTACTGGACGAAGGAGCCAGACACAGAGGGCGAGCAGATTCCACTCAATACAAGCAAGAACCGACAAGCAGCAGACATCTTCATCCTGCAATTCACAGACCAGAGACGACCCAGGAACCAAGACTCTGCGGGAGTAGAAGCCTGACGTCCTCACTCTTTCTCAGGAAGCAGAGGAGAGAACGCCACCCCTCCACCCCCAGTACCGGAGATCTCCATCTTGGATACTGACAAAGCTCAGCGGAGCTGCTAGCTCCAACTCAGGCCTTGGAAGTAAACTAGAGTCATTAAGCAGGTCACAAGAACCTAAACTGACCTGCCAGACTCAGCTCCACCCAGGAAAAACTCAACCAGCTCGGGCGCCAGCCCTAGGACTGGCTTTCTTCACTGGGTAATCAGAGCCAGAGTCTGCCCCTCCCTTTAGCAGCCTTGACAATCAATTGAAATTCAGTAAACAGAAACCCTGAGAATGGCTCCAGGCTTGACTCTGTGAGTTTCTCACAAACTAGCCCCAGGGAAAAGCTACTGTTTGCTGAAAGGCTTCAATTCTACCCAGAACCTAACCTCATCACAGCATCTCCAAACTTGAGGAAAAAGCCATCTCCCTCTATTATATTACTCAAAGCAGATCTCCCTCCCATTGAACTAACCTGGGAGGAGGATAGCAAAATCCTGGGTAAAGCAGAGCATGTTTTCTGCCTGTTCGAACAAACTGACTTAAGAAACCAACCAAGACACAGGACCATAAGCAGACCAGAGACTCCAACAAGAGGCTGTTTACGGCCACAAGGGAGATACAGGACTTTTCCGAACCCTCCCTTAAAAATCAAAAAATTTTTCTTCTTCTTTTTTTTTTTGTACCTTTTATAAAAAACTTTTTTTCTTTTCTAAAACTTTTTTTAATTTTAAATTTTTACCATTTTTGAAAAAAATATTTTCTAGCAACTTTTTCTTTTCTTCTTATAATTGTTATTTTAGGGGTACGTATGTGTGTGCGTTTTTCTTTCCTTTTTTTCCTTTCTTTTTTTAAAAAAATTCTTTTTGTTTTTTGTTAAGCTCTACTTAACTCCTGATCTTTTTTTCTTTCTTTCTTACCCTTTTCACCTTTTCTTCTCTTGCATTCTTCTTTATGTGACTTAATTTTTGTTCCGCACATCCTCAGATAAACACATAGTTAACTATTAGACCCTATCCACCAGAGTGTACACACTTAATCCATAAATTTATTACTCAATTCAATCCTCTGAGACTAAAATTTCTTAATAGCAGTACTACCTCCTTATACTGATATAATATTTTAAGTATTTTTATTTTTAAATTTTTCACATCTCTTTATATCCCCCTCCCTTCTCTCATCATATTCACATTCTTCTCTGCATAGTTTGTTTTCGTTTCTGCACAATATTTTTAATTTTTACTTTTCTATTTTTTCTGGTCTCTATTTTTTTCCCTTTCTCTTTCTTCTTCTTTTCTCTCTCTCTGCTTTCATCCTATCCAACCTATTTCCTGCTTTGAGATAAGGACTTAGTTAATTCTCCCTGTGCCTTCTGACATCATTCTCTTCCTATTTTTTACCCACATCTCTCCCTACCCTAATAATTTCTGGTTTTCCAAATTCTTCTTTGCGGTTCGGCGCCCATTAATATATAGTTGTTTGATGTTGAATAGATGTATCTGTTGAACTAGACTGTATCTGCAGATAATTGATTGTGCAAATTGAGATTTTGGTTGATGCTTGCCTTAAGTTAGTGTTCTAGCACAAAACTGGTGTTATTTTCATCCCAAATGGGCAGAGTAAGCCGTGAAAACACAAGAAAAATGGCAACGCCGGGTATCATAATTCCCACTCATGATTATCAGGGGACAGAATACATAATGAAAAATCCAGAGGAGAGTTCCCAAATAGCTCTACAAACACTGTTGGAAAACATGATAAATAAAAAGATTGAAAACATACAAAGGACTCTGTATGAGCGTGATAGGGAGAGAGATGAGGCAAACAAAAGGTCAATGCAGGAAAAGATTGAAAACCTACATAGGACTCTGTATGAGCATGAGAGGGAGAGAGAAGGGGAAATCCACAGGTTTATACAGGAATATCATGAGTGTGAAGAAACTACGCAAAAACTGATACAGGACTTGTGTGAGCAGCTTGAGAATACTCAAAGAGAAAGGCAGGAATGGCATGAACATGCTGAAAACACTCAAAGAAAACTACAGGAGTGGCGTAAACGGGAGGAAGCTAAGCAAAGAGTAATACAGGAATTGAGAGAGCAGGATGAGAATGCACAAATATCACTAAAGGCATTCATGGGATCCATTAACAAAGAGCTGAAGGAAGTCAAGGAGACCACAAAGGGAATGCTGAATGGAACCCAACAGAAGGAATGGGAGTCCAAGGAAAACATAACCAATCAACTAAGTGATTTGAGAATAAACACTGAGCACCAAATTAAGGAAGTAAAGAAGTTCATACAAGATCTAAAACAAAGCTTCAACAAATTATTTGAAGCCATCAAAGCTGACAAATTAGAAGGAAAAGAACAAAAAACAAAGAAGAGAGTCTTGACAGCAGGTTAATCCATGCAGAAGATTGAATCTCGGGAATTGAAGACACTCTCGATATTATAGAGAAAGAACATACAACCATCCAAGACTAGTCCAATTAATATGATAGATCTATCCAAAACTTGGAAGTCTCAGAAGGCCTAGTCTATGGATAATCGTGTAGAGGAGGACTTAGACACAGAAGTTAATGGGCTAGACAATTTGTTTAACAGCATCCTATCAGAGAACGTCCCAAATATGCAAAAAGATAGGCCTATTCAGATACAAGAAGCTTTTAGAACTCCAGATAGACCAGACCCTAACAGGACATCCCACCATCACATTACAATCCACATAGGAACAACTCACACCAAGGAAAAGATCCTTAAAGCTGTCAAGGAGAAAAGATTAATCACCTATAAAGGGAAAACAATTAGAATCACCTCAGATTTCTCAGCAGAGGCAATCAAACAAGAAGAGCCTGGAATGATGTATGCCATGCCTTAAAAACAAACAACTATCAACCAAGAATAAACTCTCCTTCATAACTGAAGGCCAAATAAAAAACTTCCATAGCAAAGAAAAATTGAAAAAGTACATCTCCACCACACCAGCCCTACAAAAGATACTTAAAGATGTCCTACACATAGAAAACCAAGAAGACCACAATAAAGGCCAAGAAACTGCACTCAAACTGTGAATCCAAGAACCATAGGAAGAACCCAGTTATCACAGCCACCAAGAAGGTGTATAACATGGCAGGAACTCCCAAGTACCTCTCAGCCTTATCTGTTAACATTAACGGACTTAACTCTCCAATTAAGTGACATAGACTGTCTAGTTGGATTAAAAAAAAATCCTTCTATCTGCTGCCTTCAGGAGTCACATCTTGCCGTAAAAACAAACACATTTTCAAGGTGAAAGGCTGGAACAAAATCTTCGAAGCAAACGGCCCCCGTAAACAGGCGAGAGTTGCAATCCTAATATCACATAAAATTGACTTCAAATTAAAATTTGTGAGAAGAGATAAAGAAGGTCTCTACATACTAATTAAGGGCTCTGTCCTTCAGGAGGATATTACAATTCTAAATATCCATTCGGCAAACAATGGAGCAAACAAATTTATCCAAGAAACACTACTTTCCCTCAAATCCCTCACAGATCCAAAGACATGAATTGTTGGGGATGTTAACACAACACTCTCCCCACTAGATAAATCAACTCGGCAAAAACTCAACAGAGAAACCGCAGATCTAAAGAGTTGCATAGATCAACTAGATTTAACAAACATCTACCAAACATTTGACCCAATAGCATCAGAATACACGTACTTCTCAGCAGCACATGGAACATTTTCTAAAATAGACCATATTTCAGGCCACAAAGCAAGCTTTTCCAAATACAGAAACATTGAAGTTATAACTTGCATTCCCTCTGACCACAAGGGAATAAAATTAGATCTCAACACCAAAAGCCACCAAAGAAATTCCGGTAACACATGGAGGCTGAACAACACACTGCTGAATCACGAATGGGTCATGGAAGAGATTAGAAAGGAAATTTAAATGTTCATGCTATTCAACAAAATTGAACACACAAATTACCAGCTCCTCTGGGACACAGCAAAGGCAGTACTCAGAGGCAAGTTTATAGCTCTGAGCGCCTACATCAACAAATTGGAGAGATTTGAAACCAACAATTTAATGACACATCTAAACCTCCTTGAAAAAGAGCAGCAAGATAAACCCCAATCCAGTAGACGGAAAGAAATAATTAAAATTAAATCAGAATTAAATGAATTACATTCCAAAAAACTATAGAAAGAATCAACAAAACGAAGAGTTGGTTCTTCGAAAAAATTAACAAAATTGACAGACCCTTAGCAAATCTCATCAGAAAAAGAAGAGAACACACACAAATAAATAAACTCAGATATGAGAAGGGAAACATCACCACGGAAACAACCAAGATTCAGAACATTATAAGGGAATACTTTTCAAAACTTTATGCTAATAAGTTTGAGAACTTGGCAGAATTGGACATTTTTCTAGCAAATATTGACATGCCAAAACTAAACCAAGATGAGTTAAACCATCTTAACAGGCCCATATCAAGCACTGAAATAGAAACAGTAATAAGAGTCCTTCCATCTAAGAAAAGTCCATGACCAGATTGTTTTACAGCAGAATTCTACAGGGCCTTCAAAGCAGAGCTCACGCCAATACTCCTCCAACTCTTCAATGAAATCACAAGAGAAAGATCACTACCGAACACATTCTATGAAGCCATCATAACCCTCATCCCAAAACCAGGCAGACTCATCAAAGAAAGAGAACTATAGACCTATTTCTTTGATGAAGCTTGATGCAAAACTTCTCCACGAAATTTGGCCAATCGACTTCAACAATTCATCCAAAAAATCATACACCATGATCAAACAGGGGTGATCATAGGGGATGCAAAGCTGGTTCAATATACGCAAATCAATGAATATTATTCATCACATCAACAGGAGCAAGGATAAGAACCACATGGTTATCTCAATAGATGCACAAAAAGCATTCAACAAGATCCAACACCCCTTTATGATGAAGGTTTTGGAAAAATTAGGAATCCATAGAACATTCCTCAATACAATAAAGTCTGTATATTAAAAACATACAGCCGGCATTATACTTAATTGTGAAAAACTAAAGCCATTTCCTCTTAACTCAGGAAAAAGACAAGGATGTCCACTCTCTCCACTTCTCTTCAATCTAGTATTAGAATGCCTAGCTACAGCAATAAGACAAGATGCAAATGAAAAGGAGATCCAAATAGGGAAAGAAGAAATAAAATTCTCCCTCTTTGCAGATGGCATGATCTTGTATTTAAAGGATCCCATAGACTTTACTCCCAAATTTCTCAAGCTGATTCAAAACTAGGGAGGTTGAGCATTTCTTCATGTGTCTATTGGCCATCCTTCTTTCTTCTTCAGAGAAGTTTCTCTTCAAGTCATTAGCCCACTTATTTATTGGACAGTTGTTTGAGGATTTGTTGTTGGGGGATTTAATTTATTGAGTTCCAAGTATATTTTAGATATGAGACCCTTGTCCGTTGTATGGCTAGTGAAGATCTTCTCCCAATCCGTGGGCTTTCTATTGATCTTCCTAGCTATCCTTTGCCATGCAGATGCTCTGCAACTTCTTAGTTACTATCATTTATTCCTTCCATCTGGAGTTATTCCTTCTCTTCTGTCACAACTGTTAATTAGCCTCTGCCTTTTTGGTGCCACGACTGAGCAAAACAAATTCCAAATCTTACTTGGACTGCACTTCTCTTGTGATTAGCAATGACCATTCAAATGCATGGAATCTTTGAATTTCCAGTATTAATCTTCACCTGATATCTAAGCACATTCCTGGCATTAATTTCTGTGACCTAATGAACAAAACTTTTTTTTCAACACAGTATCCTAATATAGGTAAAGTACATGAATTAGAGACTATTGTCAGGTATCAGTATGGAAGGAGCAATTATATGTTCTAAGTGTGGGTTCTTTATTGTGCATTCACTAATATTTTTTGAGAGTCCTGGGGCTTAAACTCAGGACTAAGGAATTATTCCTGGGCATATTTTTTCTCAAGACTAACACTCTACCACTTGAGGCACAGAACCACTTCCAGTGTTTCTTTTTCTGTTTATGTGGTACTGAGGAATTGAACCCAGGGTTTCGTGCATGCTAGGCAATCAGTGTACCATGAAGCCACATTCCCAGAGCCCTAAATGAATTTCTTAAGATGGCATTACATTTTCATTCTGTAACTATGTATCATAATTTTGGCCAGGTGCTAGAAAATGATGTAGAAAACAATACTAGTCCAAGAAGGCTGGAAATACTATACATCACTAGGGAAGTACAGTGTTAAGACTTGCAGGACTCTTAGGACTCCTAGGGCTCATAGAACACTATCCTTGAGCTGAAGAGCTGACATGCCATGCCCAGGCCCAGAATTCAGGCCCCACAACCGACCCAAAATGGCCATATTTTCATACCATTCCATGGATAAATGTCTAATAGCACATAGTTTTAGAACTCTCCCTCTGATTTGAATATTGCCTATACTTCTATCTACGGTTGATTATTTTTCTGCTCTATCTTCCTTATGGAATTTCTTACATATCTGAAAACAAAATAAAATATTTTGCCTACTACTAAGCCACATGTATCTACTTATATAGGTTGTTCTATATACTATGATTCTGTTACTAAGCATGTGACTTTAGCTCTCAAGTTTTTTCAGCTTTAACATGAGAGGACAGAGCCTGTGACATGTCAACACCTCTAGTAATTATGATTAAAAGGATAACTAAAGCTAAAATGTACAGATGCAAGCACAAACCATCTATAATTCTTGTAGTAACACCTAGAACTAAGTACATAGAGATTCTCAGAAAATTTTTTCCACCAAACAAAGATGTCATCTTTTATATTTGCAGCTAGAGAATGCAAAGTATCCTTCTGGGCTCATTAATAGTTCTCTCCTAGATCAGACTTGGCAGATTGGTCTTTAATGGCACATAGTTAAGAGTTTCTGGTGAGAAATAATGAAGCAAGGTAACCGTGAATGCCTACAGACAATTATCCTGGGCTCATGACTTTTTATCTTCCATGGTGCCCTGAAAAGAGACTGTGTAGCTATAGAATTGAGAACAAATTGAAGAACAAAAAAAGAAACAAAATACAATTCCATCTGTCAAACTGATGATGGATACTGTCCTAACCTGCCGAAAAAAAATGAAGTGCTTATTCTATGCTCTACTGATGCCTTTATTTATGCAAATTTGACAGATGGAAAGATCATTATGCAGCTTTTATTTAAGAAACTCATGCAACTGTACAGTTTGTGCCAAGTGTAATCCGTCACATGAAAGAATCTACAACAAGTATACCTCTACCTTTTTTTATAGCTTACTAGATCCTAATTATATTTCATAAATGGAGAGTCAAATAAGGAAAATAGAAAATATATATGACTGTAAATTAGAATGTAGAAACAGGGAGCCTTTTTCTGTGCCTGTTCTAAGGCTGGAATTCAGGTCCTGGACTGTGTCCTGAAATTTTTTTACTCAAGGCTAGCATTCTAACACTTGAATCACAGGTCCAGTTCTGGGGGTTTGGTGGTTAATTGGAGATAAGAATCTCACAGTGTTTGCTTCTTCAGACTGGTTACAAACTGCAATCCTTAGATCTCAGCAACCTGAGTAGCTAGGATTTCAAGTCTGAGACACCTAACCCTGCTTAGGCAGCCATTTTCAAATGGCACAGTAATTTTCTAGCAAGAAACCCACAGCAAGAGCACAATGAAGATAATACCACTGTTACAGGATTCCTGATCCCTGATGTCCCAGAGAGGAGGTCTCCAAAAGGGAAGACTCATCTGCCTGCATACTGAGTTCCTTATGTTGTCTCGGAAAAGAATTTGAGGATACAAAATAAAGGCCAAGAACGTTTATTAGTGAAGCAGAGTGAAGGAAAGATAAAAAGATAGTGCACAACACAGACATGTGTATGGGAATATCTGACCATCAACACTTCATGATGTTAAAGCATTCAGCATACCTGTGCTCAAAGGGAGGTTGAGAGTGATCAAATGTACCAAATCTGAGAACAGAGTTAAACACATAAGGTACACTTTCATCAATTAGGCTGAGAGGCTTCTAGACTGAACTATTTGTTCAATTTTCGTCATTGATGTCTGGTAAGCCCTTAAAAGAAAGGATGAATACATATCTTAGGGTTCATTTCCCTAACATCAACTTATCTGACCTTTTCTGTTGACTCAGGCATATACCAGATATTGCAAATAAGGGAAACCATGTTACCTATATTTCTTTGGGTCTGGCTTACTTCACTTAATATAATTTTTTCCAAGCCTTTCCATTTCCTAACAAATGGGGCAGTGCCATTCTTTCTGATGGAGGCATAGAATTCCATTGTGTATATATACCACATTTTCTTGATCCATTCATCAATTAAGGGGCATTGGGTGGAGGGGGCAGGGAGAGGATGGGCAGGGATGGGAAGGGGAAAGAAAGGAGGAGGCTACAATTCTTGATAAGAAATGTACTCATTATCTTGCCCATGTAATTGTAACACCTCTGTACAGTATTTTCACAATTAAAAAAAAAAGATGAATTTTGCCACATAGTCCAAGGTTTACCATAAGATTAATAAAACTTTTAAACACGGTTTTTTTTTAATTTTAGAAGTATTTTTATTATGAAAATACCGTACAGAGGAGTTACAATTACTTGGGAAAGATAATGAGTACATTTCTTATCAAGCATTGTTGCTTCCTCCTTTGTTTCCCCTTCCAAACCCTTCCCATATTCCTCCCTTCCCCCCCACATCCACATCCCCCCTCCCACCCCTGTTCAAAGTTGTAAAGTTCTTATCAAGAAAAGTTATTTTTCTCAAGTGTTTGTTTTTTCCAGGATGTCTCTGTTTTTTAATTGTGAAAATACCATACACAGGGGTTAAAATTATATGAGCAAGGTAATGAGTATATTTCTTTTTTTGGGGGGAGGGGTCCGGTCATGGGGCCTGAACTCTGGGTTTGGGCGCTCTCCCTCAGCTCTTCACCTCAAGGCTAGTGAGCTACCACTTGAGCCACAGTGCCACTTCCAGCTTTTTCTTTTTGCTTATGTGGTGCTGAGGAATCGAACCCAGGACCTCATGCATGCAACGCAAGCGCTCTACCTCTGAGCCACCTTCCCATCCTGGAAATGAGTATATTTCTAATCAAGCATTGTTGCCTTCTCCTTTGTTTCCCCTTACCATCCATGTCTTCCCACACCTACCCACCACACCCTACCCCCGCGCCAAAGTTGTAAAGTTCATTTTTTGACATAGTACCTTGTAATCCCATTGTTGCAATGGGTCCACCTGTATCCCTATTTAAAGACAAGACATAAACCATGCTCATTCACTTTACTAATATAATGTGAAACATCTTATAACAGGAGGAGTCTCTTTAAGATATTGTTGTTCAATTTTCAGATCACTCTTTATATTGGACAAGCAGGCTATGTCAGAGGAAGAGATCTACACTTTTCCTTTATTCTTTTTCTTTTAACTAATACTGCAGCTTATAATGGAAGGTAGGCCTTAAAGATAAAGCTTTTGTGCTTGTAATAGAATTACTAATAAAGTGCCTCTGAATTCCATGATGCTTGTTCCCATCCCTCTTTCCCTGATTTATGTCATCTCACCTTGTAGAGGTAGTATTTCAAAGGTGTGAAATATTTTTCTATAGTCTTAATTTCATCAAGATCTCCAGGAAATAAAAAACAGAATAATTTCTGTTTTCCTGAAGCATGCCTATCTTGGCTTATAGGGGATTATCTGATTCTGATTGTTTTCTCTGTCCCTCCTGGCAGTTCCTTGAGGTACAACTGTTTCCTATCATGTACTTTGGTATCTCACTTGCCCTGATACTTTAGAACATTTCCTTTGGTGTTCACACATTGGGGCAGGTCTTCTGCTCATCTCTCCAACACTCTGTTGTCATCTTTTTTCTAGAGAGGAGACGAGTGCCTGGCAGCTCTGCAGATATTTAATCTCAGGACAGTTAGTAAGTAGTTGGAAGTGTCTTCTCTTTTTGACTCCATGACTGCCTCTCAGTCCATGCCT
This sequence comes from Dipodomys spectabilis, assembly GCF_019054845.1. NCBI lineage: Eukaryota > Metazoa > Chordata > Mammalia > Rodentia > Heteromyidae > Dipodomys > Dipodomys spectabilis. The sequence continues at coordinate 2,724,648 of NW_024871105.1, forward strand.
TCACCACCATGAAGTTATTTACATGTGCTCAGACATAGTTTCCATACTTTCTATTCCTCTACCTCTTGATTCATCCTGTTCATTCTTGTCAGATGGATTTTAAAACACAGTTCTTCACATAGTCCTCCTATTTAAGATCTTTAGTGAGTCAACTTCATTTAAAGTTTTAATCTTTCTTTTCTTCTCCTTCTGCTAAGCAATATATACCCTCATCTAATCATCAAGAGTCTATCATTTCCTAGTTTTTCTCTTCTCATCTTTTTTTGTGCATCTGCATTTACCTGCCTTGAGTATCTTCCAAACCATCTAAACTTCTTTGAAACCTACTTCTTTTTCAATTGATAAAATATAGGATTCAAAGAAGTGTGACTACTCCAAACTATTTACCTTCCATTCAGTTATGAAACATGGCCATGTGTAAAGTTATAAAAATAGCAACTTAGACTGCAAATACTAAGTGAATGTCTTTGATAAAGTTGTAAAAGTTTAGATTTTGAGATTCTGAGAGGTAAAATAAGGTAGCATGAAGAACACAAGGATTAGTCTTGGGTATATTTCAACTCTAGGCCTGACTTCTTTATGCCATTGAATATATTACCTAACTTGAAACCTTATTCATTGATAAAATTTAGATGGATATTGTAAAACTAGTATCATGAATTAAAAGTTTACATAAATTAAAGCTATTAATATATTTAATTTACTTGACTTTTTCAATGTTAAACATAGTGACTGTTAAATAATTGGCATTTAATAAACCTTAATGCAATCAACTGACTACATTCTCATTTAACTCTAGCCATTGCACCTACAGATATTAGATAATAAATCATCTGGATTTAACTAGGTTAAATGTGCAGAACTTATTACTACAAAATCATTTAAACTTATGTTTTTCATCAATAAACTTGTCTCAGTTACAAACATGTATATTTCAGTTGAGTTTACTTTTACACAGGTTGGATGGTTGAAATGCCTTTTGACAACCAAATGAAGACACCTGCAGAAACGGTGGCCTGAATACAATAAAAACAGGTGTCAACTGAATTTCAGCAGAACAGCCTGTTGACACCAAAGAAATTTTTAGAGATAAAAAACAACAAAGAGAGAAAGGGCCTTTCATTTTAGGGAGGTTAGTAGAGGAGACAGCATGACTAGGTCTTTATTTTGAACACTTATTTGTAATTCAGGGGATTGGAATAAGCTACAATTTCATATACAAAACAGAGCATCTTTTAAAAAATAAAACTAGCTAGATGGGGTTTCCCAGTAAAAATTCAAGCTTGATTCTTCCCTTCCTTTAATAAAGGGGAGATTATCATTGTTATGATAAAGTAGTCTAAAACTACCATTCCCTCCCTCATGTTGTATGATGTACCAAAATAAATTTATGGGGAACACTGGTTAACTGTGATGCTTGCTCCTTCATTGCCAGATTCCTTTGACGTTTCAAGAGTGGTGATGACCCTTCTAGGTACTCTCCATCAAGTTCTTTGTTTCCAAAGTTGCTTAATGAGATCAACAAAGCAGAAGTATCATATTCAAAAGTTGATGGTAAGAAGAAATTTGTATGAACTGGGAACAGATCCAAGTCATTTTCAAACAAGGTAGATTTACTCATTTCCTCATGCTCACAATCATAGAGAGTGACGATATTTGATCTATTTTATCAAATGAAATGATACAAAGTAACAGGATTTCTGTATAAAAAAATAGGACCCATTGTGTGCAAAGAAATTAATACCTAATGGAATTTCAAAATTGGTAGATCCTCTACTCCTCTGCATAAAGTTCCACCAAGTCTTCAAGACGCAACAGTGAAGGTCAAAGCAAATATATTGGGCTCTTATTGGGTACCTGGTAAACAGACATGCCTTAACTCTGACAAAGTGCATACGATAGTCATTAATGTGACCTTTCTGAACAACTACATAGACTATATGTTCCAGTTTGAGCCCATGGGTGGCACAATCATATCTGAGACTGAGAAGCTTGTCATCAATGTAAAACCCCTCCTCATCTTCCACCAACATCAAAGGGGTGACCCTGGAACTATTTGTGTAGTTCTCTGATGTCTTCACGAGGAGGAGGATGGGCTTAAAGAGGGAAGCCAAAAAGATGATCATTTGTGTCCCTTCTCTGGTATTTCAGTGTTTCTGAAGAATGTGAACACTTAGAAATTTAACTTCACCAATGTCATCAACAAATGCCTCTAGCTTGAACAAATACTTACACTTCTTGGTTATAGGTCATCATGATAATTTTGAAATCATAGAGTGACTCATCATCATAATCCATGCCACCCAGACCATAAATTCCCTTTCAGAAATTGTCACTTGTAACCTGTCGAGTTGCAACATATCCAATGCTTTTAGCTATAAATCTGACCTGTCATCACATTTGGTAGCCGTTTTCAGATGTCATCAAGAAGTATGGTGATCCACAGGAAAATGTGGTATATATACACAATGGAATTCCATGCCTCCATCAGAAAGAAAGATGACATTGCCCCATTTGTTAGGAAATGGAAAGACTTGGAAAAATAACATATTAAGTGAAGTAAACCAGGCCTATATAAATATATGTCCCATGGTTTCCCTTATTTGCAATAACTAGTATATGTCTGAGACAAACAAAAACTATCAGATACGTTGATGTTAAGCTAAATGAACCCCAAGATAAGGATTCAAATTTTTTTCTTTCTTGCGATTGTTTGCAACATACTTATAAGATGATTTCTTTGTTGCTTTGTATATACCTTCTCCAGGGTATGATCCCTGCTTTCACTGTTTGATGTTGATATAATTGGTGGAGGGGCAAGGAAAAAACAAACTGTTTAAATAGGGTTACAAGTGTACCCATTACTACAATGAGATATACAAGATGTTACGTTGAAAAATAAACTTTACAATGTTGGTGGGGTGGGGTGTGGGGTGAGGGGGTAGTACAGGTTGTGCGGGTGGATGGGTAGAGAGGGGAAGGGATGGTATGGGAAAACAAAGGAGGAGGCAATAATGCTGGATAAGAAATTGTAACCCCTCTGTATGATATTTTCACAATAATAATGATAATAAAAGTATGGTGATCCAAACATCCAGAGCTCCCCTAAAGGAATACTGAAAACCCAATTGTCTATTTTTTTAACAATGATATCCACTCTCCAACTTGGATCTGAGAACCCATATCACCCTTAATAATTAACCATTTGTCAAGTTCATTTCTTGCTGCAAAATTAATTTAACTGAAAAACCAATATCTACCAGGATGGTAGATATTTTGATTCACATGGCCTCCAATGAGTAACCTTGTGACCCTACCCCACTCAAATAAAAGTGTTCAGATTTGGGGAATTTTCCTTGGAAGGGGAGACTTTAAATTGGGACAGATGATCTCCTCCTCTACTGTTTCCAGATCAGGTCCTTGAAGAAAAGGAGGAACTTGGGGAACTTTACCTTATATATGGTCAACAAATTTCACTATATCCAGAAACTGCTACTGAAACTTAGATAAAAGCCAACTAAAAAGAACGCAAATTGGACTAGGAATCACAAAAAGTTCAGATTTGCGTTAACTATTTACTGGCCATTGGACTTCACATTTGTAACTCCTCTTAGCTTCTTAAATACTGTTCCCCATTACATTTTTTGCCAAACTATAGGGAAAAGACAATTTTATTCTCAAACTTAACTCTTTTGGACATCTGTGGGAATTTTTCTCACAAATATGTAATTCAGTTATCTGATACACATTGGTAAATCATCAAGTCCAACCACTTAAGGGATGAAACTTACAAGATTGTCCACCTTCAGATGTCAGTCATCATCCCTTCATTGTTAGAACATTTTCTAGAATGGTTCACAATCCTCAGAAAAAGTTTACTCCTACATTAAGGATTATAATAGGACATCACTCAGGAATTCGGATATTCCATATTTTCTCCAGATGTGCCACTTTTCTGCCAACCAAGGGTTTAACAACTTAGAAACTCATTGAACTATGGGATTTTATTTTAAATTTTATTTTAATCTTTTAGTAGTACAAAGGAGTTGCCCTTTCAACAATGCTATTTGTGAATATAATGCAAATCCAGAATAAAAAAAATAAACTGTATTTAAGAGTGCTAAAATGAAATAGCCAGTATACTCAGTTAAGGGGTAAACTACAATAAAAACTGAACACAGGAAATTGACCATACTTAGGTAAGCTGTAGAGTTGGAAACTGACCATATTCAAAGAAAAAATAAAATAGAATCAAAATAATACTGCTGCTCAAAACACTACTAAGGTCTCTGTTTAACTCCTTCCCTAGAGATTTCTTTTAGTCCTTGCAATACACTCTGAGAGCATGTAATAGATCATTTATTTCAAAATAAAATGCCCTATTTTTGGAGTACTATCCCAAAATTTTTATTTTGCATGTAATAATCTATTGTCCTGGATAACAAAAATTTTATTGGGCAAGAATTATTTAAAGCTTTCCAACAGAAAGCAGTATAATGAAGCTTATCGAATTTCTTAGAAAAGTAGTAACTTTTACTTGAAGAGCTCTCTAAAATTGAGCCATATAAACTCGTACCAGTGATATAAAACAAGAATGATGGAAAATGATAAAAAGTGAAGGAGGCTCGAAATAATGGGCCAAGTAGCAATTTGATGTAAAAACAGAACAAAACCAAACAAAAACCCTGGTAAACCAGGTATCAGTACCTCATATTTGTCATCCTTCCTATACAGGATTTACAGCATGGCAGTTTGAAGCCAATCTGAGCAGAAAAGTCTATGAGATTCCATCTCCAAAATAACTAGAAAACGTCGAACAGGTTCTTTCTGGAGGCTGAATGAAAATTGTTAGCTTATTTTTTCCAGCTTCCAGTGACTATTAAAATTTTTTCTTTGTGGTATATTCTATCACTAAAGCATATCACCATAACTGCTTTCATCACATCACCTGCTTTTATTACATCACCCCCTCTTGAATGAAATATACCTTTGCTTTGGTGAATGGAAACTCTTTTGTAAAAATACTCACAACACACCTTTTCCCTCATTTATCTTATTTTTATGTTATGTACTAAATTTGTTTGCATTTAACCCAGCAGTTTATGTGTACAATGCATCTTAATCTGTGTCATCACTTCAACATCATCAACACCTTTGGCCCACTCCTTCCTTTATAGTTCTCAATTCTGTGGTATATACAATTAATACTTGCCTGTATTCTATCCCTTCCCTCTCCATTCTTTTACTCCTCCACTTGACTACAATTGCCCCTCTTACAAGAATACATTTCCAGGCACTTATTTTGTTGGACTTTGACTTTTTAAAAAACTTTAGTTTTTTTTAAAGAATTATTTTATTTGCAGTCTCTATCATAGAGTCTAATAAACTTCAGTTAATTCATTTGTAACCCATGTCTCACCCACTGCTTATGCTCCAGAAAATTATAGGCAAATTGTAGCTACCACAAATGAAGGAAATAATGAAACTATATTGCTCTGTGTTTAGTTTGAGGACAGTCATGATTGTATCCATGAGGGATCTATTTGAATAATCCACCAGATGCCCTTCAGTAGATGAATGGATCAAGAAAATGTGGTATATATACACAATGGAATCCTATGCCTCCATCAGAAAGAATGACATTGCCCCATTTCTTAGGAAATGGAAAAACTTAAAAAATTTTATTAAATGAAGTAAGCCAGACCCAAAGAAACACAGTCTCAAGATTCTTAATTAAATCTTCTCTGTCTTTCTTTACCATAAACATGCACAGCTACTAAGGATTAGAATGAAACTATTTCTTGGGAGACCATTGTTTAACCTACCATAATGATCCAGCAAAAATTAACTGTTTTGTGCATTCCTAAAGATAACTAGCCTTGGAAAACAGTGGGTTATTTTTCAAATGTAAAATAAAGTGCTTTGCGTTGTCAGAAATTTTCAAAAGTAGAGAGAATTTCTTGGATCTGTGAGAAGATAGCAAACTGGATTTTTTATTCCAGTCCTGGGGCATGAACTCAAGGCCTGGGCACTGAACCAGAGTTTTCTCAAGGTTAGTCCTCTACCACTTGAGAATAGCTCCACTTTCAGCCTTTTTTGGTTTAGTGGAAATAACTGTCTGACACACATTCCTAACCAGACTGTCTTCAAACTATGAAACCATGAAACCATGATTCTCAGATCTCAGTTTAAATGTTATTTCCAATAGAATTAGTTTTGATTAAAAAAAAATCACCTTACAGGAGAGTTCCGGGAAGATGGCAGAGGAGAAGCTGGAGTCTAAACAAGCTCTCGCTTAGAAAGCAGTTTTAGAGTTCCAGTGAACAGTCCTAAGCAAGATAATCACACCAAGTGTGCCATCACAGGACAGAGAATCAGGCCAGAGAGGGAAAATCCAGGCAAGGATACAGATCTGATCTCTTTCCAGCAGCCGCCACGGCAGCAGCAGCGATGGCGGCGGAGACCACAGGCGCCATACCTGAATCACAGAGAGTCTGAGACAAAGCAGCCAATGCAGCAGGCGAGCAGATTCTACTCAACAGCAGCAATAACCGACAAGGAGCGGACATCTTCATCCTGCAGTTTGCAGACCAGAGATGACCCAGGATCCAAGACTCGGCGTGAGTAGAAGCCTGACGTCCTCACTCCTTCTCAGGGAGCAGAGGAAGGAAGGCCACCCCTCCACCCCCAGTACCGGAGATCTCCATCTTGGATACTGACAAAGCTCAGCGGAGCTGCTAGCTCCAACTCAAGCCTTGCAATAAAATGAGTCATTTAGCAGGTCACAACAACTTAACGGCGGCATGACCTGCCAGACTCAGCTCCACCCAGGGAAAAGTCACCCAGCTTGGGCGCCAGCCCTAGGAGTAGCTTTCTTCACTGGGTAATAAGAGCCAGAGGCTGCCCCTCCCTTTAGCAGCCTCGACAATCAATTGAAATTCAGTAAACAGAAACCTTGAGAATGGCTCCAGGCTGGGCTCTGTGAGTTTTTCACAAACTAACCCCTGGGAAAATCTACTGTTTGTCGAAAGGCCTCAACTCTACCCAGAACCTAGCCTCATCACTGCATCTCCCTCTTTTGTGATACTCAAAGCAGATCTACCTCCTATTGAACTAGCCTGGGAGGAGGATCATAAAATCCTAGGTAAAGCAGAGCATTTTTCTGCCTGTTCGAACAAACTGACTTGAGAAACCAACCAAGCCATAGGACCACAAGCAGATCAGAGATTCCAATAAGATTCTGGTTACTGACACAAGTGAGATACAGGATTTTTCCCATCCCTCCAAAAAAAATGAAAGAACTTTTCTTCTTCTTCTTCTTCTTTCTTCTTCTTCTTCTTCTTCTTCTTCTTCTTCTTCTTCTTCTTCTTCTTCTTCTTCTTCTTCTTCTTCTTCTTCTTCTTCTTCTTCTTCTTCTTCTTCTTCTTCTTCTTCTCCTCCTCCTCCTCCTCCTCCTCCTCCTCCTCCTCCTCCTCCTCCTCCTCCTCCTCCTCCTCCTCCTCCTCCTCCTCCTCCTCCTCCTCCTCCTCCTCCTCCTCCTCCTCCTCCTCCTCCTTCTTCTTCTTCTTCTTCTTCTTCTTCTTCTTCTTCTTCTTCTTCTTCTTCTTCTCCTTCTTCTCCTTCTTCTCCTTCTTCTCCTTCTTCTCCTTCTTCTCCTTCTTCTCCTTCTTCTCCTTCTTCTCCTTCTTCTTCTTCTTCTTTCTTCTTCTTCTTCTCCTTCTTCTCCTTCTTCTTCTTCTTCTTCTTCTTCTTCTTCTTCTTCTTCTTCTTCTTCTTCTTCTTCTTCTTCTTCTTTTTTGGTACCTTATATATATATATAAAACTTTTCTTTTCTAAAACATTTTTTAATCTTTAATTTTTGCCTTTTTTGAAAAAAAATTGTTTTCCAGTAACTTAATTTTCCTCTTATAATTTTTATTTTAGGGATACGAGGGTGTGCGTTTTTCTTTCTCTTTTTTTCTTCAATTATTTTTTGTTTTTTGTTTAGCTCTACTGAAGTTCTGATCTTTTTTTCTTCCTTTCTTATCCTTTTCACCATTTCCTCTCTTTCGTTCTTCTTTGAGTAACTTAATTCTTGTCCTGCACATCCTCAGATAAACCCATAGTTGTCTCTTGGACCCTATCCCACATTGTATACACACTTAATCCACAAATTTATTACTCAATTCAAAACCTCTGAGACTTAAATTCTTTAATAGCAGTACTAACTCTTTATACCTATATAATATTTCAAGCATATTTATTTTTAAGTTATTCACATCTCCTTTATATCCCTCCCTGTCTCTCAATATATTCACGTTCTTCTCTAGATTGTTTTCGATTCTGCAGAATATTATTAATTTTTACTTTTCTATTTTTTCTGGTCTCTTTTATTTTCCCTTTTGCTTTCATCTTTTTTTCTCCCTCTCTACTTTCATCATACCCAACCTATTTCCTGCTTTGAGATTAGGACTTAGTTAACTCTACCTGTGCCTACCCACATCAATCTATTCCTATTTTTTACCCACATATCTAACTAAATCTAAAAATTTTTGGTTTCCAAATTCTTCTTTGTGGTTCGTAGCCCCTTACTATATAGTTGTTTGATGTTGAATAGATATATCTGTTTAACTACATTGTATCTGTAGACTATTGACTGTGCAAATTCAGACTTTGGTGGATGCTTGCTTTAAGATAGTGTTCTAGCACAAAACTGGTGCTATTTTCATCTCAAATGGGCAGAGGAAGCCGTGAAAACACAAGATAAAAGGTAAGTCCGGGTATCTCAATTCCCAATCTTGATAATCAGGGGACAGAACAGATAATGAATAATCCAGAGGAGAGTTCCCAAATAGCTATACAAACACTGCTGGCAAACATGTTAAATGAAAAGATTGAAAACATAAAAAGGACTCTGTATGAGCGTGATAGGGAGAGAGAAGAGGCAATCCAAAAGTTTGTTCAGGAATATCATAAGCGTGAGGAAGCTACTCAAAAACTGATAAAGGATTTGCGTGAGCAGCTTGAGAATAATCAAAGAGAAAGTCAGGAATGGCGTGAGCAGGCTGAGAACACTCAAAGAGAACTACAGGAATCCCACCAACGGGAGGAAGCTAATCAAAGAGGAATACAGGAATTGAGAGAGCAGGAAGAGAATACATAAAGATCATTAAAGGCATTCATGGAATCCATTAACAAAGAGCTGAAGGAAGTCAGGGAGACCATAAAGGGAATGCTGAATGGCACCCAACAGAAGGAATGGGAGTTCAAGGAAACCATAACCAATCAACTAAGTGATTTGAGAATAAACACTGAACACCAAAAAAAAGGAAGTAAAGAAGTCCATACACGATCTAAAACAAAGCTTCAACAAAGAATTTGAAGCCATCAAAGCTGACCAATTAGAAGGAAAAGAGATAAAAAAAACAAAGTAGAAACTCTTGACAGCAGGTTAGACCATGCAGAAGATTGAATCTCAGGGATTGAAGTCAGCCAAGATATTATAGATAACGAACATACAACCATCCAAGACAAGTCCAAGAAATATGATAGATCTATCCAACACTTGGAAGACACCATCAGAAGGCCTAATCTAAGGGTAATGGGGGTAGAGGAGCACCGAGAAACAGAAGTTAATGGTCTAGGAAATTTGTTTAACAGGATCCTAGCAGATAACTTCCCAAACATGTAAAAAGATAGGCCTATTCATATACAAGAAGCTTTTAGAACCCCAAATAGACCAGAGCAGAATAGGATATCCCACAGTCACATTATAATCCACACAGGATCAACTCAGACCAAGGAAAAGATCCTTAAAGTTATAAAGGAGAAAAGATTAATCAGCTATAAAGGGAAAACAATAAGAATCACCTCAGATTTCTCAGCAGAGACAATCAGAGCAAGAAGGGCTTGAAATGATGTATGCCATGCCCTAAAAACAAACAACTATCAACCAAGAATACTGTACCCAGCTAAACTCTCCTTCATAACTGAAGGCCAAATAAAAACCTTCCATAGCAAAGAAAAATTGAAACAAAACATCTCCACCAAACCAGCCTTACAAAAGATTCTTAAAGATGTCCTACACATAGAAAACCAACAAGACCACAATAAAAGCCAAGAAAGTGCACCCAAACTGAGAATCCAAGAACCATAAGAAGAACCCAGTTTTCGCAGCCCCCAAGAAGGTGGATAACATGCTAGGAATTCCCAAATACCTCTCAGTCCTATCTCTTAATGTTAACGGACTTAACATTAAAAAAAAAATCCTTCCATCTGCTGCCTTCAGGAGTCATATCTAGCCCGTAAAAAAAAAACAAACACATTTTCAATGTTAAAGGCTGGAACAAAATCTACCAAGCAAACGGCCCCTATCAACAGGCGGCAGTTGCAATCCTAATATCAGATAAAATAGACTTCTAATTAAAATTCTTGACAAGAGATAAAAAAAGGTCGCTACATACTAATTAAGGGATCTCTCCTTCAGGAGGTTATTATACTTCTAAATATCCATTCGGCAAACAATGGAGCAAACAAATTTATCCAAGAAACACTACTTTCCCTCAAATCCCTCACAGATCCAAAGACATGAATTGTTGGGGATTTTAACACAACACTCTCCCCATTAGATAGATCAACTCGGCAAAAACTCAACAGAGAAACCGCAGATCAAAACAGCTGCATAGATCAACTAGATTTAACAGACATCTACCTAACATTTGACCCAGCAGCATCAGAATACACGTTTTTCTCAGCAGCACATGGAACGTTTTCTAAAATAGACCACATTTTAGGCCACAAAGCAAATTTTTCTAAATTCAGAAACATCGAAGTTATACCTTGCATTCCCTCTGACCACAAGGGAATAAAATTAGAACTCAACTCCGAAAGCCACCAAAGAAAGTCCGATAACATATGGAGGCTGAACAACACACTGCTGAATCACGAGTGGGTCATGGAAGAGATTAGAAAGGAAATTCAAATGTTCATGCTATCCAACAAAAATGAACACAAACATTACCAGCTCCTCTGGGACACAGCAAAGGCAGTACTCAGAGGCAAGTTTATAGCTCTGAGCTCCTATATCAACAAATTGGAGAGATCTGAAACCAACAATTTAATGACAAATCTAATCCGCCTTGAAAAAGAGCAGCAAGATAAACCCCAACCATTTGATGGAAAGAAATAATTAAAATTAAATCAGAATTAAATGAATTAGAATCCAAAAAAACTATAGAAAGAATCAACAAAACAAAGAGTTGGTTCTTCGAAAAAATTAACAAAATTGACAGACCCTTAGCAAATCTTATCAGAAAAAGAAGAGAATAGACCCAAATAAATAAACTCAGAGATGAGAATGGAAACATCACCACGGAAACAACCAAGATTCAGAACATTATAAGGGAATACTTCTCAAAACTTTATGCTAATAAGTTTGACACCATGACAGACATGGATCGTTTCCTAACAAATATTGACATGCCAAAACTAAACCAAGATGAGGTAAACCATCTTAACAGGCCCATATCAAGCATGGAAATAGAAAGAGCAATAAGAGACCTCCCAGCTAAGAAAAGTCCAGGACCAGATGGTTTTACATCAGAATTTTACAAGGCCTTCAAAGTCGAGCTTCCACCGATACTCCTCCAACACTTCAATGAAATTGAAAGAGAAAGTTCACTGCCAAACACATTCTATGAAGCCATCATCACACTCATCCCAAAACCAGGCAGGACTCATCAAACAAAGAGATCTATAGACCCATTTCTTTGATGAACATTGATGCAAAACTTCTCAACAAAATTTCAGCCAAACTCCTTCAATAATTCATCCAAAATATCATACACCACGATCAAACAGGATTCATTTCAGGGATGCAAAGTTGGTCCAATATATGCAAATCAATTAATATTATTCATCACATCAACAGGAACAGGGATAAGAACCACATCATTATCTCAATAGACGCAGAAAAAGCATTCAACAAGATCCAACACCCCTTTATGATGAAGGTTTTGGGAAAATTAGGAATCCATGGAACATTCCTCAATACAATGAATGCTGTATATCACAAACCTACAGCCAGCATTATACCTAATTGTGAAAAACTAAAGCCATTTCCTCTTAACTTAGGAACAAGACAAGGATGTCCATTCTCTCCATTTCTCTTCAATCTAGTATTAGAATGCCTAGCTACAGCAATAAGACAAGAGGCAGACATAAAGTGGATCCAAATAGGGAAATGAGAAATAAAATTCTCCCTCTTTGCAGAGGACATGATCTGTTATTTAAAGATTCCCATAGATTCCACTCCCAAATTACTCAAGCTGATTCAACACTTTGGCGAAATAGCAGGGTATAAAATTAACCCACCAAAATCAATGGCTTTTCTGTATGCCAACAATGAGAAAAGTGTGGCTGAAATTAGGAAAGCAACTCCATTTGTAATAGCCCCACAAAAAAATAAAATACCTAGGAATTAACTTAACCAAAGAAGTGAAGGACCTCTATGATGAAAACTTTAAAAGCTTGAAAAAGGAAATCAAAACAGAACCTAGAAAGTGGTAAAAACTCCCTTGCTTCTGGATTGAAAATATTAACATCGTGAAAATGACAATACTTCCCAAGGTTATCTACAAATTCAATGGGCTACCTATCAAAATTCCAACCTAATTCTTCAAGGAAAAGAACAGGCAATCAAAAATTCATATGGAACTATAAAAGACCCCGAATAGCAAAGAACACTCCTCAACGGAAAAAACACTGCTGGAGGAATATCAATACCAAATTTCAAACTCTACTATAAAGCCATAGTAATCAAAACAGCTTGGTATTGGCACAAGAACAGATCTCAGGACCAATGGAATAGAATTGAAAACCCAGAAATGAACCTACAGACCTATAGCCATCTAATCTTCGATAAGGGAGCTAAAACAATAGAATGGAACAAAGTCAGCCTCTTCAGTAAATGATGCTGGCAAAATTGGTTAACAACTTGTGGAAAATTAAGCTAGATCCTTATATATCACCCTGCACCAGAATCAACTCCAAATGGATCAAAGACCTCGAAGTCAAAGCAGACACTCTGAAGACTTTACAGGATGGAATAAGAGAAACCCTAGGTCTCCTTGTCTCACGCCCAAATTTTCTGAATAAAGACCCGGAAACACAACAAATCAAAGAAAGATTGGACAAATGGGATTGCATGAAGTTGCAGAGCTTCTGCATGGCAAAGGACATAGCTAGCAAGATCAATAGAAAGCCTACGGATTGGGAGAAGATCTTCACTAGTCATACAACAGACAAGGGTCTCATATCTAAAATATACTTGGAACTCAAAAAATTAAATCCCCCAACACCAAATCATCAATAAATAAGTGGGCTAAAGACTTAAAGTGAAACTTCTCTGAAGAAGAAAGAAGGATGGCCAATAGACACATGAAGAATTGCTCAACCTCCCTAGCCATAAAATAAATGCAAATCAAAACAACATTGCGATACCACCTAACTCCAATTAGAATGGCAAAAATCAAGAACTCTAACAACAACAGATGCTGGAGGGGATGTGGACAGAAGGGAACCTTACTTCATTGTTGGTTGGAGTGTAAACTTGTTCAACCACTTTGGAAAGCAGTATGGAGGTTCTTCAAAAGACTTCACATAGAGCTCCCCTATGACCCAGTAATCCCACTTTTGGGCATTTACCCAAATGTTTACAAACAAGACCTCACTAAAGCTACCAGCACAACTATGTTTATTGCAGCATTATTTACCATAGCTAATATCTTGAACCAACCCAGATGCTCCTCAGTAGATGAATGGATCAAGAAAATGTGGTATATATACCCAATGGAATTCTATGCCTCCATCAAAAAGAGTGACATTGACCCATTTGGTAGGAAATGGAAAAACTTGGGAAAAATTATATTAAGTGAAGTAAGCCAAGCCCAAAGAAACATAGGTCCATGGTTTCCCTTATTTGCAATATCTATTTTATGTATGAGTCAAGCGGAAAAGGTCAGATACTGTGATGTTAAGAAAATGAACCCTTAGATATGTATTTTAATATTTTTTTCTTTCATGAATTTGTTTCTAACGCATATATAAGATTATTTCTTTGTTGCTTTGTATGTCCCTCCCCCACAGTATAACCCCTGCTTTCACTATATTTGATGTCAGTATAACTTGTGGAGGAGATGGGGAAAAACAAGTCGTTTAAGGATACAGGTGGACCTGTTGCAACAATGAGAAGTACAAGTTTTCATGTCAAAAATGAGCTTTACAACGTTGGTGTGGGGGGGGAGGATGGGTGAGGGGGAGGGGGAGGCTGGGAAGGGATGTGAAGGGTAAACAAAGGAGGAGGCTGCAATGCTTGATAAGAAATGTATGCATTATCCTGCCCATGTAATTGTAATCCTTCTGTAAAATATGTTCATAAAAAAATAAAATAAAAATAAAATGATAACAAATCACCTTATAGTTCAATTGTTGTGCACCATGTCTTTCAAAGTTTATTGTTGTAAACTCTATCAAAATTTAAAATTTATTTGTTATTACTTGGGAATGAACTACTGGTGTAGCTGATTTACATGATACTCGCTCCAAACACAAGACAATTGTAAGGTAAGAAGTTCAATAATTAACAATAGTTAAAGGCCAATAAAAAGTCTGAATATCCTGATAAATGCACTATTAATATTCAACCCAAGAAAAACTTGAAAAATTCTAAAGTGTATGTTATGAAAATATGCAAGGATGAAAAATATGCCTGAACAATGCTCCAAAGGAACACATTAAACCAAAAGATAGTACTATAAGCCTATTAAAATGGCCCAAATCCAAAGCATTCAGTACAACAAATGGTGAAGGCCGTGAATAGAAACTTACTCATTGCCAGTGAGAATGCAATTATATAAGTATGCTGGGAGTAAGGGTCATGATGACAAGGGTATATGGTGAAAATGTTTAGCTTTGTCAGAAATCATGTTCTTCACTGTTTACACAGAAATGCTAAAAATTCCTCTAAAACAAAATTAGAATGTGGGCGTTCTCAACAAGTTAATCCATAGTAGTCTAAACATGGAAAGAACCAAGATGCCCTTCAGTAACTAACTGAATGGATAAGCTGTGACCCATCAAGTGTAGTAAACTGTGATAAAATATAAATGAGTATTTAGCAATAGCCATGAAGGAAAGTTAAGCAATCACTAGTTAAAAGAAAACAATTGGAATATTACATATGTATGTACTATTTCTTAAATGTATGTACCCTTTCCAACTAGATGGCATAAAAAGGCAAAACCATCAAGACAGTAGAAAAGTCAGTAGTTACCAAGGGCCAAGGGACAGAGTGGAGAAATGAGAAGGCAGGTAAAGAGAAATAGATTGATGCTTTCATGGTAGATTCATGGTGATGTTCATTCCATGAATGTGAATAAATTTATACCAAGAGTAAATCCTGATGGAACCTGTGGGGGATACCAGTTGATAATGATGTGTCATTTGGAACAATGTACCACTCAGAAGATCCTGATATTTTGGGAGGCCATGGATATTTACGGAGAGGTTATATAGGGAATCGCTGTATCTTCTACTCAATATTTTTTGCCATGAAGTATGAAACCAAAAAAAACTTATTTATAAAAAAATACAACTGCTCACACACAAACATTTGCATGCTTTAGTTCAAAATATGGTAATATGAAAGAATAAGTTTACAGCCACAACTCTTTTTAAAGCTAGTTTATCTCCAATTGTATGAATGTTTTATTACTGTTATTATAAATGCCCTTTAATATAGGCCTTCTTGTTTATTATCATGGATAGTTCTGAAGTGAAATGAAAAGCAACAGCACCTTGACAAGCTTACAGACTTTAAAATTATTCAAATGGGTGAATGAAATGAGTGCTGCAAAGCTTTATTGACATTGGTAGGTTGCTTTACTCTAAAATGATATAAATAAGCCACTTCAAAAGCTACACCAAGTATATCATGTAAATTTCTGTCAGTTTTTGCAAGTGGACAACTTTTGGACCTTAGGCATAAATAAAATACATTGCCCTGCAAAACTTGAGCCAATGCTTTTACTAGCAACTTCACAGATTTCTAAAACTGCCTTCTGAGAGTTAGTAATCCTTAAGTGAGTGAGTGTGTGTGTGTGTGTGTGTGTGTGTGTGTTTGGACACAGGTGACTGGATGCATGTGGGTGTGTGCACCTGCACGTGCGTGTTATTTCAAACTGTAAAAGTGCTTTTTATGAAAGTAGTAAGGGAACTTTTATTATGTGTTAGGTACTTCAACATCTCAATCTTAAGAGGTCAGAATTGTCATCTTCTTATCTTCAATTTAAACATCAGCAAATTATGGTATGGATTCACATAACATTGAGCACTATGTGCGGGACACTGTTTCAATTATTTTCTTGTATATTGACATTTAATTTCTAATTTTACCAGTATTGGAAAGATGGGTATGTCCAATTACTCCATTTTGCAGATGAGAAAACTGAAGAACAAACAGATTACTGAAAGTAAGAGACACTGATTGGAGACACATGACATCTGGCTGGATTCTGTGACTTTAACCAAAAAAGCAGTTCAACGTAAAGAATAGCAAGTGGATACCCAATATGGAATGTAATCATCCCAGGTGCTTTTCAATGGACAAATGATCAAGAAAATGTGGTATATATACACAATGAAACCTGTAAGTAAACACGGAATGATAGGCAAGTGGCAGATTCAAGGGAATACTTAAAGATTCAAAATGCCTTAGAAAGGCAAAGTGATAGCCTAACAAAATAAACACCAAGAAACATAACTGCAAGAGGTAGGTGGGGCAGACCAGTAAACAAATGAAGAGTAGAAGGGGAGAATGAAATTGACTTCCATGTACATTTCAAACAACTAAGATAAGGAAGAACAACTAAGTAAATGTCAGGAGGGATGAGTGAGAATGCAGAAGAACAATGATCAAGATGAGTTGTATTTATAAATTGCTTGGTTAAATGGCAACTCATATGTTCAACTGGAGATGATAAAAAATAAATTACAGAGTTCAAGGATCACAATGAGTTGGAAATAAACAACCTACCACTTCTGTTCAGCAGATATTTTGTTACACCTATATTTTTGATCCTTGAACTCTGTCATCGTTTTAGTCATTTTCTCATTTTAGTGAAAATTTGTATGTTACTGTTATTTCCCAACTGTCAGAGTATTAGGATAAAATCAGGGAGTAACAATAAAATATAGGGAATTAGGATAAACTGTTTCATCTAAGTTGAAATGACACATTATTTTTAGCTCCACCAAACAAGTATTTAATTCTGATTTAGATATTTACATTAAGCTCTTTTAAGATAACCTCTTGTCTCCTTGCACCATAATCCCCAGGGAAAGTTTGAAAATGTTTTCTTTGTTTCTCTGTTAAAGAGACAAATAACAAAGGAAAATGTGACATTACCATAGAAGTCTGAGTAAATGTTTTAATGTAAGTTGTGAGAGAATTTGAGTTATTATACAATAAAATACGTAAGACCTCACCACGAGGAGATCCGAAGATAGCACTGGTGACCAAGATGGCATCAGGAAAGTAGGGAAATGCCACAGCTCTCTCCAACTAAAACAAGAGTTCAAGTTCCAACTCTTAATTTCCCCAAGAGACTGACAAAAACAAAAAGACAAACACCCAGAGAAAAACAGGAGGCAGAAAAAAAGAAAGAGAGAATGTAAAGGAAGAATTTCAGAACTGAGAAGCACAAAGACTTCTCCCCCAATCTTTACTGGCTGCATGGCAACACACCAAGCTGTGGCCAGCCCAGCCCGGGGAGGGCTGCCAGAGTCCCCAGAGACACAAGGGACTGTCTGAAAAATCACCCTCGCAGAAGATGCCTGAGGTACCCGTGTTGGACCTGCTGATTGCAACGAACAGAGAAACCTCTGAGCTGGGAGCCTGAACAAAGATACTACTCCCACCCCTCACTCTCCGAACAAAGGGGCTCAATCCCAACAAAGCCACTCGGCCACACAGAAGTAAACCCAGAAATACACAGGTCACCCACAGAAGGCCAGATCAGAATACCTGGAAGGTATTGAAACTGATCCGGAGAGCACAAACAGAGACAAAACCCAATGCTCAGAACCTGCATGGAGACACCTCCCTCACCTCTCAGCCAGAGGCCTATACCAGGGAACCGACCCAAACAGCATCAACAGAGGCAGAAACAGAGGAGAAACACGCAGAGCCACCACCACCCAGCCAAGCCCACAAACATCTCAACTGAACTCTGATTGCATCGGCAACCAGAGACCTACAGCAAACAGAAACAACAACTATCTCCAGGGTGAGTACCCCAGAGGGGACAATGTATCCCTCAAGGGAGAATACAGAAGGTGGGAACCCCTAGACCTTGACCCAGACCCATACCTCAACACCTGGACTACAGGACCCACTAAAACTGGGAACTGTTCAAGAGCTCTATCAGCCTGAGAAGCACATTCAGCCAACCAGGCTATATCAAGAGTGCCCATGGAATACTTTAAGTTATTTAGAAGGAGAGATTGGAGGAAGATGGGAGAAGAGAAGCTGGAGGCTAAAAAAGCTCTCACATAGAAACCAGTTTTAGTGTTCAAGTGAAGAGTCCTAGGCTAAAGAATCACACCAAATGTGCCATCACAGTACAGAGAGTTTGGCCAGAGAGGTAAAATCCAGGCAAGGAGGCAGATCTGATCACATACCAGTAGCCCTAGCTGTGACGGCAGTGGCAGCTGCCTCAGCTGCCATGCCTATGGACAGTCTCCGGGACAAAGGCACCAGACACAGCAGGCGAGCAGATTCCACTCAACACCAGCAAGAACTGACAAGGATCAAATATCTTTATCCTGCTGATCACAGATGAAAGATGGCCCAGGAATCAAGATTCTTGTGAGTAGAATCCTGACATGCTCAATCCTTCTCAGAGTGCAGAGGAGGGAAGGACTCCACTCCCCCACCACTGGAGATCTCCATCTTTGATACTGACAAAGGCCCAGCTGAGCAGCTAGCTCCAATTCAGGCCTTGGAAGAAAACAAAAGAGTCATTTACCAGGTCACAGGAACCTGACCTGACCTGCCAGGCTCAGCTCCACCAAGGGGAAAGTCATCCCACCCAGGCAGAGGAAGCTCTCCCAGCCACCAGGAGTGACTTTCTTACTTGGTAAACAGAGCCAGAGACTGCCCCTCCCTAGAGCAGCCTAGACAAATAATTAAAATTCACTAACTATAAACCCTGAGAATGACTCCAGGCTGGGTTCTGTGAGTATCTCAGGAGCTAGTCTCCCAGGAAAAAGCTACTGTTTCCTGAAAGACCTCAACCCTACCCAGAACCTAGACTCATCACAGCATCTCCAAAATAGAGGAAACTGCCATCTCCCTCTTTTGCAATACTCAAAGCAGATCTCCCTACTACTGAACTAGCCTGGAGGGAGCATCACATAATCCAAGCTAATGCAGAACATTTTTTTGCCTATTCGAACAAACTGACTTAAACCAATCAAGCAACAGGAATACCAAACACCACAAACAGACGAGAGACTACAGTAAGAGACTGATTGTGGACACAGGAGACATACAAGATCTTCCCAACCTCACCCCTCCGAAAATAATCAAACAATTCTTTTTTGTACCATTTTTAAAACTTTTCTATTAAAAATTGTTTTCTATTAATCATTTTTTCTCTCATACTTTTTATTTTTATTTTTTTATATTATTTTATTTAAAAACATACTGTACAGAGGGGTTACAATTACATGGGCAGGAAAATGCATACATTTCTTACCAAGCATTGCAGCCTCCTCCTTTGTTTACCCTTCACCTCCCTTCCCAGCCTCCCCCCTCCCCCCCCACCCAATCATACCCCCCCTCCCTCCCCCCCACCGACATTGTAAAGCTGGTTTTGACATGACATTTTGTACTTCTCATTGTTGCAACAGGTTCACCTGAATCCTTAAACGACTTGTTTGTCCCCGTCTCCTCCACATGTTATACTGACATCAAATATAGTGAAAGCGGGGGTTACACTGTGGGGGAGGGACATACAAAGCAACAAAGAAATAATATTATAAATGCGTTAGAAACACATGCATGAATGAAACAAAAACATTAAAATACATATTTGAGGGTTCGTTTTCCTAACATCACATTCTCTGACTTTTTCCGCTTGACTCATACCTATACTAGATATTGCAAATAAGGGAAACCATGGGACCTATGTTTCTTTGGGCCTGGCTTACTTCACTTAATATAATTTTTTCCAAGCCTTTCCATTTCCTAACAAATGGGGCAATGTCATTCTTTCTGATGGAGGCATAGAATTCCATTGTGTATATATACCACATCTTCTTGATCCATTCATCTACTGAGGGGCATCTGGGTTGGTTCCATATCTTAGTTATGGTAAATAATGCTGCAATAAACATAGTTGTGCTGGTAGCTTTAGTGTGGCCTTGTTTGTGGTCATTTGGGTAAATGCCCAAAAGTGGGATTGCTGGGTCATTGGGGAGCTCTATATGGAGTCTTTTGAGGAACCTCCATACTGCTTTCCAAAGTGGTTGAACAAGTTTACATTCCCACCAACAATGAAGTAAGGTTCCTTTCTGTCCACATCCCCGCCAGCATCTGTTGTTGTTAGAGTTCTTGATTTTTGCTGTTCTAACTGGAGTGAGGTGATAACTCAATGTTGTTTTGATTTGCATTTCTTTTATGGCTAGGGATGTTGAACATTTCTTCATGTGTCTATTGGCCATCCTTCTTTCTTCTTCAGAGAAGCTTCTCTTTAGGTCTTTCGCCCACTTACTTATTGGGCAGTTGTTTCTTTGAGGATTTGTTGTTGGGTATATGTTTGTGTGCTTTTTAAAAAATCTCTTTGTATCTTTTGGTCCTTTTAAAAAATTCTTTTCATTTTTTTCTCTTTATTTTTTACGTAGCTTAATTGCATTCTGCTCATCCCCAGATATGCAGTCGTCGTTGATTTTTAGAACTTATCCCCCCTTGTGTACATCCTCAATCTAGAAATTTATTACCCAATTCACAACCTCTTTGGCTTAACTTCTTAATATCAGTATTGTCTCTTTATACCTATATAATTTCCAACAATTAATTTTAAGAATTATTACTTTTCAGTTTTTCATATTGCCTTTCTATCTCCCTTCCTCTCATCCTACCCTTTTCTTATCTCAATATCATTTCTTTAAACTTACATCATTTTAAGTGTTTCACTTTTTAAATTTAAATTTTGGTTTTCCAGTTTTTTTTTCTTTTTTTTCCAAACCTCTCTCCTATCATTCTGTACAATCAATTTCCCTCTCTGAGATTAAGACTTGGTTAAATTCACTCTTTTTACCTCTCCATAGCCCTCTAATCCTATTTTTCCACACATTTCTCCCTAAACTTAATAATTTCTAATTTGCCATATTCTTCTTTGCTATTCTTAGCCCATTAATCCTTAGTTGTTAGATGTTAGATAGATTGTATCTGTTGAACTGGATTGGATCAGCAGCCATTTTGACTGTGCAACTATAGGACTCTGGTTGATGCTTACCTTGACATAGTATTCTAGCACAAACCTTGTGTTACTTTAATAACAAATGGGCAGGACAAGCCAGAAAAACACAAGAAAAATGGCAAGCCTAGGTAGCTCAACGCCCACTCATGATAATCAGGTGACAGAACAGTTAATGAATAACCTAGAGGAGAGTTGCCAAAAAGGTCTACAAACATGACTGGTAAACATGGTGAATGAAAAGATTGAAAACCTGCAAAGGATTCAGTGTGAGCATGATAGGGAGCAAGAGGAGGGAAACCAACGATTAATACAGGAAACTCATGAGCATGAGGAAGCTACACAAAGATTAATACAGGAATTGAGTGAGCAGGTTTGCACAGCAAAAGACAAAGAAATTGTGTAAGCACGCTGAGAACAAACATAGAGAAAGACAGGATTGGGTGAGTAGGCTGAGAACATTCAAAGAGAAACACAGGAATTGTGTGAGCAGGCTGAGAACAGTCAAAGACAACTAGAGAATTGCGTGAATGTGAGGAAGCTAACCAATGGGTAACACAGGAATGGCGAGAGCGGGATGAGAATAGACAATGATGAATAGAGACATTCATGGAATCCATAAACAGACAGCTGAAAGAATTCAGGGAGACAACATAGGGAATGCTGAATAGAGCCTGACAGAAGGAATGGGAGTACAAGGAAATCATAAGTAATCAACTAAGTGATTTGAGAATAAACACGGAACACCAAATTAAGGAAGTAAAGAAGTTCATACAAGATCTAAAACAAAGCTCCAACAAAGAATTTGAAGCCATCAAAGCCGACCAATTAGAAGGAAAAGAAATTTAAAAAATAGAAAGTCTTAAGAGTAGTTTAGACAATGCAGAAAATCGAATATGGGGGATTGAAAACAGCCTAGATATTATAGAGAAAGAACATGCAATTATCCAAGACAAATCCAAGAAATATTATAGAACTATTCAACATTTGGAAGACACCATCAGAAAGCCTAATCTGAGGACAATGGGTGTAGAGGAGCACCTAGAGACAGAAGTTGATGGACTAGGAAATTTGTTTAACAGGATCCTAGCAGAGAATTTCCCAAACATGCAAAAAGATAGGCCTATTCAGATACAAGAAGCTTTTAGAACCCCAAATAGACCAGACCAGAACAGGACATTCCACCATCACATTATAATCTACACAGGTTCAATTCAGACCAAGGAAAAGATCCTTAAAGCTGTCAAGGAGAAAAGATCAATCACCTATGAAGGGAAATCAATTAAAATCACCTCAGGTTACTCAGCAGACACAATTAAAGCCAGATGAGCCTGGAATGATGTATGCCATGCCCTAAAGACAAGTATCAACCAAGAATACTGCACCCAGCTAAACTCTCCTTCATAATCGAAGGTCAAATAAAAACCTTCCATAGCAAAGAAAAATTGAAACAATACATCTCCACCAAACCAGCCCTACAAAAGCTACTTAAAGATGTCCTATGCATAGAAAACCAACAAGACTCACAATAAAGGCTAAGAAAATGCACCGAAACTGAGAATCCAAGAACCATAGGAAGAACCCAGTTGTTGCAGCCCCCAAGGTGCATAACATCTCAGGAACTCCAAAATACCTCTAAGTCCTAACTCTCAACATGAACGGACTTAATTCTCCAATTAAGTGACATAGACTGTCTAGTTGAATTAAAAAGCAAGATCCTTCTATCTGCTGCCATCAGGAGTCACACTGTGCCCATATAAACAAACACGTTTTGGTGAAAGTGAACGGCTAGAACAAGATCTACCAAGCAAATACCCCCGCCTCCCATAAACAGGCAGGAGTTGCAATCCTAATATCAGATAAAATAGACTTCAAATTAAAAGTAGTGAGAAGATATAAAGAAGGTCATTACATACTAATTAAGGTATCTCTCATACAGGACAATACTAAAAATGTAAATATCTATTTGCCAAACAACGGAGCAACCAAATTTATCCAAGAAACACTACATTCCCTCAGAGCTCACCTTGATACAAAGACATTAATTCTTGGTTACTTTAACACACCATTCTCCCTACTAGATAGATCAACTCGGCAAAAACTCAACAGAGAAACCACACATCTAAATAACTGCATAGATCAAATAGATTTAACAGATATGTACCGTACATTTCACCCAGGAGCACCAGAATACACGTTTTATTCAGCAGCATATAGAACATTTTCTATAATAGACCACACTTTAGGTGACAAAGCAAATTTGTCCAAATTCAGAAACATTGAAGTTATACTTTGCATTCAAAAGCCACCAAAGAAAGTCCAGTAACACATGGAGGCTGAACAACACACTGCTGAATCACCAGTGGGTCATGGAAGAGATTAGAAAGAACTTCAAATGTTTGTGATATTCAAAAAAATTGAAAACACAAATTAACAGCTCCTCTGCGACACAGCAAATGCAGTACTCAGAGGCAAGCTTATAGCTCTGAGTTCCTACATCAAAAAATTGGAGAGATCTGAAACCAACAATTTAATCAGACATCTGAACCTCCTTGAAAAAGAGCAGCAAGAAAAACTCCAATTCATTCATCTATCTTTCACTATATTTGATGTCAGTATAACTTGTGGAGGAGATGGAGAAAAACCAGTTGTTTAAGGATACAGGTGGACCTGTTGCAACAATGAGAAGTACAAGTTGTCATGTCCAAAACGAGCTTTACAACGTCAGTGCGGGGGGGGGTGTAGGGAGGGAGGGAGAAGGGGGGGAAGGAGAAGGATTGGGATTGGGGGGGAGGGGGGAGCCTGGGAAGGGAGGTGAAGGGTACACAGAGGAGGAGGCTGCAATGCTTGGTAAGAAATGTACGCATTATCCTGCCCATGTAATTGTAACCCCTCTGTACAGTATGTTCACAAATAAAATAAAATAAAATTTTAAAAAAAGAAAAACTCCAATTCAGTAGATGGAAAGATGTAATTAAAATTAAATCAGAAGTAAGCAAATTAGAATCCAAAAAAACCCATAGAATGGATTAACAAAACAAAGAGTTGGTTCTTCGAAAAAATTAACAAAATTGAGACACCCTTAGCAAATCTTATCAGAAAAAGAAGAGAACAAACCCAAATAAACAAACTCAGAGATGAGAATGGAAACATCATCACAGAAACAACCAAGATTCAGAATATTATAAGGGAATACTTCTCAAACATTTATGCTAATAAGTTTGAGAACTTCGCAGAAATGGACCTTTCCTAGCATATATCAACATGCTGAAACTAATCCAACATGAGTTAAACCATGTTTACAGGCCCATATCAATCATTGAAATAGAAACCGCAATAAGATACCTCCTCTCTAAGAAAAGCCCAGAACGAATGGGTTTACAGTGGAATTCTTAAAGGCCTTCAAAGAAGAGCTCACACCAATAATCATCCAACTCTTCAATGAAGTGGAAAGAGAAAGTTTACTACAAAACTCATTCTATGAATCAACCATAATCCTCATCACAAAACCAGGCAGGAACTCATCAAAGAAAGAGACTTATACACCCATTTCTTTGATGAACATTGATGCAAAATTTCTCAACAAAATTTTGGCCAATCGACTTCAACAATTCATCCAAAAAATCATAAACAACGATCAAATTGGTTCCATTTCATGTTTGTAAAGCTGATTCAATATACATAAATCAATTATTATAATTCATCACCTCAACAAGAGCAAAGATAAGAACCATGTGGTTATCTCAATAGATGCAGAAAAAGCATTTGAGAAGATCCAACACCCATTTATGATGAAGATTCTGGAAAAATTAGGAATCCAGGGAACACTCCTTAATACAATAAAGGGTGTATATGACAAACCTACAGGCAGCCTTATACTTAATGTTGTAAAACTAATGTCTTTTCTTCCTCATTCAGGAACGAGATAAGGATATCCACTCTCTCCACTTCTCTTCAATTTAGTAGTAGAATGCCTAGCTACAGGAATAAGAAAATATGCAAATATAAAAGGGGTCCAAATAGGGACCCCTTTTTTGCAGGTGACATGATCTTGAATTTAGAGAATCCCACGGACCTAATCCCAAATTACTCAAGCTGATTCAAAACTTTGGCAAAGTAGCAGGGTATGAAATGAACCCTCAAAAAACAATGGCTTTTCTCTATGCCAACAATGAGAAAAACGTGGCTGAAATCAGGAAAGCAACTCCATTCTTAATAGCCCCACAAAGAATAAAATACCTAGGGATTCACTTAACAAAAGAAGTGAAGGACCTCTATGATGAAACTTTAAAAACCTGATAAAGGAATCAAAACAGTTCTAAATCTAAGATTGCAGCATCCATATTCCAGAACATGCCTACAGAACTAGGTATAAACTACATCGACTGTTTTTCCTTCAGTGACCTAGCTGTAAGAAAGCCCCCATTTGGTCACAGGTGTGGATTGTAGGAAAAAAGACAATTCAGTATAAAGAAAATCAAAGGATCTGGGACACTTACAGAAATTCTGGGCATCACTTCCACTTGAGGAGTTGCTGTGCAGGCCCAATATTGGATCTTAAGCAAAATTAGGGATTACAAAAATTAAAACCCAATGTCTAGTAACCTCTAAAAGGCCTGGTTAATTCCTTAGTCCTCACACCTGATACTGTGATCTAGTGGGAAAACCAGAGGGAAGATTTCCAGCTATTGCAGATATCTTCCTTGGTGAATTATGAGCTATCAACTCAGTCAGGTGGGTCCAGCAGACTTGGCTCAGGTCAATAAAACTGAGTGTAGAAGTTTGAATCTCCATACAGTGAATGGAATTTTGGCCTCCTACTACGCAGTTTGGGCGACCTTGGGTAGCTGTGGACAAGAAGTCTCTTTTTAATAGCCTGTCCTTTGTGCATGGAAACATAATAACTAGCATCAGTGGTCACCCCAAGGAAGAACAAGAGAGCCACACTAGAGGGACGGAGGTCAAGCTCATACCGTCATTTTATGCTGCTTGAATTGACATGTTCTGCATGTATTTTAGTAATTGACGAATAAAAATTAATATTACATATAGAATTTTAATTCCTCTTTGTTTCTGTCTTTATTAGATTATTTTTCTAAGGGAGAAATTTTGAGTATCCTAGATCAGAAGATCCACTGCATTGGGGAAAGATCAGGGAGTCAATAAAGCCCACTATTAACCAGTTATGAGACCAACAGTAAGTCCTTGCACTTTCTGGCCTCAGTTAATCTATTTTCTATATATCTTCCTGCTGTCCTCTGGAAGTTCTATGGAGCCAACCTCATGTGCCAGACCAACGTGTGGCTAAAATTACAAAGCTGTTCTTCTGTGTGCCAAAGATTAGGTGGGGTTGGGGTGGGGCTAGGACAGGCTAGGCTACGGTGGACAGTGCTTTGATAGCAAAACCAGTAAGTCCATCCAGATCAGGCCAGTGAAGCACAAGACATCATCTTGTCTCCAATTTGTTGTACAAACTCCTCTAAGTCCCTGCTCCAAGGTGCTGGCTGTAGGATCTGGTGTCTGAGAGGCTTGCATTGAACTTCTCTACAGTTCATGTTCCACCTTACATAACGAAGTCTGCTGTCAAATATGTATGTATGTGTGTGTATATGTGTGTGTATGTAGCATGTTATACTTAACACTATGTCATATGTTCTTACGGGAAATATTTGCTTAACCCATGTGAAAAAAACTACCTAGTGCCAAAGTACACAAAAAGTTCCAGCTGCTATTAGTACCAGTAATGGTTTATTATTAGCACTAGCAGAAGTATAAATTGGAACACATAGAAGGACCCATCTGATCTACAAGGTAAGAATTCAGGAATCATATCCTCCTCTGCTGCATCTGTTGAAATGACAAATCTTTTCAAGAGACTTGGGGAAGAAGGGGTTAACTCTACCTGTGAGGCTCAAAAGAAGCCCCATGCTGGCATATGAGTACTATCATGCACACACACACACACACACACACACACTGGTAGGTCCATCAGTATATCAGTATTCTCAGGCATCTTCCATGAGCTGTGAAATCTATACAGCAAAGTCTAGAACTGTGTGGGAAACAGGAGCAGAGCAGCTTGTCAACACTTCACCAGATGTCTGACTTGTCTTCCACTGCCCAGTAGTAGATTTATGTTATCTCAGATGCTCTCTGAGCTGGAGGGACAGTGAAGGGATTAGAGAATCTACAAAGGTAATTTGAGCAGTCCAGCATCATGAAAGTACTTCATTTAAATGCTAGTTTATTAGTAAGCGATGAGCACGCTTGGCCAGTACTGACATATATCATGTATTCTCCCTATTTTGTTTAAATAAAAATCAGTATTTATGAACTCTCATGTCTCCTTGCCCCTTCTGGTATATTCCTGTAGTGTCTAATGCCTCACGTTAAAGCTTCACTCCCCCCTATCTCTGGTGAACTTTGGTGAGTATTACCAAGTAATTTTCTTATGTAATGCAACCAAGATAAAGATGATGAAGAAAATAGTGTTACCTTCAAGCTAGTATGGATATCTCTTCTGATAAAGGAAGATGATGGTCTTACCACCATCATGCAAAAGATTCTGCCTCTGGAGACAGGGGATTGTATTTCCTCTGACTTCCGAGTTTCCTCTGGCCTCCTAGTAAAGGAATTCCTTTCTAGGAAAAAAAGCATGCCATCAAATTGCAGAAGGCCAGCACATCCACATTGTTCCTGCTTAAAAACAGTTTTAAAAAAACAGTTCTCCTAGCCGTAGACTGATGATTCACACCCATAAGCCTAACCATTCAGGAGTATGAGAGCAGAGGATCTCAGTTCAAAGCTCGCTGGGCCAAGAAGAGTTCATGAAACTTTTATCTCATTCACCAAACAAAGCCTTTAAGAGAGTGGTGGGCCAAGCGGTACAGTGCTACCCTTGAACAAAAGAGCTCAAGGACAGTGCCCAGGCCTGGAATTAAAGCCTCATATTGGCATGCAAACACACACACACGCACACACACACACACACACACACACACACACACACACACACACACACACACACACACACAAAGCTAGAAGTGAGACTGTGGCTCAATAGTATAAGTTTAGTCTTTTTTCTGCATTTTTTAATTGTAAAAATGCTGTACGGACGGGTTACAGTTACATGAGCAAGGTAATGAATATATTTCCTATGGAGCATTGTTGCCTCCTCCTTTGTATTCCCCCTACCATTCCTTCCCTCCCACCTCAATTATCCTCCACCCCCCCCCCCCCGCCAAATTTGTGAAGTTCGTTTTCAACTTAGTGTTTTGTACACCTCATTGTTACAATGGGTCGACCTGTACCCAAAAAATACAAACTTAAGTCATATGTGAAAAATTTCTCTGTGGGAAAATGTCAAGGCCCAGCATGCAAGCCCAAATATCAGTACACATTAAAAAACACTACTTTTAATAAGCTTTCCAGACTGGTTCTCTTATTTTTTATGGTACTGAGGTTTGAACTCAGGGCCTTTCTAGATACCCAGTCTACGATTGAGCAACAGCTGTGAAATTTTTGCACTGTTTGTGAGAGAGGGTCCATATCTTGCTCAGGTGTGGAACTGGATTTGTCCTCCTATTTTCCTCTCCCATCAGTGCTGGGATGAGAGGTGTGCACCACTATGCACAGCTTCTTCTGTTCAGATAAGGTCTCACAGAATTCTGATTGGGTTAGCCTGAAAACGCAATTTTCACTCTCTCAGCCTCCCGAAAAACTAAGCATATCACTATTCTTAGCTTATTGAAGCCCTAGATTTAATCACCAATACAAAAATTGAAAATGAAAATAAATTTAAAAGGAAAGGCAGTATGGTAAGAGCAGGGAAAAGGGATGAATCAATGATCCTGGGCAGCTCCTTAAGTCCAATCAGGAAGCTTTATTTACTGACATTGGGAATAAAATGAAACTGTGTAACAAGACAGGCTTGCCTGCTTTTCCTTAGCAACAAGACAGCCTTGCCTGTCTTTCTGCATTTATGCCAGAGCCAAAGGGCTCAGTAGACAATGAATAAGGAAGAAGTTAGAGCTCTTTTTGTAAGATGAAAAAGAACAAGCCTTGGACACGTCTGGAAACCAACAAAGCATCTGGAGCCATAGACTCTTAGGCCTTTCAGAAACTACTATTCTAAAGAAACCAAATGTTCAGAGAGAAAGCTCTGAGGTGTGTAGATTCCATTATTCAACACCCAGACTTCCCAATGACACAATTCTTCCTGCCAACAATAGTCCTTCAGAGTGAGTCTCAGGGGTAAACACACTGTCCTCTGCTACCCACCAGACATTAGCCCACATCATGAGAGCATCAGGAGGTGCTCAGCCCTGTAGCAATCCAAGGAAGACTCTCAGAGGACCACACCTAATCTCGTGATGTACTCAGGCCTCCTAAAATCCAACAGCTGCCAGAAGGTGTCCTCAACCCTTCAAAAAGTTCAAGCTGTGATGCCCAGCTCTACAGCCCAAACTCCGGACCCAGTGTTAGCCCTGTTGAGTGACATGCAAGACAAGTAGGGATCTCTGATAAATTTCTTAAAATCATCAGGCTCCGTGCCAGCATCCAGTTTCTTGTCCTCTGGTGACAAAGCCTTGTGGTGATTCAAGACAGAAGCAGCCATGACCTCAACTCCATCTGCCATGGGCAGTTCAGCAAGCGTTTTTCTTTTGCTCCCTCAGGGGTTGGCTTTAATTTTTGGATAATCTCACCATTACTGTCTCCTAATATCACTGCCCTTAAGGGGCGACCCCCTACCCAACCAAAAAGTCAAACAATGTAGAGGTGTTTTCTTTGGACAAACCAGCCTATCCATGATCTCATTTCCAGGGCATCACCTTCCCTCAGAAGCCTTGGAAAGGGCATCTTCTCCCTTCGGCAGCAGGCCTCTAATTCCTCCCAAACCTGCTGACCACAGCAGCCTCTAGCATGCTGGACACTCCATGTCCAAGTTGAGAGAGCTGCTTTCCCCAAGTTCTTTGGCTGAGGAGATGCTAGGCAGTTTCTTGTACCTTCAGGTGGCCCATATTGAGGACTCTGCAAAGCCGTCCAGCAAGATTTCACCTACCAGCCTGCCCAGTGTGCAATCCTGGTGTTTGCTTGGTCTCTGGCTTCCCTTGATCTGTCGTGTTAGTAAACCCACAGATCCCCCTGCCAGTACCACCACTGAATTGCCCACCAAGAGCACCGAGTGCTCCTGGTCTGTCTACTTTGGTCTTTGGGATTTTGCCCATCACCAGAATGGGGCCCTCTGGTGCAACCAGTTATAGGGGGATATTTCTGTGTAGCAAGCAAGTCTAGCTTTTCGTTTGGAAGCCAGCAGACTACTAGTGTAGGCTCATCACCTCTCCCCTGACAACCTGGACAGCACTGTCCCTCCCACCTCCATTGCCCACCCTGTGTTTAGGGGCCCCCTGAGCTCAGCTTCTGCTCCCTGAACCTGCCCATGTATTCTGGAAAGAGCCCAGAGAAGCCTTTGGTAACTGTTGTGCCCCAGAAGTCAGGCCACAGTGAGGCTTCTGTTGCCCACAGCCTTGCTCCTAGCACAATCACCAACAGATCAGTGTTCCCAGGATCCAACGCAAACCTCTGACTTGGGTCAAAAAAGAGGCTGTGCTTGTGCCGCTCATAGTTACCGGTCAGCAGTCCTTGCACAGGGGAATCTGCTAAGGCCACCCCAGTAGCTGCAGGGACTCTGACATCAAGACAAGGGCAGGTACAACCATGCAGGCTGACTTTGTAGTAGCTCCTCTTCCATGTGCATGGCCTTTGAAGCAGAACATGGCAATGCAAAAGATCACACACACTAGGAGAACCTGATAAACAATAGTCCTGTGCTCAGAGACCTGACAGAGGTAAGAAAGAAAGAGAGAGACAGAGACACAGAGAGAGAGACAGAGAGAGAAAGGAGCTAGCTCTGCATTGTACCTGTTTCAATATCACTGCTGAGAAATGCATATTTTCACCAAGAAATAAAGTGGAAAACTTCTAACTCTAACTCTGCTGGAGTAGCTGGGATCAATCTAGACTTCTACCATAAACAATAACAAAAGTGGAAACTATGTGAAAAACAAACATATGTATGTAAATGTAGGCATATAAATGTGTAGCCATACATATGTATATTCACATATACAATGTGAATATGTAATATATGTATAATATATAATGTATATATGTATAATGTACAGGGAGGAAAAAAGAAATACATAGTATTTGAAGGAGTAATGACCAAACCTTCCCAGTTTTGATTGAAAGCATGAACTCTTCTATGCAGGCACCTAGCAGCTCAAAACAGTCAATTAGCATAATTACACAGGTCCACACTAAGACACATTCTAAACAGTCAAATACAGAAAACCCCCCAAAGTACAGAGGCACAAATCACACACAAGCGATCTTCAAAGAAACTAGATTAACTATTAGACAGCAAAGGCAACAAATTTAAAGTGCTAAAGGACATACCTAAAATCAAGCTTTCTAACCTTTCTACTTCCTCCAATGTGAGAGATGAGCTAAGTACCTACTCATGGCTTAGGCCTATAATTCTAATTACTTGGGAAGGTGAATTGTGAGGATTGTGGCTCAAAGCCAGTCTGCTCTAGGAGCAAGTTGTAGGATAGTGTCCTTGAGAAGGACGGAGGCCTTTGTGCCGTATTTTTGCTGGAATAAGGCACAGTACAAGTTGGCCATCAAGAATGGATGCTATAAGTTAGTGTCTCCTCAGAAGCAATTAATAAGATGCAGTAGTCCTCTAGAAGGTCAGAGCACCTTGACTACTGTCCTAGTGGTTTCAGAAATGCCATGATAATGACCATGGCAAACTCAAACCCACCTGGAGTCCTTAGCAACAGTCTTTGAGGCCTAAGAGCTAGAGTGTCAATGCTGGCAGGCATTGTTACCTCACTGTCCCAGATTCTGATTGGTCCATTTCCTCCATGATGTCACTATGCCCGGTTGTGATTGTTCCATTGTGAGAGGTTATACAGGGTATATAGGAAGCCACTGTGTTCCAACTTATGTCAGTTAATAGGGCTGGGAGCTCTTGCTTGGTGACCCACTGGACTGACTCAAAGGTAAATTGATGATTATTTTGGTCACAGGGATGGTTTGTCGTTTGGATTTTGGTATTTCTTTTTACTTTTTCTGGGTTTTCCATTATTTTATTTAGATAATTTCAGGCAGACTTACTAGCTGCCACCGTACCAGCTCCTTGAAGGAGATATCAAACAATACCAGATGAAAGAGCTCATTGACCATGGTACCTATGGACAAGTGCATCTGGCCAATCTGCACCTCACAGATATGGCGATGGCAGTACTGAGGTTTTGATTCAGAGGCTGGTGCTGGGCAAGCAAGTGCGCTACTCCTTGACCCTGGCCTCCAGTCCTTACTCTTCATTTTACTTTAGATGAGCTCTTATTGTATTATTTTGCTTGAGTTATCATCAGACTGTGATTGTAATGTATTTTCCTGCTGGAAAGCTGGCACCTACCTTAGATGGTTCAAACCTTTTTTGCCTTTTTATATTTTTTGTTAATATTTTTCTTATTGTTATAAAGATGGTGCACAGAGGGAGTACATTTATATGTCATTTTAACATTCAAAACTTTATTTAAAAGAGTGAACATGCATAAAATCACTAAAATTTATCTCTAGAAAAAATGACGATCAGAATAAATGTTTTTGGAGGCTGGGTCAGTGGCATTTGGTGTTGTTCTCACTTCAGCTCTAGACATTGCTACATAGTTCCAAGACCGCATGGCCTAAAAAAAAAAGGAAAAGTAAAAAATGATCCTTTAGGGCACAGCTGTGGAAGATTTGAAATACTCTTGTACATTTTATTGACCATTTGTACACTTCTGTGTTGATGGAAAGTGATATAGCATTATGGAAGAATTTGAAACCATAACATAGCTACCATAACATAGAATTACCACTTGACCCAGGAATTCCATTGCTCATTGCATACCCAAAATAACTGAAAACAAAAGCTAGTAGTTTATATGCCAATTATAACATCAACAATGTTCACTATAGTCAAGAGTTGGAAACACCTGGAGTGTTTATCAGATGAATAGGTTTATGAAATGTGAGGTATGCATAAACGGATATGACTTATCCACAAAAAGGCTTCAATTAATATATGCCTGTCACAGATGGACACAAAAAATAATCTACTATTTATTTGAAATATATTGACTAAACCATTTCATAAGAGAAAATGGAAGATTAAAAATTTCTGGGGCAGGTCATTGGGGTGATCATTGCTCAATGATTGTGTGGATTCCATCAGTATCAAAAAGAAAGTTCACAAATAGAAATCATTGTTACAAATCAGTGCGGATATAATTAATGTCACTGAATTTTATACCTTCATAGCAAACATGAGGCCCCGCGTTCAACCCCCAGCACATCCAAATAAAAGCTAAATCTTCATCTGTTACCTATCTAATGTGGTAGGTGCTGTTCTACTGATTTGACTGTATTCCTCAAAGGAACTCTTGTATTTATTCATGCTTTTACACATAATCAATTATTTGAATATTGACATTAAGTTTTAAAGGAAACCTTTAGTAAAATGAGGGCAGTGCCTACAGTTCTAAATCAAGACACTAAAGTAGGAAGATCCCTAGGGATACTGTCAAGGCTGTATAGAGAGGTTATGTCTAAATCCCCATGCTAGCTGCTGAAACTAGAGGGATAATTGTTTGTAAGCAATTACAAGTGAGATATAAGTGAGAGTTAAGTTTCTGATCACATTAGATTTTAGTCACATCATCTTGGATTTAATATTTACATGAAATTTTAAAAATTTCCTTTTCCCCTTACTCTCAGTATGTCATATTGAAACTTTGTACAATGTTCTTGTTTTCTACATTTAAAAAGAAACATAGTTTTCCTTTGTATCATATTAAACATGACTTTTTTCTGTATTACAATTAAATTATATATTTTTGAAAGTTTTTATGTTTGTTTTTCTGCATGTGGGAAATGGCCACTGTCTCAACAACTCAGTTGAGACAGAGCTGCTCAGTTCTTCCAATTGAGCCATAGCTCAACTTCCAGCTTCTTTCTTTTTGAAGTCTCATGAAAAGCCCAGCACAACTAAGGAGGCTGAAATCTGAGGATCTTTGTTTGAAGTCAGTCTTAGCAGCAAAGTCCGAGATTCTTATTTCCAATTAATCACCAAAATTTGGAGGTTGTAGAACTCTAGCCTTGAGTGAAACAGGGCAAGTTCAAGCCCTTGCACTGGTAATTACACACACAAGTCTCATGGACTTTCTTGCTTGGACTGGCTTTGAACTGCAGCCCTTCGAATTCAGCCTGCTGGGTAGCTATTATTTACGGACATGAGAAAACAGCCTGTGACTTATTTTAATAATATTTTTAATCAGCTCTTTCTTGTCTTCAACTTCAATGCTTTTTTATTTTGCTCAGTAGACCTGATCTCTGGGCCATATTGCTGTTTCTTAGCTATTTTTATGATGGGTAGGAGTGAACTCTGGGCCTGGGTGCTGTCTTTGTGCTTTTCAGATTAAGGCAAATGGCCACAGTGCCACTTCAGGTTTTCTGGTGGTTAATTGGACATAAGAGTCTCATGAACTTTCCTGCCCAAGCTGGCTTTGAACCATGATCTTCATATCTCAGCCTCCTGAGTAGCTAGGATTGCAGGCAATAGCCACCAGCGCCCTTCGGTTTCCTAGCTTTTTTGACTCAAGTAAGTTTTATAACTTCAACCACAGCACCATTTCTAGCGTTTGCCTGGCTTATTAGACTTAAGATTCTAATGTAGGGGTTGGGAAGGTGGCTCAGTGATAGAGCGCTTGCCTTGCATGCCTTAGGCCCTGGGTTCGATTCCTCAGCACCACATAAGCAAAAAGAAAAAAGCCGGAAGTGGTGCTGTGGCTCAAGTGGTAGAGCGCTAGCCTTGAGCTGAAGAGCTGAGGGGCAACGCCCAGGCCCAGATTTCAGGCCCCACGACTGGACCAAAAAAACAAAAAACAAAAAGATTAAAAAGATTCTACTGTACTTTTCTGTGTAGTCTGGCTTCCAACCATGATCCTCAGATTTCAGCTTTCTGAGGTGCTCCAATTATACACATGAACCACAAACCCATTGCTCATTTAAAAACATTAATATGTTCCTTTTCCACGTTTTCTTTTTAAAATTTTCTTATGTTTGCATATGTGCAATTCCTGGGGCTACAAATCAGGGCCTGGTTACAATGCCAGAGCTTTTTCTTCAAGACTAGTGGCTTACTACATGAGCTAAAGTATACCTTGTGGCTATAATTATTTTGTCCTGGTGCTTGAATGAAGGCCCTGGGTGCTATCCTAGAAAGTGATTGCCAAGTTTGCCACTTGAGTCACAGCTCAACTCCAGGATTTATTTTTTGGAAATTTTTGGTAGTTAATAGGACTTAACTGTTTTATGCAAAGCCAAGCATGAATCAGTTGGCTGAAATCTGAGGATCATGGTTCAAAGCCAACCAGGGCAGGAAAGCTGATGAGGTTTTTAGGTCCAATTAATCACTGAAAACCTGGGAGTGGAGGAATTTTATCCTTAAACAAAACAGCACAACTTTAAGCCACAGGATGGCACATTGATGCCTCATGGACTTCCTTGTATGGGTTAGCTTTGAACCAGGGTCCTCAGATTTCAGCCTCTCTTCATCCGCTCTGCGTTGTAAATTTTATTGGTCTTGTGGCTTGACCTCTGACTCTTGGGATTAAATTTTAGCTTTTATACTCAAGGCTGGTGCTTTTCCACCTCAGCCACAGTTCAAGGCTTTGTGGTGTGTAGCTGGAGATGAGTCTCAAGCATGTTCCTGCCCAGGCTGCCTTGACACTACAATTCTCAGATGTCAGCTTCTGTGTAGTAAGGATTGAACACATGACCAGCAACATTTGGGTCATTTTTAAAACTTTAATATAGGCTTGCTTAAACCTTTTCTTATTTCTTACCTTTTGCTTATCCTGGGAGTAGAAACTGAAGCTCAGATGCTGTCTCAGGGCATACATGGGACTAACCATAAAATGTGTCTTTTAGGGGGAGGTTAATTGAAGAGAAGAGAATCATGTAGAGCTAGACCAGATTCAGGAGGCTGAAAATTGAGGTAAGTCCATGATATTCTTTTCTCCAATTAACAACTAAAAAACTGACAGTAGAAGATCATTGATCAAAACTGCAAATTCAAGCACCAGGAGTGACACACACACACACACACACACACACACACACACACACACAGAATTCTTATGAACTTGTATACTTGTGCTAAGCTTTAAACAGTATCCTTAAATTTCTGCCTGAGTACCTAGAATTACAGATGTGAGCCACCAATTATTGGCTCATTGAAACCTCTGTTATTGGCTCTTTCTTCTCTTCTTCTACCCTGATTTCCACTTATCTCATTCCTGTTGGTCCTGGTCTCAAACTCATGCAAGGCCTGGCCTGATTCAGGAGGCTGAAATCTGGCCATCATGGTTTGAAAGTGGCCTGAGCAGAAATGTCCACGAAACTCTTACCTTCAGTCAACAAAAACCTATCCCCAGTGTGGCCACCACACACAAAACAGTCTCCTGGAATTTCTTGATTAGGTTTTCCTTTACACTGGATCACATAATTTAGCCTCCTGCATTTCTAGAGTTACAGACATGAGACAATAGTCCTAGGTTCTCTACTTCCAACCATTTAGTTTTCTTATTGTGATCCTGAGGCTGGATCTCAAAAACAGGGCACTGTTTCATAGGTTTTTCACTCAAGGATGGTCCTTTCCAACTACAGCCACATCTTAATTTCTGACTTTTTGCTAGTTAGTTGAAGACTTATGCACTTCCCTGCCCAGGGTGGCTATGAAAAACAACCTTTAGATTTCAGCCTTATGAGTCAATAGGATTACACATATTGACCAAAAACTCATGCAAATGGCTCATTTTGAAACTTTAATTGGGCTTTCTCACACCTTTTTTTAAAAAATTCTTTTTCATAGTCTTCGGGCTTGAACTCAGGGCTTCAGCACTGTCCCTGTTACAACTAAAGGTGAGAACTCTATTACTTCAGCCACAGTGCCACTTCCAGCCTTTCGTATTTATGAGGTACTGAGGAATTCAAACATGCTAGGAAAGCACTCTATCACTAAGCCACATTCCTAGCCATTCTTACGCCTTTTAATTTTTATTTTTATTTCCATTTTTATGCTGGTCCTGGGTCTACAAATTAACGCAGGTAGTCACGGAGGATTTAATTCAAGACTAGCACACTAAAACATGAGCCACAGTACAACGTGTGGTTATTTTTTGTTTTGTTTTAAGTAGCTACTTAGAGTTGAGTCCATGAATTCTCCTACCTGAGCTGGCTTTCAACTATGATCCTCAGATTTGAGCCTCCTGAGTAGCTACTATCACAGCTGTGTGCCACCATTGCTTGGCTCATTTTGAACTCTGAAATTGGCTTTCTTCTCCAACCCTTTTCTACATTTATTTATTTTATTCTTTGTGTGTGTGTTGGTACTGAGCTTAATATCAAGGTCTGGATGCTGTCCCAGAAATTATTTTCTTATTTCTGCCATTGGAGATACAGCTCAATCACCAGGTTTTATTTTTCTTCTTTTTGGTGGTTAATTGGAGATAAGAGTCTCATGTAAAGTGTGGCAAGACTCAGGAGGCTGAAATCAGAGGATTGCAGATTGAAGCCACCCTGGGCAGGAAAGTCCATGAGACACTTTTCACCAACTAACTACCAAGAAACTGGGAGTGGTAGAACTCCTACAAAAATTCAAGCCCTATGTTGGCACACACAGAAAAAAAGTTCGGTGGACTTTCCTGTTTGGTCTAGTCTTTAAATGGTATCTTCAGACTTCAGCCTCCTGAATAGCTAAAAATATAAGAATGAACCACCAGCCCCAGACTTATTTTTAAATCTCAAATAGTCATTTCTTCTCTTCTTTCAGCTTTCTTTTTGGTCGACTTTGAGCTGAATTATGGACGTGTTTCCCAGGTTTTCACTAAATTTC
Source organism: Dipodomys spectabilis (assembly GCF_019054845.1). Lineage (NCBI taxonomy): Eukaryota > Metazoa > Chordata > Mammalia > Rodentia > Heteromyidae > Dipodomys > Dipodomys spectabilis. The sequence continues at coordinate 2,763,177 of NW_024871105.1, forward strand.
AGTACTTTACAACTACTATCACACCTTCATTTACAGTGTTTTCTGGGTAGTCGGAGATAATTTCAATAACTTTCCTGCCCAGGCTGGCTTTGAGTTGTGATTCTCATATTCCAACTACGTGAGTTGCTAGGAATATATAAATAAACCAAAAATGCCTAGTGCTATTTGAAACAATAACTTTCTCTTTCTCCATCTTTCACCATTTGTACTCCTTTTTTATTTCTTTTTGCAAGTGTCTGTGTTGGGGTCTCAGCACCAGGGCCTGTGTGCTGTCCCAGAGCTTTCTGTTTAAGACTAGTACTTTACCACATGTGCCAAAGCACAGCTAGTGGAAAATTTTAGTGACAAATGAAACAGGAGTCTCATGGATTCTCCTACTTGGGCTGGCCTTCAACCATGATCCTCAGATTTCATCCCCTTGAGTAGCCGATAGCACATCTGTGAGCTACCAATGCTTTATTTATTTAAACCTCTGTCATTGTCTCTTCCTTCTGTACGTCTAACCTCCTTTTCTTTAATTCTTCTGTGATTTCCTGGGGTTTGAAGTCAGGGCTTTCTTGCTATCCCAGAAGGTGATTGCCCAGTTCTGCCACATGAGCCACAACTCAATTCCCAGGTTTTCTTTTCTGTTTGATAATTATTTGGAGATGAGTCTGAGGCAAAACATAGCATGAATCAAGCCAGCCTGGGCAGGAAAATCCATGAGACTAAGACCTCCACTTAACCACTAAAAAGCTGGGAGTGGTAGAGCTCTATTCTTGAACAAACCAGCACAAGTTCAAAGATGGCACACACAAGGTTCAGGATGGCATGCAGATGCACACACGCACAAACAGAAAGTCAAATTGATTTTCTAGCTTGTGTTAGCTTTGAATTGTAGTACTAAGATTTCAGTCTCTTTTCTTACACTCTCCTTTGTATTGATTGTTTTTTCACTCCTGTAATTTTTTTAATTGTGAAAATACTGTACAGAGGGGTTACAATTACATGAGCAAGAAAATGAGTAAATTTCTTATCAAGCATTGTAGCCTCCTCTTTTGTTGCCCCTTCCCATCCCATCCTCCCCTCATCCCCCACCCAACCCTCCTAGCCCCACCCACCAAAGTTGTAAAGTTCGTTTTCCACATAACGATTTGTACGTCTCATTGTTGCTATTGGTCCACCTCTATCCCTATTTAAACGATATGTTTTTTCCCTACACATCCACAAATTATAAGAACATCAAATACAGCGAAAGCAGGGGTTATACCGTGGGGGAGGGACATAGAAAGCAACAAAGAGATAATCTTATAAATGTGTTAGTAACAATCGCATGAAAGAAAAAAAAAACATTTGAATACATGTCTTAGGGTTCATTTCTCTAACATCAACTTATCTGACCATTTCTGCTTGACTCAGACATATACTAGCTATTTCAAATAAGTGAAACCATGGGACCTATGTTTCTTTGGGCCTGACTAACTTCACTTAATATAATTTTTTCCAAGGCTTTCCATTTTCTAACAAATGGGGCAATGTCATTCTTTCTGGTGGGGGCATAGAATTCCATTGTGTATATATACCACATTTCATAGATATATTCATCTACTGAGGGGCATCTGGGTTGGAAAGATCAACATCGAGAAAATGGCAATACTTCCCAAGGCTATCTACAAATTTAATGCGTTACCTATCAATATTCCAACCTCATTTTTCAAGGAAATAGAAGAGACAACCCAAAAATTCATATGGAACAATAAAAGACCACGAATAACAAAAAACGATCTTCAACAGAAAGAACACTGCTGGAGGAATATCAATACCAAATTTCAAACTCTAATACAAAGCCATAGGAATCAAAACAGCTTGGTACTGGCACAAGAACAGACCTCAGGACAAATGGAATAAAATTGAAAACCCAGAAATGAACCTACAGACCTATAGCCATCTATTCTTTGATAAGGGAGCTAAAAAAAATAGAATGGAAGAAAGACAGCCTCTTCAGTAAATGGTGCTGGCAAAATTGGTTAACTACTTGTAGAAAACTAAAGCTAGATCCTTATTTATCACCCTGCACCAGAATCAACTCCAAATGGATCAAAGACCTCGGAGTCAAAGCAGACACTCTGAAAACTTTACAAGATGGAATAGGATAAACCATAGGTCTCAGACCGAATTTTTCTTAATTGATTGTTTTTATTTGCAATTTTTAGTGGTCCTGCAGCTTGAACTCTTGCTCTGGGGACTGTTTCCTGGTTTTTTCACTAAAGGCTGATGCATTTCCACTCCAGCCACAGCTCAAGGCTTTGTTCTAGGTAGCTGAAATAAGAGTCTCAAGCATGTTCCTGCCCAGGCTGATTTGATACCACAAACCTCAGATGCAGTCTCTTGTGTAGTGAAGACTTTACACAGGCCAACAACCCTTGTGTCATTTTAAAACTACCTTCTTTTGTTTACTTTTTATTTTTTGCATGTGTGTGCTATTCCTGGGTCTACTCATTTTGACTCATATTCTCCCCCAGGAGTTTTTATTCAAGACTATCCTCTATTACATGACACACACCATAACATTTTGGCGTTTTTGGAGGGGGATTGATTAATTACAGACAAGATTTTCATGGGCTCTTCTGCCTGGGCTGGCCATGAACCATCATCCTCAGATTTCAGCCTCTTGAAAAGCTAGTATGTATGAGCCACCAATGCTTGATTAATTTAATGCTCTGTCACTTGCTTTTCCTTGGTTAAATCTATTCTTCTTTACTTTATTTCTTCTGTGTGTTTTCTGGAGCTTGAACTCAGGATTTGGGGACAGTCCTAGAAAATATTTCCCCAGTTCTGCCACTTAAGCCATAGCTCAACACCCAGTTGAGTCAGGTGGCTGAAAACAGAGGACCAGGTTCCAAAGCCAGCCTGGGAAGGAAAGTCCATGACATTCTTATCTCCATTTCACCACCCAAAAGCTGGGAATGTGAGGGCACTAGGAAAAGGATGGTTCACAAACACATACATCAAACATACAAACACACACACATTCATGCACCCATACATACACACACACACACACAAAGTGTCCTGGACTTTGCTTCTTGGTCTGGCCTTGAAACTTGATCCTCAGGTTTCTGTCTCCTGAGTAGGACTACAGCCATGATCAACAACACCAGGCTTATGTTTAAATTTACAATTGGCCTTTCTTCTCTCCTCCTACACTTTTTTAGCACTAGGAATTGACCTCTGGGTCAACCTTTTGTTTTTTAGCTTTTGCACCAAATACAGTGCTTTAGAACTACAATCATATCTACACTGGGTAGTTGGGGTAAGAGTTTCATGTACTTTTCTGACCAATCTAGGTGTAAACTTTGAATAACTAGGAATACGCATATGAACCAAAACCCATGCTCATTTTGAAACTTTAGGTTTCTCTTTTCCCATTTTTTTAGTTTGTGCTTTTTTGTTTTTTTGAAACATGTGTCTAGGAATTCAACTTAGGGCTTAGGTGATGTTCTAAGCTTTCTGGTTAAGATTAACACTCAACTACATGAGCCAAAGTACAGCTTGTAGCTTATTTTTGGTGGAAATTTGAAATATGAGTCTCATGGTCTCTCCTGCCTGAGCTGGCCATGAACCAAGATCCTTAGATTTCAACTTGATGAGTACCTTGTATGTGTGAGCAACCAATGTTTGATTCATTTCAACTGCTCTCACTGACTCCTTTTGTACTTCTATCCTCCTTTTATTTCTTTCTTTGTCCTGGGGCTTGAACTCAGGGCCTCAGTGTGGTCCCAGAAATGTTTTCCCAGTTCTGCCAGTTGAACCACAGCTCAACTCTAGGTTTATTTCGTGGTTAATTAGAAATGAATATCATGCAGAGCCAGACCAAACTGATGAGGCTGAAATCTGAGGATCAAAGTTTGTACCAGTCTGGGCAGGAAAGTCCATGATATCTTCCAATTATAACCACTAAAAGTTGAGATTAATAGAGCCTTGACCAAATCAGTACAAGTTCAAGCAACAGGACTCACACACAACATACATACATACATACATATAGACACAAACAAACACACACACACAGACACATACACACACACAAATTTTATAGACTTTTCTACTTGGCCTGGCCTTTAAACAGCAACCTCAGATATTAGCCTCCTTGTAACTAGAATTACAATTTTGAGACACCAATGATTATCTGATTGGCTCACTGAAGCTTCGGTTATTGGTTGTTTCTTCTCTTCTACCCTTCTTTACATTTATTTGATTCTTTTTGTGTGTGCTGGTCCTGTAGCTAGAACTCATATAAGGCCTGTCTGATTCAGGAAGCTGAAATCTGACCATCATGGTTCAAAGCCAGCCTGAGCAGGAAAGTCTAAGATCCTTACCAACAGTTAACTGCCCAAAATCTGGGAGTAGTACAGTTCTAGACCCAGGATGGTCACAACCAACTGTCTTCTGGACATTCCTGCTAGGGTTGGTTTTTACACTAGATCCCCATATTTCTGCCTCCTGAGATTCTAGAATTATAGTCATGAGTCATCAGCCCCAGGTTCTCTTCTGACAACCATTGTTTGTGATCCTTAGGCTGGATCTCTGATCCAGGACACAGCTTTCTCACTCGAAGCATGTGCTTTACAACTCCTATAACAGCTTCACTTCTGTTTTCTTGTTTGTTTTGCTGGTGATTTGATGATAAGAGACCATAGCCTTCAGATTCCATCTATCTTAGTATTTAGGATTACACACAAAACCCAAAAACTTATGACTCATTTTCAATATTTAATTGGATTTTCTTACAATTTTTTTATTTCTATTTTTAATTTCCATATATATGCTGGCCTTGGGGCTATAAATAAGAGCCTAGGTATTGTCCCAGAATATATATATATATATATTGTTTTTTTTGGGTCCGGTCGTGGGGCCTGAACTCTGGGCGTTGGCACTGTCCCTCAGCTCTTCAGCTCAGGGCTAGTGCTCTACCACTTGAGCCACAGCGCCATTTCCGGCTTTTTTTTCTTTTTGCTTATCCGGTGCTGAGGAATCAAACCCAGAGCCTTATGCATGCAAGGCAAGTGCTCTACCACTGAGCCACCTTCCCAGTCCCAGTCCCAGTACATTTTTAAGACTAGCACTCTAATATGTGAGCCATAGCACAATTTGTGGCTTTTATTTTTACTCTAGTTGGCTAATTAGAGATGACTTCATAGACTCTCATGCCTGGGATGGCTTTAAACTCTGATCCTCAGATATGAGACTCCTGAGTAACTAAAATAACAAGTGTGAGCTACCTAGGTTTTGTTCATTTTAACCTCTGAAATTGGCTTTCCCTTTTCTTCTTCCACCTTTCTTTTCATTTATTTATTTTATTGTTGTTCTGTGTGCTGGTCCTGGAGCTTGATCTAAATATGTGGGTGCTGTCGCAGAAATGATTGTTTCATTTCTGCCATTGGAGCCACAGCTCAAACTCCAGCTGTTTTTTTTCCTTCTTCTTTTTGGTGCTTCATTGGAGATTAGAGTCTCATGCAAAGCACAGAATAACTCAGGAAGTTGAAATCTGAGGATCACAGTTTGAAGCCAGCCTGCACAGGAAATTACATGAGACTTTTTATCTCTGATTTGCTGGTAAGGATCCCACCTATAAGCTGAGAGTGATAGAACTCCAGCCTTAAATAAAGTAGAACAAATTCAACCCCCATGACTGGCACATGCAGGAAAAATCCCCCATGGACTTTCTTGCTTGGGCTTGCCTTAAAATGGTATATTTTTTCTTTAGCCTCCTACGTAGCTAATACAACAGTGCGTGATTAAGTTAACACTCTGTCACTGGTTATTCCTTCTCATCTTTCACAATCCTTTATTTCTGTTTTGCTGGACCTGAGGGTTCAACTTGGGGCTTCAGTGCTGTTCGTCTTTTTATGTCTTCCATATAAATGTTTTCAGGTTTGTTGTTGTAATGTTTCATTTGTTTATGCTGCTTTTTCTATCCTACATAAGTAAATTTTTATATCTTAAAAAGTAACTTTTAGCTGACTACTGGTGGCTCATGCCTATAATAGTACTCAGGAGGCTGAAATCAAGGATCACAGATTGATGACATCATAGGTAGAAAACTCTGTGAAATACTTTTTTTAATTTTTTTATTGTGAAAATACTCTACAGAGGGGTTACAATTAGATGGACAAGATAATGAGTACATTTCTTATCAAGCATTGTAGCCTCCTCCTTTGTTTCCCCTTCCCATCACTTCCCAGCCTCCCTCTGTCCCTCCACCGAATCCTCCCCGCCCCCAACAAACTTGTCAAGTTCATTTTCGACATGACAACTTGTACTTCTCATTGTTGCAACGGGTCCACCTGTATCCTTATTTAAACGACTTGTTTTTCCCCTTCCCCTCCACAAATTATACCGACTTCAAATACAGTGAAAGCAGGGGTTATACTGTAGGGGAGACACATACAAAGCAACAAAGAAATAACCTTATAAATGCGTTAGAAACAAATACATGAAAGAAAAAAAACATTTGGATACATATCTTAGGGTTCATTTTCTTAACATCACCTTCTCTGAACTTTTCTGCTTGACTCATACATATACTAGATATTGCAAATAAGGGAAACCATGGGACATATGTTTCTTTGGGCTTGGCTTACTTCACTTAATATAATTTTTTCCAAGTCTTTCCATTTGTAATAAATGGGGCAATGTCATTCTTTCTGATGGAGGCATAGAATCTCCTCCAACTCTTCAATGAAATTGAAAGTTCACTATCGAACACATTCTATGAAGCCATCATAACCCTCATCCCAAAACCAGCCAGGGACTCATCAAACAAAGAGAACTATAGACCCATTTCTTTGATGAACATTGATGAAAAATTTCTCAACAAAATTTTGTCCAATCGACATCAACAATTCATCCAAAAAATCATACACCAAGATGAAACAGTATTCATTTCAGGGATGCAAAGCTGGTTCAATATACGCAAATCAATTAATATTATTCATCACATCAACAATAGCAAGGATAAGAACCACATGGTTATCTCAGATGCAGAAACAGCATTCAACAAGATCCAACACCCCTTTATGATGAAGGTTTTGGGAAAATTAAGAATACATGGAACATTCCTCAAAACAATAAATGCTGTATATGACAAACTTACAGCCAGCATTATACTTAATGGTGAAAAGCTAAAGTTATTTCCTGTTAACTCAGGAACAAGACAAGACTATCCACTCTCTCTACTTGTCTTCAGTCTAGTATTAGAATGCCTAGCTACAGCAATAAGACAAGATGCAGACATAAATGGGATCCAAATAGGGAAAGAAGAAATAAAACTCCCCCTCTTTGCAGATGACATGATCTTGTATTTAAAGAATCCCATAAACTCCACTCCCAAATTACTCAAGCTGATTCAAAACTTGGCAAAGTAGCAGAGTATAAAATTAACCCCCCAAAATCAACGGCTTTTCTGTATGCCAACAATGAGAAAAGTTTGGCTAAAATTAGGAAAGCAAATACATTTGTAATAGCCCCACAAAAAAAAAAAATACCTCGGAATTAACTTAACTAAAGAAATGAAGGACCTCTATGATGAAAACTTCAAAAACTTGAAAAAGGAAATCAAAACAGAACTTAGAAAATGGCAAAAACTCCCATGCTCCTGGATTGGAAAGATTAATATCATGAAAACAGCAATACTTCCCAAGGCAATCAAAAATTCAATGCAATACCTATCAAAATTCCAACCTCCTTCTTCAAGGAAATAGAAGAGACAACCCAAAAATTCATATGGAATAATGAAAGACCCCAAATAGCAAAAACGCTCATCAACAGAAAGAACACTGGTGGAGGAATAACAATACCAAATTTCAAACTCTACTATAAAGCCATAGGAATCAAAACAGCTTGGTACTGGCACAAGAACAGACCTCAGGACCAATGGAATACAATTAAAAACCCAGAAATGAACCTACAGACCTATAGTCATCTATTCTTCGATAAGGGAGCTAAAAAAAATAGAATGGAAGAAAGACAGCCTCTTCAGTAAATGGTGCTGGCAAAATTGGTAATTGTAGAAAACTAAAGCTAGATCCTTATATATCACCCTGCATCAGAATCAACTACAAATGGATCAAAGACCTCGGAGTCAAAGCAGACACTCTGAAAACTTTACAAGATGGAATAGGAGAAACACTAGGTCTCCTTGGCGCAGGTCGAAATTTTCTTAATAGAGACCCGGGAACCCAACAAATCAAAGAAAAGTTGGACAAATGGGATTGCATGAAGTTGCAGAGCTTCTGCATGGCAAAGGACATAGTGAGCAAGATCAATAGAAAGCCCACGGATTGGGAGAAATCTTCACTAGCCATACAATGGACAAGGGTCTCATATCTAAAATATACTTGGAACTCAAAAAATTACAGTCCCCAACAAGAAATCCTCAAAGAAGCAACTGCCCAATAATTAAGTGGGCTAAAGACTTAAAGAGAAACTTCTCTGAAGAAGAAAGAAGGAGGGCCAATAGACACATGAAGAAATGCTCAACCTCCTTAGCCATAAAAGAAATGCAAATCCAAACAACATTGAGATAACACCTCACCCCCGTTAGAATGGCAAAAATCAAGAACTCTAGCAACAACCGATGCTGGAGGAGATGTGGACAGAAGGGAACCTTACTTCATTGTTGGTGGGAGTGTAAACTTGTTCAACCACTTTGGAAAGTAGTAGGGAGGTTCCTCAAAAGTCTCCACATAGAGCTCTCCTATGACCCAGCAATCCCACATTTGGGCATTTACCCAAATGTTTACAAACAAGACCACACTAAAGCTACCATCACAACTATGTTTATTGCAGCATTATTTACTATAGCTAAGATATGGAACCAACCCAGATGTCCCTCAGTAGATGAATGGATCACGAAAATGTGGTATATATACACAATGGAATTCTATGCCTCCATCAGAAAGTCTGTGAAATTCTTATCTCTACTACACTATCAAATATACTAGAAGTGTTCTATGAATCAAGTAGTAAAGTGCTAGCCTTGAGCAAAAGAACTCAAAGCCCAGGCTGTTGGCTCAACCCCCTGACTGGCACAAAACCAAATGTTTCATTAGCTTATATTATACTAGGATTTCTGGTGTGAGACACCAGTCCTGGTTTTCCGAACCAACTTTCATAGCAGCTGCCACTTTTGATCTTTTCCCTAGTAGCTTTTATGATTGTTTTTTCCCATGCCTTATATTTACATTCCACTAATGGCATTATTTTGTTGGTTGGAGGGACATTTCAAGAATTCAATGACATAACAAAAAGGCATGTCTTGAATTTATTTTATTTTAAATAGGAAAAGGAAAAAATATGCTGAGTCTGAGCCCAGCAGAGAGTGAATGATGGTTTGATTGCAGAGCTGTTAAATGTATTCCAGGACGTGGGAGCCTACCAATTTAGGTGCTTAAGTTTTCAGGTCTTCCTGTAGCTTCACAATAAATATCTATGTTGTCACAGCCTCCCTTGCCATCACAACCGATAAGTGTCAAGCCTTGATCTCACCCTTAGGTCGATGTAGATAAACAGGGAGGAATAAATGTAAGAAGAAATGGCGATTGACCCCAAGACAGCAGCTTGATGAGCTTTCCTCATGTAACTCTGAGATTTCATGAGCCTAGCAGGCTTATCTCCACACAAGGCTTCTAAGCACTAAGGACCAGGCACTGTTGTAGACAATTGGAGAAATAGTTGTGAACACAGCTGCAAATCGCCTGCTCCATGCACATATCATGCTGAAAGAGAAAAACAGAAATAACAATGATATTGTCAATAAATCAGTAAGATGATGATGTGGGGAGACAGCTTTACATTGGAGGATCAGAGGAAAAGACATATGATCTAATAGCAGAGGGCATTATCCATGAAGTTATTGCTTTTCCAGGCTGGCTCCAATCTCAATCCCAGATCTCATCTTCCTGAGTGGCAAATTATAGGTGTGAGGCACCTTCAGTGGGATCTTTGATATAAATTTCTATAACCAATGTGTGTTAAGTTCCTTGGAAGTTTCTTGTGAGGAAGCTTCAAAATTAAACATATTATGCATCCTAAACTTTCTTTTCATTATCTTCTAATTATTTGAATATTAGCTGTCTTCCTCAGTTTTTGGAAAAAATCAAGACAATTTATTTTCATTGTTCAAAACCTGGGGAGGGATGGAAAATCACAGGTTCTTTGCTAAAGTACTATAATGTAATAGTCATTTTGACTTGCAGTTTTACCAAATAATATTTCTTGCCCTTGATGGATTTTTCATCTTCAACAATGTTAGATAAATAAAACTATAAATTGGAGAAAAGCAACCACATAGTTGCAAGTTTATCACAATGACAGATATAAGCTGTCTACTTTCTATGCAATGAAAACAGTTGCCACAAGGATTAAAACCTTGAATAAAAACTTGGACATTCTTCCTCTTTGTACAAAGTTATTTTCTTTCTTTAATTTTCTTTTTTGTTTGTTGGTCGTTGGCCTTGAACTTTTGTCCTGTGGGCAGTCCCTCAGCTATCCAGCTTAAGGAGAACACTCTACCACTTGAGCCACAGCACCACTTCTGGTTTTCTGGTGGTCATTTGTAGGTAAGTCTCACAGCGTTTCCTGCCCAGTATGGCTTTGAACTGAAATCCTCAGATCTCAGTCTCCTGAGTAGATAAGAATACAGACGTGAGCCACCAACACCTGGCCAAAATAGTATTTTTTTCAATTTGGCTAGCCTGAATGATTAACAAGGATAAAATAAGACCTAAAATTGTTAATTTGTGCTAAAATTTGCAATAGTTTTACCAGGAAGAATAGTGAAATCTGAGTTCAGAACTTGTACTTGTTGGCATGCACTCTACTCTACTCTCCTTCAGCTTATTTTTTAATCAATCATCGATTAAATAATTTGAAGCTTACAAGGCATCTTTTGGTAAGAATAAGTAAAATGAGCCTAAACTCCTGCCTTTTGAGTAGCAGAAGAAATCCTAGTATCTAGAATATATAGACAAAAAATGAAACACTCAAAGAACAAATAATCTTATTAATAAATAAGTGAATTGACTAGATAGGTCCTAAAACAGATATAGGTGTCTAAGGAATACATGAAAAATATTCATCTTTAGTAATCAAGGAAATGCAAATCAAATCTATGGTGAAGTTCCATCTCTGCCTAATAAGAATGGCTCTTATCAAAGAAAACAAAAATACTGGCAAGGAGGTGGGGAAAGAAAGCCTGCACAATGTTGGCGATTAAGTGAATCAGTGTAGCCACCACAGAACTCAGTGTGGAAGTTCCACACAAGAAATCCTATAAATATATCTGAAGAAATGTAAGTCAGCCTTATAGTAGAGCAATCTTCACACACTATTTTTTACAGCAGGATTCAAAATAGTCACGTTGTAGACTAAGCCACCAAAGGCAGAAAAGTATGTAAAACTGTTATCTCCAATTAACAATAAAAACAAATCTAGGAGTAGAGCTATAGATCAAGTGGCAGAGTACCAGCCTTGATGGAAAAAAAGCCAGGAAGAGATGAAGGTCCTAGCTTCAAGCCTCAGGACTGCCAAACACACACACACACACACACACACACACACACACACACACACACACACACACACACAACCAATGCTACCTATATTTTGCCAAGCTTCTTACTCCCCTAAGATTTATGCACCTATGACAGAGCTAAATATTATGGGGAAGTGATATTTATAATGGTAAACTTCTACTGAAGAATCCAGGTATATTTCTTGTTTTGTTTGTTTTTGTGGTCACTGGGCTTGATCTCACAGCTTGATTAATGGCCCTGAGCCTTTTCTCTCAAGGATGGTGCTCTACAACTTGGAGCTACAGTTCCACTTCTGGTTTTGTGTTAGTTCATTGGAGATAATCTTAACGACTCAGTCGCAATTCTCAAATTTCAGCTTCCTGAATTGGTAGAATTATTGGCCTGATCCACCAACGCCAGGCTGGAATCTAAGTATTTTCACCACTGCTCACTGGAAGACTACAATTCTTTTTCCTCCAGAATGCTTTCCACGCACATTTCTTTCTGTACGACAATTGAACAAATAGAGAGGTTCCACTAGTTCACACCTACACATCCTATCTACTGAAAATCTGAGATATGAGGATAGTGGTTCAAACCCAGCCCAGATAGCAAAATCTGGGAGACTTTTAGTCCCAATTAACCACAAAAAACTCTATGTTGTCCTGTGGCTCAAGCAATAGAGCTCTACCTTGAACAAATACCTCAGGTATAGACCTCAGGCTGTAAGTTCAAACCCCAAGACCAGTGCACATGAGTACGCGTGTGCATGTTCACACACACACACACACACACACACATTTATAACACAGTTCTCAAACCTAGGTGCCATCATAATCCCTTAATGTCATACTTTGCTATGAGAATTAGAAAAGTCTAACCTTTGGCCTGGGCTACAATCTATGCTGATAAAATGCACATGGAGCTATTAAGTAGCTCAGAGCTGAGCCTGACCCACCCAGACTGGAAGTGAGGTGGTGCAGGTGGGTGGCCCCTACTCACCCAGACCGGACAGGTAAGTGAGGTGACACAGGCACATGGCCCCCACTCACACAGACCAGAAGCAGGAGTTAGGTAACACAAAGATGATGCCTCCAATCATCAAACCGGAAGGAGGAGTGAGATGACACAAGCATGTGGCCCCCACTCACCCAGAGGAGAAGCAGGAGTGAGGTGACACAGACATGTGGCCAGAAGCCAGACCAGAAGCAGGAGTGTGGTGATGCAAGCACGACCCCCTACTTACCCAGACTGGAAGCAGGAGTGAGGTGATGCTGGCACATGGTCCTTATCCACCCAGACCGGAAACAGGTGTGAGGTGACACAGTATGTGGCCATATTTATCCTGCCAGGAAGCAGAAGTGAAGTGACAGTAGCATGCCACACCAGAGGAGCCTCACGAGTCATGATGGCCCCCTGAGAAGGAAGGTGTGGGTCTGTGTCAATCCAGCCTTCTCTCCTGGCCTTTTGTTAAGGGCTGCTGGGTTCCATGGTGCACTTAGTAGGTCATAGGGCTCAAGCCATGGAGCCTGCTGTCCTCTCTCAACTGGTACTGCACCTGCTGCAGCTATGGTAGAAAAGTTAATAAGTTCTAACTCACAGAATGTTTACCATGAACCATTAGTGTCTTCAGGTAACATGTGACACTTGCTAGTCACTTAATATTACAGTTGCCAATGTCCTAAGTGCTCACTAATGTGTAAATATTCTGGGATGGAAATCTCCATATCAATGATTGTCTTAAAATTTCTAGGAATGATGATTTTGACATGCTCTTTTTGAAGAGAAGGGGAAGGGATAATAGCCCCAACTGTGTAAAAATGCCTTTGGGTGACACTCTATTGGCCCAAGACTGAGTTAACACATTTGGTATCAGTTGTTTTGGTTAAGTCTTTTGGGTCATGTTTTCTGTTTGGCCTTGGAGAGTCTTAGGGTTCTCTTTGTTGACACAGAAGATGGGAAAGTAATTGCCAAGGCTTTATAGTCAGGAGCCATTTCCTTTCTGCCCTTCTGAGATGGCATCTCTCTACATAAGCAAGATGGCCTTGAACTTACTGTGCTTTTGCTTCAGTCTCCCAAGTGATGTAATTACAGGCTTATCCCGCCATGCCCAGGTAAATGTCATGGGCCATTTGAAATAGAAAAATTATGACATGTGTTCTATATCTACTAACAGACTTGTGCAAATATCAAATAACTTACAGCCTGGTTGTTAAGAATATAGACTCAGAAGGGGTGGGGCCAAGATGGTGACGGGACAGTAGGGAAATACAACAGCTCTCCCCAACCAAAAAGAGAGTTCGAGTTCCAACGCTTAATCTCCCCAACAGACCGATAACAACAAAAAGACGAATACTCAGAAAAACAGGAGGTGGAAAATAACAAAAAAGAAAGAGAGGAATAGAAGAATTTCAGAACAGAGAAGAGCAAAGACCCCTCCCCCGACCTTTACTGGCCATGCAGCAGCGCACCAAGCCATTGCCACCAGGACCAGTGGGGCTGCCGGAGCCCCAGAGACACAGGGGGCTGCCTGCAGATCACCTGCGCAGAAGCCGCCTGAGGTAATGGTGTCAGACATGCCGATTGCGATAAACGGAGAAAGCCCTGAGCCCGGAACTCGGCCCCACCACAGGAGCCCGAGAGCTACAAGGGACACCCACAGAACACCAAAGCAAAAGACCTACAAGGAACTGGTGCTGATCCGGAGAGTGCAAACCCCAGCCCTCAGAACCTATACGGAGGCCCAGCTCCCACCGTGGACACTGTGCACCTGACAGCTTCGACAGAGGCAGAGGCAGAAGAGAATCACACAGAGCCACCACCACCCAGCCCAGCCTGTAACCACCCCAACTGAACTTGGATTGCAACAGCAACTGATGACCTACACCACACAGAAATAACTAGCTCCAGGGTGAGTACCCCACAGGGGACAGTGTATCCCTCAAGGGAGACCAGAGCTAGAAGGAATCCCCAGACCCTGATCCAGACTGCCTACCCCAACACCCGGACCACAGGACCCACTAAAACTGGGAACTGTTTGAGAGCTTCAACAGCCCATGGAGCACACTCTGCTGGCCAGGCTAGAGCAAGATGGCCCCTGGAAGGGAGCTTCAACGCCCAAGCCAGAAACAGCACCCCTGGGTCAAGACAACCAACAGTAGAAGAAATTTGAACTGTGTACCCAGGCTGTATAATCTAGGTGATATACATAGCAGCACAGGCCCAACCAGCGTGCCCCAGGTGGGGGGCCGGAACAAGGCCTGGGGATCCAGTGCCTGAACAACACAACCAACTCCTCCCAACTGAAGTCAAAAGCTGAGCATAGGCCTCAGCAGAGTGGAGAAAAACAGGGAACTGCACCCCCTGGGAAGCACACCTGTGACAACAAAAGACCTGGAAGCTCTGGACAAGAGAAGCCCACACCCCACCAAAACCCGACCCAAGTACTCTAGGCTGGGAATTGGGCAACACAGGCCGCCAGCACCTGATAGTAGGCAGAAGCTCAGGCTGGTAAGGTGGCTCAGCAGTAGCATGATCGTCTTGGGTGCATGAGTCCCTGGATGTGATTCCTCAGCATGACATAAGCAGAAAAGGTCGGAAGTGGTGCTATGGCTCAAATGGTAGGGTGCCAGCTTTGAGCTGAAGAGCTGAGGGACAGCAACCAAACCCAGAGTTCAAGCCCACAACCGGCCAAAAAAAAAACCCCAAAAACATCGGGAGCCCATAGCAGACTGCAGCATCTGGGAGAGTGCATCCATAGCATCCGATCTTGCCAAGAGCACCCATAGGAGCAAGCAGGAGAAGACTAGGCTGCTCAACCCTTCCAAAGATGGGAATTGCCAGCGATCTACAGCAGAGAGCCGAGAATCCTATGTAGATCAGACCAGCAGCTGGAGGTAGGCCCCAACAGAATTCAGATCAGGCACAGACTTTCTCTACCAATACAGAATCAGCAACCAAGCAAAGACAGACACACAAAAACAAAATTGGAGATTAGTCTCCTGAACTCCCATGCAAAAATCACAGAGAAAAATTACAAGGTCTATCAACACCCAGGATAGCAAGCTATCCTCAATAGCCAGCAGCCACACAGGGGAGAGTTCCAGTGGGAGCAAAGCAGGAATGGAAGACAAAAGCTACATCCAAGGGATGCTGGAGGCAATGACTCAAGAAATAAAGAGAGAAATAGAAAAGAAATTGAAAGAGCACAAGAATGAACTATCAAAAGAGATACAGGATATCAAACAAGAGATGCATGCAAAACTAGAGGCAGCAGAAACCTCAGTAAGAAATGAGATAAGTGCCAAATTGGAGACAGTACATACCTCATTAAGAGGTGAGATCAGTACTTTGAGAACCAACATAGAATCCATAAAGGAGTCCATGTCCTCCATGCAAACCACAATAGAAGCCACGGTCAGCAGAGTGAGTGAAATGGATTGTAGTGTGTCAGATACAGAAGAGAGAATACACCAAGTGGACCAAAAAGTGACAGATATGGAAAAAAATCACTCAAATTAAGCCAAAGGAAAATTCAAGAGCAAGCAGATAATGCCAAGAAATTTAACGTTTGTATAATTGGAGTGGACGAAGGTGAGGAGTTTCAGAGCAAGGGAATGCAACACCTATTCGACAAGTTAATCAGTGAAAATTTTCCCCATCTCAAAAAAGAACATCTTACCTACATAACAGAAGCATATAGCACACCCAACAAGCAAAATCCCACGAGAAACACTGATAGATCTGAATAATAATGAAACAATCTTGCATACAGCAAAAACGAAGAAGGAGCTATACTACAATGGGAAACAAATTAGAATCACTGCAGATCTCTCCACACAAACACTGAATGCAAGAAAGGCCTGGGAAAGTACCATATGAGCACTGAGAGCCAATAACTGCCAACCCAGACTGATATACCTGGCAAAGCTAGCATTCACATTCGATGGAGAACTGAAAATTTTTAATGGCAAAGAAAAACTAAATGAATACATAAACATTAAGCAAGCATTACAAATAATACTAAGGGGGGGGACACAACCTGAAGAAAGCAACCAGGAACTGGGACCTTCGCCCAGACAGGCATTAATCAAAGTCTAACTAAGCAAACACAGGAGGAAAGGAAAGAAGAAAAACTTAGGAAAACGGGATGACAGAGAAAACAATGCATCTCTCTATACTTTCTCAATATTAATGGGCTTAATTTGCCAATCAAAAGAAAAAACTGCAGACTGGAACAGAAAACAAGACCCATTCATCTGTTGCCTTCAGGAGACCCACCTCTCAGCCAAACATACAAACAAATTCAGAGTAAAGGGTTGGAAAAGGATCTACAAATCAAATGCCCCCAGTAAGAAAGCAGGTGTAGCTATCCTGATATCTGACAAAATAAACTTTTCATTTAAACCAGTACAGAAAGACAAGGATGGACACTACATATTAATAGAGGGAACAATCCAAGAGGAGGATATTACCATCATCCACTTATATGCCCCAAATATTGATGCACCCACATAGGTAAAACAAATACTCTCAAACTTACAGAATAAAATAGATCGCAACACGATAATACTAGGAAACTTTAACACACCACTCTCACCAAAGGACAGATCCACCAACCAGAGGATTGGCAATGAAGCTACCGAATTAAGTGAGGCCATACTTCAAGCAGAATTAACTGACATCTACCGAGTATTTCACCCTAAAACAACACAGTACACATTCTTCTCAGCAGCTCATGGAACTTTCCCCAAAAGAGACCATATCATAGTTCATGCAAGGAACTTAAGCAAATACAAAGAGATCGACATAATCCCCTGTGTCCTATCTGACCACAGTGGAATTAAGCTAGTTATCAATAACAAAGCATACCGCAGAAATTTTTCTAATACAGGGAAATTGAACAGCACACTTCTTAGCAATGCCTGGGTAACAGAAGAGATCAGAGAAGAAATAAAACATTTCCTACAACTCAATGAAAATGAAAACACATTGCAAAGAAACTTGTGGGACACAGCAAAAGCAGTCCTGAGGGGCAGATTTATTGCCCTCAGTGCCCACATCAAGAGAATGGAGACAGACCAAGTAAATAATCTCATGTTGCAATTAAAACAGCTAGAAAAACAAGAAAAAATGGAACCTGAAGTTACTAGATGGAGCCAGATAACCAAATTAAGAGCAGAGATTAACCAATTAGAAAATCAGAAAATTATAGCCAAAATTAACCAAACAAAAAGCTGGTGCTTTGAAAAAATAAATTAAATTGATGAACCATTGGCAAGATTAATTAAAAAAAGAAGAGAGGAAACCCATATTAACGGGATTGGGGATGCCACGGGAAAAATCACCACACGTACCCAAGATATTCAAACAATCCTAACGGACTACTTTCAAAAGTTATACTCTCTAAAGGAAGAAAACCTGGCAGAAATGGATGCATTTTTAGAGAAATATACAAGTTGCCCAAATTGAGCAAAGAAGAAGTAAACCAATTAAATTAGCCAATATCCTACAACGAGGTACAGGTAGTTATCAAAAGTCTTCCAACAAAAAAAAAAGCCCAGAACTAGATGGATTCACAGTAGAATTCTACAAGACCTTTAAAGAAGAGCTATTACCCATACTCCTCAAGCTCTTCAGAGAAAAAGAGAAGGAGGGAGCTATCCCAAACTCATTGTACGATGCCAATATCACACTCATCTCCAAACCAGGCAAAGACCCAACCAAAAAGGAGAATTACAGGCCAATTTCCTTGATGAACACAGATGCAAAGATCCTTAACAAGATTCTAGCTAACAGAATCCAGAAACACGTAAAAAAAATTATACACTATGACCAGGTAGGCTTCAGCCCAGAGATGCAGGGATGGTTTAACATACGTTAGTCAATAAATGTAATCCAACACATCAACAGAGCCAAGGTCAAGAATCACATGATTATCGCCACAGATGCAGAAAAGGCCTTTGATAAAATCAACATTCATTCATATTAAGCTCTGGAGAAAATAGGAATAGAAGGAACATTTCTTAAAACAATAAAAGCCATTTATGACAGACCAATAGCCAATTATACGTAATGGGGAAAAGCTACAACCAATTCTCTAAAATCAGGAACAAGGCAAGGATGCCCACTGTCTCCACTCTTCTTCAATATAGTCCTGGAACCCTTATCCAGGGGAATAAGGCAAGAAAAAGATATTAAAGGGATCCGCATAGGGAAAGAAGAAGTTAAACTATCCCTTTTTGCAGACGACATGATACTATACCTTCACGATCCCAAAAACTCCATCCCTAAACTTTTAGAAATCATAAATCACTTCGGCAAAGTAGCAGGATACAAAATAAACCCACAAAAATCAGTTGCCTTCCTGTACACTGACAATGTACAAGAAGAGAGGGAAATAAAAGAAGCAACCCCATTCACAATAACCTCCCCAAAAATAAAATATTTAGGAATTAACCTAACCGAAGATGTAAAAGAACTATTTAATGAAAACTATAAAAAGTTAAAGAAAGAAATTGCAGAAGACACTAGGAAATGGAAAGACCTCCCATGCTCTTGGATAGGCAGACTTAATATAGTGAAGATGGTAATACTGCCAAAATTAATATACAAATTCAATGCAATTCCTATTAAAATCCCAATGATGTACATCACTGAAATACAGAAAACAGTCAAAAATTCATATGGAACAATAAAAGACCTAGAATAGCCAAAACAATTCTAGGGAATAAAGATAACCTGGGAGGGATATCTAGGCCGAACTTCAAACTGTACTACAGAACTATAATAACAAAGATAGCATGGTACTGGCACAAAAACAGACCCGAAGACCAATGGAATAGAATAGAAGACCCAGAAATGCCACGGACCGGCTCTGTCGGGACAACGGAGGACACCTAGTGGAGGAAATGGAATAGGTGAGGAGATGGCAAACAGACAACTCACACACGAGGAGTGGATGCTGAGTGCGATTTAATGCAGAGGATAACAAACTTTTATAGCAAAAGTCTCCATGAGAAAGGGCAAAAGGTTACACAATCTTGCTGCAGAGCTTCGTTCTTGGGTGGTCACCAGCTGGTCGCTTGATAGGCACTTGTTTTCTGCTTTACCTCTATTTTTAAGAAATACAATGGGTTTCGATGTTTATCACCAAGTAACCATTACTTCTTTCTATAGAGGCCTTAACTGTCCCATAAGATCTTTCTTGTTCCTTCTTTAATAGTAAGCACCAAGGAGGCCTAGATCTAGCAAGTCTCTTAGTAAATGAAAGAGAGTAACAGGAAGTTCTTTCTCCTAAGTAGTTTTCCCAGCAATTGACATACACTCTTTGTGCTCTAGCCGCGCCTATGGCTTCTTGTAAATCTCTTATAAACAATTCCTTCTGCTGAAGTGACATAATGAAACCCCCAATACTTTTATATTTACTTATGACTTGTCTACTAGCCTCCATAAGAGGGGCTTTCAGGGTAGCATTTAACTCTGGTGAGTTAGTCATATTTTTAAGACACTCATCAGATGTTGGAGTCGTCAACACTCTTAAGAAAGAGCCTTGAATAAGGGAACGTTGAGTATGAGTAAGTACAATGAGCAGCAGGAACAGTAAAAGATTAATAGGCACTCCTATACAGTGAAGAAAAGAAAAACAGGAACAGAAAGACATCTTTCCCAGGGGCTTGCCAGCCTTTCCAGGAGGTAGGCCTCTTTGAAGCCCCATTCTCTGAGGTAGACTACGGTGAAGTCCCATTCTCAGAGATAGGTCTCTGTGAAGCCCCATTCTCAGGTCTGAAAGCAGGTTTTCCATGCTAAGCAGACTCCACCAGAGTAGGCGTGGCACCGAAATAAATCCACAGGCCTACAGCCAGCTCATATTTGACAAAGGAGCCAAAGACATACAATGGAAGAAACACAACCTCTTCAACCATGGGTGCTGGGAAAGGTGGACAGCCACATGCAGAAAACTAAAAGTTGACCCAGCCTATCACCATGCACCAACATCAACTCAAAATGGATTAAAGATCTCAACATTAAACCTTAATCTCTGAAACTACTGCAGGACAGAGTAGGAGAGATACTTGAACTAATAGGCACAGAAAGGAACTTCTTGAACAGAGTCCCAGGGTCACAACAAATTGGAGAGAGACTCGACAAATGGGACTACCTTAAAATAAAAAGCTTCTGCACAGCTAAATCTATCACATCAAAGCTAGAAAGACAACCAACTAATTGAGAAAAAATATCTACCAGCAATAAATGAGAGAAGTGGTTAACATCCACTATATATATGGAACTCAAGAAACTAACCCCTCCCAAACCTAACAAACCAATTACTAAATGGGCAAGGGAACTAAAGAGGAACTTCTCAGATTAAGAAAGAAAAATGGCAACGAAACACATGAGGAAATGTTCATCATCCCTGTTGGTGAAGGAAATGCAAATAAAGACAATTCTGAGATACCACCTTACCTGAGTCAGAATGGCCCACATCTACAAATCAGCCAACCACAAATGCTGGAGGGGATGTGGAGAAAGAGGAACCCTATTACACTGCTGGTGGGAATGTACACTTATACAACCACTTTGGAAAGCAGTCTGGAGGGTCCTTAGAAAGTTAAAGATTGTCCTCCCTTATGACCCAGTCATACCACTTCTAGCCATCTACCCTGAACAACAGGAACCAATGTACAAGGACATGCGCACCTCCAATGTTTATTGCAGCACTGTTCACAATAGGTAGGATATGGAAACAACCCAGATGCCCCACCACAGATGAATGGATCCAAAAATTGTGGTATCTATACACAATGCAATATTATTCAGACATTAGAAAGGACAAAATAATGGCATTTGCAGGGAAATGGATGGAGCTAGAAGGAATAATGTTGAGCGAGGTAAGCCAAGAGCAAAGAGACAAACGGTACATGGTCTCCCTGATAAGTGGATGCTAAATCCAAAATGTTAGGTGATACGACAAAACTAACAGGACTTAAGAAACAAAGAACTCCCACTCATATGGTCGAACCACTACTAAATATCCCCATGCTGCTGATCACATGTATGGTGTATATGTGTACACTGTTATATGTTATAGACCGTGATAGACAATTTGCTCCAGGAAAGTTAGAATGAACTTGTGACTTTAAATGAATATCATTATTCCACAATACTGTGAAACTTGGGAAATTATGTAATCACTTAATCACAATTGAAAAAAAAAAGAATCTCACTGAAGGTAGGGAGGGAAGGGATAGTAAGGGGAAAGCAATGGAGGGGGTAACCATGCTCAATAGGAAGTGTACTCATTACCTTGCTCATGTAACTGTAACCCTTTGTATAGTATCTTTACAATAAAAAATTTTAAAAAAAGAATATAGACTCAGATTCAACTGAATTTCCAATTCAATTTTGGCTACTTACTTGATTTTGGTTAAAGAGGAAGACAATATATCATTGAGCTTTATTCACTTATATGCAAATGTGATTGGAGCCAGGGACAGGTGGCTCATGCCTATAAAATTCCTCAGCAGGCTGAGATGGAAGGGTTGTGTTTCAAAGCCAACCCGGGCAGAAAAGGCACTATGAGATTCTTAGTTCCAGTTAGTCTCTCAAAAACCAGAAGTGTGCTGAGAATTTGCCTCAGTGGAAGCATGCTTGTCATGCATGAGGCCCTGGGTTCGAATGCTCACCTCCACATAAGTAGAAAAAGCCAGAAGTGTTACTATGTCTGAAACAATAGAGCTTTAACCTGAAAAGATGAGACACAGCACCAAGTCCCAGAGTTCAGGCCCCATTACCACCACCACCACCACTACCACCACCAACAACAATAACAATTACAACAAAAACCAGAAATGGAGTTCTGGCTCAAGTGTTAGAGTGCTAGAAAGTAGATCAGGGACAGCACCCAGTCCTTGAGATCAAGCTCCACGACCAAATAAACTAAAAGAAAAACAGAAGTGGAGCTGTGGTTCAATAGGTAGAGTGCTAGAAAGTGGATCAGAAACAGTCCCTGCTTTCAAGTCCCAAATTATACGATTGGATACTGGTATTTCCCATCTTCTAGGGTTGTTATGATTATTCAATAAACTGAATTTATTGAGCATTTCCTATTGAAAGGGATTTTTCATCACCAGCAAGTGATTTATGATGTAGCAGAGCATGCCATGTATACCCTCTACTTCAGTGGGGAATTGAATGTAAATTTTGTGAGTCCTATTATAATACCAGGTCAGGAGCCAAACTGATGAGCCACATACTCTTCTGAAAAATTGTTTCATATGTTAGATTTAGTTTCCCACGTCAGTTTGCCATTCTGCTTCTAGTCAGAAAATATCTAAGGCTCAGAAAGGATTCAAGCTCTCTGTTAAACCATGCTGTAGCCATTTTTATTTTTATTTTTTTCCAAATTTTTTATTGTGATTAAGTGATTACATAATTTCCCAAGTTTAACAGTATTGTGGGATAGTGATGTTTAGTTAAAATTCATAAACACATTATAACTTTCATGGAGCAAATTATCTATAAAGGTGTATGAGCTTTGCAATAGTTATTTCTTTCACATTTAGTGTTATGTACATTTCTTTTGTTTTGCACAGCATCAGCTGTTCCCTCTTTCCCACTTGTTCCCTCCCTCCCATGACTGCCATTGAGTTGCTTTGTTCATTTTGGTCAATGTCCAGTTCAGGTGATGGGTCCAAGTGTTGTATGTTTTTCTGGGATTCCCACTAGTTCTGTGTCATCCTTCTGGTTTTCCTCCGGTGAGCACATATATACCATACATGTGATCAGCAGCACTGAGTTATTTAGTAGTGATTCGACCAGATGAGTGGAAGTCCTTTGTTTCTTAAGTCCTGTTAATTTTGTTGTATCATATAGCATTTTGGATTTAACATCCACTTATCAGGGAGACCATGTGCCGTTTGTCTCTTTGTTCTTGGCTTACTTTGCTCAACATGATTCCTTCAAGCTCCATCCATTTCCCTGCAAATGCCATTATTTTGTCCTTTCTAATGGCTGCATAATATTCCATTGTGTATAGATACCACAATTTTTGGATCCATTCATCTGTGGTAGGACATCTAAGTTGTTTCCATATCCTGGCTATTGTGAACAGTGCTGCAATAAACATGGAGGTGCTTGTGTCCTTGTTGTTCAGGATAGATACCTAGGTCAATGTTCAGTTTTCTGAGGTCCCTCCAGATTGCTTTCCAATGTGGTTGTATAAGTGTACATTCCCACCAGCAGTGTAATAGGGTTCATCTTTCTCTGCATCCCCTCCAGCATTTTTCGTTGGCTGACTTGAGGATGTGGGCCATTATGACTGGGGTAAGTTGGTATCTCAAGGTTGTTTTAATTTGCATTTCCTTCACCACCAGGGATGGTGAACATTTCCTCATGTGTTTCTTTGCCATGCTTATCTCTTCTTCTGAGAAGTCTCTCTTTACTTCCCTTGCCCATTAGTAATTGGTTTGTTAGATTTGGGGGGGATTAGTTTCTTGAGTTCCCTGTATATACTGGATATTAACCGCTTGTCTGATATACTGCTGGTAAATATTTTTTCCCAATTAGTTTGTTGTCTTTCTAGCTTGGTTGCTATAGCTTTAGCTGTGCAGAAACTTTTCATTTTAAGGTAGTCCCATTTTTTGAGTCTCTCTCCAATTTGTTGTGACAGTGGGACTCTGTTCAGGAAGTTCCTTCCTGTGCGTGTAAGTCCAAGTGTCTCTCCTACTCTGTCTTTCGGTAGTTTAAGAGATTCCAGATTGATGTTAAGGTCTTTAATCCATTTTGAGTTGATGCTGGTGCATGGTGATAGACTGGGGTCCACTTTTAGTCTTCTACATGTGGCCACCCAGTTTTCCCAGCACCAGTGGTTGAAGAGGCTGTGTTTCTTCCACTGAATAACTTTGGGTCCTTTGTCAAATATCAGCTGACTGTAGGCATGTGGTTTTATTTCTGAATCTTCTATTCTATTCCATTGGTCTTTGGGTCTGTTTTGGGGCCAGTTCCATGTTGTCTTTTTTATTATGGCTCAATAGTAGAGTTTAATGTTCGGCATCAACATGCCTCCCATGTTCTTTATTTCCTAGAATTCTTTTGGTTATTCTAGGTCTTTTATTGTTCCATATGAATTTTTGGACCGTTTTCTGTATTGCAGAGATGTACGTCATTTGGATTTTAATAGGAATTGCAATTGAATTTGTATATTTATTTTGGCAGTATTACCATTTTCACTATATTAAGTTTGTCTAGCCAAGAGCATGTAAGGTCTTTCCATTTCATGGTGTCTTCTGTAATTTATTTCTTTAAGTTTTTATACTTTTAGTTAAATAGTTCTTTTACATCTTTGGTTAGGTTAATTCCTAAATATTTTATTTTTTGGAAGGTTATTGTGAATGGGGTGCTTCCCTTATTTCCCTCTCTGCTTGTACATTGTCAGTGTACAGGAAGGCGACTGATTTTTGTGGGTTGATTTTGTATCCTGCTACTTTGCCAAAGTGATTTATAATTTCTAAGAGTTTGGGGATGGAGTTTTTGGGATTATGAAAATATAGTATCATTTCATCTGCACAAAGGGATAGTTTAACTTCTTTCCCTATGAGGGTCCCTTTAATGTCTTTGTCTTGCCTTATTGTCCTGGCTAATTGTTCCAGGACTATATTGAAGAGGAGTGGATAGAGTGGGCATCTTTGCCTTGTTCCTGATTTTAGGAGAATTGGTAGTAGCTTTTCCCCATTAACTATAATATTGGGTATTGGTCTGTCGTATATGGCTTTCATTGTTTTAAGAAATGTTCCTTCTATTCCTATTTTCTCCACAGCTTTTAACATAAATGAATGTTGTATTTTACCAAAAGCCTTTTCTGTGTCTGTGGAGATAAGCACGTCAATCTTGACTTGGCTCTGTTGATGTGTTGGATTACATTTATTGACCTATGTATGTTAAACCATCCCTGCATCTCTCTGATGAAGTCGACCTGGTCGTAGTGTATGATTATTTTGTGTGTGTTTTCTGGATTCTGTTAGCTAGAATTTTGTTAAGGATCTTTGCATCTGTGTTCAAGGAAATTTGTCTGTGAATCTCTTTTTTGGTTGAATCTTTGCCTGGTTTGGGGATGAGTGTGATATTGGCATCGTAGAATGAGTTTGGGATAGTTCCCTCCTTCTCTGTTTCTCTGAAGAGTTTGAGGAATATGGGTATTACTTCCTCTTTATAGGTTTTATAGAATTCTGTTGTGAATCCATCTATTCCTGGGCTTTTCCTTATTGGAAGACTTCTGATTGCTTCCTGCATCTCATTGTGAGATAGTGGCTTATTTAATTGATTTAATTCTTCTTTGCTCAGTTTGGGGAACTTCTGTTTCTGTAAAAATGCATCCATTTCTGCCAGGTTTTCTTTGTTTAGAAAATATAACTTTTGAAAAGTGTCCTTTAAAATTGTTTGGATATCTTGGCTACTTGTGATTTTTCCTGTGGCATCCCTGATCTTGTTAATTTGGGTTTCCTCTCTTCTTTTCTTAATTAATCTTGCCAATGGTCCATCAGTTTTACTTATTTTTTTAAAGAAACAGCTTTTTGTTTTATTAATTTTATCTATGATTTTCCTATTCTCTATTTCATTAATTTTCAGCTATTAGTTTGATTGGCTTTGTCTCGTAACATTGGGTTCCATTTGTTCATGTTTTTCTAGCTATTTTAATTGCAATATGAGATTTTTTACTTGGTCTGTCTATTTTCTTGATGTGGGCACTGAGGGTAATAAATTTGCCCCTCAAGAATGCTTTTGCTGTGTCCCACAAGTTTCTTTGTGATGTATCTTCATTTTCATTGAGTTGTAGGAACTTTTTGATTTCTTCTTTAAGTTCTTCTGTTACCCAGGTTTTTCACAGAAGTTTGCTGTTCAATTTTGATGTATTTGAATAATTTCTATGGTTTGATTTATTATTGACAACTAGCTTGATTCCACTGTGTTCGGACAGGACACAGGGGATTCAGTCAATCCCCTTGTATTTGCTTAAGTTTCTTGCATGAACTATGATTTTGGAGAAAGTTCCATGAGCTGCTGAGAAGAATGTGTATTGTTGTTTTAGGGTGAAATACTGTATAGATTTCAGTTAGTTCCGCTTTTGGCTTCACTCAA
Organism: Dipodomys spectabilis; assembly: GCF_019054845.1. Classification (NCBI taxonomy): domain Eukaryota; kingdom Metazoa; phylum Chordata; class Mammalia; order Rodentia; family Heteromyidae; genus Dipodomys; species Dipodomys spectabilis. The sequence continues at coordinate 2,789,867 of NW_024871105.1, forward strand.
TTCGGTAGCTTCTTTGCCAATCCTCTGGTTGGTGGACCTGTCCTTTGGTGAGAGTGGTATGTTAAAGTCTCCTAGTATTATTGTATTGGGATCTATTTTATTCTGTAATTTTGAGAGTATTTGCTTAACATATTTTGGTGCGCCAATGTGTGGGGAATATAAGTTAATAATGGTAATATCCTCCTCCTGGATTGTTCCCTGTATTAATATGTAGTGTCCTTCCTTGTCTTTTTCTATTGATTTTAATGAAAAGTTCATTTTATTAGATATCAGGATAGCTACTCCTGCTTTCTTACTGGGGGCATATGATTGGTAGATTCTTTTTCAACCCTTCACTCTGAGTTTGTTTGTATGTTTGGCTGAGAAGTGGGTCTCCTGAAGGCTAAAGATGGATGGGTCATGTTTTCTGATCCAATCTGGAGTTCTTTTTCTTTTGATTGGTGAATTAAGACCGTTAATATTAAGAGATAATATAGAGAGATGCATTGTGGTCCCTGTCATTCCCTGTTTCTTTAAGATTTTCTTCTTTCCTTTCCTCCTGTGCTTGCTCAGTTAGAATTCTATTAATGCCTGTCTGGTGTGGGTCCCTGTTCCTGGTTGCTTTCTTCAGGTTGTGTTCCCCCTCTTAGTATTATTTGTAATGCTGGCTTAATGTTTATGTATTCATTTAGTTTTTCTTTATTTTTAAAGTTTTTCAGTTCTCCATCTACTGTGAATGCTAGCTTTGCCGGGTATATCAGTCTGGGTTGCCAGTTATTGGCTCTCAGGGCTCGTATGATACTTCCCCAGGCCTTTTTTGCATTCAGTGTCTGTGTGGAGAGATCTGCATTGATTTAATTTTTTCCCATTGTAGTATAGCTCCTTCTTCATTTTTGCTGCATGCAAGATTTTTTCCTTATTTTTCAGATCTACCATTTTTACTATAAAGTGTCTAGAAGTGTTTCTCCTGGGATCTTGCTTCTTTGGTATTCTATATGCTTCTGTTATTTAGGTAACTTGTTCTTTTTTGAGATGGGGGAAAGTTTCACAGATTATCTTGTTGAATAGGTGTTGCATTCCCTTGCTTTGATATTCCTCACTTTTGTCCACTCGAATTATATGAAGGTTAAATTTCCTGGCACTATCTGCTTGCTCTTGGATTTCCCTTTGGCATAATTTAAGTGATTTTTTTTTCCATATCTGAGATTTTTTTTTGGTCCAGTTGGTGTATTCTGTCTTCTGTATCTGACACTCTACATTCCATTTTGTTCACTCTGTTAACTACAGCTTCCATTGTGGTTTGCATGGACTCATTTATGGATTCAATGTTGGTTCTCCAAGTACTAATCTCACCTCTTAATGAGGTGTGTACTACATCTATTTTTGTACTAATCTCACCTCTTAGTGAGGTCTGTGCTGCCTCTGTGTTTGTACTAATCTCACCTTTTAGTGAGGTGTGTACTGCCTCTATTTTTGCATGCACCTCCTGTTTGATACCTTGCATCACTTTCAATATTTTGTCCCTGTGTTCTTTAAATTTCTGGTCTATTTCTCACTTTAATTCTTGAGTCATTACCTCCTGCATCTCTTGGATGTACCTTTGTCTTCCATTCCTGCTTTGCTCCCACTGGGCCTCTCCCTTGGGTGGCTGCTGGCTTTTGGGTGTAGCTTGCTATACTGGGTATTGATAAAGCTTGTAATTTTTTTTCTGTGATTTTCGCATGGCATTTCAGGGATTATTGGAGACTAATCTGAAATTTTGTTTTGGTCAATAGATGTTTGCTTTGCTTGGTTGCTGTTTCTGTGCTGGTAGAGAGAGTTTGTACCTGCCTGGTCTCAGTTCTGTTGGTGGCCAACTTCTAGCTTCTACTCTGACCGACGTAGGGTTCTGTTCTCGGCTCTCTGCTGTAGATCACTGGCAGTTCCCACCTATAGAAGGGTTGAGCAGTCTAGAATGTTCCTGTTTATTCCAACAGGTGCTCTTGGTGAGATCGGATGTGCTTGATGTACTCTCCCATTTGCTGGAGTCTGCTATGGGCTCCTGATTTTTTTTTTGGCCGGTTGTGGGCTTGAACTCTGGGCCTGGGCGCTGTCCCTCAGCTCTTCAGCTTAAGGCTGGTGCCCTACCATTTGATCCACAGCATGACTTCTGGCCCTTTTTGCATATATGGTGTTTGGGAATCAGATCCAGGACCTCATGCACACAAGATAAGCACTCTAATGCTGAGCCACCTTACCAGCCTGACCTCCTGACTATTATCAGGTGCTGAAGGCCTGTGTTGTCCAATAACCAGCCTAGGATATATGGGTCGGGTTCTGGTTGGGTTTTGGCTTCTGGTTCTCTTGTGCTAGACCCCTGGTCTTTTGCTGTCAGAGGCATGATTCCAAGGCGGGTGCAGTTCCTTGTTTTCCCCCCTCTGCTGAGGCATATGCTCAGCTTCTGAATTCAGTTGGGAGGAATTGGTTGCGTTGTTCAGGCGCTGAATCCCCAGGCCTTGTCCCGGCCCCTGGCCTGGGGCACGCCAGTTGGACCTGTGCTGCTGTGTATCCCACCTAGGTTACACAGCCTGGAGTACAAATTTCAAATTTCTTCCACTGTTGCCTGTTTTGACCCAGGGGCACTGTTCCTGGCTTGGGCATTTGAGCTCCATTCCAGGGGCGCTCTTGCTCTAGCCTGGCCAGCTGGGTATGCTCCATGGGCTGGTGGAGCTCTCAAACTATTCCCAGTTTTAGTGGATCCTGTGGGGGAGGAGTCTGGGTCAGGGTCTGGGGATTCCCACCAGCTCTGGTCTCCCTTGAGGGATACACTGTCTCCTGGGGAGTACTCATCCTGGAGCTAGTTGTTGTTTCTGTGTGATGTAGGTCATTGGTTGCCATTGCAATCAGAGTTCAGTTGAGATGGTTGTGGGCTGAGTAGGGTGGTGATGGCTCTGTGTGTTTCTCCTCAGGCTCTGTCTCTGTTGATGCTGTTTGGGTTGGCGCTACTGGATGGACCTCCGGCTGAGGAGTTGGGAAGGGGTACCCAGTTAATGAGATAATAGTCTAACAGACTTTCTTACCCAGGTTGTCTTTAAACCTCGATTATCAGATCTCAGCCTCCTGAGTTGCTACGATTACCGGCATGAGCCACTGGCACCAGCTTTTTTGAAAAAGCAACAATTAATAAGCCCCTGGCACCAGCTTTTTTGAAAAAGCAACAATTAATAAGGCAGATACCTTAGATCATGCCTGTAATCCTAGCTACTCCAGAGGCTAAGATCTGAAGATGATGATTTGAATGTAGTGGTGCAAAAACGTTTGTGTGAGTCTTTTATCTCCAATAAACTGCTCAAGAAAATCCAGAAGTGAAAATTTGGCTCAAGTGGTAGAGTGCACTCTTGAGCAGAAGAGAATCTCAGGGACAGCACCTAGATCCTGAGTTCAAGCTCCATTTCTGGCACACACACACACACACACACACACACACACACACACACACACACACACACACACACACACACTGAAAAGTAAATAGAAAATGTGAAGAAATCAAGGACAAAAAAATCTGAATATTGTAAGGACTTTTGGGTTTAGAGGTATGACTCAGTTTGTAGGACAATAGCTTATGATTGAAACTTTCAGGTACCAAGGACTTAAAAAAAGAATTATCTGCCCTGTATTTCCCTTTTGTCATATTCTCATTTGGGAACTATCTTCTTTAAAAAAAAAAACAAAAAAAAACAAATATTGCTGTTTTAGTGGTGATATACAGCATGGTTACTTTTCTCTATGTCAGGTAACTAGTACATTTCCTTCCTTTTACCTAATCTCATCTGTTCCTCCATTCTCATCCATTCCCTCCCTCCCATCTTGACCCTCAAGTTGCATAGTCCACTTTCAACAATGTCCAGTACAGCCAGTGTGCTCTACTGCTGCAATTTTTCATCCACTTTCCACTGATTCTGTATCCTTCCCCTATCTTTCCTTAGATGTGCACGCATATTACATACTGTATATTGGGTAAAGAATACAGAGTCATCACAAAATGAATAGATGAATTAAGACAAGTTCCTTTGTTTCCTTATCTTTGCAATTTAATTCAGTATATGTATTGTTTTATACACATAAGAAGAGGTGCTTGGGTATTCCAATTTTGTGATTTTCTCCAAAACCTGTCCTCTTCTGTTCTTATTGTATATGATGCCTAGAATCATGTACAGTTTGTCATATCCCCTTGAGTTTTAAATCAAACTTTCACATATCAGGGAGAAAATGTGCCATTTGTCTCTATGATCTTGGCTTAACTTTCTTAACATGATTTATTCTAGTTCCATCCATTTCCCTGCAAATGACATTATTTTTTCTTTCTAATGGCTCTTTATGTAAAATTTCATTGTATATAGATAGCATAATTATTGGATCCATTTATTTATTGTGGGGCATCTGGGTTTTGTACATAACTTGGCACTGTGAATTGAGCAGCAAGGAACATGTTATGCAAGTGTCCTTGTCATATTATGGTTCATGATGCTCAGGTTAGATGCCTAGAACTGGTATGGCTGCAGGGATGGTATTAGAGAAGGCCTGTATTTCGATTTTTGAGCAACTTCCAGACTGCTTTCCAGAGTGGTTGTTTTAGTATACATTCCCATCACCAGTGCAGTAGGATTCCTTTTCCTCCACTTCCCAACAGCATTTGTTTTCAGAATTCAGAATATTTGGGTAAGATGGTACCTCAGGATTGCTTTGATTTACATTTTTTATGGCCATGGATGATGAATCTTTTCTGATGGTTCTTTGCCATATTTACCTCTTCTTCTGAGAAGTCTCTCCTTACCTCCTTGCCCATTTAGTGATTGGTTTATTAGGTTTGAGAGGGATAGTTTCCTGAAATCCATGTATACATTGAATATTAGCCCTTTTTCTGATGTATTGCAGGTAAATATCTTTTCCCAATTTGTTGGCTGTCTTTTTAGTTTAGTGGCTATGTCCCTAGTCTTTGCAGAATTTCTTTCCTTTGATATAGTCCCATTTGTTGGGTCTCTCTCCTATCTGTTGTGCCCCTGGGACTCTATTCAGGAAGTTCCTGCCTGTACCTACAATTTCTAATGTCACCCCTATTCTGTGTTACAGTAGTTTGGCTGATTTTATGTTAGTTAATTCATTTTGAATTGATGTTAGTGCAAGCAGAGATCCACTTCTAGTTTTCTGACTATGGCTGCCCAGTTTTCCCAACACCAATTGTTGAAAAGGCTATGATTTGTGTGCGTGAGTGTGTGTGTGTGTGTGTGTGTGTGTGTGTGTGTGTGTGTGTGTGTGTGTGTGTGTGTGTGTCGGTTTTGAGGCTTGAACTCTGGTCCTCAACGCTGTCTTTCAGCTATTCAGCTTAAGGCTAGTGCTTGAGCCACAGTTCCACTTCCCATTTTCTTGTGCTTTATTGGAGGTAAGAGTCTCATGGGCTTCCCTGGCCCTGCTGGCCTTAAACAATGATCCTCAGATCTCAGCCTTCTGAGTAACTAGGATTAAAGGCATGAGCCACAGGCAACTGGCAAGGCTACGTTTTTCCACTGTACATCTTTCACTCCTTTATCAAACATCAGATGATTGTAAGTTTGTGGTTTTATTTCTGGGTCTTTTGATCTTTTTTTAATACATTTTCAATGTAAAAATAATGTACAGAGGGTTTACAGTTACATAATCTAGGTGATGAGTACATTTCCTATCAAGCATTATTACCTCCTCCTTCGTTTATCCCCTATCATGCCTTCCCTCCCACCTCCACAGCTACACTCCCCCTGATCCCGCCTAAATTCTGATGCTCGTTTTTCCACAGTGTCTTGTGCATCTCATTATTACAATGAGTCAACCTGTATCTCTATTTAAGCATTTTGTTTTTTCCCTTCCCCTCCACAAATTAGAGAAGCATATATAAAATATGCATGGCATCGACATTACATACAGTGAAAACAGGGGTTATACCATGGGGGAGGAACATACAAAGAACAAAAAAAAATCACATGATATATTGTAAATACGTTAGAAACAAGAGAAAGAAAGAAAAAACCACTTATGTCCCTATCTTGTGGTTCATTTCACTTATTTGGTCATATGTACATACCTTTTCTTTTTGGAGTGCAGGATAAATGTGTGCCAATGGAAAATGACCCAGACTATGTTTAGGAAAACCAGTAAGTGAGGTCCAAAATCTAGTTTCAGTTGAGGAAAGGGAATCTGTCCTCACAGAATATCCAGACCAATCTATCCTGCTGCAGGGGATCCAATATCCAATTGAGAAATTAGAATCTCTCCCTCCCTGGACTCAGGAAAAAATCCTATCATTAATGAGGAAGTAGATCTCTTTGAGGACTCTGAGGCAGAATTGCTGCCTGAAGGCAACTTAGAGGCCAATCTAGATTTCGAGATTCCTTCCCCTCTTCCTGGGAAAATTTTTATTTTTCTTTTTGTCCTTATTGTTGTAAAATGTTCATTCTATTTATTTTTCTAACGTTATTAAAATGCCAATGTTTATATTATGTTATACAATTCGTGAATCCTAAATGTTGTTTTTTTCAACCTACAATCTAAAGCACCATGCACTTGTTTTGTTTGTGGGAAAACACAGAGTAAGAGGGGGCTGTACAAGAGAGACTTCTTGATATAAAGGGGACTTTTAATTTCACAGGGAGTGGCAAGGAAGCCAGGCCATGCCTGAATGAGATGATAAGGTGGCTCCAAAAGCTCTAGGACATAGCAGATCAGATGTCCTTAGAAAGCAGTTCTGTCAATTGTGACAAATGCTACAATGCTTATAGTGGTATATGGGACTCTTTTCCAACAGTGAGTTCAAATCTGTATACATATTTATTGTGCTTTGGGAAATATTGAAGAAAAATTTGGCTCCAATAATATCCAAAATGTACTTAGGGCTGAAAATATTTGACAAAATACATAGGAAATACCTATATTGGAAAGTAAAAGCCATCATCAATAGAAGAAAGAAGGCTTACATAGATGGACAAAGACAAAATCAGGAAGGAAAAAGAATCCACTATTAAATCAGTTATATGCAAATATTTGTGATAATCTTTATATTTTGTATAGTGTATTATATGATGTATAAGATTGAATATGATTTTTCATACTACAAAGGCATTTATAATTTTCAGTCTTGAGTATATTTTTCACAAATCTAGTGTAAATCATTATTGGGGAAAGTGGTAATATAACTTTGATTATAATTATATGAATATATTTTTTGTTTTTTAGTACACTATGTATAAAAAGCCAGCTATGAGTTAAGTATAGGAGTCTCAGGTCTGTAATTCTAGTGATGTGGGAAGCTGGGTTCTGAGGTTTAGTCTCTCTTACCCCCATGGCATTAGATTTTGAGAGGAGGCCTGGGCCCTCTAGTGTAGCAAAGAGACACACATGCAGTGGGATCACACTCCCTGAACCCAGAGAAAAGTCAGTAGAAATCAGAACAAGCCTCTTATCTTATGACAGTATACTCAGTTCCTGTGCCAAGATGGACATCTGTAGAACGTCATATTGAAAGTTGGCATTCCCTCCAAAAGTGTTTCTGACTATGCTGAATTAAACCTCATTTTACCTTCCAAGCTTCAAACACATAGAAATATGTCAATGGATCAAGAGAGATGGAGAAAGTCTTACATATACACAAAATTGTATACTCTGCTTCAGCAATTCAATGACAAATCATCCAAGGCATGTTTTGAATTTTTATTTTTCTTTTTAAGGAAATGGAAATATAGAGTTCATCAGGGAGTGGGTGATAATTTGGTTGCTGAGTTGTAGAATGCACTCTTGGGCATGGGACACACTTGCCTTGGTGAATTTCTGTGGCTATGTGTGTCCTCACGCAGCTTCATAAAACAATGGCCATAACTTCTATGATGCCACAGCCATCTTTCCATAGCAGGAAATAGGTGTCAGGCACTGATCTTGCCCTGAAGTGGACTCAGTGACACAGAAAGGTACAAAGAATACTAGCCACCAGACTTCAGCTTGAAGAGCTGGCTTGACCAGAAGCTAGCATAAATTGAGCTGGAGAAGGCTGATCTCCAAGTAAGGTTCCTGAGCACTAAGGACCAGGCACTATTACAGATGTTGGCGAAACAGAAATGAACGTGGCTCTCTCGTTAGCAATTTCTTGCTAAAAAGAAATCCAGAAGTCATAATGATAATTTCTATAAATCAGAGACATGACATTGGTGGTTTAGTGGCAACAACTTCAAAGTGGGGATGCGAGGAGACATCCCTGAGAAGGAGATAGCTAGCTTGAGAGCCATCATCGATGCAATTTTCTAGAAGCAGGTACTGTAGGCAGTAAGAACAGCAAGTACATCCCCAATTCATGGGAATGGACGTGACTTGCTTCAGAAAAGGAAAACAGCACTGACATGCTTGCTTGTGAAGTAAGAATGGAAAGGTACAATGAAGAAAAAAAGATCAGAAATGAAGATAAGAATAAATTAGATAGATATTGGATGCTGCGGGTTACAAAATGAAAAATTATCATGTTATTCTAAATCTGACATGACCCTCTGGAACCAAAGTGCTCAAATAGGAGCTAGAAACATATGATTCACCTAGAGAATACTTTTTAAAATGTGATTCTCACCGGGCTCTGGTGGCTCGCAACTGGAATGCTAGCTACTCAGGAGGCTGATACCTGAACATCATGTTTGAAGCAAGCCCAAAGAGTTAATTTGGAAAGACTGTTCTCCAATTAACCACCCAAAATAACGATGTGAAGCAACTGGTAGAGCACTAGCCTTGAGAAAAAAAAACTAAGAGACAGCACCCAAGCCCTAGGTTCTAATCCCTGGACTTCATAAAACAAAGAATCCAACAAATAAAATTTAGTGCTCAGTAGATAATCATTTAGCATTCTGGTTCCATATATTTGGTATGACCTGTGGAAATTATATCCTTAGCAAATGCTCTCCCCTGATATTATGCTTCATTAATAGCTTTCAAACCCCTGGCATCATCAATGTCTGCTCCCATTTAGCATACCAGTCTACCACTGGAAATTTGAACATATATTTTAATTAATCATCAGAATTCTGATAATCTATCCACACACATCAAATGAATAGTAACTATATTCCTCTATTCTGAGTGTTTTAATCCTCCTTTGAGTTAAAAAGCCTTAATTATTAAAAACTATATAATAGTTATCAAATTAATTCTACCATCATCACTCTTCCATCCAATCTTGTTACATTAGTTATGTGAATTTTTGTTTCTTTGTATGTTGCTCCACCACAATATAATCCTTGTTTTCACTGTATTGATGTCGGTGCCCTGCATCTTGTATATATATTTCTCTAGCTTTGGGAGGAGAAGGGAAAAATCCAAATGCTTAACAATGGATACAGCTTGACCCACTGTAACAATGAGATGTACAAGACACTATGTTGAAAAACTTACTTTACAATTTAGGCAGGAAGGAAGGAGAGAGGAGGGAGTGTACTTCTGGAGGTGGGAGGGAAGAGATGGTAGGGGAAAAACAAAGGAGGAGGTAACAATGCTTGATAGGAAATATACTCATTATTTTGCTCATGTAAATGTAACCCCTCTGTACAGTATTTTTACAATAAAACATAAAAAATAAGAGACTATATGAAAGTTTGCACATGATACCTTCTAACTACAATCCTTTCAAGAATTAAGGTTTTACACAAACATCCTGATTGCTTTGCCAAAGGATAAGAGATTTAAATAAGCTACCTAACATTTTGGAAGGAAAATGCTATTGGCTTTAGATCAAATTCATTTATCTAGTACTGAGGAAATGAATTTCAGAAATGGCAGAGGCAACGTGTATCATACAAATAACCTTATGAGGTACAACCAGGATGCCCAGATCAAAGTTCCTGGAAAAAAACAATGAATGAAAAGCTTCTAATACTTCTAAAATGAGCCTATTGGTGGTGGTTCATGCTTGTTATGCTAGCTAATTAGAAGTCTAAGATGAAAGGATCTCAACTGAAAGCTTGGCCAGGAAGAAAACCTTCCTCTCTGCAACCAGCAGACAGGAAGCATCAGCTCTGTGCCTGATGCCCAGTTGGCTGGACGGTCTCTGCCCACAGACATTCCGACACACAAGACCAACCCAATCTGAAATATTATCAAATCCATTCAAATAATATCTCCTGTTTGGGATATAATCTTTGAAAGATATAACAAAAACATTTCACTGAGTTCCTTTTGAAAAAGTCAGAGTGAAAGGGGAAATATGTACTCACTGACTGAAGGGTAAGTTAACGACCAGAATGATGTTAATGGGGTAGAAGCCCATTTGGTAACTTATCCACTCAACCATCTTTCCTCACATCTTGTCAGATATTCTGAGCAGTGAGATTTTGGAATGCAAAGTATGTGTGTGAGCATGCAGCTTGTAAAAGTAGTAATGAAATGCTAGGCACTGGAACTCAGGCCTGTAAAACTAGCTACTCAGAACCCTGAGATATGAGGAACTGAGTTCAAAGCCAACATGAGAATAAAAGACTCTTACCTTCAATTAACCAGTAAAGGCAAAAAGATGAGCTGTGCTTCAAATGGCAGAGTGCTAGCATTGCATACAAAGCTAAGGGACATCCAGGCCCTGAATTCAAGCCCTAGTACTGGCTCTCATACACAAAAAGTAACCCTGACAACATCACAGGTTATAAATATATTAGCAAGGGGTGTAGGTGAATGGGACGATGACAGCATTTACGTCACTTTTAGTCTCAAGCATTCTGTACAGCGTAGCCAAATCTGTGAACAGCTCTAGGTGAAATCTTTCCTCAAAATCAGATTCATCCTCATACCCCTCTGCACATTTATCACACACACACACACACACACACACACACACACACACACACACACAAAGGTCTATATTTCGCCATCTAATTTTGAAATATATAACCATACACATATGCTTCAGAATTCTGTGCCCTTGATTAGGTTACATAGGGAACACAATATATCTAGGGTCTGGCTCATTCTTCTAATCTTAGCTGCTCAGGAGGGTGGGATCTGAGGATCACAGTTTGATGCCAATCTAAGCAAATAACTCCTCAAGATTATTATCTTCAATTAAGAAGCAAGAAGTGGAGATGTGGTTCAAGTGGCACAGTGACAGCATTGAGTAAAATAATCTAAGCAAGAATTCCAGACCCTCAGTCCAAGCCTGTGTACTGGCCCACTAACACTCCAATAGCCAAAAATCCCTGAAAGACCAAACCAAAAATATGTCAATTTTTTGCTAACTTATGAAGTGAAATCCAATAAGGCAACGTAGCTTTTGGTTGTTGAGGACTTGGTGGGAAAACCAAAAATTTAACGTGTGCTTAAGTGATATAACAAACAAGCAATGAAATAAAAATTTCCCAATAAAGAATCTGGAACCCCTGACGAAGAGATTTTTTTCTACTTTTTTGAAAATTACTTATTTTTCAGTAAGCGAAATAATCTAAACCTTTATTGTAAGTTATAGGAGTCAGTGTAAGCTCCAAGGAAGTGAATGTAACACTAAAATCACACAGCATTACAAGTTTCTATGCCTCTGGTGAGACACTAGAAATCTGTAATCGTGTAGCCTCTAGAAAGGAGAAGGGAGATGCTCAGCATCACTGGTCATAAAAGAAATGCAAATCAAAACTACATTGATTCCACCTCATCCCAGTTAGAATAGTCATTTTCAAGAGAACAAATAATAGCAGATGCTGACCAGGATGTGGCTAAATATGAACACTACTACACTGTTGGTGGGAATGGAAGGCAGTATGGAGGTTCCTAAAAAGACTAAACATATAACTCCCGTAAGATCCAACTATCCCACTTCTTGACCATCACGCAAATGATTTCAAAATAGAGCACAATAAGCTACCAGCACAACTATGTTCATTGCAGCATTGTTTACCATAGCTAAGATATGGCACCCACCCAGTTGCCCCACAATAAATGAATGGATCAGGAAAATGTGGTATATTTACACAATTTTATGCTTCTGTTAGAAAGAATGATGTTGTCCCTTTCATAAGAAAATTGATAGACATGCAAAAAATCATATTAAGTGAAGTAAGCCAGGCCCAAAGAAACATAGGCTCTATGATTTCCCTCATTTGCAATTAGTATTATCCTGTTAGTCCTGACAGAGGATTATAATAGCTGAAGTACTATAAACATATGTGTAATCATACAAAAATGATGCTAATTGAAATGAACATCAAGATATTGAAACAGCAGGTCTTATTTTGTTTAGTTGTCAACCTTGATATAGCCAATGTACTGTAACTAGTTTTTTCTTTTTACTTTATTTCATTTTTCTTTTCAAATTAGTTTTATCCCTGGCAATTCTTGTCTTTGATTCTGGTACCCTCCATCCTATATATGCATGTATTTGAGGAAAGGGAAGGGAAATAACAAAATGCTGAAAGATGACCCAGTGCAACAATGATAGGTTATATTAAATCGGGAATGATCTTCACAACAACATGGGGGACATGGGGGGAGGAAGGAGTGGAGGGAAGGGATAGACAGAGAACAACAATAGAGTGGGAAACAATTTTCAATGAGAAATGTAACTTATTCGTGTAAATATAACCCCTCTGTACAGCATCTTTACAATAAAATATTTTTTTTTAATTTCATAATATTTTATTTGAGAACATACTGTACAGAGGGGTTACAATTACATGGGCATGATAATGCATACATTTCTTACCAAGCATTGCAGCCTCCTCCTTTGTTTACCCTTCACCTCCCTTCCCAGCCTCCCCCCTCCCCCTACCCAAACCTTCTCCCCCTCCCCCCCTACACCGACATTGTAAAGCTCATTTTTGACATGACATTTTGTACTTCTCATTGTTGCAACAGGTCCACCTGAATCCTTAAACGACTTGTTTGTCCCCATCTCCTCCACAAGTTATACTGACTTCAAATATAGTGAAAGCTGGGGTTACACTTTGGGGGAGGGACATAGAAAGCAACAAAGAAATAATCTTATAAATGCATTAGAAACAATGCATGAAAGAAAAAAAACATTAAAATACATATTTAAGGGTTCGTTTTCCTAACATCACATTATCTGAACTTTTCCGCTTCATTCATACATATACTAGATATTGCAAATAAGGGAAACCATGGGACCTATGTTTCTTTGGGCCTGGCTTACTTCACTTAATATAATTTTTTCCAAGCCTTTCCATTTCCTAACAAATGGGGAAATGTCATTCTTTCTGATGGAGGCATAGAATTCCATTGTGTATATGTACCACATTTTCTTGATCCATTCATCTACTGAGGGGCATCTGGGTTGGTTCCATATCTTAGCTATGGTAAATAATGCTGCAATAAACATTGTTGTGCTGGTAGATTTAGTGTGGTCTTGTCTGTAAACATTTGGGTAAATGCCCAAAAGTGGGATTGCTGGGTCATAGGGGAGTTCTATGTGAAGTCTTTTGAGGAACCTCCATACTGCTTTCCAAAGTGGTTGAACAAGTTTACATTCCCACCAACAATGAAGTAAGGTTCCTTTCTGTCCACATCCCCTCCAGCATCTGTTGTTGTTAGAGTTCTTGATTTTTGCCGTTCTAACTGGAGTGAGGGGATATCTCAATGTTGTTTTGATTTGCATTTCTTTTATGGCTAGGGATGTTGAACATTTCTTCATATGTCTATTGGCCATCCTTCTTTCTTCTTCAGAGAAGTTTCTCTTTAAGTCTTTCGCCCACTTATTTATTGGACAGTTGTTTCTTTGAGGATTTGTTGTTGGGGGGTTTAATTTTTTGAGTTCCAAGTATATTTTACATATGAGACCCTTGTCTATTGTATGGCTAGTAAAGATCTTCTCCCAATCCGTGGGCTTTCTATTGATCTTGCTAGCTATGTCATTTGCCCTGCAGAAGCTCTGCAACTTTATGCAATCCCATTTGTCCAACCTTTCTTTGATTTGTTGTGTTTCCGGGTCTCTATTCAGAAAATTTCGGCCTGAGCCAAGGAGACCTAGGGTTTCTCCTATTCCATCCTGTAATGTTTTCAGAGTGTCTGCTTTGAGTTCAAGGTCTTTGTTCCCTTTGGAGTTGATTGTGGTGCAGGGTGATATATAAGGATCTAGCTTTATTTTTCAACATGTAGTTAACCAATTTTGCCAGCACCATTTACTGAAGAGGCTGTGTTTGTTCCATTCTACTGTTTTAGCTCCCTTATCCAAGATTAGATGGCTATAGGTCTGTAGGTTCATTTCTGGGTTTTCAATTCTATTACATTGATCCTGAGGTCTGTTCTTATGCCAATACCAAGCTGTTTTGATTAATATGGCTTTATAGTAGAGTTTGAAATCTGGTCTTGATATTCCTTCAGCAGTGTTCTTTCCGTTGAGGAGCGTTTTTGCTATTCGGTGTCTTTTATTGTTCCATATGAATTTTTGGATTGCCTCTTCTATTTCCTTGAAGAATGAGGGTGGAATTTTGATAGGTATTGCGTTGAATTTGTCGATAGCCTTGGGAAGTATTGCCATTTTCACAATGTTAATCTTTCCAATCCAGGAGCATGGGAGGTTTTGCCATTTTTTAAGTTCTGTGTTGATTTCCTTTTTCAAGATTTTAAAGTTTTCATCATAGAGGTCCTTCACTTCTTTAGTTAAGTTAATTCCTAGGTATTTTATTTTTTGTGGGGCTATTATAAATGGAGTTGCTTTCCTAATTTCAGCCACACTTTTCTCATTGTTGGCATACAGAAAAGCCATGGATTTTTGGGGGTTAATTTTATAACCTGCTACTTTGCCAAAGTTTTGAATCAGCTTGAGTAATTTGGGAGTGGAGTCTATGGGATTCTTTAAATACAAGATCATGTCATCTGCAAAGAGGGAGAGTTTTATTTCTTCTTTCCCTATTTGGATCCCCTTTATGTCTGCATCTAGTCTTATTGCTGTAGCTAGGCATTCTAATACTACATTGAAGAGAAATGGAGAGAGTGGGCATCCTTGTCTTGTTCCTGAGTTAAGAGGAAATTGCTTTAGTTTTTCACCATTGAGTATAATGCTGGCTGTAGGTTTGTCATATACAGCCTTTATTGTATTGAGGAATGTTCCATGGATTCCTAATTTTTCCAAAACCTTCATCATAAAGGGGTGTTGGATCTTGTCGAATGCTTTTTCTGCGTCTATTGAGATAACCACGTGGTTCTTATTCTTGCTCCTGATGATGTGATGAATAATATTAATTGATTTGTGTATATTGAACCAGCTTTGCATCCCTGAAATGAATCCTGTTTGATCGTGGTATATGATTTTTGGGATGAATTATTGAAGTCGATTGGCCAAAATTTTGTTGAGAAGTTTTGCATCAACGTTCATCAAAGAAATGGGTCTATAGTTCTCTTTCTTTGATGAGTCCCTGCCTGGTTTTTGGATGAGGGTTATGATGGCTTCATAGAATGTGTTCGGTAGTGAGCTTTCTCTTTCAATTTCATTGAAGAGTTGGAGGAGAATTGATGAGAGCTCTGCTTTGAAGGCCTTGTAAAATTCCACTGTAAAACCATCTGGTCCTGGACTTTTCTTAGCTGGGAGGACTCTTATTGCTGTTTCTATTTCAGTGCTTGATATGGGCCTGTTAAGATAGTTTAATTCATCTTGGTTTAGTTTTGGCATGTCAATATTTGCTAGGAAGAGGTCCATTTCTGTCAAGTTCTCAAACTTATTAGCATAAAGTTTTGAGAAGTATTCCCTTATAATGTTCTGAATCTTGGTTGTTTCCGTGGTGATGTTTCCATTCTCATCTCTGAGTTTATTAATTTGGGTGTGTTCTCTTCTTTTTCTGATAAGATTTGCTAAGGGTCTGCCAATTTTGTTAAGTTTTTCGAAGAACCAACTCTTTGTTTTGTTGATTCTTTCTATAGATTTTTTGGATTCTAATTCATTTAATTCTGATTTAATTTTGATTATTTCTTTCCGTCTACTGGATTGGGGTTTATCTTGCTGCTCTTTTTCAAGGAGGTTTAGATGTGTCATCCAATTGTTAGTTTCAGATCTCTCCAATTTGTTGATGTAGGAGCTCAGAGCTATAAACTTGCCTCTGAGTACTGCTTTTGCTGTGTCCCAGAGGAGCTAGTAATTTGTGTGTTCATTTTCGTTGAATAGCATGAACATTTGAATTTCCTTTCTAATCTCTTCCATGACCCACTCATGACTCAGCAGTGTGTTGTTCAGCCTCCTTGTGATAACGGACTTTCTTTGGTGGCTTTTTGTGTTGAGATCTAATTTTATTCCCTTGTGGTCAGATCGAATGCAAGGTAGAACTTCAATGTTTCTGAATTTAGAAAATTTTGCTTTGTGGCCAAAAATGTGGTCTATTTTAGAAAATGTTCCATGTGCTGCTGAGAAAAACGTGTATTCTGATGCTGCTGGGTGAAATGATCGGTAGATGTCTGTTAAGTCTAGTTGATCTATGCAGCTGTTTAGATCTGCAGTTTCTCTGTTGAGTTTTTGCCGAGTTGATCTATCTAGTGGGGAGAGTGGTGTGTTAAAATCCGCAACAATTAATGTCTTTGGATCTCTATGGGATTTGAGGGAAAGTAGTGGTTCTTTGATAAATTTGGGTGCTCCATTGTTTGGTGAATAGATATTTAGAATTGTAATATCCTCCTGAAGGAGAGATCCTTTAATTAGTGTGTACCGACCTTCTTTATCTCTTCTCACGAATTTTAATTTGAAGTCTATTTTATCTGATATTAGGATTGCAACTCCCGCCTGTTTCTGGGGGCCGTTTGCTTGGTAGATTTTGTTACAGCCTTTAACATTGAAAATGTGTTTGTTTTTAAAGGCAAGGTGTTACTCCGGCAGGCAGCAGATAGAAGGGTCTTGTTTTTTAATCCAACTAGACAATCTATGTCGCTTAATTGGAGAGTTCAGTCCGTTAACGTTAAGAGATAGGACTGAGAGGTATTTGGGAGTTCCTGCCATGTTGTCCACCTTCGTGGGGGCTGGGAAACCTGGGTTCTTCCTATGCTTCTTGGATTCTCAGTTTGGGTGCAGTTTCTTGGCCTTTATTGCAGTCTTGTTGGTTTTCTATGTGTAGGACATCTTTAAGAATCTTTTGTAGGGCTGGTTTGGTGGAGATGTATTATTTCAATTTTTCTTTGCTATGGAAGGTTTTTATTTGGCCTTCAGTTATGAAGGAGAGTTTAGCTGGGTACAGTATTCTTGGTTGATAGTTGTTTGTTTTTAAGGCATGGCATACATCATTCCAGGCTCTTCTTGCTTTGATTTCTAAGCTGAGAAATCTGAGGTGATTCTAATTGGTTTCCCTTTATAGGTGATTAATCTTTTCTCCTTGACAGCTTTAAGGATCTTTTCCTTGGTCTGAGTTGATCCTGTGTGGATTATAATGTGACGGTGGGATGTCCTATTCTGGTCTGGTCTATTTGGGGTTTTAAAGGCTTCTTGTACCTGAATAGGCCTATCTTTTTGCATGTTTGGGAAGTTGTCTGCTAGGATCCTGTTAAACAAATTTCCTAGACCATTAACTTCTGTTTCTAGGTGCTCCTCTACACCCATTATCCTTAGATTAGGCTTTCTGATGGTGTCTTCCAGGTGTTGGATAGATCTATCATATTTCTTGGACTTGTCTTGGATGGTTGTATGTTCTTTCTCTATAATATCTAGGCTGTTTTCAATCCCTGAGATTCGATCTTCTGCATGGTCTAACCTGCTGTCAAGACTCTCTACTTTGTTTTTTATCTCTTTTCCTTCAAATTGGTCAGCTTTGATGGCTTCAAGTTCTTTGTTGAAGCTCTGTTTTAGGTCTTGTATGAATTTCTTTACTTCCTTAATTTGGTGTTCCGTGTTTGTTCTCAAATCATTTAGTTGATTGGTTATGGTTTCTTTGGACTCCCATTCCTTCTGTTGGGTTCCATTCAGCATTCCCTTTGTGGTCTCCCTGACTTCCTTCAGCTTTTTGTTAATGTATTCCATGAATGCCTTTAGTGATCTTTGTGTGTTCTCTACCTGGTCTCTCAATTCCTGTATTACTCTTTGATTAGCTTCCTCCCGCTCGTGGGATTCCTGCAGTTCTCTTTCCTCCTGTTTGTGGGCTTCCTGCAGTTCTCTTTGAGTGTTCTCAGCCTGCTCAGGCCATTCCTCCCTTTCTCTTTGAGTATTCTCAAGTTGTTCACACAAATCCTGTATCAGTTTTTGAGTAGCTTCCTCACGCTTATGATATTCCTGTATAAACTTCTGGGATGCCTCCTCTCTCTCCCTATCACGCTGATACAGAGTCCTTTGTAAGTTGTCAAACTTCTCACTTATCATGTTTGCCAGCAGTGTTTGTAGAGCTATTTGGGACCTCTCCTCTGGATTATTCATTATCTGTTCTAACCCCTGATTATCAAGATTGGGAATTGAGATACCCGAATTTGCCATTTTTCTTGTGTTTTTCCAGCTTACTCTGCCCATTTGAGATGAAGATAGCACCAGTTTTGTGCTAGAACACTATCTTAAGGCAACCATCAACCAAAGTTTGCATTTGTACAGTCAATAGTCTACAGATACAATCTAGTTCAACAGATACATCTATTCGACATCAAACAACTATATGTTAATGGGCATCGAACCACAGAGAAGAATTTGGAAAACCAGAAATTATTAGGGTTGGGGAGAGATGTGGGTAAAAAATAGGAATAGATTGGTGTAGGGAGGCACAGGGAGAGTTAACTATGTCCTAATCACATGCAGGAAATAGGTTGGGTAGGATGCAAATAGAGAGAGAGAAAAAAATAAGAAAGGGAAAGGGGAGTGAAAAGAGACCAGAAACAAAATAGAAACGTAACAATTGATGTTATTATAGAAATTAAAAGACCATCTATTTAGAGAGGAATGTGAATTTATTGAGAGAAGGGAAGGGACATAGAAGAGATGTGAAAAACTTAAAAAAATGCTTAAAATATTATATAGGTATAAAGAGGTAGTACTGCTATTAAGGAATTTAAGTCTCAGAGGTTTTGAATTGAGTAATGAATTTGTAGATTAAGTGTGTACACAATGGGGGATAGGGTCTACTAGTTAACTACGGGTTTATCTGAGGATGTGCAGGACAAGAGTTAAGTCACATAAAGAAGAACAAAAGGGAGGAAAAGGTGGAAAGGATAGGAAAGGGAGAAGAAAAGATCAGAAGTTCAGTAGAGCTAGACAAAAAACAAAAAGATAATAAAGAAAGAAAGAAAAAGAGAAAGAAGACAAGAAAAGAAAGGAAAACGCACATTCACGTATTCCTAAAATAAAAATTATAAGAGGAAAAAAAGTTACTGGAAAACAATTATTTTTTCAAAAGAGGCAAAAATTAAAGATTAATAAAAGTTTTAGAAAAGGAAAAAAAATTTTTTATATATATAAGGTACCAAAAAAAAAAAAAATAAAGAAGAAGAAGAAAAAAAAAGTTCTTTGATTTTTTTGGGAGGGGTGGGAAAAATCCTGTATCTCCCTTGTGTCTGTACCCAGCCTCTTGTTGGAGTCTCTGGTCTGCTTGAGGTCCTGTGGCTTGATTGGTTTCTTAAGTCAGATTGTTCGAACAGGCAGAAAAATGCTCTGCTTTACCCAAGATTTTGAGATCCCCTTCCCACGTTAGTTTAATGGGAGGGTGATCTGGTTTGAGAATCACAAAAGAGGGGAATGCAGTGATGTGGCTAGGTTCTGGGTAGAGTTGAGGCCTTTCAACAAACAGTAGATTTTCCCTGGGGCTATTTTGTGAAAACCTCACAGAGCGCAGCCTGGAGCCATTCTCAGCGTTTCTGTTTTTCAATTGATTGTGGAGGCTGCTAGAGGGAGGGGCAGCCTCTGGCTCTGGTTACCCAGTGTGGAAAGCCACTCCTATGGCTGGCACCCGAGCTGGGTGACTTTTCCCTGAATGGAGCTGAGTCTGGCAGGTCATGCCGCCGTTAAGTTCTTGTGATCTGCTAAATGACTCGTTTTATTCCAAGGCCTGAGCTGGAGCTCGCACTCTGCCGAGCTTTGTTGGTATCCAAGATGGAGATCACCGGTGCTGGCTGGGGAGTGGTGGCCTTCCCTCCTCTGCTCTCTGAGAAGGAGTGAGGAAGTCGGGCTTCTACTCACGCCGAGTCTTGGTTCCTGGGTCGTCTCTGGTCTGCAAACTGCAGGATGAAGATGTCTGCTCCTTGTCTGTTTTTGCTGGTGTTGAGTAGAATCCGCTCACCCGCCGCGTCTGGCTCCTTGTTCCCGGACTCTGTGGCTCAGTTATGGTGCCCTGCAGTCGCTGCCCCGGCGGCTGCTGGCAAGTGCTCAGATGTGTCTCTTTGCCTTGATTTCCTCTCTCTTGCCTAAACCTCTGTCCTGTGATGGCACACTTGGTGTGGTTCTCTGGCTTAGGGCTGTTCACTGGAACTCTAAAACTGCTTTCTATGCGAGAGCTTGGTCAGATTCCAGCTTTTCCTCCGCCATCTTCCCCCACATTCCCAATAAAATATTTTTTAAAATATAAAAATAAATTTTTTCCCATCAAATGTCAAGCTGATACCATTGGAACTTCTGAGCTCATGTTAATGAGTGTTTTAGGAGTTTCAAGAAGCTAGTACTAAGTACAAATAACCACAATTTAGTGATAATAAGTAAAGCTCTTTGTATTGTACTATATGAACAAAAGAAAATTTCTTTTTGTTTCTGTTCACTTAGAACTCTCTTTGCCATCTGCATTGTTCCAAAGTCAAACTAATCACTTATCCTTATCTTTCTTTGGCATCTAGCTTTGGCATGTAATCTGAGATATAAGCAGTATTCTTTTTTCAATTTGGAGGCTTAGCAGGGAGGTGCTCCTTCCGGGTCAAGAGGTTAGACTGGAGGACCCAGCACACTTGCTGTGGTTTCTTTCGCACAGCTCACTGAGGAACTTACTCAAATATGTTTTCAAATTCTACCAATAATTCTTATTAGTATGAGACACTTAATTAGAAGTCACTTTCTCAAACTCCTATTTGAGTAATAAATAGAATAGGAAAAATGTTGTTTGCTATTTTTATCACTACATATCTTAATGTCTAAGTATAAAAGCCAGACTTACTCTAAGGGCCTAGAATAAGCAAAATGGCTTTTGGAGCTCAGATTATTTCTTTCCACAGAAGATGACAGCAGCAGAAACTGGCAGAAGGAAGAGAAAGTTTAATGTCTCCTTAATTCTTAAGTTTCAGTGCTCAATGAGGAATCCTCAGGACTGAGGACAGTATAAGGACGTAACAGTTCCTGTGCTGTTTTCTATTATAGGAAGCAGACACCAGTCTCCCATCACTCTTTAGGTGACACACATGAGTAGTGATCTTGGTGAGTCCTGAGAGGGTCCAGGACGGCTCTGTCATGATCACTGGAGACTCGGAATTGCTCTCTAAGAGAATGACATAGAGGAAGGTGGTAACAAGACCTGAGATAGGGTTTTGTCAGATCTAGGTGATTTGTAACAGGCACTAATGCCTTCTGACTAAGAATGTGAATATATCATCAGGGTCCGGCACACAAATTTATCATGACACGTTACCTTGCACCATTTCATAATGAAAGACAAGAAAAGATAATTAATGCCCTCTGGACATGTTTTCATCAATATTTATTAGATAAAAAGTTATAAAATCAAGTTCATGATGAGGAAAAATCCCAGATGAAAACCAAATTTCAGGGGCATTTACAAAAACGGTTGTTCTGTATATATCATATGTGACAAATTATTAAAACTTAAAGAAGCTGCGTACGTTAAATTAATTCTTTTTTACTACTGCTGCAACATTCTTTTACATTTCAACTACTTAATAAAAAGAAGGTAGGCCAAGCATCACCAGTGGCTCACATCTAGCTTTAACTCTGGCTATTAAGAAGGATGAGACCTGTGGAAAGTGGATTGAAGCTACCCCAGGCAGGAAAATCTGTGAAACTTTTATCTCCAATTAACTGTTCAAAATCCAGAAATGGATGTTTGGTTCAAGTTGTAGAGAGTTAGCTATAAGTAAAATAGCTAAAGGTCAGCTCCCTGAGTTCAAGCCCCACTATACTCACACACACACACACACACACACACACACACACACACACACACACACACAACCTATCTCAAAAATAACCAGTGACCAAGGACCAGAAGAAAGATAATATTTTTTCTTTTTTTTCTTTCATTTTTTGTCATTTTTTCATTTATCTCTCTTTGGGAATGTAAAGGGGGCATAGCAATGGAGGGACAAAGGATGAATAAATGCAGCAGTGGCACTCAGTTGAGACTATGTTGAAAGTGCACTATGAAACTTGTTGGTGGGGAAGGAGGGGAAAACTGGAGGAGAAGCAGGGAAAGGGTGACATTGTCCAAATAGAAATATACTCATTGAAGTAGAGCTTTGGCTCAATATGAATGCCATTCTTCAGCAAAAGGGCTCAGGAACACTGCCCAGGCCATGGGTTCAAGCCTCATGACTGACTATATCAAAAACAAAGACAAAAATAGGTAGTCATTACCAAACGTACCTAACAAACCTTCTACATCACAGTAATATAAGAAGAAGAAGAAAAAGGAGGAAAAGAAGAAGAAGAAGAAGAAGAAGAAGAAGAAGAAGAAGAAGAAGAAGAAGAAGAAGAAGAAGAAGAAGAAGAAGAAGAAGAAGAAGAAGAAGAAGAAGAAGAAGAAGAAGAAGAAGAAGAACAAGAACAAGAACAAGAACAAGAAGAACAAGAAGAACAAGAAGAACAAGAAGAACAAGAAGAACAAGAACAAGAACAAGAAGAAAAAGAAGAAGAAGAAGAAGGAGGAGGAGGAGGAGGAAGAGAAGGAGTAGGAGGAGGAGGAAGAGGAGGAGGAGGAGGAGGTGGAGGAGGAGGAGGAAGAGGCGGAGGAGGAGGAGGAGGAGGAGGAGGAGGAGGAGGAGGAGGAGGAGGAGGAGGAGGAGGAGGAGGAGGAGGAGGAGGAGGAGGAGGAGGAGGAGGAGGAGGAGGAGGAGGAGGAGGAGGAGAAGAAGAAGAAGAAGAAGAAGAAGAAGAAGAAGAAGAAGAAGAAGAAGAAGAAGAAGAAGAAGAAGAAGAAGAAGAAGAAGAAGAAGAAGAAGAAGAAGAAGAAGAAGAAGAAGAAGAAGAAAGTTAATAAAAACCAAACCAATCAGAGACAATCTAAGAGAGCAAGGTAAGGGGTGATATTTCCAAAAAGAAATATACTCATACCTGACTTATATGACTATAACCTATGTGTAAATTACCTTTATCATAATATAAAATTTAAAAAACAGAAATATAGTGCTGGAGGCATATCTGAAATGGAAGAAGATCATATTAATATGCAATACCAATTTCAAACCCCATTATCAATTTCCCTTTCAAAAATGGCTCTTCTCATCACTTGTACTTTCCCTAGCTTATGAGATGGTGTGCAAACAGTTAAAGGATGAGGAATGAGTCATACATACAAGAGGAATTTAATAGTACCTGTAAAGAGCAGTACTTGCTAGAACACATGTTGACTAGAACACATGTTGATACCATGTTTTCTGAAATATATAAACCTAGTTGAGCTTGCATACAGGATCCACTCTATACATGCTGTGGATTCAAAGTTAACTAAAGTCTCTGGACCTCAAATTCTTCATAGGTAACAATAGTTATCTCACAGGATTATGAGACCTGGATGTCATTAAACATCGTGTGGGTTGTGTCTTAAGTGTGTGTGCAACACTCAAACACTGCTGGGGCGAGTAAAAACTGGCGTGATGTTTACCATATTACTTAACAGTAATACAACACCTACTACAAACTCACGCCTATAATCCTACTTATAAAAGAGCTGAGGCCTCAGGATCTAGGTTCTATGTCAGCCTGGACCGGAAACTGGATGAGACTCATCTCCAATGACCTCTAAAAAGGTTGGAGATGGAGCTTCGTTCAAATGGTAGAGTGCTAGACTTGAGCATAAATCTCAGGACAGTGACCAGGCCCTGAGTTCAAGCCCTAGGCCCAACACACACACACACACACACACACACACACACACACACACAATTTTGTATGTTCCTATCACGTCACTTAATACTTTTTCTCTTCCAAGCCCACCAGTTGTTGTTGTTTTTGTTGTTGTTGATGATGATGATGATAACAAGGACTTGCTGTGAAGCTCAGGGTGCTATTAAACTTACAATACCCCTGGGTACTGGGATTACAGGTATGTGTACCATACTTGACTTTACTCCCTAACTATTTATAACATTTTTCTGAAAGAAATTCATTCAAATTCATGAAGATACTATGGCTTAAAGTAGTTCACACTAATTTTCAAGTGTACAAAATGTAAATAATATAAGTGGATATAGTACTATCCTACCACATGGTAATTCCAGCCAATACTCAGGAACCTGACACAGGAGAATAAGGATTTGAAGTAAGCCTTGTCTACAATGTAGGACTCCTTCTATAAAGGAAAAAAAAGTATAAATATTAATCTACTATGAAACATACAATATGTTAAATTTATATAATGGAACAAATAGATCATTGTTAATGAAAATAAAATGGCTTTTACTAGAAATGAGGAATCAAATCTGCTCACCGTGTTGGTGAGTTAGAAAGTTCTTACCAAAAGCTACATACTTTTCTCGTTTTCTATTCTTCCAAAATTGTTTGCTTTCCAGAATCATGCCTTATCTTTCCTTGCTGGTTTCTTTAGCTTATTTCATACATGCCCACAGCGTCTTCAACTATCATTTATTTATGTGAAGAGCTTGCAAATATCTCTCTTCAGTCCAAACTTCTGGTATGCACCTCTCATCCATATATTCAACTACCATAAATACTTGTGAAACAGTAATCCTGTCTTTCTATTACTGGATATTAATGTGTCAGTAAAATTTAGGAAAATAAAGGAATAACATCAATAAATATAACTGATGATTGTAATAGTAATGTTAAACATTACTACAATGCTGATTATTTTCTGAGCAATTTAATATAAAGCTCAAGGAAAGCAACGTTTTTGAGTGCTGATATTGGGGTTTAAACTCAAGACTTTACCTTCTCACTTACGCATTTTCCCTCAAGAGCAGTGTTTTACTCTTGAACCACAGATTCCCTTCCAAATTTATTTTGGGGATTATTTAGATAAGAAACTCATGGTCTTTCCTTCTTGGGCTGGATTTAAACTTGGATTCTCAGATCTCAGTTCTCTGAGTAGATAGAATTACCAGTGTGTGCTAACAATGTTCAGTTTCAAGGAGAGGGCAAGTTTCTGATTTCAAGCTCCAGGAATAGCACCAAAACATATGACATATAAATATACTGATAAACTAGGAACCCAAACAAACCAAATGTGAATATCTAGATGGGCGACAGACTTAATAGCATTATTATCACTATTACCTTTCCTAGCATTTTGAATAACCTGAAATTATGGATTAAAGTCATAGCTTAGTTGGTAAAGTACTAGCTAAAGAGCAACAACATCAAACACCAAGTACAAGTCTCAGTCTCAAACTTTAAATGAAATCTGAAATGATTTTTTCCTTAAATGAAAAATGACCATAGGATACCCCTGATACCTAAATGTATGGTTCAAAGAAGAAAATTGGAAAATGTTCAGAAAGACAGAATTTTAAATCTCAGTGATTACCATATGGACAGTAGATCAGACCATGTGTAACTTCATAATACATGCAGTAGGCTACATTAAGGACTTAAAAATTGTACACATTTACACTCCTCAAAAAAAAAAACACAACTTACCAGGACACTGGGAATTCACATATGTAATTCTAGCTTAGTGCTCTGCTACTTGAGCCACAAACTCCATTTCCAGCATTTTTGGTGTTTAGTTGGAGATAGTAGTCTCACAGATTTTCCTCCCCTGCCTAGCTTTGAAACAAAATCCTCAGCTCTTTGCTTACTGAGTAAGCTTGAACTGATACTCTTATTTTTCTATTCTATTCTTTTGCTTTTCTATGGATATTTAAGTATCATTTTGTTAAGTGGCAAAAAAACCCTGCTTTTGAACACAGCAGAGAAAATCAATGAAAATAAAAGCTGTGTCTGAATAGATCAATAAATGGATATATATTTTAAAAGACTGATCAAATACAAAATAACAAAACAGAGAAGAAACCAGTTGCCAATAACCAAAACAAATGAGTACTTTATCAGAAATCCTACCGTTATAAAATTTAAAAGTTCAGTAATAAACAACTTCAGATGATTTATTCAAAGATGAAACCTATCAAACCTACTTAAGGAAGAACGAAAAAAAATGGAATCTACACAAATTTTCTTAATTTACATTTAAATGCATTGCAATCCATAAAACTCTAGGTACTGATGAATTTATTATTGACTTTCCTAAAACTTTGAAGAGATCATTTTGATTCTACAAAAATATTTCCTTAGAAAGTGAGGAAATACTATTTGCCCTCTTAAAAGTTTCTCATAAAAAAAATCTGTCTGAATTTCGTCTGGAATTATACTCTACGTACTGAGCAATTAAGGAGAATTGTTTCAGGACATTGAGTCTGCTAATCATTAACTACTTGATCGTTCATTTACTTAGTCCTTATTTTTTTGTATAACATTTGAAAGGTTTTATAAAATCCATTAAAGATATACTTCTGAATTGGAAAACCTTTTGGAGGGAATTTACTCAAAGCAGAATGATATATTTTAGGCATCTCAGTATTTAGAGCTGTGAATATGAAATCCATGAATAGTATAACTTGTTTTTAAGGAAGTTTTTAAGACATAGAGCATAACTAAGAAAAATTGTAGTTGATAGAGTAACTAAGGGAGGCCAGGACGTGGCCAAGTGCCTCTATAGGAAGACAAAAGCTTGGGATATACCCTGAGGGAGAACTCTCCTGTCCTGTTCTGTCCTGTCGAGCTACTTGCCATGTATTGGGTGCCTGTACAGGGAGGGCTGGCACTGCTCTCACAGCACCATGAACATGGTCAGCTTGCCGCTATCCACGGCCAGCAGCAGAAATCAGATGAAGTGGAGCAGGGATTGGATGGAGGGTGGCCGGTGCTTGATGGATGTTGCTTCTGTGCATACATGATGAAGACCACAGACCTGGTTTTGTTTTCTAATAGAGAAACTGCAGCACTGCCTGAGCCACAAGTATGTCCACTTGCCATGGAAGCTGTGGGCCGTGGAGTCCTCCACCAGCATGTTGGCACAGCCCTCACTGACTGTAGAGTGTAGAAAGTAGTATCAAGATTCCCAGTAGTTCGGCTCTTTCCACAGGGTCAGGGCTCAAAATGGAAGGAGCTAAGGGTGGCCCCGTTTCCAGGAACCCCAACTGGGACAGTTCAGGGCTCTGGAGAAGGGGTCCATAAACTCAACACCCAAACCAGACACTACATCCATTTCTGCCTACTTCAGGGACTACAACACCTGCATGGACAGCTCTGCTGTGCTGTTTTGCTGGCCATGAGGGAAGAACAAAAATATGCTCCTGAGCACATGAGCTCTTGGGCCTCAGAGGGCTTGCTCTGGGACATGTACCTGAAGAAGATGGTCCAGTACATTTGGTGTGCCCCATACTGGCTGCCTTTCTCCATGCAGCTTAACTTGCATGTGATTGTGGGCTTCATTGTGGGAGCCTTCCTGCTCCACCATCGCTGCTGCCAATGTGGCCCAAATAGTATAATCTTTAGAAAGTCTAGGCCAAAGCCTGAGAATATTAATGCAAGGAACTGGGTACATCAAAGGAGGGTGGGGAAAGGGTAGACAAATGAAGAGAGGAAGGGGCAGAATGTAGTCAAGCTCATTGGGAGAAAGTGAGGGAATAGAAGATGCTGTATGAAAGGAAATGTTCTCATCTGACTTATGCAAATGAAATCCCTCTACACAACCTCTTTAAAATAACTATAATCAGCTGGGCACAGGCCACTCAGGCCTGTAATCTTAGCTACACAGGAGGCTGAGATCTGAGGATCTCAGTTCAAAGCCAGCCCGGGCAGGAAACTCCATGTCATCCTTATCTCCAATAAACCACTAGAAAATAGGAAGTGGCACTCTGGCTCAAGTGGTAGAGTGCTCACCTTGAGTGGAACAGCTGAGGGATAATGCCCAATCCCAGAGTTCAAACCCCATGCCTGACAATAAATAAATATAAACTAAATTAATTTGCTGAAAAGGAATTCATTGTCTATACTGCAAAACTAAGAAAAATAAGGGAATGGTGGGTCAGAGAGGGGTGTGATTATTGTAGGTGTGGCACAAATCAATATGCACTGTATTCATAAACTGCTTTTGTTATATGGCAACTTCTTTGTACAACTACTGAAAGATAATTGACAAATAAAAATAATAATTGAATAGATGTAAGATAAGGTACAGGAGAAAGAAATGGTTGATAGATACTTCTGATATAGAACAGGGCTTCCTATTACATTGGGACCCTATAGAAGAACTCTACTGTTTTTGTAATATTTCAGAATAAGATGAGATTCATAAAGCATAGTTCATTATGATTTTTCAAAAATAATTTAAATAGTTGTTAATAACCCAACAATACTAAATTCCTATATTATCTACATGAACAAAGGTAATTTATTATCATGGTTTGAAAGAAAAATCTATGGAAACACTTTAATTTTTGGTAAGTCGTGAAGCTTGAACTCTGGGCCTGGACACTACCCCTCAGCTCTTCAGCTCAAGGCAAGCACCTTACCACTTGAGCCGCATAGCCATTTCTGGTTTTCTGGTGGTTAATTAGAAATAAGAGTCTAATGCACTTGCCTGCCCAGGCTGGCTTTGAAGCGCAATCTTCTGATCTCAACATCTTGACTAGCTAGGATTACAGGTGAGGGTCACCGATGCCTGGCAAAAATTCTTAATTCCAATTAATAAGCAGAAACCCAGAACTTGAGGCTTTGCTTAAAAGTTGGAATACAGGTAGAAAGTGTAAAGCAACTACTAGCAGAAAGGCAAGCAGAGAATGAGAGAGAAAGAGAGGGAAGGAGAGAAAAAGGGAGAGTAAGAGAGAGGGAGGGAGAGAGAGAGAAAAATGTAAAAACAAGAAGGAACCATGGGAGGAAACAGGCAAAAGAGGGTAATGAAGGTGAATATTATCAAAATATGTAGTATGAATATAGGAAAATATAATGGAGTCCATTATTTTGTACAATAATAACACAATATATCTAAAAGAAATTCAAGTTTGAGAGCAAATTTCTCAATTTATAAGCTTTATTTAGACAGTGAGGAGGACATATTAGCTGGTGGGGAAGATATTATTTACATTTCACTTAGGCCCCAAACACAATCTCTGAAGATGCTCCTGTTCTATCCAGGCCAATGAAGTGGCCACTGCCAGTTTTTGCAGCAAAAAAAAAAAAAAGTGTCATTCTGAGAACCAATGAGAGATAATGGCCAGACATCTGTGGCTCAAGCTTGTAATCCAAATTACTCAGGAGCCTGAGATGTGAGGATCCAACTCAGGACAAGCAGGGAAATCCCTGAGACACTAATCTCAAGTTAAACACTACAAATAGGAAATGGAACTGTAGTTCAAGTACAAAGGCTCCAGGACAGCACTCAGGTTCTGATTTCACCCTCAGGTCCAGAAAATACATACATATACACAGAGATACACAGACACACAGACGCACAGACACACAGACATACAGACACACACACACACACACACACACACACACACACACACACACACACACACAGAAAGTTAATTATGTATTAGAAAACTCAGTCATATGTCAACATTTAATGCTCACAAATGTTAACTCCCACTGATTTTCACATTCTCTTAAAAGGGACTATTTACTTGGCAGATTGTCCTGCATTTTATAAAAGAATTTATAGTCATACTTCTTTGGCAGTCACTATCACAAATTAGAATGGCAGGAGAGGGGAGGGAATGGGAAACTGTGTAGCTACTTTCCTTGTGCTCCACTGATAGTCTTATGCTTCACTATTGGAAAGACATTAGCAGGAATGAGATGTGTCTAAAATAATTTAAAACCATTGAAATGGCCACTGATCATGTATAGACTGATTAAGTACAACTTGACATAAAGAGTGAAAACCACAGGTTGCTCTATCAAGTGAAAAGCAACCTATATATGATATAATTGGTAACATTTGATGTATGTATTTTATACTCATGGACATAGAAGTTTGTACATGCATGGGAACGGTTCTGGCAATATATATCTGACAAAGGAATTCTTTTGGGAACGGAATATATGGTTGTGTAGATGGAGTGGGGACAAAATCTTAAATCCTAGATTAGAATTATGACATTTATATACAACCAAATCTATTTCTTTCAAAATTAAAAAAAGATGTACTAGCATATGAGATAAGAAAAATAGCACATAAATCTGTAGTAATTTTTTCTCACTTTTTGATTAGCACACATTCTTCCAAGGATTTGATTTGTATCTTTATGAGACTCATTTCCTCCATCACTCTCACACATCTACAGACTTTTCTCAAATCAATGTCAACATGCTTTGTTGTTCATTTTTACATGTATTAAAAAACTACCTATTTTGAACATGTTTTCCCACCATTGCCCTCTCTGTCCTTCTCACTTCCATTAAAACACACATATAATAGTTTTTTAGCATTCCTATATCTCATTTTAATTAAATTGCATAACAATATTATTTAAGAAATTTCACCATAAAATTTTACAAACTCATATTGAGTAATTTTAGTCATACTGATGGCCTGACTCTCCCTTTCCCCATCTAGCTTCCTCTTCAATATTCAATGGATTTCGGTGAGATACCTTTGTCATCATTGCCATGCACAGATGCCAAATAACATTTATTTATCCTTCCCTAATCCTACAAATTCCCTCAAAAATTTCCAAACATATAGACATATTCTATAAATGTATTTATATATGATTCTCTATGTGTTTACATGTTTATCTTTTAGATTGTGTATTTACATATTATAGAAAACATGTGATCTTTATCTTTCTTAATCTGGCTTAAAATCACTCAACATGATAGTCTCCATTTCTATCTATTTCCCTGCAAATAAAAACATTTCACTCATCTTAATGCATGGTGTGAAGTAGAAGGGAAAGGCCTGGCTGGGCATACACAATGGAAATCTGGTATCATGTAGTTAACATTTAATGCCAAGTGGCCAGAAAGATTACTGGTGTTAGTGCAGATGGAGGGAAGTGAGAAACCAACGGAACCTCCAGTATGTCCAAATGTGCCTAGAGACCTCTTCACCTGGACAAAGAAGCTGGGGTGATAAGGGAAGAAATAACCAAAAAGTTTGAGCAGGGAAAGGTGATAAGATAATTGGGACCCACATGCCACAGCAAAGCCAGGTAACATGAAGAATGGAGTTGACACAGACTGGGCAAAGTTTAGGCCACTGGGGTCTTTGACAAAGCCATTGAAGGCTATCAGATAATTATTGATTGAATATAAGATAGTGATAGAATACAAATATAGAGAGTGGAAAATTATTATTGTATTTCAGTTTCCTTGGGTACCATTGTTATATACTTTGTTTACTAAGAAATTATCATAACATTGAAAAAAGATAAAATGGAAACTGGTAAATCAACTGGCTGTGAAAGTCAGGATTTCAAACATATGTTTGACTTCTAAAATCCCATACAAGTGTAACAGTCTTACAAGGGAACATGGGAAGCAGATTCTGCTTTTGTGTGTATAGAAAGCACTTCTTGAAGCCCACCAAGCTTGTCACACCAAAGACTGGGTTCTCAAATCCCATGAGGAGATATTGTCACTAGAATCTTCTACATAGGAGGCTCAATGCAAATTGCTCATTTTTGTATTGATCTTTTGCTAACTGACCTTAAAAAAGAAAAGTAAAGCCTAATTCTGTTACAAAGATAAAGATCTCCCAGCCAAGAGAAGCCAGGCTCATATTCTTTCTGGCTGCCTGGTGATTAGCCCATTGGTTGTACTTTTGTCCTTCTGATATAACACTTCTGTGAGGTGTTACCCTGCTTTGAGAAGGCAAATCCTTGTTAGAGGCATGATTAACTTTTGAGGACAAGGATACATTGGTTAACCTTTTCTTCAGTGGCATTTTAAAGACACAATGAGAGTATTATGGTTCAAGACCATTCAAGGAAATATTTTTTTAACCAAGAAACCTATCTCAATCAGTATTCACTAGATGTAGTGGCATACATCTGTCATTCCAGTTTGTATGCGAGGCATAACTAGCAGGGCTACAGTCAACAGCCCAGGAAAACCTACAAGAATCTACTTAAAATTAAGTAATATTAAAAGGTCTGTCAGTTTCGTGCTTCCCTAACAAGTGTAATTTCATATGTGGCAAATCTAGGTACAAGCTTCCACAGTGAATTTATAGAATGACCCAGGCTCAGGTGTGTTCTGAATTTCCATATCTTACTTTCTCAGTAGCCCCACCCATTCCAGCACACACATGGGGCTGGGATGGGCAGCTTCCTCTGTTGCTGGTAGGGGTTGATGCTTTATGCAAGCAATAAATTAGTAAACATACAAACTCCCAAAGAGTATTCTGTTTTCTTTTCCACTCTGCTTCCATCCATCCAGTACTCTGCTGCTCTGCCTCTCCAAGGTTCAGAAAATGCTGGTCCCTCCTCCTGGACATTCTCGCATTTGATCTACCTGGAAAATACCTGTTCTACTTCCACAACCCTCACAGGATTCTACCTGTATACGTTCTTTCCTGTATCACTGTACTCCAAGCCCAAGATAATAATTCATACTACTCTTTACCTTTGTCCTTCCCAACAGTCTTCTTGGCCTGCTCTGGAATGTTGTGTAATTAGGTACTATGCATACCACTACCCTTTTACATTCTTCAGTTACCTAGAGCAAGATATGCTTTCTAAAGATATCTTCCAATATAGAACAATACTTTGTAAACACTGGCCATGGTATCAAACTAAAGGCAGTTGAGTAGAAGTGTGTATTAATCACATAACATTCCTGCTATGTGTGATGCTATACATTTGTAATCCTACCATTCAAGAAGTTGATCCGGAACATCATGAGTTCAAGATCAGCCTGGGCTACAATAGGTCTCAAAAATAAAAGAACAATCCTACTTTAGTAAAGGAATTATTTTGAGGAACAACACATCTAAATGAAAATCTAAAAGGACAAACAAGGTAACACATAGCACCCTATCAATGCTCCACAGCTTACTCACCACCCACCATGAGAGATTTCCACCAGCCAGGAATAAATCTTTCAGCACAGCACAAAACAGAAACAAAAACACCCCCAGAATAATTCTTGAAACCAATTTTCCCTTAAAAACATTTCTGATAAACAGG
This sequence comes from Dipodomys spectabilis, assembly GCF_019054845.1. Lineage (NCBI taxonomy): Eukaryota > Metazoa > Chordata > Mammalia > Rodentia > Heteromyidae > Dipodomys > Dipodomys spectabilis. Next base: position 2,823,137 of record NW_024871105.1, read on the forward strand.
ATGAACAACTTTTAGGCCCAGTACTACCAATAAAAAAGGAGAAAATGAAATATATAAAATTTTAAAAATTACAATTAGTGTAGTGGCACACCGCTGTAAAATAGTTACTTGGAAACCAGAGTTCAGGATTGCATAGGGAACAATTATCAAGATCCCCGTCTCGGCTGAAAATGTAGCTTAGTGGTAGAATGATTGCCTAGGATGCATGAAGCTCTGGGTTTGATTCCTCAGTATCACACAAACAGTAAAAGAGGCTCAAGTGGTAGAGCTCTAACCTTGAGCAAAAGAAACTAAGGGACAGTGCTCAACCCTGACTTCAAGCCCCACAGCTGGGAAAAAAAGATCCCATTCTCAATCAATAAGTGCTTCCAGGTATGTATGAGAGGCATTCTAACACTGCGTTCTAACACAACCTAGGGAATCCATGATATTCATTCAAAAGTAACTGTTATAAACAGGGCTAGCTGTCTAACACTTGTCTAACAAGTGCAAGGAAATGAGTTTAATCTAGGTACACACGTGCTTGGGTACACACATAGAGTCCTACACAAAGATATTCGGATAATTGAATAATAGCATATGCACAACAGTGGGTGAGAGAGGAACTCCACACCTTCTAGTAGATATGTGGACTGATCATAAAAACAAAAATATGTATATTTTCTCTTGATGTGCATATTATAAAATTATATACATGCTCATATGTGTGTATAAGTTGAATACATTAAGCAGCTATATGACTCTGTATGTTACATAAGCACTGAATAAAGGAAGAAAAGGTCCAAGGTTACCTCAGAAAAATTGCTGAGATATGCCTCTGCTCTCAATATATTTTCTGGTTAATTGGAGACAATCTTACAGACTTTTCTGCTTTAGGGAGCTTCAAACTACAATCTTCCAGGTCTCAGTCTCCTAAGTAGCTAGAGTTACAGGCATGCCAGAGTAGAGATGTAGCTCAAGTGGGGAGCATCAACCTTGAAAGAAAAAGTTAAGGAAGTGAATAAGGGCTTGAATTCAGGCGCTAGTACTAGGGTATGTGAGCACACATATGCATACACATACACACTCACAGATTAACAAGAATGAAACTCTGGTCACCCAGCTATATTTGTATACTTTAAATTACCTGTAGATTGTGGTTTAATAATCTAATAATACAGAAATGATTCCTCAAGCTTCCTCCTCTTTATCACATTAGGTGTCTTAATTACCTTATCAGGGTTTTTCCTTTTCTTTTTTCTCGTGTGTGTGTGTGTATGTGTGTGTGTGTGTGTGTGTGTGTGTGTGTGTGTGTGTGTGTATGTGTGTGTGTGTGTGTTATACACACACTCTGGTGTATGTATAACAATAATGAGACTTGAACTCAGTGAATTGACATGATGCTATTGCTTCTTCTCTCAAAGCTGTTCCTCTACCCCTTGAGGCACAGAACCACTTCCATCTCTTTTGGGGAGAGAAGTGTCCCACGCATTTTCTAGGCCAAGTGGGGCTCAATCAGAAGTCTTTATATCTCAGCATCATGAGTATATTTTTTTCTTATGTGCTAAAATCATCAGGTAATAGTCATACTTAAAATTTAAAAAAACCTGCTGGGACAGCAGTGAGGGCTTGATTAATGCCCTAGGACCAGCACAAAAAATAAATGCAGTTTCTTGTGATTATTTCAGTTTACTTATTGCTACCTCCAGGATTATCATCTATGTCAAGGGTATCTGGAATGTGACTCCCTCCATAGATAAGGGATCACTCTAATTCATTCAATCAATCAAAAGTAACTGTAAATCCTCCATATATTACCTGTGTAATGTCAATTAAAATTATTAATAACCAATAAATTATAAAAAGGGTAGACAAAAAATCCATTAACATCCAAGATTTAATTCATGCTATGACATTTTAGACCTCACTCAGGAGGTTTTTTTTGTTTTTTGTTTTTTTTTGTCGGTCATGGGGCTTGAACTCGGCCTGGGCACTGTCCCTCAGCTCTTCAGCTCAAGGCGAGCGCTCTACCACTTGAGCTACAGCGCCACTTCCGGTTTTCTGGTGGTTTATTGGAGATAGGAGTCTCACGGTCTCTCCTGCCCGGGCTGGTTTTGAACCGCGATCCTCAGAACTCAGCCTCCTCAGTAGCTAGGATTACAGGCGTGAGCCACCAGCGCCCGGCAGGAGATTTTTTAAAACATATTTCTCTCACTATTGGTATTCTATCCACTGTGAAACTGAGGAACTGAAACCATACACTACCTAACTTAAAGGCCTACATCAAGAAACAATTAGATAGCAGACATTGATACAAGAAAGCTGTACATTGCATATTCTCATCAGTCAATTAATACTAAAAACAATGGACACAGGCCAACCTGAGCTGAAGCTGAATATTTTGTCTCAGAAACAAAAAGTGAGGGCTGAGAATGTGTCTTAGTGGCAGAGTGCTTGCCTAGCAGCCAGGAAGCCCTGAGTTTGATTCCTCAGTAAGATATAAATAGCAAAAGCTAGAAGTGGTAGAGTGCTAGCCTTAAGCAAACAACGCTCAGAACAATGCCCAAAGCCTGAATTCAAGCCCTAGGACTGGATAAAAAATGGTTAAGGCAGGAAGCAGAGAGAAGAGGAATGGAATTATTTGTCTGAGCCTACATTTTCTTAGCCTTCATGAACTTTCAACTTGTGATTTATGTTTTCATTCTATTCAGTAGTCAACTAACTAGCTTCCACTGAGTCTCTGAATCTTGGGTTATTCAGAGTTAAGAATCTTAATTTTGGTGCTGTGGATTTTGGTAAATGGAAGAGCACTTGCTGGCAAGTGCCAGGCCCTGGGTTTTGTTCTCAGATTTGAAAAAAAAAAAAACTATTTAATCTTATTTAGTTTATGACTTACTTCACAGAAGAAATAAATGTATTCACTCATTCATGGACGCACATATTGATATATTTTCGGGCTCATTTGAGAAAATTTACTATGAAAAAGCATAACAAGTCACACACTGATGGTTCATGCTTGTAATCCAAGCCACTCAGGAGGCTGAGATTTGAGGATCATGGTTTGTAGTCAGTTGGTGCAAAACCGTCTATAAGTCTCTTATCCCAACCAGTAAAAGACCAACCAGCAAAAAAACTATAGCAGTGGCTCAAGCAGTAGAATGTTAGCCAAGAGCTATAAAGCTACAGGGCAGCACCCAGTCACTGAGTTCATGTCCCAGCAGAACTGGCAGAAAAAAAACGAACTCGAATTAGGTTCAAAATAGTTCATAATCATTGAGAATAATTTGCTATTTGGAGCCAAACAAAACAATCATTTTTCTACTAATGACACAGAATAAAAAAATCCTTAATTAGTTCTAAATCATGTAGGATTTCATTATGTGGAAATGTACCTTTTCTAATGATAGCAGAAAACTTCAGTATTACTGTATATATTATATCCCAGGACTGTAAAACATATAAAATTAGATTTGTGCTTCATGGACCAAGTTTCATGATTCATAAAAGAGTATCTTCACAGTACTTAAAGTTTTTATATACTCTACACTGATCCTTTTTCCATACTGTATTATTATTGAGCACAACATAATTGTTAGTAAGCCCTGCCTTTTCATTGGAAAATCCCCAATGCTGAACTTTCTAAACTTTCCTTTCTTTTATAAAGCAAATAAAACTATGATGGTATGTGAATATCATCAGTAGAAAAGTAAGTGAATGTCACCTCTACAATGCTCTGGACCTGCTTGATCATCTCACCCAGCTGCAATTCTGTGTTCTTTCAGGCATCCTTTCAGGCTGATTGATCTTCTTAGTGCCCAGGTTAGGGTGCCCAGTAACTTCCCTCCAGTCTCCACGGTTAGCTCTTGGTTGTTTCTTCATTGCAGAAAATAGATTTCTCTGTTCTACAAAAAAATTAATGTGATTGGGTCAAGCCTCTACTGTCATAAAGATTTTATTGTACGTTAGTCCATATTTCCTCAGAGAATTCCCTAAATATTCAATTAATGGGAGGAAGGGGCTTGGAGGGAGGGAGGGAAAAGAAGACACTATACAAAAGGAAATGTATTCATTATCTGACTCATGTAATTTAATCCCTCTGTACATTCTCTTTATAATACCAATGTAGACATGGCCACTTATTCACCTAACAAAACTAATATGTTACACATATTGAGAAGACAGTATACTCCCAAATAAAGTGTACTTAAATCATGTGCAAGGCCGCTCCGGCCCCTTTGCCTCTGCCACACCTGGTCCTTTTGTCCAAGATGGGGTGCCAAGGGCACTGCCTCCTGGGCTTCAAGACCGCTGCTGTGAGGATCTGTGGGCCACAGGTCAGCATCTCCAACACCGAAGTTGCAGAATGGGGCGGGTCAGCGCAGCTTGTTATGGTCCACAATTCTGCTGCAGTGTGAAAAGGAGGAGGGCTGCAAATGAGGCCTCTGGTGCCAAGCACCCTGCTAAGGCTAGAGTCCTTGGAAAGCCATACGGCAGCAGGGTGCAGCCACTAGACTGTGAACCTCCAAGCTGGCAGTGGAGACCAGACAGCAAGGCCTCAGTGACCTGGGCACCTTGGCTCATCGCACCACACCTTGCCCAGTGCCTCGACCTTGCAGCTGCTGCCTGAGGTCTGGTCTTTGGGCCCTGCCCAGCAGCTGGGAGTACCAGATGCTACTCAGCAGCCTGAGCCCCCCGCTGCCAGCTGAGCACCCAAGGACTGGATTCTCCACCAGGTCAAGCGCCTCAGGGAGACAGTCAGTGACTGTACACATGCCGACCTCATCTGGGTGGCCTGTGTGAATTTCTGGCTGCCTGCAGGATGAGCAAGAGGCCTGGCAGAAAATCCTGGCCGGCCAGCGGCTGCCCTAAGCCCCTTCGCTCAAGGTGGAGCCCATGCCCCTGCGCTGCAGGGACAATGGAGGTGATGGCAGGCAAGGAGATGCAGCAGCAACACCACTGCTACCTCCATGCAGCCCACAGAGACCCCAGGGCTGCCCGCGACATCAACCCCCTGGGCTGTCTGCTCCTGAACTGAGGCTGCCCATACAAGCAGTACTCACTTTCCTCTATGTATGCCCTGCCCCTGCCCAATCCCCAGGTGTCACTGCCTCCTCTGCCACCTTTGTCCTGGACACTCAGCTGCCATAAGGGCCCCTCATAGAGTTCATAGTGGTTGAGGGCGCTTTTGCAGGACAGCCCCCAGGAAAGAGTGATAGGAGACTTGAGTCTGTGGAAAAAGGTATTCCACACATATTTTGATAGAATATGAAATCAGATGAAAACAAAAATTATCAAATTTTAAAAAAGAAATTAACCATGCATCAATGGCTCACAGCTTTTATCCAAGCTCCTCAGAAGACTGAGAGCTGAGGATCAAGAGTGGAAGCCAGCTTGGGTAGGAAAGTCCCTGAGATTCTTATCTCCAATTATCTACAAACAACAACAGCAGCAGCAGCAGTAGCAGCAAAACCCCACAAGTAAAGCTGTGGCTCAAAATGATAAAGTGTTAGCCCTGGGCATGAAGCTCCAGGACAATGCCCAGGCCCAGAGTTCAAGCTTGATGATGATCCCCCTTCCCCAACAACAACTACAACAAAAATAACAAAAATAAAAATTAAAAAAATATTCCAGTGACATCCTCTAGACCAACTATATGTTAAACATCTTGCATAGTATCCACATGCTCACTAGGAGTGTGCTGTAATATTCTAGGACAGGGTCAACAAACATGTTTTGTAGAGTGGGCCATATGGTCTTCAATAATAAATACTCAACTCTGCCTTGCATCATGAGAACATACAAAAGTTAACGTGGAAATGGAAGGATGAGGCTAGGTTCAAATACAACTTTATTTATAAAACTGGGAGTGTCTCATGTTTGATTACAATATTCTGATTCTTGATTTTAGGTTACAAACACCGGTCCATAGCCAAGATCCAGAATATTCCAGTAGTTTGTTTCATTTATTTATATTAATTACAGAAGATGTAATTATGTAATTTTAAAAAAGAAAGCACTCAATTGCAATACAATATGTTCTATTTGATCACCTGAACTGAAAAACTCATCTACTTACAATAGTCAATTGCTAGATTTTTCAGATTTACTAAAAATAATTTGCAAAGATCTTAAGGTAAACAAAAAAATCTAGGAAACGTTACTCTGACATATTATGAAAATATATCCCTAACTCGGTTCTACTTTTCAATAACTTAGAGCAAATTGGGGAATCCATCCAAGAGAGTGAAATTCTGAAGAAAGACTTGTCTTCTACACACTGCACTGCAGCTCCTGGATAAGAAACCAGGGATCACCAAATATCCACACTGCTTTTCACACTGTAATTCCCCCTCAACAGACTACCAGCACATAGAAGAATTTTCACCAAAACCTGAGTGCCTCACTTCTTTTGTGTATTTATATGCACTATCCTAAGGCTTGAAGTCAAAACCTTGGTTCTGTCTCAGAGCTTTTCACTGTAGGCTAGCCTTATACCTCTTCCAGCTTTCTTTGGCAGTGAATTGGAGATGAGAGTCACAGACTTTCCTGCCCAGGCTGACTTTGAACTGAGATCCTCAGATCTCAGCTTCCAATTAAAGGTAGAATTAAAGGCATGAGCTACCAGTGCCCAATAAACTGCCCTACTTTTCTTGATTGTTTTTATTTTGTTTGAGATCAGGACTTGAATTCAATATCTGACACTTTTTCTCACTAGGTATCACTCTGCCACTTGAGCCATATATCCAGCAATCATTATTTTAAATAGCTGGAAATCATTAAATTTTCTTAATATAGTCTGTACAATTACTGTTGTTCTAAAACTCATCCTAATCAAAAAAGTCTTATTTATGGACCCTAGAGATCATCTGAGCAAATTCTCATAATATTGCTTCTAATTGCTTATCACTTTAGGAACATGATTTTTTAAATTATTGTTTTACATAGCACAGTTGTCATTAAACAAAGCAGTTTATGAATACAATATGCTTTGATCAATGCCACCACTTTCAACATTCTCATTAATCCCTCCCCTTCACACACCTTCCCTCACTCTTCTCAATTAATGGTAGGATATTTACTGGAATTCTCTCTGCATTTTCCCCCTTTCCTCCTTTTCATCCTCCAACCTTTCCTCCCTTCACCCTACTTTTGACTACTTATGACCCTATGATCCAGCAACTCTACTCCTGGGGATTTACCCAAAAGATTACAAACCAGGATATAATAAAGCTTTCAGCACAACCATGCTTAGTGAATCAGCCCAAATGCCCCTCAAGAGAGAAATGAATCAAGAAAATGATGAATATTGACCATTTGCAACTCTCATATCTCATTTTTTCTGCTGGTATCCCATTGACATTGTATAGTCTCTGTACTGCAGTGAGCAACACGTAGAAACTGAGGTAAAAGATTTTCAGTGTTATCTGCCAGCCATAGATTCCTTGATGTGAGTTCTCTGCTCACTCTCTTTGTCTGTTCATCCCTTTGAGTGCTGACTCTACAGATTCATGTGTACTATTTGCTACACAGAAAAGAGATGAACCACTTGTGCATACATATATATACATACATATATGTACATACACAACACATGCATATATGCATGCATATGGGTATATATTGAATACTTAAGTACATTTTTATCCTTTCTAGAATTGTGGAGCTAGTAAAAATCACATGCATTTTTCTTCCTTTTCAATTCTTTCAAAGCCTAAAAAACATTGTCTCTTTTGAGTAACTAATTTTAAAGAGAATGTCACCATCAGTCACCTGTCAGTGGCCTTGAAATTAAATGTTCAAATGGGACAATGGCTTTTTGGTGGGAGAGGGGAGTTTTGTATTCAGAGAGTTTTGTACTCAGAAGATCTGTGCTTGCTAGACAGGACTTAGATAGTACAACAGCTAGCAGTCAACTCCTTTTGACATACTTCTAGACATTTTGTTTATTTGAGGTCTTGAGCTTTTTGCCCAGGGCTGATCCTAGATTGATTGAGACCTGGCTACCTATGCCTGCCACATAAGTAGCTAGGATTATAGATGTGAACCACTATGGCCAGCTCATTTTTTTTTTAATTTAATTTTATTTTATTTGAGAACATACTGCACAGAGGGGTTACAATTACATGGGCAGGATAATGCATACATTTCTTACCAAGCATTGCAGCCTCCTCCTTTGTTTACCCTTCACCTCCCTTCCCAGCCTCCCCCCTCCCCCCCACCCAATCACACCCTCCCTCCCCCCCCACCGACATTGTAAAGCTGTTTTTGACATGACATTTTGTACTTCTCATTGTTGCAACAGGTCCACCTGAATCCTTAAACGACTTGTTTGTCCCCGTCTCCTACACATGTTATACTGACATCAAATATAGTGAAAGCGGGGGTTACACTGTGGGGGAGGGACATACAAAGCAACAAAGAAATAATCTTATAAATGCGTTAGAAACACATGCATGAAAGAAACAGAAACATTAAAATACATATTTGAGGGTTCGTTTTCCTAACATCACATTCTCTGACTTTTTCCGCTTGACTCATACCTATACTAGATATTGCAAATAAGGGAAACCATGGGACCTATGTTTCTTTGGGCCTGGCTTACTTCACTTAATATAATTTTTTCCAAGCCTTTCCTATGTTTATTGCAGCATTATTTACCATAGCTAAGATATGGAACCAACCCAGATGCCCCTCAGTAGATGAATGGATCAAGAACATGTGGTATATATACACAATGGAATTCTATGCCTCCATCAGAAAGAATGACATTTCCCCATTTGTTAGGAAATGGCCAGCTCATTTTTTGAGATGGGTGTCGTAGCATTTTTTTCTCTGGCCTGGCCTCAGACCATGATCCTTTTTTTTTTATTTCTGCTTCCCAATCAGGTGGTATTACAGATGTGGGATACTATACTTAATGCACTTGACACCTTCGTAACTAAAATTTCTTCTAAAATTTCAAGCAGGATGTAAGACTTTTCATACTCATTATATGTAACCATGAAGAATACTAAATAAGACATAATAAAGGGGTTATAATTTAGATTATTTTAGTCACAGTGATAAAAATATCTGAACACTTTTTAAAATTTTTTGGAAAGTAGTATCTTGTAGGACCAAATAATGCATCTAACTGTGATCTCAAGCATCTTTTATTTAATAGGATTCCATGTACTTGGTGCCATTGGTGGTTCATCACTCCCAGGTGTTCTACAACCTCTATCCTCTCATAGCATTTGCTTTCAATATCATCTGTGAAGGTGTTCAGCTGAAGCAACAACTGGCTATCAAAGCCCACTGATTGCTATCCATTCTTTGTAGTGCATCTCCATTCAAAAACCCCTAAAACGCATGCCCAAGGAGCACAAACACCAATATCCTGAATGGAAAACTGTCCCATTGAGTGGATTTCCCCCTAGCAGATGCAATGCTCACAACATTAATCACTGTGAGCAGCATTTTCCTACCCTTTCCATGTCCCATAAGGATGCTGCTTGGAGTGGAGATTCTGGCCATTACACATTTGTGAAAAGGAGGACAAACGTCAAACAGATTGAAAAGTTTGAGGGTGTACAAAAATAGATGGAAGCTACAAGTCATTGGAACAAATATCAGGACCCCTCTCTGGCCAGGAGTTCCTCTGAGAGTCAGTTGGGAGAGCTTTGCAAGTTTCTAAACTACCCTGAGAGCTCATGGAAACAATATCCTGGGAATCAGAAATTATGTACTCCAGACAGACTCTTTATGCCCTTAAGGAGTGTCACAAATATACACAGCTTCTCTGTTCCTTGGGGGACTGTCAAGACTCCTAGAGAAGCTTGGATAACTCCAACTTCTATACTAATGTGAAAACTGCACAAGGCCAACCTTCTTTTTGTTGTGCTTAGTAATTGTGCACTTTTATCCAGGAAAGTTCTGGCATTTCCTATGCAGACATCTGAGGGGAGCATAAACAAGTGTTAGGTGTTTTGCTACTAAAGCTTGAATAGATTTTTTTTGTGGGGGGGGGTTGGTCATGGGGCCTGAACTCTGGGCCTGGGCTCTGTCTCTCAGCTCTTCAGCTCAAGGCTAGCATTCTACTACTTGAGCCACAGTGCCACAGCTTCTGGCTTTTATTTTTTGCTTATGTGGTGCGGAGGAATCGAACTCAGGGCCTCATGCATGCAAGGCAAGCGTTCCCCCACTGAACCACCTTCCCAGCCCAAGATAAGTTTTTTTAATGTGCTGATTCTGGGGTTTGAACTCAGGGCCTCAGCACTGAGTTTCTTTTTCCCCAAGGCTACTAGTAAAATTGGAGCACAAATCTCTTGAAATTTCTGCCAAACAAACTCCATAACTAAGATCTCAAAGACAGGTAGAAATGCAAGCATTAGTCACTTAAGTATTATATCATGTACTCAAGTTAGAATGTGACAGGGAATAACAAAAATATCTATTGATACTATTATCTTTGATGATGAAGCCATTCTCCTTCTCCATTTCCTCAAAGCCTGAAAGGTCATTTAAAGTAATAACATGGCTCCTTTATCTTCAGCATTTCTAAGGGTAAGTACACTGCCCACAAACAACTAGTTTCATGTTCAATTATATACACACAAAATGAAATATCATGGAGAAAGCAACACATATATATTTGCAAAAAGCTAAAATGACTTCTTCCTTATTCTCTTACTCAAAAGATCATTTGCCATGAAATAGATTGTCCTTGAAAAAATCGTGTTTAGTATGTCAGAGTTAGAGAGACAAAGACATATGTTTTCTCTCTGTGGAAGTTAGATCTAAATTATAAACATTCATGAAAAAACATATTCAGGATCCTAGGCATACATACAAGCTGAATAAATTCTGGTATACTCATGGAAGATTGAAAGAGTGTAACTCCTTTAAACAACTCAGAGTTTAACAAACTGAATACCAGGAGGCTGAAACATGTGTTCCATATGTGGAGAGTGGGAGGAGGTCAAGGGGTAGAGGATGGTGATTGGAGGGAGAAAAGGTGGGTAACCAAACACAGTCCTAATAGTCAATGTATATCCGTGAATATAAAACCAGGTAACTTGAGAACATAGAGATGGGGTTGGGAGATATGTGGGAGAAGGATGAATGCAATGACATTGATCAAGATGCATTGTATTCAAAAAGTGACATGCTGTCAGTAAAAGTCCTTTGTAAAAGAAATTAAATAAGAAAGTCATATAAAAAGTAAGTCACACCCCATGTCTACTGGCTCAATTTTCCTCCTCCAAGTGATCTGTGAAAAGAGCTCAGCTGCTTTCAGATAATTACCTCAAGTTTCTTCAGGAGGAATTTCATTTGCACTGCAGAACTCAGAGAGTGCTCAGGCCACATCTGTGATTTCACCTTCCAAATCATTCATCCAGGTCATCATTTCTGTGATTCTCCACATGATGGAAATTTCTCCATCGGAAGCCGCAGCAACAGAATGATTTTCCCTTAATTTCTGCAGTTGACAAGACAAGTCAGGATATCACAAAAGAGTTCTCATTTGATAAAAGGTCTTGCTACCATAATTATGCAGGTTACCCACAAACCCAACACAACATTTAACCTTAAAATACATGACCCGCCCCTCCCATACCCAGCAATGATATAAAACTTTTACATAATGTAGCACAGTACCAGATACTATGAGAAAAATGTAAATCTTATTTTGCCCTTAAGAAAGATCTCATTAGAGTTCAGTGAAGTAACTAAGACCTAGATTAAGTGATGCCACAGAAAAATAGTGTCAATAAAAATTGTTGAATTGGAAAAAAAATATTTTAGAAGATTTGTCAGCTAACAATCAAATGCTGATTCAAATACCAAGATCTCCCTGTATCAGTTGAAGCACTGGTGGGCTTTGGAGAAAGCATCCCTAACATCAAACCCAGAGCTTCCAACTACACAGGCTACAGCAGAAAGGGAGTCAGGGCAGAATCTTAGCCATAGCCTTCCTTTTCTTAGATTCTCTATAGCACATGCTCAGGCTAATTTGGCACCATGAATGTGTGTTCTTGCACATTGTGTACACACATAAACACAAATCCTCCCACATAATTAGGATCCCATGAGAATTTAGATGGGAGCCCACTTATCTCATATATGGACATGAGATAATGACCTATGAACTTGGTTAGACACTGACCAGGAAGATGGAGATCTGGAGGTGAAGCTGAAGAATCCCTTGAACAAGACCTCTTTGTAGCAGGTGAAGTGCTATTTGAGGAGGGTGGCAGAATCCCCAGATTCAAACCCATAACCAAGTCTATAGAGGCCAGGAAGGGACGTGGGGCAAACACCAAGCCCTAGCCTTCCTTCTCTTAGTCCCACTGTAACACATTATCAGGTAAATCTGGCAACAGGTAAATGAGAACCTGTGTGTGTGTGTGTGTGTGTGTGTGTGCATGCGTGCATACACACACACACACAAACTTCACGCATGATTCTGTACACTCTGGGGGATAGGGCCCCCCTTACCTCAAAACAGGGGCTTCCTGAGGGTAGCACATCACTACAGTCAGTGTATGAAAAGTTTGGTGAAGGCAGCAGACTCAATGGCTCCAGCACCATCGCCACTCTCAGTTGACACAATGGACGCAAGCAATCCCCAGCTATGCCTGAGAAGAAAGCCCAGGTTGTCAAACAGCCCCCACCTTCCTTCACAATGGACTCTAAAGCATACATTCATTCCTATCTGAAGCTACATGTGTACAACTGCGTAACCCTTCATCGTGCCTCAGCAACCACACCAGGGGAAGGGTCATCTTACCTCAAAATGGGGCTTCAAGGCACTTGGGCACATGTGTTCCAGCAAGATGGAGATCTGAAGAGGTCTTTGGACACCAGGTCCCTCCAGCAGTTGAGAGACCACTTGGGGGTGGGTGGCAGTGTTAATGGCTCTAGTACTACAACCACCAGTGAATGTGTGAGCCCCACACTACAGGTTTTAGTAAGGTGGACTCTAATCCCCAGCCTTCCTTCTCTGGTGACTGCCACAGCCTATGTCCAGACCAACCTTGTACCACATGCATGTGCATGTGCATGTGTATACTTAAGTGTGCATTTCATGGGCATCCTTTCAACCACTCATGTTGAGAGAACAGAGGCTTGGAGAACAGGGTTGAGGGACTGAGGGCAGTGGGAGGAGGGTGGGCAAGGTGGCAGGGGAGCTGGGGAGGCTGTGGAAGGTGGGGGTGGGGAAATAGGAAGGACCGGGTAGAATGGACAGGTCCACTAAATCCACTTAACTCAAAATAGGGTCTTCCCAGGATGGATCCCACAGGGAACTGGAGCTGAGGAATGGTAAGTGCAGTACTGACATTAGACAAAAAAGCCTTAGCCAGGAGGTGAAGTGGGGAAGACTTACTCTAGGCCTTCCTTCTCTGGCAGCTCTCACAGACCTTGTTCAAGAAATTTGGCACCACATCCAAGCATGCTATGGGAATGCCCTGTGCATGAGTGGATGTCCACACATGCCTTCATGCATGCATCTGTTCCCATGGGAAGATGAGTAGAACTGGGAGAAGAGAGGGGAAGAGGAGCCTGGATGAGGGGTGGAGATGAAAGTTGGGATAAGGTGTGGTGGGAGGTAAGGTTGGGGTCAGAAGTGAGGGTGAAGATTGGGCTGGAAGGGGACTGAGGAGTGGAGCTAGAAGCAGTAGTAAGTTTGAGGCCCGATGTGGGGTGAGAGGTGGATCTAAGAGTGAGGGTGAGGGATGAAGCCAGAAATGAATGTGAGGAATGGGACCAGAAGTGGGGATGAGGTGTGGGACCTAAGTTGGATGTGTGAGTGGGACCAGAATTGGTTTTGAGGTTGGGCCTAGAAGTAGGATGAAGGGTGCATCAGAGCATGGTTGTGAGGGGTGAGGTTGGAAGTGTGGGTAGGTTAATGACAGAAGTAGGGTGAAAGGTGGATCCGATATGGTGATGGATGAGGTCAGAAATGGGGGGTGAATAGTGGAGTCATAAGTGGGGTGTGGGTGGATACAATACTGGGAATGAGGGGTGAAGCTGTAAGTGGGGGTTGGGGTTACAGTGGGGGTGAGGAAGTGAGGTGAGTGGTGGATCCAAGAGTGGGGTGAGGGTTGAGACTAAAATGGATGTGAGGGTTGGAGCTGAAAGTAGGGGTGAGGATCTGGCCCAGAAAAGGCAGTGAGGATTTGGTCAGGTAGGGAGACAGGCCCACTTACCTGGAATCAGAGTCATCATGGGATGTCTCCAGCAGCTGGGACCACACAAGAGGAAGGTGGAGATCTGCCTCACTTGAAGCCCTAGAGTCCCTCTAGTACCACATCTCAGAAGCAGGAGATAGCAGCAGCTTCCCCACCTCCAGCCCTACAACTGTCAGCAGATGCCAGGAGACCTAGGAACCTCAAACTACAGGAGCCTCTGTCTATGGTGACTGTATTGCCAATGTGCAGGTCAGTTGGGCCTCACGTACATGCATTCAGATGTACATGCACACACATCCCCTCACCTACGCATGTTGGGGCGGCCTTGGGTCCAGAGGGACAGGGTGGGGCAGGATACAAGGTAGGCGGTGGGGGAGGGAACACGGTGGGTGTGGGACAGGCTGTGAGGAGGGGAAATCAACTGGAGGATAGTGGAGCCTAGCAAAAGGATATGGTTCCAAGAAGAGGTTTGGGCCCACTCAACTAGAAAGAGAGTTGTGTTGGGATGGCTTCCACAGTGTAAAGAAGGATCAGTGGAGGACGTGGAGGGGACTTGAGGGATGGTGGAGCTTACCTAGAATCTGGGTTGTCCAGGAACATTTCCCGGGAGAACCATTCTGGTGAGTATATTGCCTATGTTCTGGCCAAGCATTCATCTCATACAAGCATGAGCACACATTCCCACATCCATGAATGTTAAGGTGACCTGGGAGGAGGACAGAAGGGGCAAACAGAGTGGTCCTGGGGTGAGGGAAGGAATGAGGATAGGAGTAGACAAAGCAATGTTGGATAGGTGTCTTCCCAATGTAGATGAGAGGGGTCAGAAAGAGGGGTTGGGCTCACTTCACTAGAAACAGGGGTGTATGAGGATGGCTGCAGCAGGGGTACAGCGGCAGAGTGATGGGTGGGGAAGAAGAGGATGACAGGTTGTCTCCATGGTGTTGCCTTTCTATGGTGCAGCACTGGTTGCGAATGGGCATGATTAAAACTTTCATCAATTTTTTAAAAAAAATAATCAATAGATTTTTAAGTTTCCAGTTTTAAATTTCCAATTCTCCATGCAGTTAGGAAGTTGAGATGATGCAAAGAAGTCTCAAAACTGTATGTCATATAGTTCTGGTGTGTGTGGGGGTGCCAGTCTGATGTTATTCTTCTCTAGGCTAGGACTCTAGCATTTGCCATAGTTTCACTTTCAGATCTTTTGATTATGCATTAGAGAAAAGAAATATCTCTCTTTCCTGCCTGGTCTAGTTTCAAACTACAATTCTCAGCTCTCAGGCTCTTGAATAGTCAGTATTACAGGCATTAGCCGCTGCCGCCCAGCTGTGTTACCTACATTTAAATCATACGGTATGCTGAGTGTTATCTATTCATTAATTTGTGCAACAGTGCTGCCAAAAATAAATAGTAAAAAAAACAAGATATTACTGAGATTTTCCTAAACCAAAAAAAAAAATAAGAATGACCCATAATATGCTCAATTTAAGTGATGAATTAAAAATTATGCAGCTGTTGAACAGCAACATATATTTGGTCATTATGAGAAAAATGATTCAAATAGCCAGAGTAATCAAGATACAGAGAATAAGCAAGGTGCATGGGGGGGGGGGGGGAGGGCGTTGGTTGTGGTGTTTGAATTCGGCCTGGGTGCTCTCCCCTAACACTTCTGCTTAAGGCTGGTGCTCTACCACTTGCGTCACAGCGTCACTTCTGATTTCTGGTGGTTAATTGGAGATAAGAGTTTCACAATCTTTCCTGCTCAGGCTGGCTTTGTACCTCTATCCTCATATCTAAGGCTCCTGAATAGCTAGAATTACAAGCATTATTTCCCAGTGCTGCCCTGTTGTGGTTTTTTTTTTAATTTATTTTTTATTGTGAAAATACTGTACAGAGGGGTTATAACTACATGGGCAAGATAATGAGTACATTCCTTATCAAGCATTGCAGCCTCCTCCTTTGTTTCCCCTTCCCATCCCTTCCCATCTTCCTCCTGCCCCCCCCACCCGATCCTCCCCGCTCCACCTCCCCCCCCAACCAAAGTTGTAAAGTTCGTTTTCGACATAACAACTTGTATATCTCATTGTTGCAATGGATCCACCTCTATCCCTATTTAAACGATTTGTTTTCCCCTTCCCCTCCACAAATTATACCGACATCAAATACAGTGAAAGCAGGGGTTATACTGTGGGAGAAGGACATACAAAGCAACAAAGAAATAATCTTATAAATGTGTTAGAAACAATCGCATGAAAGAAAAAATAACATGTGAATACATATCTTAGGGTTCATTTCCCTAACATCACCTTATCTGAACTTTTCTGCTTGACTCAGACATATACTAGATATTGCAAATAAGGGAAACCATGGGATCTGTTTCTTTGGGGCTGGCTTACTTCACTTAATATATTTTTTTCCAAGTCTTTCCATTTCCTAACAAATGGAGCAATGTCATTCTTTCTGATGGAGGCATAGAATTCCATTGTGTATATATACCACATTTTCTTGGGAGGAGGATCACAAAATCCTGATGTGTTTTTTTGAGCAGTGTAAATATGTACAATTTTTAAGTTTTTAATGTAGCCCACTTCATTTAGCATCAAGTTACAGATGCTCTGATCTACTGTATACATGGTAATCACTGAATTTTTAAATTCTGACTTCCTGAACATTTTCAGGATTTCTCTTTTGAATCATGCATTTAGGTATCAGATGATTCCTATGGTCATTTTTTCATTTAAGAAAAATCATTTCTGATTTTATTTAAAGTCTGAGACTGGAACTTGAACTTGGTAATTGATTCTGTTGCTCATTAACTAGTCCGTTACCACGTGAGGTATCCATTTAACCTCTAATTTCTGGTTTTTCAAAAAACAAGAAAAGATAATAGGAGGATTGTAACTTCAAGAGCAGCCTGAGCTACATGGCAAGTCCCTGCCAAACACACACACACACACACACACACACACACACACCCAAAGAGCTGGTGAGTTTAGAGGAGGGGAAAGTGATATTAATAGCAGTGATAGCAGCATAAAAAATTTAGTGTGCGTGTGTGTGTGTGTGTGTGTGTGTGTGTGTGTGTGCTGATTCTAGGACTTGAAATCAGGGCCTGGGCACTGTTCCTACAGTTTATGCTCAAGTCTAGCCCTCTACCACTTGAAGCAAACCTCCCCCTCACCTTTTTGGAGGTCATTGGAGATGAATCTCATTTACTTTCTTCTCCAGGCTGAATTAGAACCTAGATCCTGAGGTCTCAGCCTCTTTTCTAAGTAGGATTAGAGGAGTGAGCCTGTAGTGGGTGTTGTATTACTGTTAAGTAATATGGTAAACATCATGCCAGTTTATACTCTTTCAAGCAGAGGTTGAGTGTTTCACACAGACCTAAGACACAACCCACTCCATATCTGATGACATCCAGATCTCATAATCCTGTGAGATAAGTTTTGTTATGCTCACTTTGCCTATGAAGAATTTGAGGTCGAGAGAGTTTAGTTAACTTTGAGTCCCCAGTTTGTATATAGTGGAGCCTGTATTAAAGCGCAATTAGGATTGTTTATTTCAGAAAACATTGAGCCAGAATGTGTTCTAGTCAGCATGTGTTCTAGCAAGTGCTACTCTTTGTAAGTACTATTTTCTGCCTGATAGATGAACTTTCTCCTGTATGTATGACTTATTCCTTACTCCTTAACTTTGCACCACTCTCATAAGCTAGGTAAAGTACAAGTGATGAGAAGAGCCATTTTTGAACAGGAAACTGATAATGGGGTTTGAGCTTGGTATCACATACATATGATTTTCTTTCATTTGATTCATGAATCCAGTATTATTTTTGTCTGATTTTCTTCTGTATTTTTATTATAAATGTGATTTATACAGAGATTGTAATCATATAATTCAGGTAATGGATATATTTCTTTTTTAATTTTTATTTATTTTTTATTGTGAAAATACTGTACAGAGGGGTGACAACTACATGGGCTAGATAATGAGTACATTTCTTATCAAGCATTGTAGTCTCCTCCGTTGTTTCCCCTTCCCATCCCTTTCCAGCCTCCCCCTACCCGCCCCTCCCAATCTTCCCCCCGCCCCCACCAAAGTTGTAAAGTTCGTTTTGGACATGACAACTTGTATTTGCATTGTTGCAACGGGTCCACCTGTATCCTTATTTAAACGACTTGTATTTACCCTTCCCCTCCACAAATTATACCGACATCAAATACAGTGAAAGCAGGGTTATATTGTTGGGGAAGGACATACAAAGCAACAAAGAAATAACCTTATAAATGCCTTAGAAACAAATGCATGAAAGAAAAAAAAAACATTTGAATACATGTCTTAGGGTTCTTTTTCCTAACATCACCTTATCTGACCTGTTCAGCTTGACTCATACTATATTAGATATTGCAAATAAGGAAAACCATGGGACCTATGTTTCTTGTGGCTTGGCTTACTTCACTTAATATAATTTTTTCCAAGTCTTTCCATTTCCTAACAAATGGGGCAATGTCATTCTTTCTGATGGAGGCATAGAATTCCATTGTGTATATATACCACATTTTCTTGATCCATTCATCTACTGAGGGGCATCTGGGTTGGTTCCAGATCTTAGCTATAGTAAATAATGCTGCAATAAACATAGTTGTGCTGGTAGCTTTAGTGTGGTCTTGTTTGTAAACATTTGGGTAAATGTCCAAAAGTAGTATTGCTGGGTCATAGAGGAGCGCTATGTGGAGTCTTTCCAAGTGGTTGAACATGTTTACACTCCAAGCAACAATGCAGTAACGTTCCCTTCTGTCCACATCAACTCCAGCATCTGTTGTTATTAGAGTTCTTGATTTTTGCCGTTCTAACTGGGGTAAGGTGGTATCTTAATGTTGTTTTGATTTGCATTTCTTTTATGGCTAGGGAGGTTGAGCATTTCTTCACGTATCTATTGGCCATTCTTCTTTCTTCTTCAGAGAAGTTTCTCTTTAAGTCTTTAGCCCACTTATTTCTTGGGCAGCTGTTTCTTTGAGGATTTGTTGTTGGTGACTTTAATTTTTTGAGTTCCAAGTATATTTTAGATATGAGACACTGGTCCATTGTATGGCTGGTGAAGATCTTCTCCCGATCTGTGGGCTTTCTATTGATTTTGCTAGCTATGTCCTTTGTCATGCAGAAGCTCTGCAACTTCATGCAATCCCATTTGTCCAACCTTTCTTTGATTTGTTGTGGTTCCGTGTCCCAATTAAGAAAATTTCAGCCTGCGCCAAGGAGACCTAGGGTTTCTTCTATTCCATCCTGTAATGTTTGCAGAGTGTCTGCTTTGACTCCGAGGACTTTGATCCATTTGGAGTTAATTCTGGTGCAGAGTGATAAATATGGATCTAGCTTTAGTTTTCTACAAGTAGTTAACCAATTTTGCCAGCATCATTTACTGAAGAGGCTGTCTTTCTTCCATTCTATTTTTTTATCACCCTTATCGAAGATTAGATGGCTATAAGTCTGCAGGTTCATTCCTCGGTTTTCAATTCTATTCCATTGGTCCTGAGGTCTGTTCTTATGACAGTACCAAGATGTTTTCATTCCTATGGCTTTACAGTAGAGTTTGAAATTTGGTATTGATATTCCTCCAGCAGTGTTCTTTCCATTGAGGAGTGTTTTTGCTATTCAGAGACTTTTATTGTTCCATATGAATTTTTGGATTGCCTCTTCTAGTTCCCTTGCCTCTTCTAGTTCAGGTTGGAAATTTGATACGTATCACATTGAATTTGTAGATAGTGCTAGGAATTATTGTTATTTTCACGATGTTGATCTTTCCAATCCAGGACCATGGGAGTTTTTTCCGTTTTCTAAGTTCTGTTTTGATATCCTTTTTCAAGTCTTTAAAGTTTTCATCATAGAGGTCCTTCACTTCTTTGGTTATGTTAATTCCTAGGTATTTTATTTTTTGTGGGGCAATTGCAAATGGAGTTGCTTTCCTAATTTCAGTCCCACTTTTCTCATTGTTGGCATACAGAAAAGCCATTGATTTTAGGGAGTTAATTTTATACCCTGCTACTTTGGCAAAGTTTTGAACCAGCTTGAGGAGTCTATGGGATTCTTTAAATACAAGATGATGTCATCTGCAAAGAGGGAGTGTTTTACTTCTTCTTTCCCTATTTGGATCCCCTTTATGTTTCATCTGTTCTTACTGCTGTAGCTAGGCATTCTAATACTAGATTGAAGACAAGAGAGAAGAGTTGACATCCTTATCTTGTTCCTGAGTTAAGAGGAAATGGCTTAGGTTTTTCACCATTAAGTATAATGCTGGCTGTAGGTTTGTCATATACAGCATTTATTGTATTGAGGAATGTTCCATGGATTCCTAATTTTTCCAAATCCTTCATCATAAAGGGGTGTTGGATCTTGTAGAATGCTTTTTCTGCATCTATTGAGATAACCATGTGGTTCTTATCCTTGCTCCTGTTGATGTGATGAATTATATTAATTGCTTTGTGTACATTGAACCAGCTTTGCATCCCTGAAATGAATCCAGTTTGATCGTGGTGTATGATTCTTTGGATGAATTGTTGAAGTCGATTGGCCAAAATTTGGTTGAGAAGTTTTACATCAATGTTCATCAAAGAAATAGGTCTATAGTTCTCTTTCTTTGATGAGTCTCTGCCTGGTTTTGGGATGAGGGTTATGATGGCTTCATAGAATGTGTTCTGTAGTGAACTTTCTCTTCCAATTTCATTGAAGAGTTGGCGGAGTATTGGTGTGAGCTCTGCTTTGAAGGCCTTCTAGAATTCTGCTGTAAAACCATCTGGTCCTGGACTTTTCTTAGATGGGAGGGCTCTTATTGCTGTTTCTATTTCAATGCTTGATATGGGCCTGTTAAGCTGGTTTAATTCATCTTGGTTTAGTTTTTTTCTTCTTTTTTTATTGTGAAAATACTGTACAGAGGGGTTACAATTACATGGGCAAGATAGTGAGTACAATTCTTATCATGCATTGTAGCCTCCTCCTTTGTTTACCCTGCCCATCCCTTCCCATCCTCCCTCCCCCCCCAAAAAAGTTGTAAAGTTCGTTTTTGACATGACAATTTGTACTTCTCATTGTTGCAACAGGTCCACGTGTATCCTTATTTAAACGAATTGTTTTTCCCCTTCCCCTCCACAAATTATACTGACATCAAATACAGTGAAAGCAGGGTTTATATTGTGGGGGAGAGACATACAAGGAACAAGGAAATAATTGTATAATTGCATTAGAAACAAATGCATGAAAGAAAAAAACATTTAAAATACATACCTTAGGGTTCATTTTCCTAACATCAACTTATCTGACCTGTTCAGCTTGACTCATATATATACTAGATATTGCAAATAAGGAAAACCATGGGACCTATGTATCTTTGGGCTTGGCTTTCCTCACTTAATAGAATTTTTTCTGAGTCTTTCCATTTCCTAACAAATGGGGCAATGTCATTCTTTCTGATGGAGGCATAGAATTCCATTGTGTATATACAACACATTTTCTTGATCCATTCATCTACTGAGGGGCATCTGGGTTGGTTCCAGATCTTACCTATGGTAAATAATGCTGCAATAAACATGGTTGTGCTGGTAGAATTAGTGTGGTCTTGTTTGTAAATATTTGGGTAAATGCCCAAAAGTGGGAGTGCTTTGTCATAGGGAAGCTCTATGTGGAGTATTTTGAGGATCTTGGATACTACTTTCCAAAGTGATTGAACAAGTTTTCACTCCCACCAACAATGCAGTAACGTTCCCTTCTGTCCACATCCCCTCCAGCATCTGTTCTTATTAGAGTTCTTGATTTTTGCCGTTCTAACTGGGGTGAGGTGGTATCTTAATGTTGTTTTGATTTGCATTTCTTTTATGGCTAGGGAGGTTGAGCATTTCTTCACGTATCTATTGGCCATTCTTCTTTCTTCTTCAGAGAAGTTTCTCTTTAAGTCTTTAGCCCACTTTAGCCCACTTATTTCTTGGGCAGTTGTTTCTTTTAAGTTGGACTTTATTGCAGTCTTGTTGGTTTTCTATGTGTAGGACATCTTTAAGAATCTTTTGTAGGGCTGGTTTGGTGGAGATGTATTATTTCAATTTTTCTTTGCTATGGAAGGTTTTTATTTGGCCTTCAGTTATGAAGGAGAGTTTAGCTGGGTACAGTATTCTTGGTTGATAGTTGTTTGTTTTTAGGGCATGGCATACATCATTCCAGGCTCTTCTTGCTTTGATTGTCTCTGCTGAGAAATTTGAGGTGATTCTAATTGGTTTCCCTTTATAGGTGATTAATCTTTTATCCTTGACAGCTTTAAGGATCTTTCCTTGGTCTGAATTGATCCTGTGTGGATTATAATGTGACGGTGGGATGTCCTAATCTGGTCAGGTCTATTTGGTGTTCTAAAAGCTTCTTGTATCTGAATAGGTCTATCTTTTTGTATGTTTGGGAAGTTATCTGCTAGGATCCTGTTAAACAAATTTCCTAGACCATTAACTTCTGTTTCTCATTTCTCCTCTACACCCATTATCCTTAGATTAGGCCTTCTGATGATGTCTTCCAAGTGTTGGATAGATCTATCATATTTCCTGGACTTGACTTGGATGGTTGTATGTTCTTTCTCTATAATATCTAGGCTGTCTTCAATCCCTGAGATTCGATCTTCTGCCTGGTCTAACCAGCTGTCGAGACTTTCTACTTTGTTTCTTATTTCTTTTCCTTCTAGTTGGTCAGCTTTAGTGGCTTCAAGTTCTTTGTTGAAGCTTTGTTTTAGATCTTGTATGAACTTCTTTACTTCCTTAATTTGGTGTTCAGTGTTTATTCTCAAATCACTTAGTTGATTGGTTATGGTTTCCTTGGACTCCCATTCCTTCTGTTGGATTCCATTCAGCATTCCCTTTGTGGTCTTCCTGACTTCCTTCAGCTCTTTGTTAATGGATTCCATGAATGCCTTTAGTGATCTTTTAGTATTCTCATCCTGCTCTCTCAATTCCCATATTACTCTATGCTTGCCTTCCTCACGTTCACACCATTCCTGTAGTTCTCTTTGAGTGTTCTCAGCCTGCTCACGCCATTCCTACCTTTCTTTTTGAGTATTCTGAAGCTGCTCACACAAATCCTATATCTGTTTTTGAGTAGGTTCCTCACGCTCATGATATTACTGTATAAACCTTTGGATTGTCTCCTCTCTCTCACTATCAGGCTCATACAGAGTCCTTTTTATGTTTTGAATCTTTTCATTTATCATGTTTGCCAGCAGTGTTTGTAGAGCTATTTGGGAACTCTACTCTGGATTATTCCTTATCTATTCTGTCCTGATTATCATGAGTGGGAGTTGCAATACCCGGAGTTGCCATTTTTCTTGTGTTTTTCCAGCTTACTCTGCCCATTTGGGATGAAAATAACACCAGTTTTGTGCTAGAACACTATCTTAAGGCAAGCATCAACCAAGGTCTCTATTTGCACAGTCTATAGTCTGCAGATACAATGTAATTCAACAGATAAATCTATTCAACATCAAACAACTATATATTAATGGGCTGCAAACCGCAAAGAAGAATTTGGCAAACCAGAAATTATTAAGTTTAGGGAGAGATGTGAGTAAAAAATAGGAATAGAGTGATGTTAGAAGGCACAGGGAAAGTTAATTTAACTAAGTCCTAATCTCAAAGCAGGAAATAGGTTGGATAGTTTGAAAGGAGAGAGAGAAAAAAAAAAGAAGAAAGAGAAAGGGAAAAAAAAGAGACCAGAAAAAATAGAAAAGTAAAAACTAAAAATATGCAGGACAAAAACAAACTATTCAGAGAAGAACGTGGATATAATGAGAGAAGAGGAGGGATATAAAGGAGATGTGAAAAACTTAAAAATAAACATACTTAAAATATTATATAGGTTTAATGAGGTAGTACTGCTATTAAGGAATTTAAGCCTAAGAGGTTTTGAATTGAGTAATAAATTTGTGGATTAAGTGTGTACACAATGGGGGATAAGGCCTAATAATCGACTACGGGTTTATTTGAGGATGTGCAGAACAACAATTAAGTCACATAAAGAAGAATGAAAGAGAAGAAAAGGTGAAAAGGATAAGAAAGAAAGAAAAAAGATCTGAAGTTCAGTAGAGTTAAACAAAAAAAAAATTTTAAAAGAAGAAAAACGCACACACACATATATCCCTAAAATAAAAATTATAAGAGGAAAAAAAGTTACTAGAAAACTTTTTTTTCAAAAAAGGTAAAAATTAAAAATTAAAAAAAAGTTTTAGAAAAAAAAATTTTATATATATTATTTTATTTGTGAACATACTGTACAGAGGGGTTACAATTACATGGGCAGGATAATGCGTACATTTCTTACCAAGCATTGCAGCCTCCTCTTTTGTTTACCCTGCACATCACTTCCCAGCCTCCCCCCTCCCCCATAAAAAAAATTTATAAAATGTACAAAAAAAAGAAAAAAAGTTATTTGATTTCTTTTGGAGAGGTGGGAAAAATCCTTTATCTCCCTTGTGTCCATTACCAGCCTCTTGTTTGAGTCTCTGGTCTGCTTGTGGTGATTGATTTTCCTGTGGCTTGCTTGGTTTCTTAAGTAAGTTTGTTTGAACAAGCAGAAAAATGCTCTGCTTTCTCCAATGTTTTGCGATCCTCCTCCCAGGTTAGTTCAATGTGAGGGAGATCTGCTTTGAGTATCACAAAAGAGGGAGTTGGCTTTTTCCTCACGTTCAGAGATGCTGTGATGAGGCTAGGTTCTGGGTAGAGTTGAGGCCTTTCAGCAAACAGTAGCTTTTCCCGGGGGCTAGTTTGTGAGAAACTCACAGAGCCAAGCCTGGAGCCACTCTCAGGGTTTATGTTACTGAATTTCAATTGATTGTCAAGGCTGCTAAAGGGAAGGGCAGCCTCTGGCTCTGATTACTCAGTGAAGAAATCCACTCCTGGGGCTGGCGCCCGAGCTGGGTGACTTTTCCCTGGGTGGAGCTGAGTCTGGCAGGTCAAGTTAGGTTCTTGTGACCTGCTAAATGACACTAGTTTTCTTCCAAGGCCTGAGTTGGAGCTAGAGGCTCCACTGAGCTTTGTCAGTATCCAAGATGGAGATCTCCGGTACTGGGGCGGGGGTTGGCCTTCCCTCCTCTGCTTCCTGAGAAGGAGTGAGTACTGTTAGGCTTCTACTCACGCCGAGTCTTGGTTCCTGTGTCATCTGTGGTCTGCGAACTGCAGGATGAAGATGTCTGCTCCTTGTCTGTTCTTTCTGTGTTGAGTAGAATCCGCTCGCCCACCCTGTGTGGCTCCTTCGTCCCGGACTCTCTGTTTTGCAGGTATGGCAGCTATACGGCCACCTCCGCCACCGCTGCTGCCACAGTGGCAGCTACTGGCAAGTGCTCAGATCTGTCTCCTTGCCTGAATTTTCCCTCTCTGGCCTAACTCTCTGTACTGTGATGGTAAACTTGGTGTGATTCTCTGGCTTAGGACTATTCACTGGAACTCTAAAACTGCTTTCTATGCGAGAGCTTGTTTAGCCTCCAGCTTCTCCTCCACCATCTTCCCGGGACTCTGAATATATTTCTTTTTGGAAGTGTCACCCTTTCCCTTGCTCTCTGTTTTTCTCACTCACTGGTTTAGTTTTTATTATCATTATTATTAATATTATTATTATGGTGATGTAGAGGGGTTAGTTACATTCGTGTGGTTATGACTATATTTCTTTTTCCTTTGTGGCTTAAACCTCAGTCCTGGGAACTGACTCTGAGCTCTTTTACTGAAGAATGGCACTCACATTGAGTGACAGCTGTACTTCCACAAGTACATTTCTTTTTGAACAATGTCACTCTTTCCTTCGTCTTTTCCAGTGTTCTCCTCCATCCCTACCAATAAGTTCCATAGTTCATTTTGAACATAATATCAACTGAGTACCACTGCGCATATGTTCATCCTTTGTCCCTCATTTCTAGGTCCCCTTTACCTTTCCAAAGAGATAAATGAAAAAAAATTACAAAAATGAAAGAAAGTAAAGAAAAAAATCATCTTGTTTCTGTTTCCTGGTCAATGGTTATTTTTGAGGAAGGTTTTCTCTCTCTCTCTCTGTGTGTGTGTGTGTGTGTGTGTGTGTGTGTGTAAGTGTGTATGTGTCAATACTGGAGCTTGAACCTAAGAAACTGACTAGCTTTTTTACTCAAGGCTAACAGTCTATGACTTGAACCAAATTTGCCCTTCTGGATTTTTGAATAGTTAATTGGAGATAAAGTTTTCACATATTTTCCTACCTGGGCTTACTTCAATCCTCTTTCCTCAAATTTCAGCCTTCTAAATAGCTAGAGATACAGGTATGAGCCACTGGTGGTGCTTGGCCTACCTTCTTTATGTTAAGTAGTTGAAATTTAAAAGAAAGTTGCAACAGTAGTACAAATGAAATTAACTTTCCCAGCTTCATTAAGTTTTAATACTTTGTCACACTTAATGTGTACAGAACAACATTTTTTGCAGATGTTCCTGCAATTTGGCTTTCATCTTGTTTTTTTCTCATGATGAACTTGATTTTACAGCTTATACATACTAAATATTGATAGGAATATGTCCCGAGTGCATTAATTATCTCTTGTTGGCTTTCATAGGAAATGGTGCAAGCTAAAACTTGTCATGATAAATTTGTGTGCCACACCCTGATGATATACCCACATTCTTAGCCAGAAGACAGTAGTGCCTGTTACAAATCATTTAGATGTGACAAAACCTTGACTCAGGCCTTTTTACCACCTCCTTCTATGTCCTTCTCTTAGCAATCCTGAGTCTCCAGTGACCATGACAGAGCCCTGATGGACCTTCTCAGTACACACAGCCAAGGTCACCAGTCAGGCATGGCACCCACATCTGGATGCGAAACCGGTGTTTGCTTTCTATGATCACATGAAACAGGAACTGTTAGGTCCCTAAGCTGTCCACAGTCCTAAGGGTTCCTCATTGAGCATTCGAACATAAGAATTAAGGAGATATCAAATTCAGTCTTCTTTCTGCCAGTTATGCACGTTTTTCTTCTGCTACTGTCATCTTCTGTTGAAAGAAATTATCTGGGCTCTAGAAGCCATTTTGCTTATTCTAGACCCTTAGGGTAAGTCTGGGCTTTATACTTAGACAAAAAGATATGTAGTGATAAGAATATAGCAAACTTAACATTTTTTCTATTCTATTATTACCCAAATATGTTTGCAAATTCTATCAATAATGCTTATTATTAAGAGACATTTATTTAGCAGTCACTTTCTCAAATTCCTAACTTCCTCAATGAGCTAAGAGAAGCCACAGAAACTTTCCGGGGCAATTCAGTTCAACTTCTTATTCAGGGAGTAGTGCCAGTGTGCTAGATCTCCAAATTGAACAAAGAATACTGCTTATATCTCAGATTACCCACCCAAACTATACCAAAGAAATCTAAGGACAAGAGATTAGTCTGACTTGGGAACAACACAGATAAAAAAAGATGAGTTCTAAGTTAACAGAAACAAAAAGAAATTTTTATTTATTCATATAAAAAAGATACTTGGGTAAATTTGGGTGCTCCATTGTGTGGTGAATATTTAGAATTGTAATATCTTCCTGAAGGAGAGATCATTTTATTAGTATGTATTGACCTTCTTTAACTCTCCTAGATAATTTTAATTTAAAATCTATTTCATCAGATATTAGGACTCCAAGTCCTGCATTTTTATGTGGGCATCTTGTATATACATTTTTTTCACATTTGGGGAGGGGAAGGAAAATAACAAAATTATGAACAAAGGATATAGGTTGACCCACTGTAACAATTAAATGTACTCAACACTATGTTGAAAAAGAACTTTATATCTTCAGGGGTGGTGGGAGAGGAGTTGGGAAGTGAGGAAGGAAGGTGGCAAGAGAAAAACAAAGGAGGAGGTAATAGCACTTGATGGGAAATGTGCTCATTACATTACTGAAGTAACTGTAATCCCTCTGTACAGTATTTTTACAATAAAAAGATATACAAATAAATAGTTACATTTCTCTTTATCACTCAATTGTGGTTATATGCATTTGGTACTAGCTTCTTGAAAGTCCTAAAGAACTCTTTCACATGAACTCAGCTTGGTATTTTTTTGTTGCTGTTGTTGTTGTTTTTTGTTGTTGTTGTTTTATTGTGAAAATACCATACAGATGGGTTACAATTACATGGGCATGGTAATCAGTACATTTCTTTTTTTTTTCTTTTTTTTTTTTCAATCGTGGGGCTTGAACTCTGGGCTTTGACCCTATCCCTCAGCTCTTCAGCTCAAGGCAAGCTCTCTACTGCTTGAGCCACAGCACCACTCCCGGTTTCCTGGTGGCTTTTTGGGGATAAGAGTCTCACGGACTTCCTTAGTTCTCAGCCTCCTGAGTAACTAGGATTACAGACTTGTGCTACTGGCTCCCAGCATGAGTACATTTCTTATCAAGCAATGTTTCTTCCTCCTTTGTTTCCCCTTTCCATCCCTTCCCATCACCAGCGCGACCCCCCTCCCCCGGCCAAAATTGTAAAGTTCATTTTTCAACATAATGTCTTTTACATCTCATTGTTGAAATGGGTCCACCTGTATCCCTATTTAAACAATGTGATTTTTCTTTCCCCTCCAAAAATTATACCAACATCAAACACAGTGAAAACAGGGGTTGTACCATGGGGGAGGGACATACAAAGCAACAAAGAAATCATCTTGGAAAAAATGATATTAAGTGAAGTAAGCCAGGCCCAAAGAAACATAGGTCCCAGGGTTTCCCTTATTTGCAATAACTAGTATATGTCTGACACAAGCAGAAACGGTCAGATAAGTTGATATTAGGTGAAGTGAAGCCCAAGCTTGAGTTTTTAAAAATACATTTTTATTTGAAAAAAAATCTGTAGAGAGGGGTTTCAGTTACATGAGTGAGGTAATGTGTACATATACTATCAGGCACTGTTACCTCGTCCTTTGTTTTTCCCCTACCATCCTTTCCCTCTCCACCTCCCCAAATACTCTCTCCTTTCCCACCACAAGTTGTAAAGTTCCTTTTCAACATAGTGTCTTGTACATCTCATTGTTACAATGGGTCAACCTCATATCCCTATTCAAACATTTTGTTTTTTTCCTTTCCCCTCCCCCAAATAGAAAAATGTATATATAAGATGCAGGGCACGAGAATCAAACCCAGTGCAAACATGTATTATAGCGTGGGGGAGGAACATACCAAAGGAAAAAAAAATCACATAATACATTATAAATACATTAAAAAAAAACTGTAGCAAGCAACGAAAAAATGCGTGTTCTTGTCTGGGGGTTCATTTCACTTACTGTCATCTTATACGGTCATATGTACATAGCTTTTGAACATTCCTGCTTGTTTTAAACATACACTAGGTATTTAGCTAGAGTTTTCATATATTTTTTAATTTTTATATGTTTTAAAATTCTGTTTTATTGTAAAGATGCTGTACAGAGGGGTTAATATGCATGAGTAAGATACATTTCTCATTGAACATTGTTACACAATTCATTGATTTTCTCCCTCTATGCCTTCCCTCCTCCCACTCCAGCCCCCATCCTTGCCCGCCGACACAAACTTATTAAGTTCATTTCCAATATAGTGTCTTGTGAGTATCATTGTTGTAATATGACATCTTTTGTACTTCTTTCAGCATTTTGTTATTTCCCTTCTGTTCCCCAAATCAGACAAATACATATACAAGATGGAGAGTACCAGATTCAAAGACAGAAATTGCCAGGGATATAGCCAATGAAAAAGAAAAAAAGAAATAATAAAAGAAGAAAGAACTAGCTATAGTACATTGGCTACATCAAGGTTGACAAATAAAACAAAGAACTACTGTTTCAATGTGTTGGCATTCATTTAATTTAGCATCATTTTATGTGGTCATATGTTCATACTTCTTGAGCTATTATGATCCTCTGCTAGGACTAACTTAGGCTAACACTAATCATTGCAAATGAGAGAAATCACAGAGCCTATGTTTCTTTGGGCCTGACTTACTTCACTTAATAGGATTTTTTTCCAAGTCTTTCCATTTCCTTACAAAAGGGACAATGCCATTCTTTCTGATAGAAGCATAAAATTCCATTGCGTAAATAGACCATATTTTCTCTATCATTCATCTGTTTTTTTTTTGGGGGGGGGGGTCCGGTCGTGGGGCCTGAACTCTGGGCCTGGGTGCTGTCCCTCAGCTCTTCAGCTCAAGGCTAGTACTCTACCACTTGAGCCACAGCGCCACTTGAAGCTTTTTTCTTTTCGCTTATGTGGTGCTGAGGAATCACACCCTGGACCTCATGCATGCAAGGCAAACGCCCTACCACTGAGCCACCTTTCCAGCTCTCATTCATCTATTGAGGGGCATGTGAGTTGGTTCCATATCTTAGCTTTGGTAAACAATTCTGCTACGAACATAGTTGTGCTGGTAGCTTTAGTGTGGCCTAGTTTGAGATCATTGGGATAAATACTGAGGAGTGGGATTGTTGCATCTTAAGGGAGTTCTATATTTAGTCTTTTTAGGAACCTCCATACAGTCTTCCAGAATGGTTGAACCAGCTTACATTCCCACCAACAGTATAGTAGTGTTCCCATCTAGCCACAACTCTGTCAGCATCTGTTATTATTATTATTCTCTGGATAATGGTCATTCTAACTGACGTGAGGTGGAATCTAAAGGTGGTTTTGGTTTTGATTTGTGTTTCTTTTTTTAAAAATACGTTTTCTATGGTAAAAATGTTGTACAGGAAGTAACAGTTACATGATTAAGGTAATGAGCACATTTCCTATTGAGCATTGTTGCCTCCTTTGTTTTTGTCCTACCATCCCTTCCTTCCTCACTTCCCATACTACTCCCCTCCTCCCCATTGCTAAAGTTGTAAAGTTCGTTATCATCATCTCATTTTTACAATGGGTCAATTGGTATCCCTATTTAAACATTTTGTTTTTTCCCTTCCCTTCCTCAAATTAGAAAAATGTATATACAAGACGCAGGGCACTGAAATAAAACACAGTGAAAACAGGGGTTATACAGTGGGGGAGGAAGTCATCAAAGAAACAAAAAATCACATAGTACATTATAAATACGTTAAAACCATAGCAAGAAAAAATAAACCACTTGTGTCCCTGTCTTTGGCTTCATTTCGTTTAACAACATCTTTTATTTTCATATGTACATAGTTTTTGAACTTTTCTACTTGCCTTAGACTTATACTAGTTATTAAAAATTAAGAAAACCATGGGACCTATGTTTCTTTGTCTCACTACACTTACTATAATTTTTTCCATGTCTTTCCATTTCCTAACAAAGGGATGGTGTCATTTCTGACAGGAATTGCCAGAGCACACTGAGAATAAACAAAGATTAATACAGGAATTTCATGAGCATGAGGAAGCTAATAAAACATTAATGCAGGAATTGCATGAGTGGGATGGGAATAGACAAAGATCAATTGAGGCATTCATAGAATCCATAAACAGACAGGAAAAGGAATCTAGGGAGGCCACAAAGGAAATGCTGAATGAAACTCAACAGAAGGAAAGGGAGTCCAATGAAATCATAGTTAATCAAGTAAGGGATTTGAGAATGAACTCTGAAAGCCAAATTAAGGAAGTAAAGAAGTTTGTACAAGATCTAAAACAAAACTCCAAGAAAGAATTTGAAGCCACCAAAGCCGACTAATTAGAAGGATAAGAAATAAAAAAGTAAACAAAGTAGAAAGTCTTGACAATAGGTTAGAGCATGCAGAAGATAGAACCCTGGGATTGAAGACAGCCTAGATATTATAGAGAAAGAACAGACAACTTTTCAAGACAAATCCAAGAAATGTGATAGATTTATTCAACATTTAGAAGACACCATCAGAAAGCTTATTCTGTTGATTTGCATTTCTTTTATGACCAGCAATGTTGAACATTTCTTCAACTGTCTATTGGCCATTCTTATTTCTTCTCCAGAGACGTTTCTTGTTTTTACAAATTTCATTCTGTTTTTCTCTGAGGAGCTGGAGAGAATTCTTGTGAATTTCTCTCATTTATTTAACTTTTCTGTGTTTCATTAGTAGTGCTTAGCCACTTGGCTTCAAGCTCTCATTGCCTATCCCCACAACTCTGGCATTCTACAACTTGAGGCTTTTAGTTGTTATTTGGAGAAAGAATCTGGTTGGCTTTTCTGCCCCAGATGGCTTTGAATATTGAGGGATCAACAGATCTCAACTTCCTGAGTATCTAGTATTGTAGGCATGAAATGAAACTTAGAAGTTGCGATCCTTAAATGGAGAAAATTTGCCTAATTGCAAAATTATTTGTTTTTTATTTTATTTTTGGAAAAAAGTGTCTCTCACACTTTCCCTTAGGCTGGCTTCAAACTAAATATTCCTGGCTTCATTTTCTGCATGTTGTGATTACAAGCATGCACCATAATATCTTGCACAAAACAAGTTTTTGAATAACAAACTAGTATGTCAGAAACCTTCACATTCTCAAAAATAAAAATGAAATGTTACACCAGGGCTTCCAAGTAGGAGTTCTCACCTGTAAACCTAGCCACTCAGGATGCTGTGATCTGAGTATTGGGGTTCAGAGCAAGACTAAGCAGAAAAATCTGAGAGACTCCTTTCTTCAAATTAACTAGCAGAAGTCTGGGACTAGAGCTGTGGCTGAAGTGGTAGAGCACTGTCCATAAAGCAAAGAGATAAGGGTCAGCACCGAAGCCCTTTGTTCAATCCCCCAATGCTAGCAACAAAAATAAAGGCAAAGCAAGGAAAATGATAATTTTTTTCTAGGAAGTCAAATGCAAGAGGATTCCTTTGAGTAATTAGACCTCCAATTATCTTTCTTTTTATTAACAAATATTAATTATATAAATTATAAAAAATATTAATTACTATATATCCACACATGGATACAATGTATCATAGTCATATCCTCCTCCATCACCTACCCAGTCTTATTTCCAGTTAACCACTAAACAGCCAGAAACAAGAGAGGTAGCACAAGTGGAAGAGTCCTAGCCCTGAGCAATAAACATAAGGGACATTACCAGGTCCTGATTTGAAATGCTAGTACAAGGACCCCCCCACAACAAAAATAAAACAAGCTATAGCATATAATTGTCTACAGGAAATAGTAATGTCTGTCATTAAGCTCCCACACATTATAAATAACATGAGGAAACAAATTTTCAAAGCTTTTTGAATAGCATTTTATTCTCTGAGAATAACAGAATAACAAGACATTGCTCTTGTCTGTTCTGTCGCATGATATTGGATACAAGTATAGGATATTGTCCAGAAAGAGTCTCTGCACAACTTCTAAGGAAACAGAGGCTGGCTTCTTTTTTAAGGGTGAAGGAAATACTTTGTATCTGGTTTTTGATGCCTGTGAATCTATGGGAATTCATCAACATATTAAAATTACATATAATTTATAGCATCATATCATATAATAATAAAGGTCAATTAAGGTACTTTAAAACTAAGCAAAGAATAAGTTTAATTTCTAATAAATCAACAACAAACAAGGCAAAAGGAAAAGAAGATGAAACATATCTTAAGCAGCAGGCTGGTGGCTGGAACCTAAGACCCCTGTTTTTAAGGTGAGAACAGAAGGACATTGCTTACAAGGCAGCAGGAGCAGCCAAGTTTTGGGGAAATAATATGAAGATCACCAACATAAATGTTAGTAGAATTCAAATGCTGCTGGCTCATGGCTATAATTCAGGCAAGTCTGTAGGGTGAGATCTGAGGACCACCTTTGGAAGTCAGTCCTGGCAGGAAAGTGCATGAGGTTCTAAGACTACAATAAAGCCACAAATGCAAAAAGTAAAGATGTGGCCAAAAGAGACCATGGACAGAACTCTGGTTTGGACTTTAAGCTCTCAGAATAGACAAAAACAAAAACGAAGAAAGAAAGAAACAACAGAAAAATGGGTGGGAATAGGAGTGATGAGGTCCTGGGTTACTAAATCCAGTAATGTAAAAATGTAGCCTAATCCAAACAAAAAAGAATAAATTTATTACACACTGGTATATAGAAATGTATTTAGTGAGAATACAGAAGGAATGTCAAATGTAAAAATGCCATAAAGGTATCTTTCTTTCTCTTTCTTCTTGCTAGACGGGGACTCGAACTCAGGACCTGCCACTTTGGTTCATTGGCTATCTGTCTACCAACAGAACCACACCTCCATCACCACATTCCAATGGTCTCAGACTCTCTTGCTTCTCTCTAGCAGCACTTGCGTCCTTTGTGTGCCTATTGGTTTTGCATGTGACTTTCCAAGGACTGCTCCAGCGATAGCCTCTTGAAGAGGGAGAGGTAAATAAGGGCCCACTGCAAAATCTCGTCTAAACTGAGTGGGGTGCCTCTTACCTGTAATCTTGCTATAGAGGAAGTGAGGTGTGTGGGTGATGGTAGGAAGGCAGCTCAGATGGGGAAAAGAATCAACTGGGCTCTGCACTTACCACCCTCAGCTGTCAATCCTCAGTTTGCAGGGCCACAGCTGTCTGGAGGTTGGCCTCAGTAGGCCCCACTTTTCCCTGCTCTGTGCATTCTCATGGAGCTCTCCATGAAAGCATGAGTTCCAAAGATTGCAGTGACCATTCTACAGCCCCTCGGATTTCATTCTGCAACTGTAGCCACTACTGAAGCTTCTCCTGCAACTACTGCTGCCTTCTTTTTGGCCACTTGCCCTCATTCCTCGCCTGTCAGTGCCAATAAGGGCCTCTAGGATCACCCCTCCACCCATGCACCAAATGTCCCCTGGACTTCCAGTGACTCCTGGTAGTCAATAGGACCACATGTCCATTAGAATGACATAAAGATAAATGTTACACAGAAACATGAAGAACTACTATGATGGATTGACCTTCATGGCCTCTGATAATAGAAGCTTTATCCCCATAAGTTTTGCATCACTATGAATTTTTTATTTTCCCACAGAACCACATATATTTCCTTCTGCTTCCTTTATTGGGTTTTGTCTTACTATTTCCAAAGAATTATGCTATCACAGACTGGTGCCATGTCTCTGGTGAGAAGAACCAAGAGGTAAAGGATATGGGACATAGAAAATCCCTCCTTTCCAGAAGAGTCCACCGCAGGTCAGAAATGTAAATCTTAGGACAGTGGGCACAGCGGCTGCCTCCCTCTCTAAAGTATGGCTCACATCTGGAGAGGATTTCAGAACACCTCTAAAGTCTTGCCATTAGTTGCCTAAAGGCAGCTATTACCGAACAGGATATTGAATTAGCTCCACCACCAAAGAAACAACCACATCTAGTACATTGAACTCACAAGTATAGCATGGAGTTCCAGTGAAAATGATCTCTCAAATGAAGAAATGACACTGTCTAAAATACCAAGAAAGAATGGGAATGGCACTGGAATAGGCAGGAATACTTTGTGTGCAAAGGAGGGGGACAAAAGAGATGAATTACAGTTGATTGGGAAATGGGCAGTGACAGAGAAGAAGCTAGTAAAGTCGATGAATGTGAAGATGGAGAGTGTGTCATGGAAATCACAGATGGTGCTTCTTGTGCAAGTAGTTAGTCTTTGGCAAGTGATGATAGGAAACCTGAGCTTCCTAAGGCAAGACCTGGCTTTATTGCCTATCTGCACTGAAAGGGAAGAATCTCCTGCCTCAGTTTCCTAAGTTGTAGTATCACTGTCATGCACTACCACATTCCTGTTTGAAACATTTAACTTTCATGATAATTATTGATTTTCCACCTTTGACTTTGATAGTCTTGCATCTACATTTCATTTTTTTTTGGAGGGGACAGGGGGTCTGGTCATGGGGTCTGAACTCTGGGCCTGGGCGCTGTCCCTCAGTTCTTCAGCTCAAGGCTAGCGCTCTACCACTTGAGCCACAGTGCCACTTCCGGCTTTTTTTCTGCTTATGTGGTGCTGAGGAATCGAACCCAGGGCCTCATGAATGAGAGGCAGGCACTCTACCAATGAGCCAACTTCCCAGCCTCCATCTATGTTTCTTGACCTTGGTACAAACATGTGTCTCTTTGGATATAAGGAAAGGATCATAATTCCAACAGCTTCCCATACTGAAACACCTACCTTGGGTACCTGTTAACTCACTGTGCTCATCTGGCTTCTGTGGAGACTGTCCATTTGCTCTGCCCCTTAAGAGGCCGGCCAGATTCTCAGCTGTGTACTAGAGGAACACAGAGGTGGAGGGTTTAAGATGGAAATGTGAATGAAGAAATTTACTTCACTGAAACTTCTGTTATTTGCCATATTTTTGTTTGTCATGTTTACCTTGCTCAGAGTTTATATTCTTTTAATAGTATGATGAAGTAATAACATTTATTTTCCTCAGCATTTAAGTTTAGTTCTTCGTTTTCTTTGAGACAAAGTTCTAAGAAAAAAACAACTAACCTCATGTGCATTTCCACAAATGGATGTTTTCCTTTTCATATTCCCTTGTAAGACAATAATTCTTGGTTTTTGGAAAGTTAGGAAATAGAAATAGACTAAAACTTTAAACAAAATTCATTTATTTGTGATGTCAGTAGGCTTTGAATTTTTAGTCACTAAAATGTGTTTGATTGTGTTCAGTCTGGTCCACTCCAGTGAGAGCATCCTTCTTCACTAAGTTATTAACAAGTGAATGGATTGCCTGACAAAATTTGGAGTTTTTGTTTTTGTTTTCTTGGCAGACCATTAAAAAATTCTTTAGAGAAAATAAAAATCACACTATCTTATCTTCATAGAGTCCACTATGCTTCAGGTAATTCATCTGTAACCTTTAGCACACAATCCAGTATATTTGCTTCTGGATTTATTGGAGCATTCTAGCTGCCACAAATAAGGGAAAATATGCAGCCAGTGTTCTCTGGGTCTGGATTACTTCCCTTAATGTAATGTTTTCCCAGTCTTTCCATGTTGTGACAAACTGTAGTCTATCGTGCTCTGTGATGGATGAGTGGGATATCTATGTTTGTGTGTGCATGTGTGTGCAGATGTAAACTTATACATATATACTACATTTGAGTGTTATCTGGGTATTGGAAAGTGAGAGACATGAGCCTTATCAACAGTCTTGAGTCTTGTTACCCTTGTGCATGGCCTGAGGTGGCAACAGTTGATAGGCTATGAGGCATAGAAAGAGGATGTTTCTCTCACCATCAACTTCAAGGTAGATATTGAGCTCAGCTTTCTCTAACCACGGGTCTTCTATTGTAGTAATCCAGCTAAAGATTCAAAGAAACTATTTTATTTTATTTTATTTTTATAGTCCTGCGTCTCTAATTCTCACCAGGGCACTGTCCCTGACCTACATTTTGCTTAAGGCTAGCACTCTACCGCTTGAGCCAAAGTGCCACTTCTGGCTTTTTCTGGGATTAACTAGACATAATAATCTTCCTGTGTTGGCCTTGAACTGCAATCCACAGATTTCAACTCCTGAGTACCTAGGTTCACAGGCATGAGACACCCGTGCACAGCTAGAAACTAAATAATGGAAGTATCCATTATATACCTCCACCTATCTTTGGAAAGATTTTCTAGCATGTTCTGACCAGACCAATGTTAACTACTAATCACTAAGAA
Source organism: Dipodomys spectabilis (assembly GCF_019054845.1). Taxonomy (NCBI): domain Eukaryota; kingdom Metazoa; phylum Chordata; class Mammalia; order Rodentia; family Heteromyidae; genus Dipodomys; species Dipodomys spectabilis. Next base: position 2,860,836 of record NW_024871105.1, read on the forward strand.
AATAATTCTTGCACACTCATTACTACAAATGAAATCATTGAGCTAATCTCCATAATATGACACAACATTGTATAACTCTTACATATAATACTCCCAATTTATCTCATTCTTGGAGCTTCAAACCAACTTCTAATAAATATGAACATTTGTATGTGTAAAAGTGAGTACGTGATTTTGACCTGTGACTTAAGAAAATAGAACCTTGGGTTGGGAATATGGCTTAGTGATAGTGTGCTTGCTTAGTATACATGAAGCCTTGAATTTGATTCCTGAGTACCACAAAAAAGCCAGAAATGGTGCTGTGCCTCAAGTGGTAGAGCACTAGCCTTGAGCAAAAGAAGCTCAGGAGCAGTGCCCATGATCTAAGGTCAAGCCCTTGGACTGGCAAAAACAAACAGGACTAGAATAAAATGGGAACTCTTAATCTTGTATGCACTTCTGAACTTTATAACTTGTAAAATATAATTTTACCAAATTAGATTTGTTTAAAAATTGAAAACCTATATTACATGCTATCTAATATATGTGTTTTAAAATATAATTGATACCAATGAACCCATATTCCTTGAATAACATACTAATCAAACTTATATGCACCTTTGAAGAAGCAAATTTAAAACTTGGAAATTTATTTGAAGAACTGAGACTTGGAGGATTTTCTGCATTCTCAATGTACCTTATCATGAACAGGAACACTTAATGTAGAAAGCAAAAAAAAAATAGTGGTTCTCTGAAAGGAAGATTAGTAATATTTACCATTGAAGAAATAATTCAGGTAAACACAAATAGCACCCCAATTGAGTGCTCTTAGGGGCTAAAAAATGTACCTCATTCCCTGGATTGTGAACAAGCATTCTGAAATGTATAGCGACAGATAAATACTATTATTAATGATTACCATTTGGTTTATTTATCTACAGGAAATCTCATTCCGTCTAGTTCATTATATTGAACAAACATTCAAATTACTAAACTATAAACAATGTTTCAAAGTTTACATTTTATGAAAACGAAGTGAAGCAATATTTGTGCCCAATGAATGTGAGATGATGAGTTTTAAAGGGTTTCATATATCTTAAGACATTTGACTTACATTAATGGTCTGGGAGTATTTAAGATACATGGATATGTAGATTACATACATACACACACATACACACATATGCATGTATATTTCAACAAGTACAATAAAAATCTTCAAAAACAAATCACGTCACTGGTAGCTGCAGATCAAACAATTACACATAAAGAATTCTTTTTTAAAAGACTGAAAATGGCTCATCAGAATACTTGATGAAATTCATATTAGAGGCCCATTTCTTCCAATTCTATTACTGATGTGTCACTTCAATATGTGAATCCCTTTATTGAAAGCATTTGTCCCTTCTTTTTGAATTTAATTCTAGGAGTCTCTGCGTTCCTTGTTCATGGTGAATAGCATATTTTTTATGTTAAAGGTCAGGACAATGGTTGGGGGGTCTTTGTAGTTATCTGATATGGTAAAGATAGAGCCATCAACTACATCATCTCAAAACTGTTGAAAGTCACAGTGGCTGTGATCCTGGGAAGCACAGGTCTATCTAAGTTTACAGGAAAGCCTGGAGAAATCTTCATTTGAACACATTCTCTAAGCTCGATAAAGGACTTGAAGGGAGCTATCACTTCTGGAACATTCAATAATTCACTACCTAAGGGAAATTCGTGACTGATGGCAATTGTGACTTCAAATGTCTTCTTATTTTCTTTGAATACCAGTTCTCTTCCTGGATGAGGAGCTTGTCCACTTCCAGCAGATCTATGCTCCTACTGTGTAATAGTGCTCTGAGGGACTGTTTTGTAATGGGGTCAAAATTCTGTTCCATTGAGCACTGTCTCAGCCTCATAGGCTGAGGAGAGTGGGAGGAGGTGGGGATGGCAGGGAGATGACTCCTTCTAATACAGGCAAGGCTGCTCTGAAAAGAAGTCAGAGGATCCCTCTACAGATTAAATGTCCACCAACTAGCCAAGCAGGAAGTACCTCAGCAGGGCTGAGTGAAGGAGTGATTCTAGCGGGAGCCATGACCCTGGGTCTTGGTCTGGCGCAGCCTTCAGCTCTGTCTTCTGCAGCTACTCCAGCTATTTCTCATGAAGCTCCAGTGTAGCCCAGCAGCTGCATGTCTGCTTCCAGCAGTGCCCCAGCTCCCCAGTCCTTCTTTGCTATGGCACCAGAACAGACCATGCACCCCTACAAATACAACATGCAGGAGATCATGCTCTTGAATCCCAGTATTCCCCAGACAAGGCCCCTATTCCCTGGGCTACATCCCCAGCTTCAGCTCCATCTCCACCTGATAAGAAGGGACCTGATGCTCCCCCTATAACTCAGCTCAGATGTGTCACTTCACTAGCCCAGGAGGGGCTGTAAGAAAAGATCCCTTATTGGGGAAGACAGCAGATGAGACAGTTCATCTGCAGCCCAGTTCTGGCTCCCAAATTTTTGTGGATTTGAGGGTCTGTTGAAAAAGGTGGCCTGTAATTTTCTGGCTAGAAAGTTCATTCCTTCTCCATTCATAAAGTGTTTGGTGATTCCCAACTTGCCACTGATTACTGGGGATAGACTGGCAACCTAGGGGTAACCTTGCTGGTGGTTCAAGGCAGAGGCTTTCAGGGAAAAGAGACAAAGCTGCTCTTCCTGTTATGCCTGGCCCTTGTCCCTGCCTGACCCCCTTCTCCCCTGAGAGAATCCCAAACCGTGTTTGTTGCTATGAATGGGTCTGTTAACCAGGTCCTTTATCCTTGTGTTTACTCTGAAATTGGAGAGAAGTTGAGCCAAAGCTGCCCCTATCAAAGCTTGCCCCCACCCCATTTTGCCTGCCATTCATGGTATTACAGGTTTGCCTTGGCAATATGTATATTGCCCTCTCTCTCTCTCTCTCTCTCTTGCTCGCTCACTCTGCCTCTCTCCATTTATCTTTTGCCTTTATTGTATTTACACTACTATGTATATACTATATCTATATAGCATAGGTATAGTATATACTAGTATATAGTATAGATATAGTATATGCTATATATATATATATATATATACTATATATATGCTATATATATACTATATACATAGCAGTGTACATATACTATTATAAATTTTGTGTTTTGTAACTTTGTAGCATTTTAGGTAAGGTTGTGTTTATGCTTTGCTGGGTACAATAAAGATACTCTATTGAATAAACCTAGGATTAGAATGCAAAGAATACATGTCTTCTGTTACATTTTTCCTTTATTCATACTTTCCCTGATTTTTTTGAAGAATATCCTCCTCACTGAAATATTCTTTTGTTCCTTGATTATAAAATGAGTCCATTCTCCAGATAGAAGTCTACCGATAATTTTCCTATTCTTTCTGTTTTTATCTTCTTGAAAAAGCCCTCCAATTTGGGCACATGCGAAAGAAATGGAGTTGATTGATAAAGTTGCAGAATATCACTGTTCATTAAAATGTTAACCTCTTATAAATACGTTTAGAAACAATATCAAGAAAGTAAAAAGAAATACTTGTGTCCCTATCTTGGGGTTTATTTTGCTTAACACCATCTTATCTGGTTGTATGAACATAGCTTTTGACCTTTTTCGCTTGTCCCAGATATATACTAGTCATTGCAAATAAGGGAAACAGTGGATCCTATGTTTCTTTGGGGCTGGTTTACTTCCCTTAGTATAAATTTTTCCAAGCCTTTCTGTAGCATGTGATTTTTTTCTTTGTCTGTTCCTCCTCCATGGTATAACCCATGTATTCAATGTTTTTCTTGTCGATGCTCTGCATCTTGTATATATACTTCTATAATTTGGGGAGGGGAAAGGGAAAATGCTTAAATAGGCATACAGGTTGACCCATTGTAACAATGAGATGTACAAGACACTATGTTGAAAAATGAACTTTATCATTTATGGGGGGTGTGGGGAATTGTAGTTGTGGAGGTGGGAGGGGAGGGATGGTAGGGGAAAAACAAAGGAGGAGGCAACAATGCTGGATAGGAAATATACTTATTACCTTGCTCATGTAACTGTAACCCCTCTGTACAGAATTTTTACAATAAAAAGCATATTTTAAAAAGTCAACCTTTTCTGTTTCAATTGTCTATCAGTAAAAATGATTCAGAGGCTGCTGCTTCCCCATTGAAAATGAATCTCAAATGCTTTCATTGGCACTTCATGTTAGTCAAGTCTGTGACAGTTATTTCAAACCTGACATTGAGATCTTGTGTATTTTACATTCATCAGAATGCAGAATTAGGAAAAAGAAGCATTCAACTTTGAAAATAACAGAGAAGTTCTAGATAAAAGTCACTGAGTAATTGCAAGATTTTCAATAACAGAGGTAGTACCACATCTGGTTTTTACTAGGGATAAGTGTCATGGATTCTTTTGCCCTGGCTGGGTGCAAAAATTAATCCTCACGGGGCTGGGATGTAGCTCAGTGGCAAAGCGCTAGCCTAGCAAGTGCAACGTCCTGAGTTTGATCCCCAGAACCAAAAAAGAAAAGACAAAAAAAATACACTTAAAAAAAACCGAAATAAAAAATTAATCCTCACATCCCATCTTCTTAAGTAATCTTTACTACTCAGAGTGAGAATCGAGTTTGGAGTTTGTTTTCAAGACTAGTGCTCTACCGGTTGAACTACAGTTCCATTTCTGGCTTTTTATTAGAGATGTCTCATGGATTTTTTGCACAGGATGGCTGCAAACCTTAATCCTCAAATCTTAGCCTCCTATGTAGTCCTTAATACTCAGGGTCAGATAGAGTTTGTGTCTGACCATTTGGTTCAAGATTAGTGCTCTACCACTTGACCCACACTTCCACTCCTGGCTTTTTTCCCTGGTTAATTAGCAAGAACAATCTCATGAACTTTAATACCTGGGTGGGATTTTGTCTTGATTCTAAAATCTTAGCCTCCTGAGTAGCTGGTGTGAGCCACCACTGTCTGGGTCTACACTTGGTCCCTAGCTTCAGGCCCCTGCTCTTCACTCCCTTGATATTATTGGTGGTGCCCTCGTTTCAGATTTCAATTGAGCTTAGTTCCTGCGTCATTCAGTCTCTGGTCCCAGGAATCTATAGCAAGGCTGTTATGACATCTAGACTAACCATAAGGCAATAAGCCTGGGATAAACAGCGTGGTGTCCAAGCCTGCGGCTTCTTACATCTGTCACTGGGCGAATGATCCCAGGACTCATTTAATGCCACTGCCTTCTTGGAGGCCTCCTAGCTTCCTTACGATCTGACTGCAGGCATGTCATTACCTGGGATGCAGGGCAATAAGGTTTCTCCTTCATTCCACTGCCATAAATGGGACTTTCAGAAGTCACTTCTCAATTTTGAATCTTCATTTCACAGAAATTGTGCTTAAAACCCTGCATTCTGATCCTTCTTCTGGATCTTTGCCTATCTAGCAAGTTTGAGCTGTCTTCTTGTCTCAGAAAAGCCAGATGTTCATGCCAACAATTGTACTGATTCAACACCCAGTGACATGGGGGCCCTCTCTACTCCTCCACTTATGCCAGGCTCAAAGGTCTTTCGTACCCAGCATGCATCTTGATTCCTAGGAACCCAGGGCTATGATTTCCCTGAAGAGCCATGGGCTTAAAAACTTTGATGGAGTTAGGCACCAGTGGATCACACGTATAATCATAGCTACTAAGGAGGCTTTGTTGTAAGAATCAAGGTTCAATTCAGGTTGAACAGGAGTCAGTAACACTTCTCTTACAATACGACTGCATTCCAAGACGTGATCCCCCCAAAGATTCAAACCAGCTAGAGATGTTCTCATTGTGTGTGGGGACTAGCCTTTCTATGAGCGTATTCCTGAGGGCTCCTCTTACTCCAGGAGCCTTGGAAGGGGCAAAAGGTTCCTCCAGCAGAGGGCTTATTTCCCCTCTAGGACCAGCATAGGCCACATCCTCTAGCAAGCAGAACCTCCTTGTCCAAGTTGGGAGAGCTGCTGTCCCCAAGATGTCTGCTGGGGAGATGCTAGGCAGCTTCATGTGCCTGTGGGTGAGTGGGACCATGGATTCTGCTAATCCATCCAGCAAGGCTTCATCCAGAAGTCTATCTATAGTGCCCAGCCAGCAGAGCCTGGTATCTCCTTGGGTTCCAGCATCCCTACTCTGCAATGTTAGGGAACCCACAGAGCCCACTGTGATGTCTTCGCACTCCAGTTTCAACATTCCATTGCCAGCCACCAGCCTGTCCTTTAACTGTGGTCCTTGGCAGTTTTACCCTCAACAGCATGGGACATTTCCAGATAGCAAGCAAGTCTAGATCTTCATTTGGAACCCTGAAGACTAATAATATAGGCTCATCGCCTGCCCTCTGACAACCTGGACAGCCTGGCCCTCCCAGCTCCATTTTCCAGCATGTGTTTAGGGGCCTTTGGAGCTCGGCTTCTGCTCCCTGCAACTACACATGTTTCCTGGAAAGAGCCCTTGAACCTGCTGCGCCCCAGAGGTCAGGCCACAGTGAGGTCTCTCTGCCCCCAGCCTGGCTCCTAGCACAACCACAACCAGGGCAGCACTCCCAGGCTCCACTGCAGACCTCTGACTTGGGTCAAAAAAATTCCTGTGCTTGTGCAGTCCACAGTCAGCAGTCGCCAGTCCTGGAACAGGGGCATCTACTAATGCCACTCCAGAAGAGCTTTTGCACCAAGCAGGTTGATTTTGGAGCAGCTCCTCTTCCAATTGCAGGCCTGGTGTCCATTGAAGCAGAACATGACACTGCAAAAGATCACAGCGCACAATAGAAGAACCTGACAAGCAACAGTCCTGTGCTCAGAAACCTGACAGAGACAGTAAATCAGAGAGAGAGTAAGGCTAAATTGTACCTGCTTCAATATCCTTGCCAAGAAATGTTTATTTTCACCGAGATATAAAGAGGAAACTTCTAACTCTATCTCTGACAAAGTAGCTTGTACGAATCTAGACTTCCATAAACAATCACAAAAGTAGAAGCTATGTGAAAAATAAATATATGTTTGTAAATATATATATATATATATATATAAAATACAAATGTGTAGGGATATATATTTATATTAGCATATTCACATATACAATGTGAATATGTATATAATGTATGTATGTATAATGTATATTTATGTGTATATATATATATAATGTACAGGAGAGAAAAACTACATAGTATTTGGAGGAATAATTACCAAAATCTTCCCAATTTTCATTAAAAGCATGAACCCTTATATGCAGGAATCTAGCACCTCAACAAAAGTCAATTAGCATAATCCCATAGATCCACACTAAAACACATTCTAATTAAATACTCAAAGACAGCAAACCTCCCAAAGCACAGAGACACAACTCCTCACACACAAGTGATCTTCAATGATATTATGACCAATTTTTCATTAGAAAAAAGAGTATTAGGCAGCAAGGGCAACAAATTCAAAGTGCTAAAAGAAAAGGACATATCTAACACCAACCTTTCTTTTATAACATTCCCCCCACCCCAGAGATAGGGGCTGAACTCAGGGCCTTGTACTCACCAGGCAGGCACTCTTCCATTGAGCAAAATCCCCAACCTTACAACTACCCTTTCTAAAACAAAACAAAACAAAAAATATATTTCTTCTAAAAGTGAGAGATGCTAAATAGTGAAGGCTCAGGCCTATAATCCTAACTACTCTGGAAGCTGAATTGTGAGGATTGTGGCTCAGAACCAGCCTGGACCTTGTCCCTTCAGGAGTAAATTGTGGGAGACAGGTGTCCTTAAGAAGGATGGAGGACTTTGTGCTGTGTCATTCCTGGAACAAGTCATAGGATAAGGTGGCCATCAAGAATGGAGGCTATTGGCTAGTGTCTCCACAGAAGCAATTTGTAAAATGCAGGAGTGCTCTCGTAGGTCAGAGGACATTGACCACTGTCTTAGTGGTTTCAAAAATTCCACGAAAATAACCATAGCAACCTCAAGTCCTCCTGGAATCTCTAGCAACAGTCTTGGAGGCCGAAGAGCTACAGTGTCAATGGTGGCAGGCTGTAATTGGTCCACTTTTTCTCTGACCTCACTTGGTCTGAATCTGATTTGTCCATTTCCCCCATGATGTCACTATGCCCAGTTGTGATTGCTCCATTGTGATAGGTCATGTAGGGTATATAGGAAGCCACTGTGCCCCAACATTTGTCAGTTAACAGTGCTGGGAGCTCTCGCTTGGTGAGCTGCTGGATTAACTCAAATCTAGATTGATGATCTGTTTGTTTGCAGGTTTTGTTGGTTGGATTTTGGTATTTATTTTTTACTTTTTGCCGGGTTTCCCGTTATTTTATTGAGTTAATTTTTCTGAGACTTGCTAACTGCCATCATAGCAGGAGGATCGCAGAATACAAAGAATCATCTTCGAGCTCCTTGAAGGAGGAGATCATCAAACAATACCAAACGAAAGAACTCCTTGACCAAGTTACCTGAGTGAAACTGTCCCATCACCACTTCACAGACACCGAGATGGCAGTTTAAAATACGTCGTATGGGAGAGTCCTCCAGTCATTGAATAGAGAAGAAGATGGACATTATTAAGGCTGGATGGCCCAGACACATCATCAAGTTGTACCTGGTGATGGAGAAAAAAGAGTATGTGTATCTCATCATGGAATTGGCCACTAGGGGCTACCTTCTGAAGTCTATCTGAAAATCCCACCACTTATATAAAGTTGAAGCCAGGAGATTCTTCAAACAAATTGTACTAATTACAGCAGAACACAATCGCACACTGAGACCTTAAGCCCAACAATATCCTTTTGGGCAGCAAAGGCAATATCAAGGCTAGTTATTTTGGTCTAATCATCTGGTTCTCCCCGGGGCAGCTGCTGACAAATTTATGTGGTATTGTGCTATTCCATACCCCTGAAATGTTCCTGCAAGAAAGAAATGATGGCTGGAACTGGCTTCACATCTGTAATCCTGCCTACTCAGGAGGCTGAGATTTAAGGATTATGGTTCATTGCCAGCCCGGTCAGAAAAGCCTGTGATATTCATCTCCAATAAACCACTAGAAAACTGGGAGTGGCACAGTGGCTCAATTGGTAGAGTTCTAGCCTTGAGTTGAATTGCTCAGGGACACTGCTCAGGCCCAGAGTTCAAGCCCCACAATTGGAAAAAGAAAGATATGCCTACAAGGTGGAAATCTGGAGCTTAGGTGTCTTTTTATATTTTGTTATAACAGGAAGATTTCCCTTTGAGGGGAGGATGTGATCCAGGTAGAGTCACTAGTTCTGAAGGCCAAGTATGTTGGTCCATATAACCTGTCTGAGGACAAAATGTAATCTGCCAACTGGTAACTGAGGACCTGAGGGAGAGACAAATATTGAACAAATAATGGAGCACCCATAGCTTAAACAAGTTGCACAATATTCCCTGTGTTTTGATGAGCCAAGACTCAACAAGCTGGAACCCATCATTCTTAAAGTAATGTGTTACATGAGGTACTACCTATATGAGATCCAGGGATCTATACAGGACAGAACATTCAATTATGCCATGGGCATGTACCTTTTAATTAAAGAAAACTTAGGCTGTCCAAGTGAAAAGAGTACCTTCAACAGTGCCACCATGCCCAACTCCTGCAGATCTTTCCAACTTACCTCTCCCTATAGAAAGGAGAGCCAGTTTACTCACCTGTCTTAACCATTACATCTTGTCATCTGAGTTTCAATTGCTTTATAATGACAAGCAGTCACCTCTGAAGAGAGGCTTAGGTACCACTCTCCCTGCCATTCCCTTCTGTTTCTTGCAGAAGAACCCCAGTCCTAGCACAGTTCCAGGCCAGGATTCTGTGTTGTTTTCCTTGGCTGGTCTTTCTTTTTAAGCAGCAGTGAAAGATTCCTCTCTGGGGAGCCACAATTTGAGATCATAAACTGTCTACTAAGAAGCAGGGCTGGAGGAGGGTGGTTAGCAGAATATTCCCTTCCCTCTGGGTAGCCTCATAATTAGACCAAAGTATAATTTAAGGCGGAGATTGTGCAGGATGGGTGTGGCTAGCAAATAGCTACCACTCTTCTCAGAATATGCTACAGTATGCAGGCCCAGGAGCAGAGCAATTCTGGAGGAAGAGGTGGAGAGTATTATAAGACATCAAAGATAATAGCAGTTGAGAGCCACAGGGACCTGTTATTGGGATGTGAAAGATTGCAAGAAGTATACTCAAAAACTAATTATAGGAGGGATAATCCCTATGCAGCAAAGGCTGCATAGAGAGATCATGTCTCAATCCACACGCTGGCTACTGAAACCAGAGGAACTAATGTTTGCAAGCAATTACAAGTAGGAGATAGTGCTCTACCACTTGAACAACAATGCCACTTCTAGTTTTCTGGTGGTTAAATGGGGATGAGTTTCAAGGACTTTTCTATCTGGACTGGCTTTAACCTACAATCTTCAGATCTCAGCCTCCCAAGAAGCTAACATTAACAACCTAGGATTACACTCAGGAACAATGCCCAGACCCTGATTTCAAGGCCAAAGACCGTACAAAAAAATAAAAAAAAGGAAAGTAAAAGGGGACAGTGGGTGGAGAGATTCACCATTCATCAGATGCATGTCAGGTGTGAATGATCCAAAATGTAGGCTAGGAGCAGACAGGGAACCTACCCAAGGCACAACTGATCTTTTATTTGTGGAAGCCAAGTGAAAAGTCAATAAACCAATATATGAAACAACTATAGAAAGATAAATAGTGCAGGTGAGAGTGCAAGAAAGAGTCCTTGTGAGTCAAGTGCTGGTGGCTAACACCTGTAATCTTAACTACTCAGGAAGCTAAGATCTGACGATCATATTTCAAAGTCAGCCTCAACAAAAATGTCTCTGAAATTCTTATCTCCCATTAACTAGCAATAAAGCATAATTGGGAACTGTGGCTCAAATGGTAGAATACTATATTTAAGATTAAAAAAAGATAAGCAACAGTGACCAAGTCCTGAGTTCAAACCCGTTCAAACCCCAGAATCCACATAAATAGAGAAAAGGTTTCTGTGAAGAGGTAGCACTGAAGCCAAGACCTGTAGATTGAGAGGGAGCCAGCTTTGGGGGCATGTGACAGAGGCAATATCTAGGATGAAAGTCTCAGGGCTGGAATAAACCCCATATCAGGAGGAAGTGGTGTGTGGCTGGTTCTGACTGAGAAAGAGAATGAGGTGAGGTACATCTGAAAAATGGGGGCCAGATGGGCACTGGTGGTTCACACCTGTAATCTAAGCTACTCAGGAGGCTGAGGATTGAGGATTGTGGTTCAAAGGTAGCCTGACCAGGAAAGTCCATGAGAATCTTATCTCAATAACCAACTCTGAAAAAGCTGGAAGTGGTACTGTGGTTCAAGTGGTAGAGCACTAGCCTTGGGCTCAGGCTCCGAGTTCAAGCCCCAGTCCTCAGACTTCAGCTTTCTGAATAGCTAGGATTACATGTGTGATCCACCACAGCCAGGCAACCCTTTATTATATATTATCTAAATTAATGGTTGTGACTTTCCCATTAGGAGGGCTCACTCTGAGCTCGTCCTATTCTGGTTCACTTTCAGTCGATGGCCAGGTCAGTTTCCCCTCTGGAACTAACTTGTCTGTGGGAGGAGGATAAAGCCCCTGAAGCCCCTTTCCTTGTTGGGTGCATCCTATATTGTAAGAGTGATGAAAGGGGCCCAAGATTAAAGCTGGGCTCCTAAGGCGGAGTTCCTATTGTGAGCAACCTGGGCTGGTGTGCAGCTTTGAAAAAGTGACTCTGGGAAGATATGAAAAATAACCACACCTAAATCCAATTTTTTCAAAATCCTCTTGAGAACTAGAAAAGGAGAGGGGAAGGTAAGATATATTCTGAATAGTTTCCTTCCTGTTGTGACATTGATTGATACATTTTGCTCAAGCAGGAATTACTAAATACAGTTGTTATAATCTTCCTATCCTGGGAAGGTCCTCAGTTTACCTTCCCGTGGTTGAGAGTTGTATGAGCTAAAATCCTCAGCTGTCAGCTCTATTTGGGCTACTTGACCCAGAGAAGAGGGCGACCCTTTTTGCAAACTGCTCTGCTCAGAAGGAGGTCTAATTTTCTGATTTTCAATAATGGGGAGTAGGTGCTGCTAGAGAAAAGGATGCTATAAAATAGAGTGAGCTTGGAGATCACACCCTTCAGAGGGAGGCCCAAACTGAGACCTGCTCTGAGGAAAAATCAAGGAACTGAGAGGAAGTTAATAGTTTAGGTCATATGGCCAGGGAAGGCCTTTCTGGGGCAGAACTTCTGATCTAGCTGCTGAAAAGATGAACTAACTAAACCAAGTTTATTTTCCTTTTGTGTGTGTGTACAAGTACTGGGGCTTGAACTCAGGGTCCCATACACTTGCTTAGCTTTTTCCTGCAAGGCAGATGCTCTACCACTTTAGCTAAACCTCTACTTTGAAGTTTTTTGCTAGTGTATTGGAGATAGGAGTCTGTCAGAATTGTCTTTCCAGACTGGGCTTGAACAGGGATCCTTAGATCTCAGCCTCCTGATAAGCAGGATCAAAGACAGGAACTATTAAGCATTCAGGTCCACACAAAGGTGTAGAAGTTTCCAGAGAAGAGAAGAACAAATTTTCAAAGGCCCTGCCTGATTTGTCAACTTGTGGGATATTGTTTATTGATTTATTTTTGACCATGGGGCTTGAACACTGGGCCTGGGCACTTTCTTTCAGCTCTTCAGCTCAAGTCTAGCACTCTCCCACTAGAGCCACAGAGCCACTTTGGATTTTCTGGTGGATAATTTGAGATAAGAGTTTCAGTCTTTCCTGCCCAAGCTGGAAATCCTCAGATCTCAGCCTCCTGAGTAGCTAGGATTACAGGCATGAGCCACCAGTACCTGGCTGGATATTTATTTATATAGGATTACAGCAATATCCTTGTAAATAGGATGAAAAATATTTAAGTTGATCACTCCATATGAGCCTCACTGGCTGTAAGTTTTCTCTTTGATAGTTAATATGAAGGAAAGCCACAGGTGAATCCCCACAGTGCACCTCGGTTTATTATGAAAGGATGCCTCTGGCGTGCTTTTACAGCAGTGTGCTCAATGTAAAAGATAATAATGTTATTCATGACATTATTCACAGTAGTAGAAAGGTAGAAACCCAAATGTCTCTTGTCGGGTAAACAAAATGTGGTATAACCAGCCAAGGGAATATTATTCAATCTTTTTTTTTTTTTATTTTTATCTTTTCAGCCTCCTCCCTCCCCCCCACCCAATTATACTCCCCCTCCCCCCCCCCCACCGACATTGTAAAGCTGGATTTGACAGGACATTTTGTACTTCTCATTGTTGCAACAGGTCCACCTGAATACTTAAACGACTTGTTTGTAACCGTCCCCACCACATATTGTACTGACATCAAATATAGTGAAAGCGGGGGTTACACTGTGGGGGAGGGACATACAAAGCAACAAAGAAATAATATTATAAATGCGTTAGAAACACATGCATGAAAGAAACAAAAACATTAAAATACATATTTGAGGGTTCGTTTTCCTAACATCACATTCTCTGACTTTTTCCGCTTGACTCATACCTATACTAGATATTGCAAATGAGGGAAACCATGGGACCTATGTTTCTTTGGGCCTGGCTTACTTCACTTAATATAATTTTTTCCAAGCCTTTCCATTTCCTAACAAATGGGGCAATGTCATTCTTTCTGATGGAGGCATAGAATTCCATTGTGTATATATACCACATCTTCTTGATCCATTCATCTACTGAGGGGCATCTGGGTTGGTTCCATATCTTAGCTATGGTAAATAATGCTGCAATAAACATAGTTGTGCTGGTAGCTTTAGTGTGGCTTTGTTTGTGATCATTTGGGTAAATGCCCAAAAGTGGGATTGCTGGGTCATTGGAGAGCTCTATGTGGAGTCTTTTGAGGAACCTCCATACTGCTTTCCAAAGTGGTTGAACAAGTTTACATTCCCACCAACAATGAAGTAAGGTTCCTTTCTGTCCACATCCCCTCCAGCATCTGTTGTTGTTAGAGTTCTTGATTTTGGCTGTTCTAACTGGAGTGAGGTGATATCTCAATGTTGTTTTGATTTGCATTTCTTTTATGGCTAGGGATGTTGAACATTTCTTCATGTGTCTATTGGCCATCCTCCTTTCTTCTTCAGAGAAGCTTCTCTTTAAGTCTTTCACACACTTACTTATTGGGCAGTTGTTTCTTTGAGGATTTGTTGTTGGGTGGTTTAATTTTTTGAGTTCCAAGTATATTTTAGATATGAGACCCTTGTCCGTTGTATGGCTAGTAAAGATCTTCTCCCAATCCGTGGGCTTTCTATTGATCTTGCTAGCTATGTCATTTGCCCTGCAGAAGCTCTGCAACCTTATATAATCCCATTTGTCCAACCTTTCTTTGATTTGTTGTGTTTCCGGGTCTCTATTCAGAAAATTTCGGCCTGAGCCGAGGAGACCCAGGGTTTCTCCTATTCCCTCCTGTAATGTTTTCAGAGTGTCTGCTTTGAGTTCAAGGTCTTTGATCCATTTGGAGTTGATTCTGGTGCAGGGTGATATATAAGGATCTAGCTTTAGTTTTCTACATGTAGTTAACCAGTTTTGCCAGCACCATTTACTGAAGAGGCTGTCTGTCTTCCATTCTATTGTTTTAGATCCCTTATCGAAGATTAGATGGCTATAGGTCTGTAGGTTCATTTCTGGGTTTTCAATTCTATTCCATTGGTCCTGAGGTCTGTTCTTATGCCAATACCAAGCTGTTTTGATTACTATGGCTTTACAGTAGAGTTTGAAATTTGGTACTGATATTCCTCCAGCAGTGTTCTTTCCGTTGAGGAGCGTTTTTGCTATTCGGGGTCTTTTATTGTTCCATATGAATTTTTGGATTGCCTCTTCTATTTCCTTGAAGAATGAGGGTGGAATTTTGATAGGTATTGCGTTGAATTTGTAGATAGCCTTGGGAAGTATTGCCATTTTCACAATGTTAATCTTTCCAATCCAGGAGCATGGGAGGTTTTGCCATTTTTTAAGTTCTGTGTTGATTTCCTTTTTCAAGATTTTAAAGTTTTCATCATAGAGGTCCTTCACTTCTTTAGTTAAGTTAATTCCTAGATATTTTATTTTTTGTGGGGCTATTACAAATGGAGTTGCTTTCCTAATTTCAGCCACACTTTTCTCATTGTTGGCATACAGAAAAGCCATGGATTTTTGGGGGTTAATTTTATAACCTGCTACTTTGCCAAAGTTTTGAATCAGCTTGAGTAATTTGGGAGTGGAGTCTATGGGATTCTTTAAATACAAGATCATGTCATCTGCAAAGAGGGAGAGTTTTATTTCTTCTTTCCCTATTTGGATCCCCTTTATGTCTGCATCTAGTCTTATTGCTGTAGCTAGGCATTCTAATACTACATTGAAGAGAAATGGAGAGAGTGGGCATCCTTGTCTTGTTCCTGAGTTAAGAGGAAATTGCTTTAGTTTTTCACCATTGAGTATAATGCTGGCTGTAGGTTTGTCATATACAGCCTTTATTGTATTGAGGAATGTTCCATGGATTCCTAATTTTTCCAAAACCTTCATCATAAAGGGGTGTTGGATCTTGTCGAATGCTTTTTCTGCGTCTATTGAGATAACCACGTGGTTCTTATTCTTGCTCCTGATGATGTGATGAATAATATTAATTGATTTGTGTATATTGAACCAGCTTTGCATCCCTGAAATGAATCCTGTTTGATCGTGGTATATGATTTTTGGGATGAATTATTGAAGTCGATTGGCCAAAATTTTGTTGAGAAGTTTTGCATCAACGTTCATCAAAGAAATGGGTCTATAGTTCTCTTTCTTTGATGAGTCCCTGCCTGGTTTTTGGATGAGGGTTATGATGGCTTCATAGAATGTGTTCGGTAGTGAGCTTTCTCTTTCAATTTCATTGAAGAGTTGGAGGAGAATTGGTGTGAGCTCTGCTTTGAAGGCCTTGTAAAATTCCGCTGTAAAACCATCTGGTCCTGGACTTTTCTTAGCTGGGAGGTCTCTTATTGCTGTTTCTATTTCAATGCTTGATATGGGCCTGTTAAGATAGTTTAACTCATCTTGGTTTAGTTTTGGCATGTCAATATTTGCTAGGAAGAGGTCCATTTCTGTCAAGTTCTCAAACTTATTAGCATACAGTTTTGAAAAGTATTCCCTTATAATGTTCTGAATCTTGGTTGTTTCCGTGGTGATGTTTCCATTCTCATCTGTGAATTTATTAATTTGGGTGTGTTCTCTTCTTTTTCTGATAAGATTTGCTAAGGGTCTGTCAATTTTGTTAAGTTTTTCGAAGAACCAACTCTTTGTTTTGTTGATTCTTTCTATAGTTTTTTTGGATTCTAATTCATTTAATTCTGATTTAATTTTGATTATTTCCTTCTGTCTACTGGATTGGGGTTTATCTTGCTGCTCTTTTTCAAGGAGGTTTAGATGCGTCATTAAATTGTTAGTTTCAGATCTCTCCAATTTGTTGATGTAGGAGCTCAGAGCTATAAACTTGCCTCTGAGTACTGCCTTTGCTGTGTCCCAGAGGAGCTGGTATTTTGTGTGTTCATTTTTGTTGAATAGCATGAACATTTGAATTTCCTTTCTAATCTCTTCCATGAGCCACTCATGATTCAGCAGTGTGTTGTTCAGCCTCCATGTGATACCGGACTTTCTTTGGTGGCTTTTGGTGTTGAGTTCTAATTTTATTCCCTTGTGGTCAGAGAGAATGCAAGGTATAACTTCAAAGTTTCTGAATTTAGACAAGTTTGCTTTGTGGCCTAAAATGTGGTCTATTTTAGAAAACGTTCCATGTGCTGCTGAGAAAAACGTGTATTCTGATGCTGCTGGGTGAAATGTTCGGTAAATGTCTGTTAAGTGTAGTTGATCTATGCAGCTGTTTAGATCTGTGGTTTCTCTGTTGAGTTTTTGCCGAGTTGATCTATCTAGTGGGGAGAGTGGTGTGTTAAAATCCCCAACAATTAATGTCTTTGGATCTATATGGGATTTGAGGGAAAGTAGTGTTTCTTTGATAAATTTGGGTGCTCCATTGTTTGGAGAATAGATATTTAGAATTGTAATATCCTCCTGAAGGAGAGATCCTTTAATTAGTATGTAGTGACCTTCTTTATCTCTTTTCACGAATTTTAATTTGAAGTCTATTTTATCTGATATTAGGATTGCAACTCCCGCCTGTTTATGCGGTCCATTTGCTTGGTAGATTTTGTTCCAGCCTTTAACATTGAAAATGTGTTTGTTTTTACCGGCAAGATGTGACTCCTGCAGGCAGCAGATAGAAGGGTCTTGTTTTTTAATCCAACTAGACAGTCTATGTGGCTTAATTGGAGAGTTCAGTCCGTTAACCTTAAGAGATAGGACTGAGAGGTATTTGGGAGTTCCTGCCATGTTATCTACCTTCTTGGGGGCTGCGAAAACTGGGTTCTTCCTATGGTTCTTGGATTCTCAATTTGGGTGCAGTTTCTTGGCCTTTGTTGCGGTCTTGTTGGTTTTCTATGTGTAGGACATCTTTAAGAATCTTTTGTAGGGCTGGTTTGGTGGAGATGTATTGTTTCAATTTTTCTTTGCTATGGAAGGTTTTTTTGGTTTTTTTTTTTATTTTATTTGAAAACATACTGTACAGAGGGGTTACAATTACATGGGCAGGAAAATGCATACATTTCTTACCAAGCATTGCAGCCTCCTCCTTTGTTTACCCTTCACCTCCCTTCCCAGCCTCCCCCCTCCCCCCCACCCAATCATACCCCCGCTCCCTCCCCCCCACCGACATTGTAAAGCTGGTTTTGACATGACATTTTGTACTTCTCATTGTTGCAACAGGTCCACCTGAATCCTTAAACGACTTGTTTGTCCCCGTCTCCTCCACATGTTATACTGACATCAAATATAGTGAAAGCGGGGGTTACACTGTGGGAGAGGGACATACAAAGCAACAAAGAAATAATATTATAAATGCGTTAGAAACACATGCATGAATGAAACAAAAACATTAAAATACATATTTGAGGGTTCGTTTTCCTAACATCACATTCTCTGACTTTTTCCGCTTGACTCATACCTATACTAGATATTGCAAATAAGGGAAACCATGGGACCTATCCACGGATTGGGAGAAGATCTTTACTAGCCATACAAAGGACAAGGGTCTCATATCTAAAATATACTTGGAACTCAAAAAATTAAACCACCCAACAAAAATTCCTCAAAGAAACAACTGCCCAATAAGTAAGTGGGCGAAAGACCTAAAGAGAAGCTTCTCTGAAGAAGAAAGAAGGATGGCCAATAGACACATGAAGAAATGTTCAACATCCCTAGCCATAAAAGAAATGCAAATCAAAACAACATTGAGATATCACCTCACTCCAGTTAGAACAGCAAAAATCAAGAACTCTAACAACAACAGATGCTGGAGGGGATGTGGACAGAAAGGAACCTTACTTCATTGTTGGTGGGAATGTAAACTTGTTCAACCACTTTGGAAAGCAGTATGGAGGTTCCTCAAAAGACTCCATATAGAGCTCCCCAATGACCCAGCAATCCCACTTTTGGGCATTTACCCAAATGACCACAAACAAGGCCACACTAAAGCTACCAGCACAACTATGTTTATTGCAGCATTATTTACCATAGCTAAGATATGGAACCAACCCAGATGCCCCTCAGTAGATGAATGGATCAAGAAGATGTGGTATATATACACAATGGAATTCTATGCCTCCATCAGAAAGAATGACATTGCCCCATTTGTTAGGAAATGGAAAGGCTTGGAAAAAATTATATTAAGTGAAGTAAGCTATGGAAGGTTTTTATTTGGCCTTCGGTTATGAAGGAGAGTTTAGCTGGGTACAGTATTCTTGGTTGATAGTTGTTTGTTTTTAGGGCATGGCATACATCATTGCAGGCTCTTCTTGCTTTGATTGTCTCTGCTGAGAAATCTGAGGTGATTCTAATTTGTTTCCCTTTATAAGTGATTACCCTTTTCTCTCTGACAGCTTTAAGGATCTTTTCCTTGTTCTGAGTTGATCCTGTGTGGATTATAATGTGGCGGTGGGATGTCCTATTCTGGTCTGGTCTATTTGGGGTTCTAAAAGCTTCTTGTATCTGGACAGGCCTATCTTTTTGCATGTTTGGGAAGTTCTCTGCTAGGATCCTGTTAAACAAATTTCCTAGACCATTAACTTCTGTTTCTAGGTGCTCCTCTACACCCATTATCCTTAGATTAGGCCTTCTGATGGTGTCTTCCAGGTGTTGGATAGATCTATCATATTTCTTGGACTTGTCTTGGATGGTTGTATGTTCTTTCTCTATAATATCTAGGCTGTCTTCAATCCCTGAGATTCGATATTCTCCATGGTCTAACCTGCTGTCAAGACTCTCTACTTTGTTTTTTATCTCTTTTCCTTCTAGTTGGTCGGCTTTGATGGCTTCAAGTTCTTTGTTGAAGCTCTGTTTTAGGTCTTGTATTAATTTCTTTACTTCCTTGATTTGGTGTTCAGAGTTTGTCCTCAAATCACTTAGTTGATTGGTTATGGTTTCTTTGGGCTCCCATTCCTTCTGTTGGGTTCCATTCAGCATTCCCTTTGTGGTCTCCCTGACTTCCTTCAGCTCTTTGTTAATGGATTCCATGAATGCCTTTAGTGATCTTTGTGTGTTCTCTACCTGGTCTCTCAATTCCTGTATTACTCTTTGATTAGCTTCCTCCCGTTCATGGGATTCCTGCAGATCTCTTTGAGTGTTCTCAGCCTGCTCACGCCATTCCTCCCTTTCTCTTTGAGTATTCTCAAGTTGTTCACGCAAATCCTGTATCAGTTTTTGAGTAGCTTCCTCACGCTTATGATATTCCTGTATAAACTTCTGGGATGCCTCCTCTCTCTCCCTGTCAAGCTCATACAGAGTCCTTTGTACATTGTCAAACTTTTCATTTATCATGTTTGCCAGCAGTGTTTGTAGAGCTGTTTGGGAACTCTCCTCTGGATTATTCCTTATCTGTTCTAACCCCTGATTATCAAGATTGGGAATTGAGATACCCGAATTTGCCATTTTTCTTGTGTTTTTCCGGCTTACTCTGCCCATTTGAGATGAAGATAGTACCAGTTTTGTGCTAGAACACTATCTTAAGGCAACCATCAACCAAAGTTTGCATTTGTACAGTCAATAGTCTACAGATACAATCTAGTTCAACAGATACATCTATTCGACATCAAACAACTATATGTTAAAGGGCTTCGAACCACAGAGAAGAATTTGGAAAACCAGAAATTATTAGGGTTAGGGAGAGATGTGGGTAAAAAATAGGAATAGATTGGTGTGGGGAGGCACAGGGAGAGTTAACTATGTCCTAATCACAGTGCAGGAAATAGGTTGGGTAGGATGCAAGTAGAGAGAGAGAAAAAGAAGAAAGGGAAAGGGGAATGAAAAGAGACCAGAAAAAAAAATAGAAACGTAAAAATTAATGTTATTTTAGAGATTAAAAGACCATCTATTTATAGAGGAATATGAATATGTTGAGAGAAAGGGAGGGACATAGAGGAGATGTGAAAAACTTTAAAAAAATGCTTAAAATATTATATAGGTATAAAGAGGTAGTACTGCTATTAATGAATTTAAGTCTCAGAGGTTTTGAATTGAGTAATAAGTTTGTGGATTAAGTGTGTACACAATGGGGGGTAGGGTCTACTGGTTAACTAAGGGTTTATCTGAGGATGTGCAGGACAAGAGTTAAGTCACATAAAGAAGAACAAAGAGGAAAAGATGGAAAGGATAGGAAAGTGAGAAGAAAAGATCAAAAGTTCAGTAGAGCTAGACAAAAAACAAAAAGATAATTAAGAATGAAAGAAAAAGAGAAAGAAGACAAGAAAAGAAAGGAAAACACACATTCACGTATTCCTAAAATAAAAATTATATGAGGAGAAAAGAAAAAAAAAAAAAGTTAATGGAAAACAATTATTTTTTGAGAAGAGGCAAAAATTAAAGATTAATAAAAGTTTTAGAAAAGCAAAAAAATATTTTTTATATATATAAGGTAACAAAAAACGAAAAAAAAAAAAAAAAGAAAAGAAGAAGAAGAAAAAAAAAAAGGTCTTTGATTTTTTTTGGGGGGGGGAGGGGTGGGAAGAGTCCTGTATCTCCCTTTTGTCTGTAACCAGAGTCTGGTTGGAGTCTCTGGTCAGCTTGAGGTCCTGTGGCTTGATTGGTTTCTTAAGTCAGTTTGTTGGAACAGGCAGAAAAATGCTCTGCTTTACCCAAGATTTTGAGATCCCCCTCCCAGGTTAGTTTACTGGGAGGGTGATCTGCTTTCAGAATCACAAAAGTGGGGGATGCAGTGATGAGGCTAGGTTCTGGGTAGAGTTGAGGCCTTTCAACAAACAGTAGCTTTTCCCTGGGGCTATTTTGTGAAAAAAACTCACAGCACCCAGCCTGGAGCCATTCTCAGGGTTTCTGTTTTTCAATTGATTGTGGTGGCTGCTAGAGGGAGGGGCAGCCTCTGGCTCTGGTTACCCGGTGAGGAGAGCCACTCCAATGGCTCGCGCCTGAGCTGGGTGACTTTTCCCTGGATGGAACTTAGTCTGTGAGGTCACTTCGCCGTTAAGTTCTTGTGACCTGCTAAATGACTCGTTTTATTCCAAGGCCTGAGCTGGAGCTAGCCGCTCCTCCGAGCTTTGTCGGTATCCAAGATGGAGATCACCGGTGCTGGGTGGGGGGAGGGGTGGCCTTCCCTCCTCTGCTCCCTGGGAAGGAGTGAGGAAGTGGGGCTTCTACTCACGCCGACTCTTGGATGCTGGGTCGTCTCTGGTCTGCAAAGTGCAGGATGAAGTTGTCCGCTCCTTGTCGGTTCTTGCTGATGTGGAGTAGAATCTGCTCGCCCGCTGCGTCTGGCTCCTTCGTCCCGGACTCTCTGTGTGAGCGCTCAGGTATGGCCGCGGCTGCGGTCGCCGCTGCGACCCTGCCGCCGCAGCAGCAGCTGCTGGCAGGCGCTCAGATGTGTCTGCTTGGCTTCCCCTCTCTTGACTAACTCTCTGTCCTGTGATGGCACACTTGGTATGATTCTCTGGCTTGGGACTGTTCACTGGAACTCTGAAACTGTTTTCTATGCAAGAGCTTGTTCAGATTCCAGCTTCTCCTCCGCCATCTTCCCGGAACTCTCCATATTATTCAATCTTAAAAAGGAATGACATTCTGACCATGCTACAACAAGAATGAATCTTTAAAATACTGTCAAATAAACCATATTAAAAATAAAAACTATATTTATGATTCCACATATATAAGGTACCAAAACATAGTCAAATTTGCTGGCTACCAGTGGCCCACACTTATAATACTAGCTACTTATAGGGCTGAGAACTGAGGATGGAGGCTTGAAGCCAGACTAGAAAGAAATGTTGCTGAAACTCTTATCTCCAAAAAGTGAGATACAGTAGAGGTGAGACTCAACAATAGAACTGTGGAGCACATGGGCAGCAAAGATGACTTTGGGAGGGGGTTGAGTGGGCAGAGCCTAATTTACTGTAGAGTACATGGGCAGCCAAGATGGCGCTGGGAGAGGGTAGAGTGGGCAGAGCCCAATTGATCTTCCGCTCAGTGCCTAACCAGCCCGGGAAGGCTCAGGTGCATGATAGGATGTGACCTTGACAGTGATTGGTTCCTCTTCCTCCCTTTTTGTCTTTAATAAGGGCTACTCTCTGTTAATAAATGAGTTTTCTACCTGCTGGATTTGGCTCCCCGCTGCGTCTGACTGTCTCCTGGGCGTGGGAACAGGAGTCTTTCGTGGGACGGACGAAGACCCAACATAGAACATCAGCGTTGAACAAATAAGTTTAACATAGAGGGGCTGGGAAAGTGGCTCAGTGGTAGAGAGCTTGCCTTACATGCCTGAGGCCCTGGGTTCGATTGCTCAGCACCACATAAGCAAAAAGAACAAAGCCGGAAGTGGCACTATGGCTCAAGTGGTAGAGTGCTAGTCTTGAACTGAAGAGCTGAGGGACAGCGCCCAGGCCCAGAGTTCAGGCCCCAAGACCGGACCTCCCCCCCAAAAAAATGTTTAACATTGAATGGAGAATAGAGAATGAATGATGTGGCCAATGCAGGTAAGAAAGAGCAGGCTTTCTGTGTGCAAAGGACTTCTTGGTCAACAGCACTGTGACAGAAGACACAAAGACAGTACTAGGCTGAGAAGTAAGGACAAGGAAGACAGGAGAGTTGATTACCCGTTTATTTTTGTTGTTGTTGTTGTTGTTGTATTTGTTTTTCCCAGTACTGGCACCTGGACTCAGGGCCTGAGTGCTGTTCCTGAGCCTCTTTATGCTTTGGGCTAGTGCTCTACCACTTGAGTCACAGAACTTCTTCTTTTTCTGAGTAGTTTATTGGAGATAAGAGTGTCATGGGCCATCTTGTAAGGCTGGCTTCAAATGGAGATTAGTCTTCAGATTTTAGCCACTTGAGTGTTGTATTCCAATTTAAATTGTAGTATTCCAATTTCCCAGGAAGATATGACAGCACTCAGGCAATTTGGCTGGAAGTTCTTTATTTAGCCATATTCCATCTGTCCTCAGCTCACAGAGCTAGAGAACAGCCCTGTTTGTTGTTCAGGGGGGATTTTTATAGGAAGTGCTTTCACATAGGTGATGTTTACCAAAGCAAGCAAGCAAGATTACAGAAGCAAATCATAGCCTTGAGTCAAACATGCCTTGGGACATTGGACCTTTGCCCTGATGTGGAAGAAGGGGCATCTTTTTCCCAGAGGGAATGCATGTCAGCATGCACCCTCACACCACACAGAAGCTCAGATGGGGACACACGAGTCAATGCCTCTGACAGTGCGCTGAAATTTTCTGAACAGGAATGATGTTTATTACAAGTTCCTGAGTAATAAAGAACTCAGTACAGCTGGTGATAAGCATCAAAATTGTTAGTGGCCTTCTGCAAAATTTGTGATAAACTGCAAAGCTGCCAGCCTGGGAAGCTTGAGGGAGAGAGAGAAGTTTACTTTTAGCAAAGATGTTTCTGAATTTACATTTTTGTTCCCATGGATAGCCTTCTTTACCAAGGGAAAGGGCCTCAGGAGAGAAAATTAGCTACAGCAGGAAGGATTGAGGCTAGAATAAACTTTCTTCCATTGAATAGCAAATCAGATATCACACTGAGTAGCTAGGATTACAAGTTTGAGCCAAAACTGCCTATTTTGATTAATTCTTGTGTGTCATCCCCAGGAATGTGTATTCAAGCCAAGGTGACCCAAGCCTTCAAAGTTTTGTTACAGATATTGACTCAAGCTGTGATGTCAGAAATACTGACCTTACTGTTCAGCCTGGAACGAAAAGAAATGAGAGGCGAGAGTTATCTATGTGTGTGGCTGGTAAATCACCAGGATTAGTGGCAGGCTGGAAAGAAGAGAATCAAGAGGGCACATGTGGAACATGGCAGACAGGAAGGCATCAAGGAAGAAGCAGTTTCGGGATGAGCAGTGGATCAGGAGGACCAGATTCTCTGTGGCGCAGAAAGTCTTTCTTCAGAGCCCTCACCACATTGATGCACACATTAGCCTGTCTTGGGTCACTCCTTGTTTGTTTAGTGCTTCAGCCCTCAGTCATTTGAACTCTTAAGGCTTGGGGCTTCCTGCACATCCTCCTGGAGCCTGGCACAGGGTCTAGCCCACATTGGTGCTGGCTGATGGTTGCCTAATGGGGCTGAATAGAGACAAACACTGAACTGGAGGTTTCTGGAAGGGATCGGCGTGCACTTAGTGTCCAGAGGACATGCATGGGACTGTACCTTCATGAGGAAGAGGCCACAGGAAAGTCTCATGTCACCTCCCTAACACTTTGGTACAAATGGCAGACAGATGTCACAGGGCAGCAGGCAATGCACTCTGGTTTATATATGTGCATGCACACCCAACATCTGTGGTCTTTGACAAGGAAGAAACCAGGGCCCATTAGTGGAATAGTACACACTGATCACAGCATGGACCCCATTTCATGGCTGTGGACACTGAAATCCTGGGGTCTTGGTGTCCTCAGGCCTTGGCCAACAGCAGTGGGGAGTCTGAGATCTTGGAGGCAGGGCAATGGCAGGGCTCCAGCAGTATCTGCAAAGCCTGAGAATCTCGACTCCTCAAGGATAGCTCACAGACGCAGAGGAGGCTGTGAAGAGGGATAGATCCCTGGGGTACACTTGAACCACCAAAACGCACCCTGCTCACTAGCACCAAGCACGTACGGCTTATAGCCCAACAATCCAATTCTGGCTCTTTCTCACCTCACTTGGCAAGGGGGGGAGCCATGGAGGAGCAAGAGACACCATTTCAGTTGAGGAGGGATATATCTGATATCAGACCCACACATCACACCTAGATAGACTGGAACTCTCCAGAAGGCCAAGGTAACAGATATAGTCGTTGTCTAACAAGTGTGGAAGTTGGAATCTTGAGTCTGAGGACTCCATAGTGCCCAACTTGTGGGTTGGTGGCTGCAACTACCCCCTGAGTTGGTGACTAAGTGGTAGCATCTGGGTTGCTAGCCTGTAAACAGAAGAAGTTGAAGGTGGGCTGTGGAGTGGCCTGGTGCCTGGGCCACACCCTTTTGCTGAGTTGTTGCTGTTGTCACCATGTGGACGTGCCTAGGCTTGGAGCAAGGTTGCAGGGCCGGTGGGGCTGACTGGCTGTGCAGAAGCAGAAGGAGGTGTCACTTCTGCAGGCAGTGACTCTATTACTGGCAGCCCTAGGCTTCCTGCTCAACGTGGGGCTGGGGCTCTGTACCATAATCGGCAGCCTGATGGCACCCCGAGGGGTTAGGAGGCAGATAACTGAGTGCCTCAGTATGGTGCTGAGAGAATGCTGTTGCCCAGTCTCCCACCCCTGTCTGGGTTTACTTCAAACCTGCAGCTTCTCCTTTCTCCTCCTCTGGTAGGTGACCTCAGTGACAGCACCAGAACAGTCTGTGCTTCTTCCTATTTTTCTCCCAGGTGGGGTAAATTGAGGCTGCGAGGATAGGGATTTGTCCACTCAGTACAGTCAGAAATAGAACCCAGGGCCCTTGGTGCCCCAGTATGGGAGTCTTATTTCTACTTACCATACTTTACAATTAGTTCTTTCTATTGCCCTCTCCTGTCCCCTGACCTCCTCCAGCATTCTCTTTCTGGAGTGTACCTTGTCTGCACATGTCTGTATCCTGTAGGACTGATGCCCTCATCATCTTTGCTCCCCTCCCTAACCTCCACCTGCATATCCTGTGTCTCTACTCAGGTCAGTCCTTTTCCCATTTAACCACTTGCACAGGAATGCTAGGCCTCCCCACTAATTCTCCCTGTTCACTCTTCCCCATCCTATCTGTTTTTTAGGTATTGTTGATTGGGGAGTGAGTGCAAAGACCCTCTTGGAGCTGTAGGCCCCTTGGAGGGAGTGAAATGCGAATTTCTGGTTCTTGAGGAACTTGCCACCTTTGACTCTCCAGTAGTCCAGACGTGTTCCTGTGGAGGGATTGCCCAAAATGTCCCTGAGAGCAGTTCCCTGAGGGTAGAATGCCACATGCCTTCCTTCTCTGCCAGGAACTGATGGGACATGGTATTTTTTGGTATTCCAAACTGTGATCATATTTTATTCTGCCTCTTTGAAACTTATATACCTGCGCATCTGTATGTGCATTTGGACTAAAATAGCAATTTTTCTTCCTCTGTGTGTGTGTGTGTGTGTGTGTGTGTGTGTGTGTGTGTGTGTGTTTTCAGATCTTCAGTCTTAAACTCAGGGCCTGGGTTCTGTCTCTTAGTTTTTAATCACTCATGACCAGTGCTCTACCACCTGATCCACATCTCTACTTTTGGCATTTTGGTGATTCATTGGAGATAAGAGTCTTACAGACTTTCCTACAAGGGATGCTTTATTTGTTTGTTTGTTTTTGGTCAGTCATGGGACTTGAACTCTGAGCTTGGGCGCTGTCCCTGAGGTCTTCAGTTCAAAGACAGCGCTTTACTGCTTGAGCCACAGTGCCATTTCTGGTTTTCTAGTGATTTATTGGAGATAAGTGTCTCATGGAGGGCTTGGAAAGTGGCTCAGTGGTAGAGGGCTTGCCTTGCATGCAAGAGGCCCTGGGTTCTATTCCTCAGTACCACATAAGCAAAAAGAAAAAAGCCAGAAGTGGCAATGTGGCTCAAGTGGTAGAGCGCTAGCCTTGAGCTGAAGAGATAAGGAACAGTGCTCAGACCCAGAGTTCAGGCCCCATGGCCAGACCCAACAACAACAATAACAAAAGAGTCTCATGGACTTTCCTGCCTGGTCTGGCTTTGAACTGTGGTCCTTAGATCTCCCACTTGAGTAGTTAGGATTACAGGCGTGAGCCACTGGTGATTTGGCTCCTTCCATTTTTTGTTTTTCAAGTTTTTCATTGTTAATTAATGGTAAGAGACTCAGATTTGCCTGCCCAGGCTGGCTTTTAAACGCAATCCTCTCATTGCAAACCTCATGATTGGATTATAACTGTGAGCCACCAGTACCGCTCTGGGATTTGTCATTTTTGACAAATGCCAAATGTGTCTGTTGAGATGGTCTGAGCATTGAACATTGCACTGCACCCAAGGGAAATTTCAGGAGAATGACAAAGATGTAGAGACCATTTGGTGCCTCACACACACCATTACATAATGTAAGTTAATGACTTTCTTCCCAGAAATACTTAACTCTTATCTTTATACAATGTAAGGTGCTTAAGTCCTTCTTCATATTTATCTAAAATAGTATATACATTGAAAGGAACTCCACCATATGTAAACAAAATATTTTTTATTGGTCATGGGGATTGAACTCTGGCACTGTCCCTCAGCTCTTTAAGCTCAAGGCGAATGCTCTACTACTTGTGCCATAGCACCATTCCTATCTTTGTCTGTTCATGTGGTGTTGAGAAATCAAACCCAGGGCCTCATGCATGAGAAGCAAATACTCTATCACTGAGCCATCTTCCTAGGCCACTAAACAAAAGACATTTATGTGTCAGCTGGGCACTGTTGGCTGACACTTGTAATACTAGCTACTCAGGAGGCTAAGAGGTGGGGATTGTGGTTCAAAGCCAGCCTGAGCAGGTAAATATTAACGACCAAAAATGCCATAAATGGAGCTGTGGCTCAAGTGGTAAAGCACTAGCCTTGAGTAAAAATAGCAAAGGGACAGGGCCCAGCCCCTGAATTCAAGTCCTACTCTGCACTACCAGTTTAAAAATTTTTTAATGATAAAGCAAGTCATCATCCATGGGTCTAAAACACTTGTGAGCAGTTGCTGACATACATGTCTGCCAACCTACAACATGGGCACATACAACATGATAGACTTATACATTTCTGTTCATTTCAAGGCTAGGTACAATCACATGATTACAATATATGTAGAAGCTGCAATCAGTTTGAAGTCTACGTTCATTTTCTTTGTCAGTGCTCTTGTAAGTGTGTCTGAGCAGTGTCCCTCACAGGAAGAAAAGAAGCTCCTACTGACTCACCTTAATCTCATGTTGTGAGTAGAAATAAGACCGGGCTGTATGTCAATGCAACATTGTTTGGCTGTTTTTGACTCATCCTGGTTCCTTGAAAGCAGAGCCCGATCTTTTGATTCCATGTTAGGGATCTCAGGGGAGGTCACCATCAAATAGGAACTGAAGAATATCACCAGCTCCCCTTCATTAAAACCTCATTATAGTTTGAAGCCAGTGGTTCACATGTGTAATCCTAACTACTCAGGAGGCTAGCAATATGATGGTTGTGGTTCAATGCCAGCACTGGGTAGAAAAGTCCATGACACTTTTATCTCCAATTAAGCATAAAAAAAACTTGAAGTGGACCAGTGTCCCAAGTGGTAGAGTGCTAGCCTTGAGCAAAAAAGCTCAGGGACAGCCCTAGGAATGGCACACACACACACACACACACACACACACACACACACACACACACACACAAATACACACACATGCACACACACTGAAACACACACACACTCCTTTTTGTTAGCTCATCTAATGCTCCCAACAACCATATAAATCAGGTATGCTTATTTCCATATTACAGAGGAGGAAAAGTCTTGGTATGTCAGTGGACTCAGACCTCAAATCCATGCCCCTGTCCCAGTTCCTTTTCTTGGGAAAAAAACCTGTGGACCAAGAGACAAACAGGTTACAGGCATTCTGTGGTGTGTGTGTGTGTGTGTGTGTGTGTGTGTGTGTGTGTGTGTGTGTGTGTGTGTGTGTGTGCACCAATCCTAGGGTTTGAACTTCGAGTCTGGGTTCTGTCCCTTAGCTTTTATTCTCAAGGTTGGCACACTGTACCACTTGAGCCAAAGCTCCACTTCTTGGTCTTTAGTTCTTCATTGGAGATGACTCTCACAGACTTTTCTGCCCAGGCTGACTTTGAATCATGGTTCTCAGATCTCAGCCTCCTCAGTAACTAGGAGTCTAGATGTAACTATTGGCATCAGGCATAGATTCTTCACCCTTCTGGGTAAATCTGTCTTACCTGGTTTCCTCAGTGTGAATTGGTTTTAATAATGTTTGACCCTAGGCCAGTTGAGACATGTATGTCCTTATTACAGAGTCTGGCTGGTGCTTCAGTACAGCACTAACTACGCTGCCTGTGATGAAAGTTTTTGAAAAGAAAAAGTAAGCCAGGTGATGGTGACTCACACCTTTAATCCTAGCTGGCGAAGAGGCTGAGATCTGAAGATTGCTGTTCAAAGCCAGCCTGGGCAGGAAAGACTATAAGAATCTGGAAGTGGGGCTGTGGCCCAAGTGGTAGAATTTTAGCGTTGAATGAAGAGCTCAGAAACAGTGCCCAAGCCCTCTTTTCAGACCATAGGACAAACACAAAATGAAAGAAAGAGAAAGAAAGAAAGGGAGTGGGGGCAGGAGGAGAAGGAAAGAGGGAGAGAATTATGGCATTAGTGGCTCAGATATGTAAAAGCAAACCAGTAGTGGAACTGTGTCGCAAAGTGGTAGAGAGTTAGCTTTGTGCGAAAAAGCTCAGACACAGGCCCTGTTATCAAGTCCAAAGAAGACAAAAAAGAGAGGGAGGGGATAGAAGGAGAAAGGGAAGGAAGGAAAGATCTAGTTCAAGAGTTGAGTGAAATAGAAACTTCTGGGTATCTGGGAACCTACAGACAACCAGGAGGCATATTTTTTTAACCACACATCCTTGGCTGGTGCTGACAGTCAGATTCTCCCTGCAGAGCCAATGCTGTGCTTGAGTTCAGGCCTACTGAATCCTCCCTGGGCCTTGGGACTGAAGATCTAGCCTTTGCTTCATTTGTAAAGAATAGGAACCCGAGGACATCAAGGACCTCTCATGGCAAGAAGAGTAAGACATGGGTATCCATTCCTTGGAATCAGATCCTTTCAGTGACATGCCTACTCTGATCCTTCTCCTATCCTATCATCTAAAAAATACCTACATCACCAGCACCCCAGGAAAAGAAAGGGAGCCCCCTCAATGGCTATAGGGTGGGTGTCTCTATCCCATTTGGCAGTCCTGGTCCAGCACAGATTCTGCCAGCACCGTGATTAGTAGACTAAACAGCTTTGCGACTCAGTCTCCTCTCTCTCCTACCTCTCTCCCTCTCTCTCTCCCTCTCTCTCTTCTTCTCCCTCTCCTTCTCTCTCTCTCCCTCACTCTATTGTTTGGGGGAGTCTTCAATGACCAGAGTATAGAATGGGCTGCTATCTGCCCATTGGCACCAGCAGTATTTAGCCATTTTTCCTCAAAATCACAGCCAGAACATGAGTGATTAAAGTCAAATTCAAATCTGCCAGCAAGTCATAACATATAGGGCTAGGACATTTATCAAGGCTGGGGGCCTCTAGTGACCTCAAAGAAAGCCAGTGAGATGGGGCAGGGAAGAGGCTGCAGTGGGACTTCTCTTCTCTGCCCTGCACCTTATAAGGCTTCTCAAATCAAGGTCAGGCCAAATAATAATGACAAATAATAAATATTGATTACTAACAACTCTTGTATTGAGACAGGAAGGTTTCATTTATTTTATTTTTACCCCATCAAATGTCCATACCCACCCCATGGAGTATTTATTATTATTCATGTGCTTTCTTAAACTTCATTCACATATCAGAAAATGGTATTCAGAGAGATTAAGCCACTGACTAGAGCCACACAGCTCAAAGTGAAAATAGTATGAACATAAGAATACTGTCTGAGGCAGGTGCTGGTATCTCATCCTTGTAATCTTAGTTACTCAGGAGGCTGAGGTCTGAGGATCATGGTTTACAGCCATGATCTCTGATTAACCACTAAAATGCCTGCAATGGAGCTGTAGCCCAAGTTGTAGAGTGCTAGTTTTGAGTGAAATATCTAAGGGACAGTGCCCAGATCTTGAGTTCAAGCTCTGGTACTGGCACCAAAAAATAAGAACAAAAAAGGCTCATAACCTTCACCCAAGACTATCTCCCACACACCAACAAAAACCTGGACCTGAAGGTGTGTGTGGCTCAAGAGGTAAGTACTAGTCTCGAGCAGAATAAGCTAAGGGAAAGTGTCTAAACCCTGAGTTCAAGCCTCCCCACTATAAACTTGTGTGTATATGTATGTGTGTGTGTATATCTATATACACATATATAAAATGTGTCCACACATATGTACACATTCATGTATGTATACACATATGTGTATGTGTTGATTGGGGGATATCAGGCCTGATATATCAAGCAAGAGAAAATTTTTGCATCATTCAGCCTGTAGATGGAGACTCCGA
Organism: Dipodomys spectabilis; assembly: GCF_019054845.1. Taxonomy (NCBI): domain Eukaryota; kingdom Metazoa; phylum Chordata; class Mammalia; order Rodentia; family Heteromyidae; genus Dipodomys; species Dipodomys spectabilis. The sequence continues at coordinate 2,892,581 of NW_024871105.1, forward strand.
ATTTCTATACTGCAGTTAAGTGAGGATACTCAAATTCTGAAATTCATCAAATCATTGGACAAACCCATTCTATTTAGGAAGGGTAATCATCTTTTTTTGCTTTGTTCGGTTATGTTTTTGTTTTTTGCCAGGTCTGGGGCTTGACCTCAGGTCCTGCGCACTGTTAGTGAGCTGCTTTGGCTCAAGGACAGTGCTCTACCACTTGAGCCACAGAGTCACTTCTAGGTTTTGTTCATGCGGTATTGAGGAATCAAACCCAGGGCTTCATGCATGCTAGGCTAGCACTCTAACACTAAGCCACATTCCCAGGCCATAATAAATCTTCTTTACTCCAAGTTTAAAATTATTTAAATTTATCTATTGAAATTTACCAATGTGATTAAAATGGTAATCACATCCAAAAATATTTTAATTTCTTTCCTTTTTTATTGTGAAAATACTGTACAGAGGGGTTACAATTACTTGGGCAAGGTAATGAATACATTTCTTATCAAACATTGTTGCCTCTTCTTTTGTTTCCTCTTACCATCCCTTCCCATCTCCCACCCACCCACCCTTAATCCCCCCTCCCGCAAAAGATGTAAAGTTTGTTTTTTTCCATAACGACTTTTATATCTCATTGTTGCAATGGGTCCACCCTTATCCCTATTTAAACAATTTGTTTTTAATTTGTTAGGAAATGGAAAGACTTGGAAAAAATTATATTAAGTGAAGTAAGCCAGACCCAAAGAAACATAGGTCCCATGGGTTCCCTTATATGCAACAAATAATATATGTCTGAGATAAGCAGAAACGGTCAGATACATTGATGTTAGGCGAAATGAACCCCAAGATAAAGATTCAAATGTTTTTTCTTCCTTGCGATTATTTCTAACAGCTTTATAAGATGATTACTTTGTTGCTTTGTATGTCTCTCCCCCACAGTATAACCCCTGCTTCCAAAAGTATTTTCACAGCAACATTTACACTGATGTTTGACTAAAACATGAGGCACTACCTGCTAACAGAATTAATGTGTTAAAATTCACCATCTCTAGCCATGAGTTGTTGGCTCATGTCTGTAATTCTAGCTATTCAGGAAGCTTAGAGCTGAGGACTGAAGCTTTATGAGACTCATCTCCAATTAACTACCTCAAAAAACTGATGTGGAATTATGGTACCAGTGGCAGAGTGTTAGCCTTAAGCAAAAGAACCCAGGGATGGTGCCCAGGACCTAGTACAAGTAATAAAACTGTGTGTGAATGAGCATGAACACACAAACACACACACAAACACATGCACATACACACCATTACTACCACTATCACTAGAATATCATGACTCTTGTCACAGGAGAACTGCCACAGTCAAATTGTGAGACAGGAAGTAGAATGGTGGGTTTCCTGAGACTGGGGAAAGGGATGGATGGAAGGTGCTGTTTAATAAGTGCTTAATTTCAGGTTGTATTCTGAGAAAGTTCTAGAAGTTGGTATCAGAGAGGGTGCATGAAAATGTGAATGTACTTAAAGCCACTGAAGTGTACAATTGTAACTGGTTGAGATGACAAATTTTATGCTATGGTTATTTTCCCAGGATGAGAGAATAGATAACAATACAGCCAGAGAGGACCTGAACAAGAAAAGATAGCAGGAGGTGAGGTCCCTTATAGTGTTCACTCCTTCAGTTTCCCACCAACAAATATCTGCTGTTGGGCCACTTGTGCTGGGCTTATGACAGGTTGGATCAAAGGCAGTGGGTGGCTATCTGTAACTGGCCCTCTATCATTTGAGCCACATCTGTACTTCTGGCTCTTTTTAAGTTAATTGGAGATAAAACTCTCAGATTTAGCTGCCTGGGCTGGCTATGAACTTCAATCATCAGATTTCAACCTTAATATACTATCTTAAAGAAATGATTGGAACTTGCTCTTTTGTTGTTGTTGGTTTTGGTTGTCAGGCTTGCATTTGGGTTCCAGGCTCTGTACCTGAGTTCTTCTATTTAAGGCTAGCATTCTACCAGTTTTCAATACTACACTACATTTGGTTTTCTGGTGATTAATTGGAAATAAAATATCACAGACTTTACTGCTCAGACTGGCCATGAACCTTGACCCTCTGATCTCAATCTCTTTAGTAGTTAGGATTTCAGGTGTGAGCCAATTACACCTTGCTGGGAACCTGCTCCTTTATGAAGGAAGGCATTCTGATTAACTCCATTTTCCAGATATAGAAACAGAGGCAAACAAATTAAAATGACTTGTCTATGATGTCACACATTAGTAAATGCTGGAGCTGGGTCTTTTATCCTGATCTTTCCAATGGCAAATCTCACCCTCAAATAATACTCCATTAGTGGGTTGCCTTTGTTATCCCCTACCCTCACATTCCTGTGGCAAGGAATCAAAAACACCCCCAGGTGTGATTACGTACAGGCTCTGTCTAATGAAGAGAGTGCCTGGTTTTTTTTTTTAATTTAATTTAATTTTATTTGTGAACATACTGTACAGAGGGGTTACAATTACATGGGCAGGAAAATGCGTACATTTCTTACAAAGCATTGCAGCCTCCTCTTTGTTTACCCTTCACATCCCTTCCCAGCCTCCCCCCTCCCCCCCAATCCCAATCCTTCTCCTTAACTCCCCCTTCCCCCCCACACGCACCGACGTTGTAAAGCTAGTTTTGGACATGACAACTTGTAGTTCTCATTATCGCAATGGGTCCACCTGTATCCTTAAACAACTGGTTTTTGCCCATTTCCTCCACAAGTTATAGTGACATGAAATATAGTGAAAGCAGGAGTTATACTGTGGGGGAGGGACATACAAAGCAACAAAGAGATAATCTTATAAATGCGTTAGGAACACATGCTTGAAAGAAAAAAACACTAAAATAGCTATCTAAGGGTTCATTTTCCTAACATCACATTATCTGACCTTTTCCGCTTGACTCAAAAATATACTAGATATTACAAATAAGGGAAACCATGGGACCTATGTTTCTTTGGGCCTGGCTAAGTTCACTTAATAAAATTTTTTCCAAGTTTTCCCACTTCCTAACAAAAGGGGCAATGTCATTCTTTCTGATGGAGGCATGGAATTCCATTGTTTATATATACCACATTTTCTTGATACATTCATCTAGTGAGGGGCATCTGGGTTGGTTCCATATCTCAGCTATGGTAAATAATGCTGCAATAAACATAGTTATGCTGGTAGATTTAGTGTGGTCTTGTTTGTAAACATTTGGGTAAATGCCCAAAAGTGGGATTGCTGGGTCATAGGGGAGTTCTATGTGAAGTCTTTTGAGGAACCTCCATACTGCTTTCCAAAGTGGTTGAACAAGTTTACATTCCCACCAACAATGAAGTAAGGTTCCTTTCTGTCCACATCCCCTCCAACATCTGTTTTTGTTAGAGTTCTTGAATTTTGCCGTTCTAACTGGAGTGAGGTGATGTCTCAATGTAGTTTTGATTTGCATTTCTTTTATGGCTAGGGATGCTGAACATTTTTTCATGTGTCTATTGGCCATCCTTCTTTCTTCTTCACAGAAGGTTCCCTTAAAGTCTTTCGTCCACTTATTTATTGGGCAGTTGTTTCTTTGAGGATTTGTTGTTGGGGGGTTTAATTTTTTGAGTTCCAAGTATATTTTAGATATGAGACCCTTGTCCGTTGTATGGCTAGTAAAGATCTTCTCCCAATCCGTGGGCTTTCTATTGATCTTGCTAGCTATGTCATTTGCCATGCAGAAGCTCTGCAACTTTATGCAACCCCATTTGTCCAATCATTCCTTGATTTGTTGTGTTTCCGGGTCTCTATTCAGAAAATTTCAGCCTGAGCCAAGGAGACCTAGTGTTTCTCCTATTCCATCCTGTAATATTTTCAGAGTGTCTGCTTTGACTTCAAGGTCTTTGATCCATTTGGAGTTGATTCCAGTGTAGGGTGATATATAAGGATCTAGCTTCAGTTTTCTACATGTAGTTAACCAATTTTGCCAGCACCATTTACTGAAGAAGCTGTCTTTCTTCCATTCTATTGTTTTAGCTCCCTTATCGAAGATTAGATGGCTATAGGTCTGTAGGTTCATTTCTGGGTTTTCAATTCTATTCCATTGGTCCTGAGGTCTGTTCTTATGCCAATATCAACCTGTTTTGATTACTATGGCTTTATAGTAGAGTTTGAAATTTGGTATTGATATTCCTCCAGCAGTGTTCTTTCCGTTGAGGAGCGTTTTTGCTATTCGGGGTCTTTTATTGTTCCATATGAAATTTTGGATTGCCTCTTCTATTTCCTTGAAGAATGAGGTTGGAATTTTGATAGGTATTGCGTTGAATTTGTAGATAGCCTTGGGAAGTATTGCCATTTTCACGATGTTAATCTTTCCAATTCAGGATCATGGGAGGTTTTGCCATTTTTTAAGTTCTGTGTTGATTTCCTTTTTCAAGATTTTAAAGTTTTCATCATAGAGGTCCTTCACTTCTTTGGTTAAGTTAATTCCTAGGTATTTTATTTTTTGTGGGGCTATTACAAATAGAGTTGCTTTCCTAATTTCAGCCACACTTTTCTCATTGTTGGCATACAGAACAGCCATTGATTTTTGGGGGTTAATTTTATAACCTGCTACTTTGCCAAAGTTTTGAATCAGCTTGAGAAATTTGGGAGTTGAGTATATGGGGTCCTTTAAATACAAGATCATGTCATCTGCAAGGAGGGAGAGTTTTATTTCTTCTTTCCCTTTTTGGAACCCCTTTATGTCTGCATCTTGTCTTATTGCTGTAAATAGGCATTCTAATACTAGATTGAAGAGAAATGGAGAGAGTGGGCATCCTTGTCTTGTTCCTGAGTTAAGAGGAAATGGCTTTAGTTTTTCACCATTGAGTATAATGCTGGCTGTAGGTTTGTCATATACAACCTTTATTGTATTGAGGAATGTTCCATGGATTCCTAATTTTTCCAAAACCTTCATCATAAAGTGGTGTTGGATCTTGTCGAATGCTCTTTCTGCATCTATTGAGATAACCATGTGGTTCTTATCCTTGCTCCTGTTGATGTGATGAATAATATTAATTGATTTGTGTATATTGAACCATCTTTGAATCCCTGAAATGAGTCCTGTTTGATAGTGGTGGATGATTTTTTGGATGAATTGTTGAAGTCGATTGGCCAAAATTTTGTTGAGAAGATTTGCATCAATGGTCATCAAAGAAATGGGTCTATAATTCTCTTTCTTTGATGAGTCCCTGCCTGGTTTTGGGATGAGGGTTATGATGGCTTCATAGAATGTGTTCGGTAGTGAGCTTTCTCTTTCAATTTCATTGAAGAATTGAAGGAGTGTTGGTGTGAGCTCTGCTTTGAAGGCCTTGTAAAATTCTGCTGTCAAACCATCTGGTCCTGGACTATTCTTAACTGGGAGGTCTCTTATTGCTGTTTCTATTGCAATGCTTGATATGGGCCTGTTAAGATAGTTTAACTCATCTTGGATTAGTTTTCGTATGTCAATATTTGCTAGGAAAAGGTCCATTTCTGTCAAGTTCTCAAACTTATTAGCATAAAGTTTTGAGAAGTATTCCCTTATAATGTTCTGAATCTTGGTTGTTTCCGTGGTGATGTTTCCATTCTCATTTGGGAGTTTATTAATTTGGGTGTGTTCTCTTCTTTTTCTGATAAGTTTTGCTAAGGGTCTGTCAATTTTTTTAATTTTTTCGAAGAACCAACTCTTTGTTTTGTTGATTCTTTCTATAGTTTTTTTGGATTCTAATTCATTTAATTCTGATTTAATTTTAATTATTTCTTTCCGTCTACTGGATTGGGGTTTATCTTGCTGCTCTTTTTCAAGGAGGTTTCGATGTGTCATTAAATAGATCTCTCCAATTTGTTGATGTAGGAGCTCAGAGCTATAAATTTGCCTCTGAGTACTACCTTTGCTGTGTCTCAGAGGAGCTGGTATTTTATGTGTTCATTTTTGTTGAATAGCATGAACATTTGAATTTCCTTTCTAATCTCTTCCATGAGCCACTCATGATTCAGCAGTGTGTTGTTCAGCCTCCATGTGATACCGGACTTTCTTTGGTGGCTTTTTGTGTTGAGATCTAATTTTATTCCCTTGTGTTCAGAGAGAATGCAAGGTAGAAAGAACTTCAATGTTTCTGAATTTAGACAAGTTTGCTTTGTGGCCTAAAATGTGGCCTATTTTAGAAAATTTTCCATGTGCTGCTGAGCATTCTGATCCTGCTGAGTGAAATGTTCGGTAGATGTCTGTTAAATCTAGATTATCTATGCAGCTTTTTAGATCTGCGGTTTCTCTGTTGAGTTTTTGCCGAGTTGATCTATCTAGTGGGGAGAGTGGTGTGTGAAAATCCCCAACAATTAATGTCTTTGGATCTATATGGGATTTGAGGGAAAGTAGTGTTTCTTGGATAAATTTGGGTGCTCCATTGTTGTCAAATAGATATTTAGAATTGTAATATCCTCTTGATGGAGAGATCCTTTAATTAGTATGTAGCGACCTTCTTTATCTCTTCTCACGAATTTTAATTTGAAGTCTATTTTATCTGATATTAGCATTTTAACTCCCGCCTGTTTATGGGGGCCGTTTGCTTGGTAGATTTTGTTCCAGCCTTTTACATTGAAAATGTGTTTGTTTTTACGGGCAAGATGTGACTCCTGCAGGCAGCATATAGAAGGGTCTTGTTTTTTAATCCAACTAAACAGTCTATGTGGCTTAATTGGTGAGTTCAGTCCGTTAACGTTAAGAGATAGGACTGAGAGGTATTTGGGAGTTCCTGCCATGTTGTCCACCTTCTTGGGGGCTGCGAAAACTGGGTTCTTCCTATGGTTCTTGGATTCTCAGTTTGGGTGCAGTTTCTTGGCTTTTATTGTGGTCTTGTTGGTTTTCTATGTGTGGGACATCTTTAAGAATCTTTTGTAGGGCTGGTTTGGTGGAGATGTTTTGTTTCAATTTTTCTTTGCTATGGAAGGTTTTTATTTGGCCTTCAGATATGAAGGAGAGTTTAGCTGGGTACAGTATTCTTGGTTGATAGTTGTTTGTTTTAGGGCATGGCATACATCATTCCAGGCTCTTCTTGCTTTGATTGTCTCTGCTGAGAAATCTGAGGTGATTCTAATTGGTTTCCCTTTATAGGTGATTAACCTTTTCTCCTTGACAGCTTTAAGGATCTTTTCCTTGGTCTGAGTTGATCCTGTGTGGATTATAATGTGATGGTGGGATGTCCTATTCTGGTCTGGTCTATTTGATGTTCTAAAAGTTTCTTGTATCTGAATAGGCCTATCTTTTTGTATGTTTGGGAAGTTCTCTGGTAGGATCCTGTTAAACAAATTTCCTAGACCATTAATTTCTGTTTCTAGGTGCTCCTCTACACCCATTATCCTTAGATTAGGCCTTCTGATGATGTCTTCCAGGTGTTGGATAGATCTATCATATTTCTTGGACTTGTCTTGGATGGTTGTATGTTCTTTCTCTATAATATCTAGGCTGTCTTCAATCCCTGAGATTCCATCTTCTGCATGGTCTAACCTGCTGTCAAGACACTCTACTTTGTTTTTTATGTCTTTTCCTTCTAATTGGTCGGCTTTGATGGCTTCAAGTTCTTTGTTGAAGCTCTGTTTTAGTTCTTGTATGAATTTCTTTACTTCCTTAATTTGGTGTTCAGTGTTTGTTCTCAAATCACTTAGTTGATTGGTTATGGTTTCTTTGGACTCCCATTCCTTTTGTTGGGTTCCATTCAGCATTCCCTTTGTGGTCTCCCTGACTTCCTTCAGCTCTTTGTTAATGGATTCCATGAATGCCTTTAGTGATCTTTGTGTATTCTCTACCTCTTCTCTAAATTCATGTGTTAGTCTTTGATTAGCTTCCTCCCGTTTGTGGGATTCCTGCAGTTCTCTTTGAGTGTTCTCAGGCTGCTCACGCCATTCCTCCCTTTCTCTTTGAGTATTCTCATGTTGCTCATGCAAATCCTGTATCAGTTTTTGAGTAGCTTCCTCACGCTTACGATATTCCTGTATAAACTTTTGGTATGCCTCCTCTCTCTCCTTATCACGCTCATACAGAGTCCTTTGTAAGTTGTCAAAATTTGCATTTATCATGTTTGCCAGCAGTGTTTGTAGAGCTATTTGGGAACTCTCCTCTGGATTATTCATTATCTGTTCTGTCCCCTGATTATCAAGATTGAGAATTGAGATACCCGGAGTTACCATTTTTCTTGTGTTTTCACGGCTTACTCTGCCCATTTGAGATGAAAATAGCACCAGTTTTGTGCTAGAACACTATCTTAAGGTAACCATCAACCAAAGTTTGCATTTGTACAGTCAATAGTCTACAGATACAATCTAGTTCAACAGATACATCTATTCAACATCAAACAACTATATGTTAATGGGCTTCGAATCGCAGAGAAGAATTTGGAAAACCAGAAATTATAAGGGTTAGGGAGAGATGTGGGTAAAAAATAGGAATAGATTGGTGTGGGGAGGCACAGGGAGAGTTAACTATGTCCTAATCTCAATGCAGGAAATAGGTTGGGTAGGATGCAAGTAGAGAGAGAAAAAAAGAAGAAAGGGAAAGGGAAATGAAAAGAGACCAGAAAAAAATAGAAAGGTAAAAATTAATATTATTATGGAGAAAATATACAATCTATTTAGAGAGGAATGTGACTATATTGAGAGAAGGGTAGGGACATAGAGGAGATGTGAAAAACTTAAAAAAAATGCTTAAAATGTTATATAAGTATAAAGAGGTAGTACTGCTATTAAGGAATTTAAGTCTCAGAAGTTTTGAATTGAGTAATAAATTTGTGGATTAAGTGTGTACACAATGGGGGATAGGGTCTACTAGTTAACTGCGGGTTTATCTGAGGATGTGCAGGACAAGTGTTAAGTCACATAAAGAAGAGCAAATGAGAGGAAAAGGTGAAAAGGATAAGAAAGGGAGAAAAAAGATCAGAAGTTCAGTAGAGCTACACAAAAAACAAAAAGATAATTAAAAAAGAAAGAAAAAGAGAAAGAAGACAAGAAAAGAAAGGAAAACACACATTCATGTATCCTTAAAATAAAAATTATAAGAGGAAAAAAAAAGTTACTGGAAAACAATTTTTTTCAAAAAAGACAAAAATTAAAGATTCATAAATGTTTTAGAAAAGAAAAAGAGATATTTATATATATAAGGTACCAAAAAAAAAAGAAGAAGAAAAAAAAAAAGTTCTTTGATTTTTTTTTTTTTGGGGGGGAGGGGTGGGAAGAATCCTGTATCTCCATTGTGTCTGTAACCATCCTCTTGTGGGAATCTCTGGTCTGCTTGAGATCCTGTGGCTTGATTGATTTCTTAAGTCAGTTTGTTCGAACAGGCAGAAAAATGCTCTGCTTTACCCAAGATTTTGAGATCCCCCTCCCAGGTTAGTTTAATGGGAGGGTGATCTGCTTTGAGAATCACAAAAGAGGGGAATGCAGTGATGAGGCTAGTTTCTGGGTAGAGTTGAGGCCTTTCAACAATCAGTAGCTTTTCCCTGGGGCTATTTTGTGAAAAATTCAGAGCCCAGCCTGGAGCCATTCTCAGGGTTTCTGTTTTTCAATTGATTGTGGAGGCTTCTAGAGGGAAGGGCAGCCTCTGGCTCTGGTTACCTAGTGAGGAAAGCCACTCCTATGGCTGGCGCCTGAGCTGGGTGACTTTTCCCTGGAACGAGCTGAGTCTGGCAGGTCACTTCACCGTTAAGTTCTTGTGACCTGCTAAATGACTCGTTTTATTCCAAGGCCTGAGTTGGAGCTAGCAGCTCCGCTGACTTTGTCGGTATCCAAGATGAAGATCACGCTACTCCTCATGAAAATGGAGAACACAGGGCGTATTTGGATGTATATATTTCCACTTGAGAGTCCTTATAATAATATAAAGGAAAAATATTAGTTTCTTTCCGTAAAAGTAAATTCCGGAGAGGCAAGCAGAATAGGATATCAAGTGAAAACTGTAGTGCATTCAAGATTTGATGTGTAATGTAGTTTTCATTGTTCAAGGTTACATTTTTGATACATTGACTTTATACTAGTATAAACAGAACTTACTCCCTACATTATTCTTAATTGTTCATTGCTCACAAATGTAAATCCAATTATTTTTAAACACACATTATACCCTATTACTTCAGTTATTGAACATTATAATTTTAGTGAATTCTTGTAATTTTCTAAATAAAAAATAATATGAGATTTGGGAGCCAGTGGCTGCTGCCTCTAATCCTCGCTACTCAGGTGATTTCTGAGGATTGCAGTTGGAAGCCAGACTGGACAAAGAAGTATGTAAGACTCTTGAGATTCTTATTTCTAATTAACCGTTAAAAAACCAGAGGTGGAGTTGCAGTTCAAGGGGTAGAACTCTAGCCTTGAGTAAAAAGCTCAGGGACAAAACACAATCGCTGAGTTCTAGGCTTAGGATGGAACAAAAAAAGATAATATTATCTGCAAAAAAGATAATTACACTCCTTCCTATCAACACAGATATGGACATTTCTATTGTCAAATTGATTTTCCTTGCAAATCTAGTTCCTGCAACTTACAAGTGGTGACGGTAGATATGGTAACCTTGTTGCTGATTTTAGGAGAAAAGTATATGTGGTTTCACCATTAAGTAGGATACACACATACACACACACACACACACACACACACACACACACACACACACACACACACAAAGTAGCCTAAAAGTGAAAAAACAAGAATGATAAATGATTGGTGAGTTGAGATATAACAAGGAATGTAAATTTGGAGGCAAATGAAATTGATAGCTGTGATGGTTAATCTTGAGGATGAACTTCAATGGGATTGATTTGATTAGGTTTAGATGCGCCCAGCTAATAAGTAAAGCATAACTCTGGGTGTGTTTGGGGGTTTCCATAACAGATTAACTGAAGCAGATATCCCTCCTGCACATGGGTGGCCATCCGATAGGCTGGCTTTCCATATGGAGTTAATGAGGAGAAAAGAGAATCCTCCCATCGAAGCACTCCCTTTCCCTCTCTTACCCCTCCCCCTGCTCCATGTCCTCCATGTTCTGCTCTGCCATGAATGCCTGAAATCTATGACACTGAACAAAATAACTTCCTAAGATATTTCTGTCAAATATTTTGTCATAGCAAGAAAAAAATACATGGCTAACACACAACCGAATCTTCCACTTGTACTCCTTGTTTTATTGATTGACTGATTGATTTAGCCATGCCTGGAACTGGAACTCATTGGTTGAGCACTGTCCCTTAGCCAAATTGTGCTCAATCAAGGGTAGTGTTCTACCCCTTGAGCAACAATGCCATTTCCAGCTTTTTTTGAGTACTTTATTAGACTTGAGAGTCTCAGAGACTTCTCTGCCCAGGCTGGGTTGAACCACCGTCCACAGATCTTAGCCTCCTAAGTAGCTAGGATTATAGGCTTGAGCTGCTGGTGCCTGGTCACATTCTACCATTTCTTCTTCCTTCTTCTTGATTCTTCCTCCTGTCCCCTCCCAAACTTCCTCCTCCACACCATGCTAAATAAGTATAGGCTTTACTACTGAACTGGACACCCAGCCATAGGCTGCCATCTTTACTCAATGAAATAAGCAGCTGACATCAATGGGTTGCTGAGTATATGCTAGGCACCAACCCACCTTTTTCTTTGTGAACTTGGTAATAAACCTATGAGATAGGTAATCATTATCTTAGTCTTACAGACCAGGCTACTGGAACAAAACCAATGATTTGCCAGGGCCAAAAACTCAAATCTTTAATCCCGGCCCAACAAACCTCTCAATCCAACTTCAGTAGTGAAGATTAGACTCAAACCCAGGCACTCTCTTCATTAGACAAAGCCTGTATGTAATCACACCTGGGGGTGTTTTTGATTCCTTGCTACAGGAATGTGAGGGTAGGGGATAAGAAAGGCAACACACTAATGGAGTATTATTTGAGGGTGAGATTTGCCATTGGAAAGACCAGGATAAAAGACCCAGCTCCAGCATTTACTAACGTGTGACATCATAGACAAGTCATTTTAATTTGTTTGCCTCTGTTTCTATATCTGGAAAATGGAGTTAATCAGAATGCCTTCCTTCATAAAGGAGCAGGTTCCCAGCAAGGTGTAATTGGCTCACACCTGAAATCCTAACTACTAAAGAGATTGAGATCAGAGGGTCAAGGTTCATGGCCAGTCTGAGCAGTAAAGTCTGTGATACTTTATTTCCTTGATTTTCTCTCTTCAGTCTGTTTCCTGCTTATTAGCTTTCCTTGCCTCCTTCTTTCTAATTTGTCTCCTTTTCTCTCTGTCTTTTTCCTCTTTCTCTCATTCCCTCTTCCCTCCAATTATCTCTCCTTGTTATCTTTTCTTCAAATGCTCTGTCTGGGAACCAGTTTTTCTTACTGATCAATTTTCCTTTGCTGATGTGGCTCTAAGAATTCACTTTTCTCTTAATCATTGTAAAGGAAAATTGTTGGTAATCATATAAACAAATAGAAAGATAGTGTGAAACCAGGGGTCTCAAGGCTAACTAGCACTTGGGCCCTGAGTCTCCACAATCAAGCATATTTGCTTGAATTTACATAGGGCAAGTAACCATGGATATATGCAAAAAAATAAAACATCTAGCTGGGTACCAGTTGCTCATGCCCATAGTCCTAACTAATCAGGAGACAAAGATATGAGGATTGTAGCTCAAAGCCAGCCTGGTCAGGAAAGTCATTAAGACACTCGTCTCAAATTAATCACCAGAAAATCGAACTGGTGTTATGGCTTAATTGGTAGAACACTAGCCTTGAGCTGAAGACCTCAGGAACAGTGCTGATGCCTAGAGTTCAAGCCCCATGATCTAGAAAACAAATAAAGCATCTATATTAGGATTACAATCAGAACCAAAACACAGTTTGTAAGAGACACTTTTTCCCTTATTGTTTTGAAACAGGATATTGCAACCAGAAAAAGTCTAGACATGATGTTCACATTAACATTGCCTTCAAGGTCAACAGCACTGAAATTTCAGCATTTCCAGCATTAAAGAAGGATTGTGGTACTCCAGTCTCTTAACCCTCTCAAGGATTGTCTGTTTTAACCCTCTGTGGCCACCTTTCAGCATTCTGAGTTGTCAGAGTGGAGTTGCCACTTCATACCATATCTACTTTGAGCTAAACAACAGAAAGATTTTCCTGACTGTGTTGTCTTTTTTTTTTTTTTTTTTTTTGGCCTACCCTCATTTGATGTGATACTGTTTTGCTTTTCTTTTCTCTCCATTTGAAAATTTTCATTCACTGCCAGTATAAGATAAAATTTGGTTTTTAAAGTAAATATTACAGTGTCTAGGGTTTTCATATTTGAAATATAAGTAATGGCAAAACCTGAAAGACATTTGCTCAGTAATAGACATTGATCTCTGAGGAACTTTATTACTTGCTAACATGTGTGGCAATATATCCTTAGGAATCTACTCGGGGAAATCTTCCTTGAATATGAGACACATTTGAACAATTGCCAGTGAAAACATAAAAAATTAAAAGCAAGATGCATATTATAATAATTTGTATCATTTGTACATACAGATGGACAATTATTAATATTATTTGCAGTAACTATTTTCAAGTAAAAACTGTTGTAACCTGTTTTCAAGCAATTAATTTGTTTGCTATTTCAACACAAAAAGAGATAGGTATATAATTATGTTTCTGTAAAATTCGCAGAATCCAAAATTTGATTTTTCCATATTCCTTTTTTTATTGTGAAGATTATGTACAGAGGAGTTACAATTACATGAGCAAGGTAATGAGTATAATTCTTATCAAGCATCGTTGCCTCCATCTTTGTTTCCCCTTACAATCCCTTCCAATCTCTCCCCCCGATCCTCCCGCCCCCCTCCACAGCACCAAACTTGTAAAGTTCGTCTTTCTATATAACCTCTTATACATCTCATTGTTGCAATAGGTCCAACTTGAACCCTATTTAAACAATTTGTGTTTTCCCTTCCCCTCCATAAAAACATTAAAATAAATCTGAACAAAATAACATTTGAGTCCTTATCTTGGGGTTCATTTCACCTAACATCAACTTATCTGACCTTTTCTGCTTGTTTCAGACATATACTAGTAATTGCAAATAATGAAAACCATGGGAACTATGTTTCTTTGGGCCTGGCTTACTTCACTTAGTATAATTTTTTCCAAGTCTTTCTATTTCCTAACAAATGGGCCAATGTCATTCTTTCTGATGGAGGCATAGAATTCTATTGTGTATATATACCACATTTTCATGTCCATTTATCTACTGAGGAGCATGTGGGTTGGTTCCATATCTTAGCCATGGTAAATGATGCTGCAATAAACATAATTGTGCTGGTAACTTTAGTTTGGTCTTGTTTGTTTTCATTGGGGTAAATGCCCAAAAGTGAGATTGCTGGGTCATAGGGGAGCTCTATGTGGAGTCTTTTGAGGAACCTCCATACTACTTTTCAAGTGGTTGAATAAGTTTACACTCCCACCAACAACGCAGTAGGATTCCCTTCTGTCCACATCCCTTCTGGCATATTTTGTTATTAGAGTTCTTGACTATAGCCATTCTGATTGGGTGAGGTGGTACTTCAATGTTGTTTTGATTTGCATTTCTTTTTTATTTTTTATTATGTATTGTGAAAATACGTGCCGAAGGGTTACAATTACATGGGCAAGGTAATGAGTACATTTTTTATTGTGAAAATACTGAACAGTATTTGAATACTGAACAGATAATGAGTACATTTCTTACTAAGCATTGTTGCCTCCTCCTTTGTTTCCCCTTCGTATCTCTTATAATCTCCCCCTCTTCACTCTCTATTATCCCCATGCCAAAATTGTAAAGTTCGTTTTTTGATATAACGACGTGTACATCTCATTGTTTCAATAAGTCCACCTGTATCCGTATTTAAACGGTTTGTTTTTTCCCCTTCACCTCCACGAATTATACCAATATAAAATACAGTGAAAACAGGGGTTATGCCGTGGGGGAGGGACATACATATTATAAATGTGTTAGAAACAATCGCATAAAAGAAAAAAAACATTTGAATACTTATCTTGGGGTTCATTTCACCTAACATCAACTTATCTTACCTTTTCTGCTTGTCCCAGACATATACTAGTTATTGCAAATAAGGGAAACCAGGGGCCTATGATTTCATTGGACCTGGCTTACTTCACTTAATATAATTTTTTCCAAGTCTTTCCATTTCCTTACAAATGGGGCAATGTCATTCTTTCTGATAGAGGCATAGAATTCCATTGTGTATGTATACCATTCATCTACTGAGGAGCATCTGGTTTGGTTCCATATCTTAGCTAGGTAAATAATGCTACAATAAACATAGTTGTACTGGTAGCTTTAGAATGATCTTGTTTGTGATCATTTGGGTAAATGCCCAAAAGTGGCATTGCTGGGTAATAGAGGAGCTCTATGTGGAGTCTTTTGAGGAACCACCATATGACTTTCCAAAGTGGCAGAACAAGTTTACATTCCCACCAACAATGCAGTAAAGTTCTTTTCTGTCCACATCCCCTTCACTATCTGTTGTTATTAGAGTTCTTGATTATAGCCATTCTAACTGGGGTGAGGTAGTATCTCATTGTAGTTTTAACTTGCATTTCTTTTAGGGTTAGAGAAGTTGAATATTTCTTCAGATGTGGATTAGTCATCCTACTTTCCTCTTCAGAGAATTTCTCTGTAAGTCTTTACCCACTTATTTATTGGAGAGTTGTTTGTTTGAGGATTTGTTTTTTGGGGATTAAATTTATTGAGTTCCAAGTATCCTTTAGATATTAGACCATTGTCCTTTGTATGGCTGGTGATGATTTTCTCCAAATCCGTGGCCTTTCAACTGAAATTGCTAGCTATTTCTTTATCATGCAAAAGCTCTGAAATTTCATGCAATCCCATTTGCCCAACCTTTCTTTGATTTGTTGTGTTTCTGGGTCTCTTTTAAGAAAATTAGGCCCTGTGCCAAAGACAGCTAGGGTTTCTCCTATTCCATCCTGAAATGTTCTCAGAGTGTCTGCTTTGACTCTGAGGTCTTTGATACATTTGGAGTTGATTCTGGTGCAGGGTGATATATAAGGATCTAGCTTCATTTTTCTATAAGTGATTAACAAGTTTTGCTGCCACTATTTACTGAAGAGGCTGTCTTTTTCCATTCTAATTTTTAGCTCCCATACCGAAGATTAAACGCTATAGGTCTGTTGGTTCATTTCTGGGTTTTCCATTCTGTTCTACTGGTCCTGGGGTCTGTTCTTGTGGCAATACCAAGCTCTTTTGATTACTATGCTTTGTAGTTTGAAATTTGGTATTTATGTTACTCCAACACTGTTATTTCTGTTAAAGATAGTTTTTGCTCTTTGGGATCTTTTATTGTTCCATATGTATTTTTGGATTACCTCTTCTATTTCCTTGAAGAATGGGGGTGGAATATTGATAGGTATCGCATTGAATTTATAGATTGACTAGGGAAGTATTCCTATTTTCACGATGTTAATCCTTCCAGTCAAGGAGCATGAGAAGTTTTTCCACTTTCTTAGTTCTGTTTTGATTTCTTTTTTCAGGTTTTTAAAGTTTTTATCATAGAGGGCCTTCACTTCCTTGGTTAAGTGAATACCTACGTATTTTATTTTTTGTGGTACTATTCCAAATAGAGTTACTTTCCTGATTTCAGCTACACTTTTCTCATTGTTGGCATAGAGAAAAGCCATTGATTTTTGAGGATAATTTTATCCCTGCTACTTTGCCAAACTTTTTTTTTTTGGGGGGGGGGAGTCCAGTCGTGGGGCCTGAACTCTGGACCTGGGCACTGTCCCTCAGCTCTTCAGCTCAAGGCTAGCGCTCTACCACTTGAGCCACAGCGCCACTTCCGGCTTTTTTCTTTTTGCTTATATGGTGCTGAGGAATTGAACCCAGGGCCTCAGGCATGCAAGGCAAGCGCTCTACCACTGAGCCACCTTCTCAGCCCATACTTTGCCAAACTTTCAATTCAGCTTGGTTAATTTTGGATTGGAGTTCGTTGGATTCTTTAAATACAAGATCATGACATATTTAGGACTGGCTTGCTTCACTTAATATAATTTTTTCCAAGCCTTTCCATTTCCTAACAAATGGGGCAATGTCATGCTTTCTGATGGAGGCATAGAATTCCATTGTGTGTGTGTGTGTGTGTGTGTGTGTGTGTGTGTGTGTGTGTGTGTGTGTGTGTGTATACACACTACATTTTCTTGATCCATTCATCTATTGAGGGGCATCTGGGTTGGTTCCATATCTTAGCTATAGTAAATAATGCCGCCATAAACATAGTGAAGTGAAGTAAGCCATGCCCAAAGAAACATAGGTCCCATGGTTTCCCTTATTGGAATATCTACTATATGTCTGAGTCAAGCAGCAAAGGTCAGATAAGGTGATGTTAGGGAAATGAACTATAAGATATGTATTCAAATGTTTTTCTTTCTTTCATGCGATTGTTTCTAACACATTTATAAGATTATTTCTTTGTTGCTTTTTATGTCCCTCCCCCACAGTATAACCCCTGCATTCACTGTATTTGATGTCGGTATAATTTGTGGAGGGGAAGGGGAAAACAAATCGTTTAAATAGGAATACAGGTGGACCCATTGCAACAATGAGATGTACAAGTCGTTATGTCGAAAACGAACTTTACAACTTTGGTGCGGGGGGAGGGGGAAGGATTGGGCGAGGGAGCAGGGGGAGGATGGGAAGGGATGGGAAGGGGAAACAAAGGAGGAGGCTACAATGCTTGATAAGAAATGTACTCATTATCTTGCCGATGTAATTGTAAACCTTCGGTACAGTATTTTCACAATAAAAAATAAAATGAAAAATATAAAGATCATGTCATCTGCACAGTGGGAGAGCTTTACTTCATCTTTCCGAATTTGGATCGCTTTTATGTTTCCATCTTGTCCCATTGCTATAGCTAAGCATTCTAATAGTTGATTAAAGAGAAGTGGAGAGAGTGGACATCCTTTTCTCGTTCCTGAGTTAAGAAGAAATGGCTTTAATTTTTCACCATTAAGTATAATCCTGGCTGTAGGTCACTGGCTATAGGAATGTTCCATGGATTCCTAATTTTTTTAGAACCATTATCATAAAGGGAGGTGGGATCTTGGCAAATGCTTTTTCTGCATCTATTGGGATAACCCTGTGGTTCTTTTTTTTTTTTTTTATTATGAAAATACTATACAGAGGGTTTACAATTATATGGGCAAAATAGTGAGTACATTTCTTATCAACCATTGTAGCCTCCTCTTTTTTTTCCCCGTTTTCATCCCTTCCCATCCTCCCTCGGCCCCTCCAACCAATCCTCCACACCACCCCCTCCACCAAAGTCGTAAAGTTCATTTTCGACATAACGACTTGTATTTCTCACTGTTGCAACCGGTCCACCTCTATCCTTATTTAAACAACTTGTTTTTCCCCTTCCCCTCCACAAATTATACCCACATCAAATATAGTGAAAGCAGGGATTACACTGTGGGGGAGGGACATTCAAAGCATCAAAGAAATAATCTTATAAATGCATTAGAAACAATCTCATGAAAGAAAAAAAAAACATTTGAATACATATCTTAGGGTTCATTTCCCTAACATCACCTTATCTGACCTTTTCTGCTTGACTCAGACATATACTACATATTGCAAATAAGGGAAATCATGGGACCTATGTTTCTTAAGGCTTGGCTTACTTCACTTAACATAATTTTTTCCAAGCCTTTCCATTTCCTAACAAATGGGGCAAAATCATTCTTTCTGATGGAGGCATAGAATTCCATTGTGTATATATACCACAATTACTTGATCCATTCATCTACCAAGGGGCATCTGGGTTTATTCCATATCTTAGCTATAGTAAATAATACTGCAATGAACATAGTTCTGCTGGTAGCTTTAGTGTGGTCTTGTTTGTAAACATTTGGGTAAATGCCCAAAAGTGGGATTGCTGGGTCATAGGGGAGCTCTATGTGGAGTCTTTTGAGGAACCTCCATACCACTTTCCAAAGTGGTTGAACAAGTTTACACTCCCACCAACACTGCAGTAAGGTTCCCTTCTGTGCACATCCCTTCCAGCATCTGTTGTTATTAGAGTTCTTGATTTCTGCCATTCTAACTGGGGTGAGGTCGTATCTTAATGTTGTTTTGATTTGCATTTCTTTTATGGCTAGGGAGGTTGAGCATTTCTTCATGTGTCTATTGGCCATCCTTCTTTCCTCTTCAGAAAAGTTTCTCTTTAAGTCTTTTTTTTTAATTTTAATTTTTTGTAAACATACAGTACAAAAGGGTTACAATTACATGGGCAAGGTAATGAGTACATTTCTTATCAAACATTGCAGCCTCCTCCTTTGTTTACCCTTCAAATCCCTTTCCTGCCTCCCCCTGCCCACCCAACCAATCTCTCCCCCCCCCACCAAAGTTGTAAAGTTCCTTTTCGACATGACAACTTGTACTTCTCATAGTTGCAACTGGTCCACTTGTATCCTTAAACGACTTGTTTTCCCCCATCTCCTCCACAAATTATACTGACATTAAATATAGTGAAAGCAACAAAGAAATAATCTTATAAATGCGTTAGAAACAAATGCATGAAAGAAAAAAAACATTTAAATACATATCTAAGGGTTCATTTTCCTAACATCACATTATCTGACTTTTTCTGCTTGACTCATACATATACCAGATATTACAAATAAGGGAAATCATGGGACCTATGTTTCTTTGGGCTTGACCTACTTCACTTAATATAATGTATTCCAAGACTTTCCATTTCCTAGCAAATTGGGAAATGTCATTCTTTCTGATGGAGGCATAGAATTCCATTGTGTATATATACCACATTTTCTTGATCCATTCATCTACTGAGGGGCATCTGGTTTGGTTCCATATCTTAGCTATGGTAAATAATGCGGCAATAAACACAGATGTGCTGGTAGCTTTAGTGTGGTCTTGTTTGAAAACATTTGGGTAAATGCCCAAAAGTGGGATTGCTGGGTCATAGGGGAGCTCAATGTGAAGTCTTTTCAGGAACCTCCATACTGTTTTCCAATGTGGTTGAACATATTTACAGTCCCACCAACAATGAAGTAAGGTTCCCTTCTGTCCACATCCCCTCCAGCATCTGTTGTTGTCTATGATGAAAACTGTAAAATCTTGAAAAAGGAAATCAAAACAAAACTTAGAAAAACGCAAAAACCTCCCATGCTCCTGGACTGGAAAGATCAACATCGTGAAAATGGCAATACTTCCCAAGGCTATCTACAAATTCAATGTGATACCTATCAAAATTCCAAACTCATTCTTCAAGGAAATAGAAGAGGCAATCCAAAAATTCATATGGAACAATAAAAGACCCCGAATAGCAAAAAAGCTCCTCAACGGAAAGAACACTGCTGGTGGAATATCAATACCAAATTTCAAACTCCACTATAAAGCCAAAGTAATCAAAACAGCTTGGTACTGGCATAAGAATAGACCTCAGGACCAATGGAATACAATTGAAAACCCAGAAATGAACCTACAGACCTATAGATAAGTAGTCTTCGATAAGGGAGCTAAAATAATAGAATGGAAGAAAGACAGCCTGTTCAGTAAATGGTGTTGGCAAAATTGGTTAACTACTTGTAGAAAACTAAAGCTAGATCTTTATATATCACCCTGTATCAGAATCAACTCCAAATGGATCAAAGACCTCGGGGTCAAAGCAGACACTCTGAAAACATTACAGGATGGAATAGGAGAAACCCTAGGTTTCCTTGGCTCAGGCCGAAATTTTCTAAATAAAGACCCGGAAACACAACAAATCAAAGAAAGATTGGACAAATGGGATTGCATGAAGTTGCAGAGCTTCTGCATGGCAAAGGACATAGCTAGCAAGATCAATAGAAAGCGCACAGATAGGGAGAAGATCTTCACTAGCCATTCAACGGACAAGGGTCTCATATCTAAAATATACTTGGAACTCAAAAAATTAAATCCCCAACACCAAATCATCAAAGAAACAACTGCCTAATAAATAAGTGGGCTAAAGACTTGAAGAGAAACTTCTCTGAAGAAGAAAGAAGGATGACCAATAGACACATGAAGAAATGCTCAACCTCTCTAGCCGTAAAAGAAATGGAAATCAAAACTACATTGATATACCACCTTACCCCAGTTAGAATGGCTATAAACAAGAACTCTTTAAGTCTTTAGACCACTTATTTATTGGGGAGTTGTTTCTTTGAGGATTTCCTGTTGGGGAATTTAATATTATGAGTTCCAAGTACATTTTAGATATGAGACCCTTGTCCGTTTTATGGCTAGTGAAGATCTTCTACATGGGCTTTCTATTGATCTTCTAGCTATGTCCTTTGCCATGCAGAAGCTCTGCAACTTCAAGAAATCCCATTTGTCCAACCTTTCTTTGATTTGTTGTGTTTCCGAGTCTCTATTAAGAAAATTTCAGCCTGTGCCAACAAGACCTAGGGTTTCTCCTATTCCATCCTGTAATGTTCTCAGAGTGTCTGCTTTGACTCTGAGGTCTTTGATACATTTTGGAGTTGATTCTGGTGCTAGATATAAGTATCTAGCTTTAGTTTTCTACAAATAGTTAACCAATTTTGCCAGAACCATTTACTGAAGAGGCTGTCTTTCTTCCATTCTATTTTTTGAGCTCCATTATCGAAGATTAGATGGCTATATGTCTGTAGGTTCATTTCTGGGTTTAAAATTGTATACCATTGGTCCTGAGTTCTGTTCTTGTGCCAGTACCAAGCTGGTTTGATTCCTATGGCTTTATAGTAGAGTTTGAAATTTGGTATTGATATTCCTCCATAAGTGTTCTTTCCGTTGAGGAGCATTTTTGCTATTCGGGGTCTTTTATTGTTCCATATGAATTTTTGGATTGCCTCTTCTATTTCCTTGAAGAATGAGTTTGGAATTTTGATAGGTATCACATTGAATTTGTAGATAGCCTTGGGAAGTATTGCCATTTTCACGATGTTGATCTTTCCAATCCAGGAGCATAGGAGTTTTTGCCATTTTCTAAGTTCAGGTTTGATATCCTTTTTCAAGCTTTTAAAGTTTTCATCATAGAGGTCCTTCACTTCTTTGGTTAAGTTAATTACTAGGTATTTAATTTTTTGTGGGGCTATTACCAATGGAGTTGCTTTCCCAATTTCAGCCCCACTTTTCTCATTGTTGGCATACAGAACAGCCATTGATTTTTGGAGGTTAATTTTACATCCTGCTACTTTGCCAAAGTTTTGAATCAGCTTGAGTAATTTGGGAGTGGAGTCTATGGGACTTTTTATATACAAGATCATGTCATCTGCAAAGAGGGAGAGTTTTATTTCTTCTTTCTCTATTTGGATCCCCTTTATGTTTGCATCTTGTCTTATTGCTGCAGCTAGGCATTCTAATACTAGATTGAAGAGGAGTGGAGAGTGTGGACATCCTTGTCTTATTCCTGAGTTAAGAGGAAATGGCTTTAGTTTTGGTGGCTTCCAATTCTTTGTTGGAGCTTTTTTTAGATCTTGTATAAATTTTTTACTTCCTTACTTTGGTGTTCCGTGTTTATTCTCAAATCACTTAGTTGATTGTTTATGGTTTCCTTGGACTTCGATTCCTTCTGTGTGGCTCCATTCAGCATCCCTTTTGTGGTCTTCCTGAATTTTTTCAGTTGTCTGCTTATGTATTACATGAATTCCTCTATCGATCTTTGTCTATTCTCATCCCGCTCTCGCAATTCCTGTATTACTCTTTGGTTAGCTTCCTCACGTTCAAGCAATTCCTATAATTCTTTTTAACTGTTCTCAGCCTGGTCATGCAATCCTTATCTATCTCTTTGACTGTTCTCAGCCTGCTTACACAATTCATTTATTTCTCTTTGAGTGTTCTCAACCTGCTCATGCAATTCCTGACTCACTCATTGAGTAGCTTCCTCACACTTAAGAGATTCCTGTTTTGATCTTTGGTTTGCATCCTCTCTCTCCCTATCAGGCTCACACTCAGTCTTTGAAGGTTTTCGATCTTTTCATTCACCATCTTTACCAGTATTGTTTGTACAGCTTTTTGGGAACTCTCCTCTGGATTATTCATTATTTGTTCTGTCACCTGATTACCGTGAGTGGGAGTGGAGGTACCCGAACTTGCCATTTTTCCGGATTGTTCTGCCCATTTGGTATGAAAGTAACACCAATTTTGTGCTAGAAAACTATTTTAAGGCAAGCATCACCCAGAGTCCTATAGTTGCACAGTCAAAAGGCTTCAGCTACAATATAGTTTAACAGATAAAATCTATTCAACATCAAACAACTATGGATTAATGGGCTAAGAGCAGCACGGAAGAATTTGGCAAACCAGAAATTATTAGGTTTAGGGAGTAATATGGTGAAAATTAGGATTAAATGGATGGGGAAATGTCAAAGGAGAGGGAAATTAACCAAGTCCAAATCTCAAAGAGGGAAATATGCTGGACAAAATGATAGGAGAGAGAAAAAAAAAGAGACGAGAAAAAATGAAAAAACAAAAGATTAATTTGAAAATTGAAACTTGAAGATTATCTAATTTTAAAGGTGAAATTGAGAGAAGAATGAGGATAGGGTGAGAGGAGGAGTGGGATTGAAAGGACACTTGAAAAACTAAAAAATAAAAATTCTTTTTTAATTTTTTTATTGTGAAAATACTGTACAGAGGGGTTACAATTACATGGGCAAGATAATGAGTACATTTCTTATCAAGCATTGTAGCCTCCTCCTTTGTTTCCCATTCCCATCTCTTCCCATCCTCCTCCCACCCCCCCCCCCCAACCAAACCTTCCACCCACCAAAATTCTAAAGTTCCTTTTTCCACATAATGACTTGTACATCTCATTCTTAAAAAATTATATAGGCATAAAGATATAATACTTATACATCTTGTACATCTCATTCTTGTACATCTCATTCTTAAAAAATTATATAGGCATAAAGATATAATACTGCTACTAAGGAATTTAAGCCTGAGAGTATTTGAATTGAGTAATAAATTTCTGTATTAAGTGTGTACAGAATGGTCGATAAGGTGTAATAATTGATGACGGATATATCTGAGGATGAGCAGAACAGCAATTAAGTCACGCACAAAAGGACAAAAGAGAAGAAAAATGAAGAAAATGAGAAAGAAAAAAAGGACTGAAAGGTCAGTAGAGAAAAAAATAGCACACATATATATACACCTAAATAAAAATTTTAAGAGGAAAAATAAAAGATTAATAGAAAACAATTTTAAACAATTAAAAATTAAAAAAATAGGCAAAAAATAGTTCTTTGATTTGTTTTTTTATCGGGGGAGGTGAAGGGGAAGATCCTGTTTCTCACTTTTGTCTGTATCAACTCTCTTGGTTGAGTCTCTGGTCTGCTGTGGTGTTTGGTTTTCCCAAGCTTTGATTGGTTTCTTAAGTCAGTTTGTCTGAGCAGGCAGAAAAATGCTCTGCTTTACCCAGGATTTTGTAATCCTCCTCCCCCAGGCTAGTTCAGTGGGAGGGAGATCTGCTTTGAGTATCACAAAACAGGAAGATGGCTCTCTCCTCTAGTTGGGAGATGCTGTGATTAGGCTTGGTTCTGGGTAGAGTTGAGGCCTTTCAGCAAACAATAGGTTTTCCTTGGGGGGCTAGCTTCTGAGACACTCACAGAGCCCAGCCTGGAGCCATTGTCAGGGTTTAGGTTTACTGAATTTCATTTAATTGTCTAATATGCTGTAGGGAGGGGCAGTCTCTGGCTCTGTTTACACAGTGAAGAAAGCGACTCCTGAGGGGGTGGAGCTTCTATTGCCTGGGCTTGGTTACTTTCCCCTAGGTGGAGCTGATCATGGCAGGTCAGGTCAGGTTCCTGTGACTAGCTAAATGACTCTTTTGTTTTCTTCCAAGGCCTGAGTTGAAGCTAGCTGCTCAGCCGGGCATCTAGCTAGATTTCCATCAAGATGGAGATTTGTTTCTTTGAAGATTTGTTTTTGGGGGATTTAGTTTTTTAAGTTCCAGGTATGTTTTACATATGAAACCCTTGTCTGTTGTATTGCTACTGAAGATCTTCTCCCAATCTGTGGGCTTTCTATTGTTCTTTCAAGCTATGTCTATGCCATGCAGAAGCTCTGCAATTTCATGCAATCCCATTTGTCCAACGTTTCTTTGATTTGTTGTGTTTCTGAGTCTCTATTAAGAAAATTTCAGCCTGTGCCAAGGAGACCTAGGGTTTCTCCAATTCCATCCTGTAATGTTTTCAGAGTGTCTGCTTTGACGCCAAAGTCTTTGATCCATTTGGAGTTGATTCTGGTGCAGGGTGATATATAAGGATCTAGCTTTAGTTTTCTACAAGTAGTTAACCAATTTTGTTAGCACAATTTACTGATGAGGCTGTCTTTCTTCTATTCTATTTTTTTAGCTCCCTTATTAAAGATTAGATGGCTATAGGTCTTTAAGTTCATTTCTAGGTTTTCAATTCTATTCCATTGTTCGAATTTGAAATTTGGTATTGATATTCCTCCAGCACTGTTCTTTCTGTTAAGGATTGTTTTTGCTATTAAGGATCTTTTATTGTAACATATGAATTTTTGGATTGCTTCTTCTATTTCCTTGAGGAATGCGGTTGGAGTATTGATAGGTATTGCACTGAATTTGTAGATAGCCTTGGGAAGTATTGCCATTTTCACGATGTTGATTTTTCCAATCCAGGAACAAGCATGGGAGTTTTGCCACTTCCTAAGTTCTGTTTTGATTTCCTTTTTCAGGTTTTTAAAGTTTTCATCATAGAGGTCCTTCACTTCTTTGGTTAAGTTAATTCCTTGGTATTTTATTTTTTTGTTGCTATTCTGAATGTAATTGTTTTCCTGATTTCAGCAACACTTCTCTCATTTTTGGCATACAGAAAAGCAGTGGGCTAAAGACTTAAAGAGAAACTTCTCTGAAGAGGAAAGAAGGATGGCCAGTAGACACGTGGAGAAATATTCAACCTCTCTAGCCAAAAAAGAAATGCAAATCAAAACAACATTGAGATACCACCTCACCCGTTAGCATGGCTATAATCAAGAACTCTAATAACAACAGACGCTGAAGGGGATGTGGACAGAAGGGAACCATACTCCATTGTGGGTGGGAGTGTAAACTTGGTCAACCACTTTGGAAAGTAGTATTGAGGTTCCTCAGAAGTCTCCACATAGAGCTCCCCTACGACCCAGCAATCCCACTTTTGGGCATTTACCCAAATGATCACAAACAAGACCACAGTAAAGCTACCAGCATGACTGTGTTTATTGCAGCATTATTTACCACAGCTAGGGTATGGAACCAACCTAGATGCACCTCAGTAGATGAATGGATCTAGGAAATGTGGTATATGTCCATAATGGAATTCTATGCCTCCATCAGAAAGAATGATATTACCCCATTTGTTAGGAAATGGAAAGACTTGGAAAAAATTATATTATGTGAAGTAAGCCAGGCCCAAAGTAACATAGGTCCCATGGTTTCCCATATTTGCAATATCTAGTATATGTCTGAGCCAAGCAGAAAAGGTCAGATAAGTTGGTGTTACAGAAATGAACCCCAAGATAACTACTCAAATGTTTTTTTTTCTTTCATGCAAATGTTTCTAACATATTTATAAGATGATTTCTTTGTTGTTTTGTATGTCCCTCCCCCATAGTATAACCTATGCTTTCACTGTATTTGATGTTGGTATAATTTGTGGAGGGGAAGTGTAAAAACAAATTGTTTAACTATGCATACAGGTGGACCCATTGCAACAATGAGATGTACAAGTTGTTATGTAAAAAAACGAACTTTACAACTTTGGTAGGTGGTAGGGGGAGCGTTGGGGGGGGAGGGGAAGAGTATGGGAAGGCATGGTAAGGGGAAACAAAAGGAGACAACAATGCTTGATAAGAAATGTACTCATTATCTTCCCCATGTAATTGTAACTCCTCTGTATGGTATTCTCACAAAAAAAAAAGATGGAGATCTTCAGTTGTGGCGTTGGAGGGGTGGCCTTCCCTCTTCTGCTCCCTGAGAAGGAGTAAGGATGTCAGGGTTCTACTCACACCCAGAGTCTTGGTTCCTGGGTAGTCTCTGGTCTGCTATCTGCAGGATGAAGATATCTGCTCCTTGTCAGTTCTTGCTGGTATTGTGTAGAATCCACTTGCTCGCTCTATCTGGCACCTTTGTCCGGGACTTTCTGTATTGTAAGTATGACGAGTATGGTTGCCGCCACTGCTGCTTCACCCGTGACTGCTGGCAAGTGCTCAGATCTGTCTCCTTGCCTGCATTTTCCCTCTCTAGCCAAACTCTCTGTACTATGGTGGCACACTTGGTGTAATTCTTTGGCCTAGGATTGTTTACAGGAACACTAAAACTGCTTTCTATGTGAGAGCTTGTTTAGCCTCCAGCTTCTCGTCCATCTTCACGGAACCAACCAGGTTTAATTTTGGGGGGGGGGGTCCAGTCATGGGGCCTGAACTCTAGGCCTGGGCACTGTCCATCAGCTCTTCAGCTCAAGGCTAGTTCTCTACAACTTGAGCCACATTGCAACTTCTGGTTTTTTTCTTTTTGCTTATGTGGTGCTGAGGATTCGAACCCATGGCCTCAGGAATGCAAGACAAGCGCTGTACCACTGAGCCACCTTCCCAGCCCCTTAATTTTTATATTATAGATTTTTTCCATAATTTAGGATTTGTGATTATTGTGTCAGGTGATTTTTGTTTTTCTGTTTGTGTTACTTTGCAATAGTGATGTCAGGCTTGTATGAAGAGAGAAAGAATATGAAATGTATGTTACTACATTGAAAGAAAGAGAACAGACATTTTAACCTATTTGCTACAAGTAAATTAATATTAAGCAAAGGTAATTAATATAATTACTTATTTACTCTTCAGAAGATGAGTAGAGTACTCTGGATATCTTGGAGTAAAAGACTTTAGATTCATTTCAACTGATGCCTTACATTGAACTTACTTGCTAAACTTACTTCTTCAGAAAGGAAAAAGCTCCATTTCTTTCATATTTGTATTATACAATCATAATAGCTGCATGATAAATTCTTTACCTCTACTTGTTTGAATTCTATTCTTCATCCATTAGGTATCTAGGGCTTTGAATAACCAATTCCTTAATATACCTATATTGCTCATATTGTGATGTAAATCTCTGTAATATTAATATGAATTTATCTCTGATTCTCATCATGAGCTACATTCTCATGAAATTTATGTAGTACCAAACTAGAAACTGATAATTTTACTCTTTTCTATGTTTTAATAAATAAATCCATTCTCTTTAGAAATATGTTTCCATCTTTTATGTTCCTCAAGTAAACATCATGTATTTTTAGTGCTTTTCCTGAAATAAATATAAAGTTTGGAACAGGAAGAAAAACTCTCCCATTATCAATTTGAAGTAAATCCTTGGCTACTATTTTATACAAATAAATTTTAAAAAGCCGAGTGTAAGTTGCTCACGCCTGTAATCTTAGGTACTCAATAGGCTGAGATCAAAGCCATCCTGGGTAGGAGAGTCTGTGAGACGCTTATCTCCAATAAACCACTAGAAAGCCAGAAATGGTGCTGTGGCTCAAGCAGTAGTGAGTTCTCATTGAGCTGAAGAGCTGAAGAATAGCGCCCAAGCCCATAGTTCAAGCCCCAAGACCAACAAAATAAATAAATGAATGAATAAAAACTGCAATGCACATGTTTATAAATGAATAATCTAATGGATAAGTCAATTAGACACAAAAACTACCACATCAAGTCTCAATTTACTTAAAGGCACCAAAATATCAGTGTGCATGAACATCACTCAATTTTAGAAAATGACTAGTAAAAACAAAGTTTATATTATATTTGAAATATAAAAAGTGGAATTTAAACCCAGATTTGCTGTGAATATCCTATTTCCAGGAATACATTTATTCAGCAAACAGAGAAGCAAAAAATAAGGGTTTGTCATATAGGATGAAAGATATAGAAGCAGACTCTTTCCTTAAGATGATAAATTACATGCAAAAGTGTGATTTATCCATTTATCTACTGAGGGGCACCTAGGTTGGTTCCATATCTTAGATATGGTAAATAATGGTGCAATAAACATAGCTGTGCTGGTAGCTTTAGTATGGTCTTGGATGTGATCATTTGGGTAAATGCCCAAAAGTGGGATTGCTGGGTCATAGGGGAGCTCTATGTGGAGTTTTTGGAGGAACCTCCATACTGCTTTCCAAAGTGGTTGAACAAGTTTACACTCCCACCAACAATGCAGTAGGGTTTCTTTTTGTCCAAATCCCCTCCAGCATCTATTGTTTATAGAGTACTTGATTATAGCCATTGTGATTGGGGTTAGGTGGATTGTCAATGTTGTTTTGATTTTCATTTCTTTTATGGCTAGGGATGTTGAGCATTTCTAAATGTGTCTATTGGCCATCCTACATTTCTCTTCAGACAAGTTTCTCTGTAAGTCTTTTTTTATTCTTTTTATTTTTTTATTGTGAAAATACCGTACAGAGGGGTTACAAGTACATGGGCAAGGTAATGAGTACATTTCTTGTCAGGCATTATTGCCTCCTCCTTTGTTTCCAGTTATACAATGGAATTCTATGCCTCCATCAGAAAGAATGCAGTGCCCCATTTGTTAGTACATGGAAAGACTTGGAATAAATTATATTAAGTGAAGTAAGCCAGGCCCAAAGAAACATACGTCCCATGGTTTCCCTTAATTGCAATAACTAGTATATGTCTGAGACAAGCAGAAATGGTCAGATAAGTTGATGTTAGGTGAAATGAACCCCAAGATAAGGACGCAAATGATTTTTATTTCTTGCTAGTTTTTCTAACATTTTTTATAAGATGATTTATTTGTTGCTTTGTATGTACCTCCCCCATGTTATAAGCCCTGATATCTCTGTATTTGATGTTGATATAATTTGTGAAGGGAAAAAACAAATTGTTTAAATAGGGTTACAGGTGGACCTATTACAACAATGAGATGTACAACATGTTATTTTGAAAAACGAACTTTATGATTTTGGTGGGGTGGGGGGTGAGAGGTCGAGGACTGGTGGTAGGGGGGTGTGGAGGTGTGGGAGTGTGGCGGTGGAGAGGGGAAGGGATGGTATGGGGAAACAAAGGAGGAGGCATCAATGCTTGATAAGAAACGTACTCACTATCTTGCCCATGTAATTGTAACCCCTCTGTATGATATTTTCACAATAATAAAATAAATAAATAAATAGATCAAAGATGGGAGAAAGGGAAAATTATAGTTTCCAAATGAGCCATTGGTTATTGGTTTATGTGTGTATTATTAACTAATTAGAAAGTTGACATATGAGGATCACAACTCAAAGCCAGCCTGCGTAGGAAAGTGATTGATCCGGGTGCTGGTCTCTCATGCCTGTAATCCTAGCTACTCTGGAGGCTGAGATCTGAGGATCATGGTTCAAAGCCAGCCCGGGCAGGAGAGACCGCGAGACTCCTATCTCCAATAAATCACCAGAAAACCGGAAGTGGCGCTGTAGCTCAAGTGGTAGAGCGCTTGCCTTGAGCTGAAGAGCTGAGGGACAGCGCCCAGGCCCAGAGTTCAAGCCCCATGACCGACAAAAAAAAAAAAAAACGTGATTGAAATTCTTATCTCCAACTACCCAGCAAAAGCTGGAAATCTATTTTCATGATGTCTATTGCTACTAAAATAACAAGGTGGATTTTATTTTTTTGGTTTCTAGATCCAATAAATTTTAGTAATTTGGAATAGTAGGATAAATTCATGGAATTTGACTTGAAGGACAAGTTTGAGGATACTGTATTCAGGGTATTGTGAATTGGCATGAAGCAGCCAATAACATATTATGAATACACATAACCCCCATAACCTTCAGCTAAACAGGCCATAGCCAAGAGAGGAGGTGGGGCACATCCCATCCTCAGCCTTCTTTCTCTGGCACCTGCTTAGCACATGTCCAGCTCAAACTGGTGGAAGGGAGGCCTGACAGATGGTATGGGAGTCTGGGAGAGGGGGTGGGACCAAATCATCTCAAAACAGAGCTGTCCTGGAATGGCTGCCACAAGGGTCAGAGGTAAAAATGGAAAAACAAAGAATGAAGGACAGGGGTCTCACTTACCTCGTGGGGTCCTCTGAGGATTGCTCTCACAGCTGGGTGCACACTGAGCAGGAAGCTCATATAGTATAGCTGAAGATCCCTCAGGCTTCCCAAGTGGCTGTGACAGGCATAAAATCTGTTGAGAGAGGGAGGCAAGGACTGCATCTCCAGTCCCATGAATGCCAGTGGAAATGGAGAAAACAAGGAAACCTGGAGCTCTACAAGCCATTGCTGGGAGGGGAGGTGGAGCACAGTCCATTCTTCATCCATTAGGTATCTAAGGCTTTAATGATCTATTCCTTAAAATACCTATGTTGCTTATATTGTGATATACATTTCAGTAATATTAATATGAATTTATCCTGAGTCTGTGGCCTTCACAACTGGGTTCAGACCAGTCTGGTACCACTTCTGTGTGTTGTGAGTTAACACACACACACATATACCCTCACCCAATCATGTTCTCACAGGAGGGGTTGAGCCAGGAGGTGGACAGGGAGGGGAAGAGTGGGCGGGACAATAGGGTCTGAAGTGAGTGGGGATAAGGGTGGGCAGGGAGAGGGGAAAAGCTGGGATGAATTAGGCCCCATTTACCTTGATCCAGGGCTGTCCAGTGATGGCTCCTGCGGATGGGCCCACACTGATCATTAAAGTGGTGGTACCCCATGGTGTTGTTGAAAAGGCAGCAACATTAACTCCAGTACCAGCAGATGCAGTGGAACTGAGCAACTAAGCATGCTACAAGGTGGAATGGTGGACAGGGAAAACACTGATTCCCTGATTTCCTTCTCCAATGACTGTCCTACCTCGGTTCAGTCCAATTACATCGCTTACCTATGTGCATGCCACACACATCCCTTCACTCAGGAGGGGCAGGGATGGGGGCCAGGTGGGAATGGGTGTCAGGGGAAGCAAGGGATGGGGGATGGTGTGAAGAAAGTAAAGGATAGGGGAGCCCCTAGGGTGAGGAAGCATGGTTTGGGGTGGGCAGGGGAAACAATTGGTTGGGGGAAGGGGAAGCATGGGGTGAGGAAGGGGGTGGTAGGGGGTAGTGAGGAAGAGGGCATGGGTGGAGAACCTAGCAATAGAAAGGAAGAGAAGAAGAGGGGTTCAGCCAACTTAACATTTAAGAACCATGTCCCAGGGATGGCTCCTGCTGGGGGGCAGAGGAGAGAATGGAGTAAAGGGCAATGGAGGGGGGTGAGAGGAGAAAACTCATTTACATTGAATCTGGGTCTTTGGTGATGGCTCCAGCAGTTGACTCCACACTGACCTTTTAATTGGAAGTTGGCTGGCTGGTGAAGCCTAAGAGGCTCTGGAGGACCACGTCCCTGAACAGATGCAGAGGTGGGAAAGGTGGTAGCTTCCTCAGCTCCAATCCCTCCATCAGTTGCTTCATAGAAACCGTGACTACTGAGACCATGACCATGAGGGGATGGGGTGAACCCTAAGCTCCTATCTTCCATCAATGGAGGAGCTACATCCCCTCACCCATGATACTTCTTACACTGAGAGGGGCAGGGCCGGGTTTAGGGTGAGGTTCAGAGCAACAGGTGTGGGGAAGAGGAGATTGGTGGGAGTGAGGCCCCATTACCATGGAACTGGGTTTTCTAGGGTTGTCTCTGGCAGCTGGGTCCACACATCCCTAACCCAACGAAAGTTTGTGGGACACTGGAGGGCCAGAGAATGGAGTATGGGTGGCCAGTGTGATGAAGAGCATAGGATGGGGGTGGGCTTGGTGGTGGTGGAAGGGGGAACCTGGCAGGGGATATTGGGGCCCAGCAAGAGTGTATGGGCAAACTTCAGTTGAAACTGAGCTTAGATGGGAGGCTCCCACAGGGGAGCAGAGAAGAAAATAGAAAAGAGAGTGGGTTAGGAGAGGGGGCTCTGTAACATCAAATCACTGTCCTCATGGGATATTTTCTGTGGCTGGGCCCACACTCAGTAGAAGGATGGAGATCCAGGTAGTGAAGCTGAAGATCCCTCAGGAAGATGCAGCACTGGTTGAGGAGATTGAGACAATGTCTGCATCTCCATCCCTGCAACTGCCAGTGAATTCAGGTAAAACAGAGAGCCCTGGGGCTGTCCAGGCCTTAGCCAGGCAGGTAGGAGGGGCCGACTCTGACCTGGGCCTTCCTTCTCTGTGGCAGCTATAGCTCATGTTCAGAATATTCTGGCAACTAGCATTGTGTAGTAAGTTCTGGGCAAGTACACATTCCCCATCCCACTCAAGTGTTTCACGGGAGGGTCTGGGCCAGGCAGTGAGGAGAAAGGAGTGGGGTCAGAAGGGGTGGGGCTGGAAGGGGTGGGGCCAGAAAGGTGGGGGTGGAGGTAAAAGTTTGGCTGTGAGATGATTGGGTTAGGAGAATGGATGCAGCTATGAGGGGGTATCTGGCCTCAAGAAGCAGTCCAGTCCAAAAAGTGGGAGTAGAGGACATAGCATGGTGGTGGGCTTAGGAAAGACGGGGTGACCATGGGCCAGCAGGTGGGGGCGGGAAGTGGGCTGATGAGGGGGAAGTATGGGACAAGGAGCCTAGCAGAGGGGATCAAGTAGAGGGGTTGGGCACACTTAACTGGAAACAGGGCTGTCAAGTATGTCTCTCTCCATGTACTATGCTCAACTGTGCTCTGTCGGGGTTAAGCCTAGCAGGTTAGAGTTCCCATGCCCCACAATTTAGACTAGAAGAAAGGAACTCTACATATTCACCTGGCAGGGGCATAATTCTCTGGCACCTGGGAAGAGGTTTATTGTGAAGACGGAGGTTAGAATGGGCCACATCTGGGGTTACAGAGTCATATCACCTTTACCCATGAGGCATAGTTAATATATAAATGCGCTCAAACACTAGGTCCTTGTTTTTTCCGCTTCCTTTTCTTTACCTCTTTCTTCTTCTAGTGCTGGGGCTTGAACACAGCTTCTAGGTGCTACAAAAATTCCCTGCTCAAAGGCTTATTGTTCTTCACCTCCTAGTCCTCCATCTTCTTGGTCCCTGTCAGTCCAGATACCATGGCCAGATGGCCCCTTTCAAGGTAAGTATGTTCCCAACAGCCTTCTCTCTGAAGGAACCAAAAGGAGGATTAAGGGTTTTGTGCTTTTGTGTGTACATTCACATGAATATTTCCTTCAATCAGTGGGACACTTCTAAGTACTCATCCTCTTATTGATCTTCAGCTATAAATCATTTGAAAATGGAGGCACGGGAGCAGGAAGGGAAAAAAATCAAAACAACAAAACAAAAAACATATCCCACAATCACTGGATGACTGAATGAAGGCAAGTAAATTTCAACCTAACAATATTTTACCAAATCTGTTACGTTTGAATGGTGAGAGCTCCATAGAGGGAGATGCCAAAGCAGCCAGGCAGTGTCCATTTCGATATGTACAAGGATGCTGTTATTAATATTTAATCATTAATATTTGCTCATTCATCCAGGAAGGGGAGATCAGTTACTATGGTTCTTTGATTGTGTTAAATCCAGTTACCATGTTATAAAAATAGCAAGCTTCTATAACAAAAAATAAGGTTCTTCTACCCAGCACCAGTTATCTTTAGTTCACTTCCAAGCCATACACATTATAACCATATCCAGAGAATACACGGAAAGGAGGTAAAGAATGAGCATTCTGGTGTATTAGCTGGGACCAATACTTTGCTCAAGTTGAACTGTTTATGCTCTGTGGTATTACTTTCTTCCTATTTTTGGATATATCCATCCATACATTCTGACTGAAGGTATATGTCTATCAATTGAGATATTAGCTTGCAAAGGTTCATTTTAACATACAGCAGCTGTATGTCAATGGAATTGCTCCTTTGTCCCATGTACATCTCTCCAAGTTCTGCACAAGATAATGCCTCTGACGATTTTACCTATGTTGTTGCTGGCATTACCAGTCTTCCTTCTCCCAATTCTCCCTCCTGCCTCCCTCAATACCCTGCAGCAAACCACAACCTTTATGGTTTTGTTTCTTCAGTGTTGATTGCCT
Organism: Dipodomys spectabilis; assembly: GCF_019054845.1. Taxonomy (NCBI): domain Eukaryota; kingdom Metazoa; phylum Chordata; class Mammalia; order Rodentia; family Heteromyidae; genus Dipodomys; species Dipodomys spectabilis. The sequence goes on from NW_024871105.1 coordinate 2,927,675, forward strand.
GAGGTTTTATTGGTCCAGTTCTAACACACTTGGTAGCTATGGCAGGTGAAGGGGGTGGCCTTTCTTCTTCTAACTTTCCTGACACATACCAGGAGAAGCTGTCTGTATTTCAGGAGTCTTACTTGAATTACTTCCCACTTTTTGGGCTTTGCCACCTATCTGATATTGTCTCTTCTTTTGTGTTATTGATGATTGAACTCAGGATGTTTAATTAGCTAGGCAAGTACTCTCACTGAAGTATAAGCCAGCCCCAGAACGTCTTTTAAAATTCTCCCTACATCTGAATGTAGGATGGAAAGAAAAGTTTATTCCAGCATATTGGAATGTTTCAGATTTTTAGGTTTTGATTAATCTAGCTATATATAGCCATGGTCTAGAAACAAATATATTGGTAGAACTTGATAAGACAGGCTTTTCCTCCTATACAGCTGTTGCAGGGAAGGGATTTTCCTACAGCATAACCTTGGAAACTTAGTGGTGAGGGCTTCAACGTCAATTCATCAGGGACATGAGTTCAACCCAAGTGAGTTGCTGTGATCTGAAGCCTCCCTTCAGGTTCCTGCTATTCCATCTTGCATACTACATTCCAAACTAGTAATAACCACCATGCTCAGTCTGACTGCTTTGATTTGTTGAAAGGTTGTGAGTGAATGTATGTCATCTTAGACGACTTAATCATTGAGTCATGTGAAGAACTTCACCAAAAAAGAGATCACTCTTCAGTTGCAGGGATGATTTAAGACAAATTTTCATAACAACCACAAAGCCTCCTTTTTTTAGGCCAAACACTTTAACTTGCACCAAAATGATGTTATGGAAAAAATGATATAATAATCGGGTTTCTAAATCCAAACACAAAGTACTTTTGCTTAAGGAAGAATTAACTGTGCCAGCCAATATATTCCCAGAATTATTATCTGTGTTTTGACCATATTAAAAAAATTTTGTGTTTGTTTTTGTTTTTATGGTCTTGGGGCTTGACCTCTGGACGTAGTCACTGTCCCTCAGCTATTCAGCTTAAGGCTGGTGCTCTACAACTTGAGCCACAGTGCCACTTCTGGTTTTCAGGTGGTTAATTGCAGATAAGAGTCTCATGGACTTTACTGCATGGGCTGGTTTTGAACCGCAATCTGTTCTCTCAGCCTCATGAGTAGCTAGGATTATAGGCGTGATTATAGGTGTTGCTTGGCAACTATGTACAATTTCTAACCATGATTGAAAATGTTGGGAAAACACAGAATACTTGTAAACAGCAGTAGTTACATGGGTATAAATATATGTAATGTACCAAATATTTTTGCATAATTGAAGTCCTTGGGGATCAAATACATAAGAAAACTCATTTGGATCTCTTATTGAACATAGTTTATTAATTTTTCTATTCAGAATTATATATATATATGACACTACAAAACTATAGAAATAATGCTTTAGTATTTATGGGCACAATCCTAAATAAATAGAGAGAGAGAGAGAGAGAGAGAGAGAGAGAGAGAGAGAGAAACACAAAATCCCGAACATTAAACTTACAGGTTGGAATTCTGTAATTCCAAATTACATATTTTACTGAAAGGGAAATTACAATGAAATTGAAAATTAGACCATTCAGCAAGGATTCGAAAAAATAGTTCTTATGCATTCCTTGTTTGTTATCTTGATGTGTTTTTGACTATTGGGTCATCTGGTTTTCATTAAGATGTAAACAACACTATCTTGTTCTTAAAATCCAAGGGAAAATTACAAGTGTGCAATTGAAAGGGGTATATGTATATTTGGATCAACCTTTATTTGCTTAGTTTTCAAACATTATGTCATGTTCCCAAATAAAAATGGATTTTGCAAATATAAAAATTTGTGTTGATATATTTCTTTTTTTTTTTTAATGTATTTCTTATGACCACATAAGACGTGTTAAGACCCCAAGATAGCGACAAAGGTTGTTTTATTCCCTTGCTATTTTTTCTAACGTATTTATAATGTACCATGTGATTTTTTGTTTCTTTGTATGCTCCTCCCCTACAGTATTACCCATATTTTCACTGTATTTGATGCCAGTGCCCTGGGAGGGGAGGAAAAAAACAAAATGCTTAAATACTGATTCAGGTTGATCCATTGTAACAATGAGATGTACAAGACACTATGTAGAAAAACGAACTTTACAATTTAGGTGGGGGAGGGAGGAGGAGTGTAGTTGTAGAGGTTGAAGGGAAGGGATGGTAGGGGTAAAACAAAGAAGGAAGCAACAACGCTTGATAGGAAATGTACTCATTTCCTTGCTCATGTAACTGTAACACCTATATACAGTATTTTTACAGTAAAAACGTATTAAAATGTATTTCTTAAAATAAAATATTTTTAGATTCTTATGCATATTTCCAATGAGGCAGTTCAGATGATGTATATATGAATTGCTGTTAGTTAGAATTTTGTGTATATGTGTGGTGGTCACTGGGTTTGAAGTTAGGTCCTGGGTGGTGTCCTCTGTCCCCACCCCCGATTTTTGCTTATTCAAGGTTAGCACCTTCCCACTTGAGTCACATCTTCCAGCTTTTTGGTTTTCAGTTAGAGATAAGAGTTTCTCTCTTTCCTGCTTGAGCTGGTTTTAAACCATGGTCCTCAGATCTCATCCGCTTGAGTAAGTTAGCACTTAAATTTATTGTTTTCCTTTTAGTAATATCTATTTTTATTGTAAAGATACTGTACAGAGAGATTACAGATACATGAGTAAGGTAATGACTACATTTCCTATGGAGCATTTTTACCCCCTCCATTGTTTTTCCCCTACCATCCTTTCCCTATCCACCTTCTTAACTCTTCCATTCCCTCCCCCACGCCCAAAGTTGTAAAGTTCGTTTTTGACTTAGTGTCTTGCACATCTCATTGTTACAATGGGTTAATCGGTATCCATATTTAAGCATTTTGGTTTTTTTTTTCCATTCCCCTCCCCAAATTAGAAAAAGGTATATATAAGATGCATGGCACCAGAATCAACAGAGTGAAAACAGAGGTTATACCATGGGGGAAGAACATACCAAAGAAATAAAAAAATCACATAGTATATTATAAATACCTTTAAAACTATAGCAAGAAAGAAAAAAACACGTGTGTCCTATCTTGGGGTTAATTTTGCTTAACATCATCTTATATGGTCATATGTACATAGCTTTTGACTACTTCTGCTTGTCCAAGATATATACTAGCTATTGCAAATAAGAAAAAAAATGAGATCTATGTTACTTAGCTCCTGGCTTACTTCCCTTAATATAATTTTTCCAAGTCTTTCTATTTTCTAACAAATGGGACAATATCAGTATTTCTGATGGAGGCATAGAATTCCATTATATATAGATATATATGTATGTCTATCACATTGTTTTAATAGATTCATCTACTGAGGAGCAACTGGGTTGGTTCCATATCTTAGCTATGGTAAGTAATGCTTCAATAAACATAGTTGTCCTGGTAGCTTTAGCCACTTACATTTAAATCAGGTTATCTACTAAGTGTTTCCCTGTCCTCTTTTGTGAAAATACACCTTACCAACAGCAAAGGTAAAAGAACAAGTTAAAAGTTGTTCTGATACTCCCAATCCAAAGAAGATACATGACATAATTATTTAAATGCTAAGATAAAAAATTTGGAGTTGTTGAATGACTGAGTTTCTTTAGTGACATTTTGGGAAAAGTGAATCAAATATTCAAAGCATTCCTAAAGAGAATAAAGTAGACTTGCTTTTTAAATGAGGAGTAATGAGAACAGTTTTTGTGTCAGTAATGTAGCCTAGTTGAAAGAGTTTGAAGGTACAGATGATCATGTATACTTTCTGTGTAGCAATCACTTAATTCTAAAATTCTTAGTTTTCCTCTGCATTTTCAGTTTGTTCTCCACAGGTGTTTTATTTGAAACATATACCTTGGTACCAGGGGTTTCTGTAGTTATCTTACTTTTACGAAAGTAATTTTAGGGTTTTTTAGTCAGAAAAACTAATAATGATAATCATTCTCTGATATCCTTTACCAAGATCTCCACATTTCATTATATTTGTTTAATATGATATCAGTATATTTATATGCTATAAAGTTTGGTTTTGCTTTTGGTTTTTGTGCTGGTATTGGGGTTTGAAGTCAATACATTGGTCTGTCACAGATGCCATTCATTAATGGATCATGCCTGTAATTCTGGCTATTAGGAGGCTGAGATATAAGAATCAAGGTTCAAAGCCAGCCTGGGTAGGAAACATTACGATACTCTTGTCTTCATGACTAAAAAGCTAAAAGTGAAGTGTGGTTCAAGTGGTAGAGCACTGGCCTTGAGCAAAAAAACTAAAGAGTAGTACTTAAAGGATAGCTCCCAAGTCCTGGGTTTAAGTACCACTACCAACACACAAACCACACACACACACACACACACACACTCACGTTTTCTTTCTCCCCAAGCAAGTGGTTCTGTGTGTGTGTGTTTGTGTGTGTGTATGTATGTGTGGTTCTTTTTTATGTGACCCTGAAATCCACTTTGTTTTCTTTTTCATTTAGTTGGTGATTTTTGCACAGGGAGAGCAGAGTAATGGTGTTACCTGAGTCCTGGGTGCCAGTGATTCCGCTGGGATGCCTGAGGTCTGACTTAGTGAGAAATGGGACACCAGGAAAACTCCACAAAGCAAATGGATGGAAACGTGAGAAGATATGCATTCAGGTAATTCTTCAGTCTATCTTCCTCTGTGGGGTGAGTTCTTTTTCTTACCAGGTAAACCTGAACATTGTATGGCTTTGTGTGTGCACCCATATGCGAATAAGGCTTTTGTAAAATGTCAGCCATCACAAACTTGCTCTTTTTTCTTCTCTCACTATTAGCGACTTTGTTGGCAGCTTTCATTGTTCTGAGAAAAGTGGAATGTTCTAGATATTTTCATGGGATATTTATAGATGTAGGTCAGAATTTATAGTTCTTTTGCTCTAGTGAATTGAGAAACATCTATGTGAATTTATAGGTAGCCTATAGTTAACTAATTTCTACAATATAGATAATTTTTGGATACGATATCTTTATGGAAAACCAAAGACATCTTTAAGTACTTTGTCTAAATGAAGCAGAAATTGAGAACACTTCAAATTTTTCAGTTTTAATCAGAATCTTGTAGTAAATTGGCATAAAATATTTTTTTGGGGGGTCCGGTCATGGGGCCTGAACTTCTAGGCCTGAGCACTGTCCCTCAGCTCTTCAGCTCAAGGCTAGTGCTCTACCACTTGAGCCACAGTGCCACTTCTGGCTTTTTTCTTCCTTTTGCTTATGTGGTGCTGAGGAATCGAACCCAAGGCCTCAGGCATGCAAGGCAAGCGCTCTACCACTGAGCCACCTTCCCAGCCCCGATATAAAATATTTTTAAGTGCTGCAATCAATTGATTTCACTTGAATGTCCTTTTAGATATAGTGTACGTTTTTCCTTTTGATTAATTAAGAACATTATGTTTAATTCCAACTAAGGTATTGTGAGAAATATCAAGATATGAGATTGTTTCTCCAATAATTAGATTAAATTAGTAGGAAAGCTCCTCTGTTTGCAGTAAAAATTGCAATATGATATATAAAATGTGTGTGGTCAACACATTTGTGTAGTTGTGTAGCTATAGAATTTTAATAAATTTCTTCAAGCACAAGGAAAAGATTAAGACATGTTAAAGTTTTACACACAGCAAAGAAAATACCAGGTTGTTTTTAACAAATGTTTTCATTTTTCAATGTGTGTGTGTGTGTGTGTGTGTGTGTGTGTGTGTGTGTGTGTGTGTGTGTGTGTGTGTATGTTGGTACTTGGGCTTCAATTTAGGGTATTGTGCCATACCCATTTCCAGTATTTTTTTCTATTTATTGTCAATATGAGTATCATAGACATTGCTGCTTGAGATCCCTTTGAATCTTGATCCTCAGATCTCAGATTCCTATGTAGCTGGGATTACACGTGTGAGCCACCAGCATTCTGAGAGATGTTTTTGTCATGTTGTGTGGCAAGTTACCAGAAATCTAATGTTTACTCACTGAATACCAACTTTTGTAGGCTACAATTTTGGGCCAGTAGTTTGCATGTGGTTTTTGTGTAGCAGTTGCTCAGTTTTTAGCAGGGGGCCACCAAGCTATAGTCTCTTATGAAATGTGTGCACTTATTCCAAACTTAAAGGATGCCTGGTAGGATTCAGGTCCTCTAGCTGTAAGACTGTGGTTTCTGCTGTCTGGTCACCTATCATACAGCCACTGTTGACAGCTCCTAAATACCATAATTTCTTGACAAGTATATCCTCCTTAGTGTTTCATTCACTCTGTTACTGACTTCTAGAAAGGCCTTAATTTGCACTCACTCCTTGGAAGTAACTCATAACCAACTCTTGTGGGAACTAATTATATCTGTAGACTTTAAATTTGTTATCTACCAGAGCATATTGTAGGGTTAGCGGAAAATAAAATACTTGGCAAGCATCAGGGTGGTTGTGCATTGACTTCTGTAGATTATGAGCTATTTATTATTAGCTGTGGATTATTCAATGTGTCTTCAATTTCAAACACTGGTAATATTGAGTTGTTGTTTGATTTTAGCTGATCAAGTGTGCAGTTTAAGAAAGTGAAAGATAATTCTTTCGATGGAATAGAAAATAATTTGCCTGTTACAGTGAATGAAAGGCAGTTAAGAGTTAAACAAATCGATTCAAGAGCACTGGCAGTGGCTTCAGAGATGGGACAGAGGTAAACAGGTCAGACATTTTTAAAAGAGAACATGTGGGAATGTAGATTGGTGGTAGAGTGCTTGCCTAGCGTGCATGAAGCCCAGTGTTCAATTACTCAGTACCACATAAAGAGAAAAAGCTGGAAGTGGTGTTGTGGCTCAAGTGAGATGGTGCTAGCCTTGAACAAAAAAGAAGCTCAGCCTTCTTAGTTTATGCCCCAGACCCTTAGTTTATGCCCCAGGACTGCCAAAAAATAAAAAGAGAGAACATGTCAATAATGGATGAGGGTAGGATCCAGAGGCCAAATTCATCACTGAATTTTTCTCCTCTATTTCCAAATCAAGACATCATTCTCAGAGAAAAAATGGGGCAAAAAGATGATCCAGAAAGAACATATGTTATGAAGTAATACTAGAATTTTATAGTGCAACTGTCCTGTAGAGATAATTCATTATGTATAATTGTGTCTTTTTTCTCTTTATTTAATTGTGAAAATACTGTACAGAGGGGTTACAATTACATGGGCAAGATATTGAGTACATTTCTTATCAAGCATTGTAGCCTCCTCCTTTGTTTCCTCTTCCCATCCCTTCCCATCCTCCCCCTGTCCCCCCACCGAATCCTCCACTCCCCCTCCTCCCCCCACCTAAGTTTTAAAGTTCATTTTTCAACATAACGACTTGTACATCTCATTGTGTCTTGCAATAGCACAAAAGCTCATTGTAATAGTCCAAGTGCTATCTGGAGATTTTATGTGGGTGCTGGTCCTGAAACTTGATCAGAGCACAGTTGTTATTCCTATTTTTCTTCCTCAAGGCTAGTACTCTATTACTTAAGCCACAGTTTCACTTGTGATTTTTTGGTGTTTAAATGAAGATAAGCGTGTCATGGACTTTTCCTGGTTCACCTGGTTTCAAAATATGATCCTCAAATCTCAGCATTCTGAGGAGCTAGGATGACAGCTGTGACTCGCTAGCATCCAGAGAAGCAATTTCTTTGGTGTGAAAGGAATTAAGAGTACAGATCATCCAGGAATATTCACCCTCAGTACTAAATAAATCACCATGACCAATTTCCATGAACACATACACACACATGCAACTCAGTGGTCTGTATCATCTTTCCCCAAAAGAATAGTGCCTTCTTAAGTGGCAAAGTGTGCTATTACAGGCCCGTAATCCCAGCTACTGAGAGGCAGAGGTATAGGAGGATTGGGTTCTGAGGCTGGCTTGAGTGAAGTTAGCACAAAACCCTATATGGAAAGCAAACTGTAAAAGAAAAAAGGGTTGGAACCCTGGAGGGCTCAAGTGGTAAAATATCGGCCTAGTAAGTGAAAGGCCTTCAGTTTTATACTCAGTTCTATGGAAAAGACATTAAACTATAGCATCTCAGGCCATTTGTCATGATTTAACAAAAACCCGAAGCTTACTTCATAAGGAATACTTCTTATTCCTTACTTCATAAGGAATAAGAGGTCTATATCATTCATAATAGTGTTGGCTGGAAACTCTAAATAGCATGGTAGTGCATGGGACAAGGCCCCTAGGTGCATCACATCATGTAGGATCTCGGAATCATGGCATGTTCTATAATGAGAGTGAGTAAGGGGCTTACAGTGCTTTTTACAACTGCTAACAGTGATCATGTTAGTCCCTTGAGAGTTAATGAGATGGCATTAATACACTTATGACAGAATCCTCTATTAAAGGTTTCACCTCGTGACACTGCCACATTGAGAAGTTAAATTTCAGTGTGAGCTTTGATGATAACAGGCCATTAACAGGCTTCTGGCAGAGACAGGTGAGACCATTGGAAGCTGATGACATTCATACAACTAGACACCATGGACAGCTGCTTGGATTTCATTGATCCTGGTATTTGCTATATTTGGGACCATATCACAGTTAGGATCCATCGAGTCCATGTCTGCTCCATGTGCCAGCTTCAGTTATGCTGACTGTGACAGAAACTGCTGGGCAATAGGGAGAACAAGGATGGGGATGGGCACAAAATTGAGGTTTTGCATTCTTCATGGCACTTAATTAATATTGATTGATTTATGTAAGAAAATCATTAGAAAGCTGAATGTCTACATAGAGCCATGTAATAACTACTGTATGACCCAGAAGGATTCCTTGTATATCAGTCTGTTTACACATAATGCTGACATTCGTCTGAACACAAAAGATAAAAAACAAGTTCTAGCTTACAAATTTAATTTTCATTTAATCTATGGTTATGGACCAGTACTAGGCCTTGAACTTATGGGCCTTCCTCTTACTTCCACACTTCCAACTGGGATCTATATATGTCTTTAATTTTTTATTAATGTTTTTCAAGGATAGATCTTAACACTGACTCTAATTTTTGTCTAAAATAAATTTTGAAAGTTTTCCAGTGAATGAAGTGTTCTATTTCACTTCGTCATTCTATTATCTTGGTATCTTGGTGTTTCTTGGTAGTTAAAGACAGGTTCTCTGCAGCATTGTAAAGGAAATATTTTTACCTAGCCCCAGTCTATAATCCTAGCTTCTTAGGAAGCTGAGATGAGGAGAATATTGTCTTAAAGCAAAGGCAGAGAATTCCATGAAATACCATCTTCAAAATTGTGTATATTTTACATACAAAATATTTTATGATATATTTAATATGTAATATATTTGTGAAATACATATATACTATGCATATCTATGTGTGTATGTGTGTGTGTTTGTGTGTGTGTGTATACCTCACAAATTAAGCAGGTTCAGTAACTGAAAGATTCAATAAGTAAATTTGAAAACAACTAAGAACTGCAAGATTTCCTCCCATATCCATCCTTTCTTTAAATATTATGTGGGTTGTAGTCTAAAAAAAGTAAATCTTTGACCAAAAAGGAAAACCTTATTTTTTGACCCATCCTAGACCTTTTTTCTCCAAAATTTAAAGTACTAAAAGGCCTATATGAACAATGGGTATTGTCAATGTCATCCAAAATGATGAATGATTGTTAAGTGAAGTGTCTAAGTTTGTAGATAAGGATTCAAAGTGGAATTCCCCAGCGTGAAATTGAAATGAAGACCTGGTACTGTTGTTTTGTTATGAAAGGGCTCTGAACACTTTCTCTGGAAAAAAAAAAAAAAACTTTCTTTGTAATCTGTGAATGTTATTTTTAGGCCTGCACATGGCATTATGTTCTGCAAATAGTTGTACCTATCCTGATAGCAACCTTCCTCCAATCCTGTCTCTCATTTGAGATAGAATTTGTGATTTTATTGTCCAGCTACCTAAAGGGAAGGTCTTTTTCCTCTTACCAGCATCTCTCATTGTTCCTCAGGAAGAGAAAGAGGAACTAAAGGCAACCATAGATTCATGGTGTGTGATCATGCTGGAACGGGAGTTCTTCTGCAGGAAGCAGAGAGAATGGAAGGAAGAGTGGCAATTCTCTTCAGTATTGTTGGTTTTTCATCATAGGACAATTGAAATTCAGATGACAGGCAGGAAAACAGGTTCTCCATTGTAGAGGAACAGGAGACGGGCATACTGGAACAATTGAAGGCATTGACTTAATTTTTGCTGCTGGCATGCTACTTTAAAGTCATTTTTAATAAAAAAAAAAATAGATGGCCATGATTTCATTGAATGTCCTGTCCAATATTGATTTGTGGTATCAAGCAGGCTGTAACCCATGTCACACATGAGTGCAAGAATAATAGGATTCAGCTCATTACATAGTGGCTCATCAAGACATAGGAATATATGTCCTCTACTTGGTTGAGCTAGTCTCCATTATTTCTTCTATACTGTGCCTCTGCTTTGGGTCTGCAGTTTACAGTGTCAAGATGTTATTTTGTCCTTTTGGATACAGGTAAATGGAGCAATGTACATGACCTCCAAGACAATTACCTGTATCTGGCTAAAATTCATGTATTCAAATGGGAAACTCGCCATCTCCATAAAATACAAAAGATGATTCCCAAGCACCAGATGTCTACTTTGCAGACATTGTAGTTTTCATGCAGGAATATTCTTTTGGGGGGTTCCGGTCGTGGGGCCTGAACTCTGGGCCTGAGAGCTGTCCCTCAGCTCTTCAGCTCAAGGCTAGCACTCTACTACTTGAGTTAGAGCACCACTTCCGGCTTTTTTTTTTCTGCTTATGTGGTGCTAAGGAATCAAACCCAGGGCCTGATGCATGCAAGTCAAGCGCTCTGCCACTAAGCCACCTTCCCAGCCCTGCAGGAATATTTTATAAGGACAAAATCAAGGTACCAAATATGTCCCTTCAGCAACTGCCCTTGGGTAATCCTTCTGCTCATGCCAAAGTCATTGACCTTCACATTGCATTTGTCATCCAACAGGAGGTTATTTTGTTTAAGGTCTCAGTGTTCATTTCTATCTTCATTAAAGTAATGCACAATACACACAGTCTGCTTGAACAAACTTAATTCTTGAATAGGTGGTATGATTTTCACATTTATCTCAGGAGGTCTCTGGGTGGCCAGTTCCATTACCAAGTATTGGTGCTCATCTTTCTCCCTCACTTGGTACGACCTAATCATGGTGTGCGTGATGGAAAGTCTTAATAATATCCATCTCAATTTTGATCTGACAATTGTTGAACTCTCCCATCACTACCACTTTGAGGTTTTATGAGGTAGTAATAGGTCAAATTTACATATGGATAGCTACCATAGCAAATGATCTCCTTCATACTGTTTTGTTCAGTGAAAACCTCCTCCTTCCATAGCCAACGAGTGCATTCACACTGTATTATTCAATGAAAATCTCTTCCTGTCATAGCCAGTGATCTTCTTCATAATGTATTGTTCAATTAAGGTCTCCTCCTCTAAAGAGTTTAAGGATAACTCACTGTGTTCTCCCATCTTTCTGCTAGGATAGTAAGTAGTAAATCTACCTAAACTCAGCTAAGAAAATAAAAACCCCAGAGCAATAACCAAAAGGAAATGCCCAAACCCAAACAACACAAAGTTCCCACTGCCCCCCCAAAACTACCCCCCACAAACACAAAATTGTCAACGTAGCACTGAGTCAAGCAGGTAACCAGGAACTTCCAGCACTGTAATACACTGCCGAGACTGTTTACACTTGCTGAAATAGACCAATCACAGCTTGGCATGAGGCCCACTGGCTCTTTTTAGTGTTGAGCCTGGAGGACTATTGCCAAGCTTTCCACAGGGATGCGAGGGTAGAATAGGATGCCACTGCTGCTGCCATGGCAGTGTTGCAAAGAAGTGCAAGGGAATCAGCCAATGCCTTGTGTCCTTGGTGGCTGCCAGGTCCTAGTGTTTGCTCCCAGGGGGACATCAGCCATTAGACATTGTCCTGGAGTACAATCCATGTCCTTAGGCCTGCTCCTGCTAGATCCCTGGCCATGTGCAGGAACCAAACATATACCCACCAGTGGCTTCCATTCACCACATGTGTAGTTTTGGAGCTTGCTCCAACAATCAAAAAAACAAAAATAGATTCCTACGTATTTCTAGAAGAAAGGGGCACATGACAGAGTGTCCAATTGGAAAAGTTCAGTAAAGTGGATCCAGATATTTTTAACTTGACAATAATTCAAAGAAGTAATTAAGGCATATGAGATGTCCATATTTGTTTAGTTATAACCCC